>NC_090272.1:143710692-144350692 GCF_040414725.1 Anabrus simplex | reverse complement strand
TCACGTCCATGTAAGCGAAAGAGGACGGAGATTTTTAAATTCTTTCCAGCATATTGTAGACTTACCTCGTCTGTTCGAGACTGTGGGTCGACCGTACCCTCTCCTTTCTGTGATGAACCAAGGGCAGTGCACAATTTAGGTCGCGAACAGTCCCCGTTATATGGGGAAAAGGCACGTATAGTTCTAGATTGACATCAGTTTTGAAGATATGCGTGGCGTCTGTATTACATGGTGAGCTCAATTTATATGCGAGAAAAGAAGGTAAGAGGGAAGGTAACTCGCCGGCAGTCCACTATAGCACAATCATCGTGTTATCAACCGTGCAACGTCATTACAGATTTAGGAGCTTTACAATAGGCTGCATGCCAAGTTACAGCAAAATAAAACATTGGGAATGCAATGGTATTCTAGAAATGTAGGCTACTCAACTATATCCATGCTTTATGGTATTATAAATCGTGATATAATCATTTGGTGAAACGCTGTCATCAACATTGGTCGTTAGTTTTGTAGTGGGGTTGCAACGTACATATGATAAGCCTGTCAGATTACACTATCTACAAGATATAACAGTTTTACCCGATGATAGATATCTAGTGTCCTGTTTGTTGTTGTTGTTGTTGCTGCTGCTGTTTAAATTATGTCTTTCAATAACCGGCAATAACATTTTAAAATCTAGACTAATTGACATCAGCAGAACAACAACTTCATTGTCGACTTGCCAGCATTGAGAAAAACATTCACTATACAGTATATGATATAAACAAAAATGTTAAGACATATGAGCTGAAATAAACGGCGTCATTTAATACGGAATTACATATTTCTTTGAATTAGGACGACATCATTTTCCGTAAATCAGCAGCTTTATCTCCATGGCAACCGCAGTGGGCCCGCGCTCGTTACCACGGTAACCAAAACCCCTACTTCCTTCTCCCTACCCTGGCGAGCAGGGGAACACGTAAGTAAGTACAGGCACGGAACTTGGTATTAGAAGTATAAAGCAGACCCTACACGGTCAGTAATACTGATCAGTAATACTGAGTCAATAATACTGACAGTACGCATCAATATTGTAGCGACCTTACACGATCATTATTACTGTCAATATTTTGGTCAGTACCAGTGCACTAGCTTACCATTGCGGTATTCTCACTTTACAAATAAAGTCAATGACCATCACTACGGAATGAGATTTATAACTGGCAATTGTGTTATTCTATCAAAATGGATCGTAAAAGACGGGCATTTTGTAACTATCATATTAGTACTGCACGAAACGCAGTTTAAACGTAAACGATGGGTTAAAGATTGGCTTAGGAAAAGAGAAGAGTATTATCATATGAAGTGTTGAGGGAAACACAATATACCGAAGTAGAAGATTATCAGAACTATCTCCGAATGCGTGAGGGTACTTTTGCGAAATTACTACGAATGGTAGAGCGTTTTGTAATAAGGTAAAATACAAACATGCGGTGCTGTTTATCGGTGGCAGAGAGATTAGCGGTGACAGTGAGGTATCTTGCAACTGGTATAAATGTTGAAGATTTAAAGTTTTCCTCTATAGTGTCACCAGTTTCCATCAGTACAGCAGTTGTGGAAACATGCAAAGTATTGTGTCACGTTTATTCTGACAGCGTTTCATATAGCTCGATAAACTTTTGCAATAGGCCTACTTGACGGTTCCACAAGCACCTCTACTTGGCCTTGCTGAGAAACGCATTTGTCGTCCACCGCTGCTCCGTTGATACTGACAGAAATAATGACAAGCGCACTCACACGGTCAGTATAACTGTCAGTATCCCCACCACTCTACAGTACTGACGCTCGCAGATCAGGAAATCCGGATCTGCTTCAGTACTGGCCTTCATTCCATCATTCCAGTCCACACGCGATCAGTATTACTGTCAGTATTTTTCGGTACTGACAGTTTTATTGACCGTGTAGGGTCTGCTTAAGGAAATCATCAAAATATTATACCACACAAAGCATTTAATTCATGGTGACAAACAGGTGGAGGTTTCTATGAGAGGAGGTCAACCAGCACTGAGATGGATAGACCCCTTCATATCCAACATGAACATGCCACTGAAGGATCTCAAGTATATAGTTGAAGACCGAAAAATCTTCAGGCAGTCCATCCATGCAGTTGCCAGGAGTCGACGTCGACTTGATGGCACCTTATTATCATCAACAAACATTCGCAGAATGATTTTGTAGCATGTAGGACCACCCGCAGTGGTGAGACAGGCTGTGATACGGTCGGGCATGGAGCCATGCAGATGTCGGATGTTCTGGCCGGTACAAGTGACCGTCCAAATCTGCCGTAGTTGCCGCTGGCTGTAGTTGCTGTAAAATATAGACTCAGATGTTCACCACGGCCGAGAAACCTGCACACCTTGCTGGCCAAGTTAAGATGTTGCTATCCCGAAGGCAGGACAACACTGAGGAAACTTCGCCAAGAGTCAACAGCAAATGATATGAAAGTCATAGCATATGCAGATGATGTAATGATATAGGAAGAAAATGAAGAAAAATTGGAAGAACAACTAAATATCTGTCAGAGGGCAATTGAAGAAGCAGGCATGGGCATAAGTTTAACGAAAAGTGAGGTAATGAAAATCAGTAGAGGAAACAAAAAATGGATGTTAGGTGTAATGGAAAATTATTAAAGAAGTAGATGCTTTCAAATACCTAGGAAGTAAGCTAACTGGAAAAGGAAACATCAAAGAAGAGATTTCGAAGAGGTTAGGAAATTACTCAAAATTTTATTACTGTGTAACAGACATATATTAATTAGAAATTGGAAAGTACCTACCAAAGCAAAAATCATGATATATAAATGGTATTATTTACCAATATTGACCTATGGAGCAGAATGTTGGACTTGACAAAAACAAAAGATCTGAGTAGGTTACAAGTGACAGAGATGCTCTTTCTACGAGGAATCTTGGGTAACACAAGGAGGGACAAGATAAGAAATAAAACCAGACGAAACACGCTACAGATCAATCCTATAAAAGAAACTATGGAGAGAAATAGGCTGAAATGGTTCGGCCACGTCAAAAAAATGGGACAAGAAAAATGACCAATAAGAGCTCTGGAATGGACAGAATCAGGAAGAAGACCAATTGGAAGACCAGGAACAAGATGGAGGGATCAGGTGGAGGATGACGTAAATCGGAGAGGACTACAGTGGCAGACAGTGATGAACTCAACCGTCTGAGCCACTCAGCCCGGCACAATTGGGTGACTAAAGTTTTCAGCGCCTACATTTTGTAAATCTTGTCTCAGCTTTAAATGTTCCTCCTATAGTCACCCCGTTAGTATGGGATTAGCTGCTGTATCATTGGGCCTTAAGTGCTGGTGTTTCGCCTCCTTGCCTTTTGTTTAAGACCTGTCAAGTACAACCTTTTCTTTTTAAAGACCTTGTAGTATGGGTAATTATGCCCCTGTTTATTTTGTACCATTCATACGGTAACTGTTTCTTCGGTTTAGTTCCCTTTGGGAACAGTGACTACTATTATTGTTGATTAATGATGAAAAGTTTGAAATGGAGTCATCCATTGGGTTGTCTAGTGTAAATCTAGTGTGTCAAAAGAAACTGATCATCCCTTAGCGGCTAGACTCTCGTATTTGTAGCTCAGACTTCTGTAAAGTGTGCATGCTCGGAGCAAATCTTGCTCTTTCAAGATATTGTACCTGTCAGGAACAGTAATGCTCTTCTCTATGTAATTTATCGACCTGATTTCAGGACTTCTAAGTCCCAGATATTATAAGAGCTGACGAGATCATCATTAACCTATCCAGTTGTTCTTTTATCCTATTAGATTTTCTGAATTCTCAATTTTAAGAAAGGAAAGATAAAATTTCGAAACCTAATCAGGATTCTTAACAATTCTTATCACCAGGCCGCATCCAGCGGTTAGCACTACTGGTGGGAGCAATTATTCCGATTATTCTAAAATCCCTTTAATATCGTCAGTAGCCTCGCGATTCCGGGAAAGCGCCGAATATCTATTAACCTCCCGACTCCAACGCGCAGTGATCATTGCGTGGAGGGCCCACTGTACCTATCACAGCATGTTTATTACTTACAACTGCATATTAGATTGATTTGTTCACCACTAACAGTACAGGGTCTAACTTGGAGGTGAGCTCTGTATAGACTCTTTGGATATAAAGAATGATGATGATAAAATTTCCAAACTTGTTATGTTAAATGGTGCTCGAAGTAATCCTTTGTCCAGCCATTCAACCCAGGTGCTTCCTCTTCCTCTGTGAACCACGGAAATTCCAGTATCTATACAGGTGAAGTCAAACTCCACCGACAAATGTTCGGAGGTTGCTCAGGGATAGTTTCGGAGTATATTGATATAAGCGATCCGTGCTCTCCGGTGGCTGGTTCCAGAGTAATTGCATTTCATTTGTTTTGTTGCCCCAATTAGCTTAGTATCTGTATTGCACTGAAAATAATAATACTAATAATAGTTTTACGTCCGTCCTAAATATTAGTTCTTGATAGACGCCGGGGTGTCGGAATTTTGTACCGCGAAATTCATTTAGCGCGCCGGAAGCCAACGACACAGAGTCGTTACCCATAAGGAAACAGTTTTGTTCTGAGAGAACAGTTTGAACACACTGTGACAAAAGTGTAAGTGTTTCGTCTGAGCGTTGTTACATTACTCTGTGTTTTGTGTTGTACGTTTTGGATTTTGCATATTACAGGCTTTTTTACTGTTGTGAAGGTATATTTAGAGAAATAATAAGGTTGATTGGGGTAAAACACGGAATAAATCATAATTACATTATTACTACGCAACAAGCCATCGGATAGCACGCGTCCCTTATACCAATATACTCAGAAGGTATCTCTGAACAACATCCAAAAGTTTGTCGGTGGTGTTTGGCTTCACGCTGTATATCGTCGTCACGAGGATATTATGCAATCCCAGCAATTCACTGGTATTCTGAATACCACATGTTCGTCGCGACCCACCTGTTGCTGAATGATAAATCTTTTACTGCTGCCCCTTTCACTTTGCATATTCCTGACCATATGTAGGGGAAATATCCTCACCCAACTGTGAAATAATTTTCCTTCAATTGACAGCTCTGGACTGTTGTATCACTGACATTCAAACACTTGAAGCGAATCGAACATGAATAAATAAAACTCGCACAGTGCAAAATGAAACTAACAACCACGTATATGTACAGTATGTTAGTAACGAAGCACTTCAACAACCTGACTGAAATATGAATTTTATACCTACTACAGTGATAATCGCCAAATACTTTAATATGATAATACCGGACAGCTTGCTGTTTTCAGTGAGAAAGTCGATAGTGCTGCTACCTACATGGCTTGGTGTGACCAACTCTTCAATAACATATTGTCATTTGTATGATTCTTGGCGCACTGCCGTGTTGTTTATAATGTATCAGTGTTTGTCACTAAATAATCTTACATTGCAGTTATATTTCAAGAAAAGTGTTATGCGCTGAACAAATTACCCACAAGCTAATGGGCATGGGAACTGATAAGGACAGCAAGTATTAAAAAAGTTATGACCTCGCATCTGTGTTGAGGTTACATTCTATGACCCTTATATTAAGAAAATCAATCAAATACTCTACTGAAATGTTAGTGGGACGTAAAAACAATAATATTAACTTATATGGAACTCTAGTATACTCAAACTTGAGGGTCTACATTGTTAAACAGTACCATAAATTTCACAAACGAAAATTTGTGGGCCTGTAGCGTAATGGTTATCGCGGTAGTCTTGAAATTGAAAATTGAAGGCCACGAGTTTCGAATCCAGTCAGTTTTTTACTGTAAGAAAATAATAATAATAATAATAATAATAATAATAATAATAATAATAATATTCTTTACGTCCCACTAAGTATTTTTACGGTTTCCGGAGACGCCGAGGTGCCGGAATATAGTCCCGCAGGAATTCTTTTACATGCCAATAAATCTACCTACACGAGGCTGACGTATTTGAGCACCTTCAAATACCACCGGACTGAGCCAGGATCGAACCTGCCAAAATTGGATCGGAAGGCCATCGCATCCACCGTCTGAGCCACTCAGCCCGGCGTAAGAAAATTCTTCTTCTTTATCTGTTTATCCTCCAGGGTCGGTTTTTCCCTCGGACTCAGCCATGGATCCCACCTCTACCGCCTTAAGGGCAGTGTCTTGGAGCTTCAGAATCTGGGTCGGGGGATATACCTGGGGAGGGTGACCAGTACCTCGCCCAGGCGACCTCACCTGCTATGCTAAACAGGGGCGTTGCGGGGGCATAGGGAGATTGGAAGGGATGGACAAGGAAGAGGGAAGGAAGCGGCCGTGGCCTTAAGTTAGGTACCATCCGGCATTTGCCTGGAGAAGGATGGCCACTTCCAGGATGGCTGAGGTGAGAATCGAACCCACCTCTATTCAGTTGACCTTCCGAGGCTGAGAGGACCCCGTTCCAGCCCTCGTACCACTTTTCATTTTCGTGGCAGAGCCTGGAATCGAACCCGGGCCTCCGGGGGTATTAGCTCATGACATGAACCACTACACCACAGAAGCGGGCAAGACAATTATTTCAGTGTATTACAGGCATAGGCTTGAGCACCAGTCCAACTAATTTAATACGTGTGTACTGTAATGCTTCATGCATAAATTTGAGAAAGAGACTTTAGGAAATTCTGAACACTTCTTCCTTGTCAAGAACATCCTAGTTCACTCACCGTAACCCCAATGTATTATACATATTATGTATTTCTGTCTTCAGAGGTAAAACAGAAAATTCAAAGTAAGTTACAGCAAAAACGAGAGAGCAGCGTGAGCTGAGTTCTCCTGTAGCATTCGGGAAGATTGGCCGTATCGAAGAAGAAGAAGAATAAGAAAAAGAAGAAATAATGGATCAAAACTCCTGTTCCTTAATTACAGCTTCTCTTTCCCAAAATTGTAATAAATCATGGATGTTGTTAAGTTATCTTCCCGCTCTGGCGCTTTGGCTGAATGGTTAGCGCTTCGGAGTGCTGGATCTCTTCCATTTCCCTTCTGATTAGTGTTAATAGAGGATGGCTGGCCAATTGTACTTCCTCTTAAAAAATAATCACCACCACGGAAAGGTCAGCGTATTGGCCTTCGGTTCAGAGGACCCTGGTACGATTCCCGACTGAGTTGGAGATTTTATTCGCGTCTGTTAATTCCTGTATATCGGGAGCTACGGGTTTGTGTTCGTATACATACGCATCTTCAAATATATACAACACATCACACGAGAAACAACCACAGAAACACGAGGTAGTGAATATATATCCCTCCACATACGATTGGTGGTAGGAAAGGCATCCGGCCGCAAAACTAGGCTAAGTCCATACAACGTCCTTCGCCAGGCTAGAACAAACTGGAGAGAGTAGGTAGTTGTTAAATATTTCCCCCAGAGGATGGCTGGATCCTCAAACAAATGCTGCTTTTAATTTTCAAGACATAGCGAAAGGCACGGCTAACATAATGCTCGTTCGGAGGTTTATGAAAGAGGCATTTCATATTTTAAAATGTCATTCTTAATTATTATGATTATCCAATTTATTATTTTAACAAAAATATTTCCCATGAGTGTAGTGCATTCCTCTCAGCTGTAGCAGAGACTAGTATGCAGTTCACACCAACACGCTAGATGTCACCACCATCGCTGTTCGCACTCGACTCAATGGTGTTGAGATAGAGCTGTCCGGTATTGGTGTATTAAAGTATTTGTAATCGCTCTCCTTTAATCGCAAGCCCGTCCAGATTAGAAGCAATGTCTCGTCGTTTTCTAGAGATGTGGATTTAAAAAAGTACGGAGAAGGCTTGCACAGTTTTTGAACAGAGAATTGAACTTTTTGGTGCATATTGAAAGCTTCGATGATATTCAGATATTTATGATCACCCAACGAAAATAATGAAATGAAACGGAGTATGGTTTTTAGTGCCGGCAGAGTCCGAGGATAGGTGCGGCTCGCCAGGTGCAGGTCTTTTTATTTGACTCCCGTAGGCGACCTACGCGTCGTGATGAGGATGGAGTGATGAAGACGACACAAGCACCCAGCTATCGTGCCAGCGAAATTAATCAATAATGGTTAAAATTCCAGATCCTGCCGGGAATCGAACCCGGGACCCCTGTGACCAAAGACCAGAATGCTAACCATTTACCCATAGAGCCGGACCCCCAACGAAAATGCATAAAAATGACAAAATAATAACGCAAAACAAAGAAAATGGCTTTAAAAACAAGAAATTAAATGTAAAGATATACTGAAAGTGACAAAATATTGAGGCCAAACTAAAAAAATGGTACCTAAAATAAAAAATAGAAAAAATACGAACATATGACTTAATAAGCACGCATTTCTGTAATCAGGGGATCATGATTAGGATTTATACATGGTGATCGGAAACAACGCGAGCACTAGAGTGTTGGTCATAGTGAAAACTAATTTGAAGAAGTATTTCTGTATCTCGCCCCGTTGTCATTTTATCAGCCGCTGAAGACTTTTTTAAATTATTATTTGGCTTTTGGTCCATCGACCATACAGCCAGCAAAAAACATTACAAATTAACAAGTCATACAGTAATATATATATACACACATATGACAGACACAGGAATGAAATTACATAAATAGCAGACAGAAAGAACACCTGAAAGTCTCTTTCACTTCACAAACTCCCTGGATGTTCTGACATTTACTTTTTTTTAACATGACTAAAATCAATATAAATGTCTGATAAAATAAGAGCGGAAAAAAGACAAATTATATATTTAAAACGCTATATTTGAGAAATTGTGCTGAAGTCATTTAAATTCTCTGTTTGATAGGAGAAAGAAGAACTGGCACGCTGGTTAGAGACAGTCTCCTTCACACTACATATTCCTTGAATATTCTGACACTCACAATTCATGATTTGCACTTTTTCCTTGAACGTGACGAAAACCATTACGAATTTTTGATTAAGAGAGATAAAAACTAAAAGAAGTAGGACATGAATTAGATATTTAGATCACTATTTTTGAGAAATTCGGCTAAAATCGCATATACTCTCTTGTTTGCAGAAGAAAGAAGAACTGGCACACTGGTGGGAAATGGAGTTCCAATTTTAATCAATTTTGAGAGCATTACTGTTCGTGCACCACTGTACTTTGAACAAACAAATACAACGTGGTTCAAATCTGCGACACACGGAGGGTCATACTCACACGTGGGAGAGTCCAAGCTGCTGAAGTTAGTCGATTAGATTGCCTCGCGAGTAAATTCAAGTGGGTTTTGAGATGCGGTGTTGCTAAATCTGCACGTGACTGGAGACCAGCAAGAGACCAACAATCGAAGAAACAAAAATTTTACCATGGGAGGGATTTAATTACAGAGCTCCGAGGTGACAACATCGCGCCATAACAAGTGCGCTACAGTGACACCGGCTGAAATCCACGGTGTTTTTGTACACTGACTGACAGAGCAAATGCAACACCAAGAAGGAGTGGTCAGAACTTTATGCCAATTGCAGGGTAGACTGACGTCACTGAGGTATGCTCATGATGTGAAATGCGCCGCTGTGCTGCGCACGTAGCGAACGATAAATGGGACACGGCGTTGGCGAATGGCCCACTTCGTACCGTGATTTCTCAGCCGACAGTCATTGTAGAACGTGTTGTCGTGTGCCACAGGACACGTGTATAGCTAAGAATGCCAGGCCGCCGTCAACGGAGGCATTTCCAGCAGACAGACGACTTTACGAGGGGTATGGTGATCGGGCTGAGAAGGGCAGGTTGGTCGCTTCGTCAAATCGCAGCCGATACCCATAGGGATGTGTCCACGGTGCAGCGCCCGTGGCGAAGATGGTTGGCGCAGGGACATGTGGCACGTGCGAGGGGTCCAGGCGCAGCCCGAGTGACGTCAGCACGCGAGGATCGGCGCATCCGCCGCCAAGCGGTGGCAGCCCCGCACGCCACGTCAACCGCCATTCTTCAGCATGTGCAAGACACCCTGGCTGTTCCAATATCGACCAGAACAATTTCCCGTCGATTGGTTGAAGGAGGCCTGCACTCCCGGCGTCCGCTCAGAAGACTACCATTGACTCCACAGCATAGACGTGCACGCCTGACGTGGTGCCGGGCTAGAGCGACTTGGATGAGGGAATGGCGGAACGTCGTGTTCTCCGATGAGTCACGCTTCTGTTCTGTCAGTGATAGTCACCGCAGACGAGTGTGGCGTCGGCGTGGAGAAAGGTCAAATCCGGCAGTAACTGTGGAGCGCCCTACCGCTAGACAACGCGGCATCATGGTTTGGGGCGCTATTGCGTGTGATTCCACGTCACCTCTAGTGCGTATTCAAGGCACGTTAAATGCCCACCGCTACGTGCAGCATGTGCTGCGGCCGGTGGCACTCCCGTACCTTCAGGGGCTGCCTAATGCTTTGTTTCAGTAGGATAATGCCCGCCCACACACTGCTCGCATCTCCCAACAGGCTCTACGAGGTGTACAGATGCTTCCGTGGCCAGCGTACTCTCCGGATCTCTCACCAATCGAACACGTGTGGGATCTCATTGGACGCCGTTTGCAAACTCTGCCCCAGCCTCGTACGGACGACCAACTGTGGCAAATGGTTGACAGAGAATGGAGAACCATCCCTCAGGACACCATCCGCACTCTTATTGACTCTGTACCTCGACGTGTTTCTGCGTGCATCGCCGCTCGCGGTGGTCCTATATCCTACTGAGTCGATGCCGTGCGCATTGTGTAACCTGCATATCGGTTTGAAATAAACATCAATTATTCTTCCGTGCCGACTCTGTTTTTTCCCCAACTTTCATCCCTTTCGAACCACTCCTCCTTGGTGTTGCATTTGCTCTGTCAGTCAGTGTATTTAATGCTGATTTCTCGGCGTGGCTCTCAAGGCGGTCTGAGGCCACTTGCAGATCCAACACCGCAAAGCTCATTTGAATTCGCCCGTGAACCTATCGAATTGGCTAACTTCAAGAGCGAGATATTGATTTAAAAAAAAATATTTATCAGTACGACCAACACTTTCACGCTCGTTTGCCAGATTCACGTTGTTTCCTACCACTCTCTATACAAATTAGCAAAGCGTACGTTGCACCAGTTAAAATATGCCAAAAAAAAAAAAAAAAAAAAAAAAATCCAGGACCTGGTTATGACATTCCCGCGTGGGTGGGGCATACAGTAGAATACATCCACGGTAAACCCTGCCTGTGCCGGGCTGAGTGGCTCAGACGGTTAAGGCGCTGGCCTTCTGACCCCAACTTGGTAGGTTCGATCCTGGCTCAGTCCGGTGGTATTTGAAGGTGCTCAAATACGTCAGCCTCGTGTCGGTAGATTTACTGGCACGTAAAAGAACTCCCGCGGGACTAAATTCCGGCACCTCGGCGTCTCCGAAAACCGTAAAAGAGCAGTTAGTGGGACGTAAAACAAATAACATTATTTTTAAAAAAACCTGCCTGTTGCAAGGGGTGATCGTGTTTCACTGCACAGGGGCTCGGAACTACAAGTTTGCATTCGTGACCGCAGCACCCATAGTTGTGTCTAACATTAATTTCACTTTCTTACGCCATCCTCCTCGTTCATATCTTTTCAATAATGTTATTGGTTTGACGTCCTACTAACTAACTTAAGGTTTTCAGAGACACTGGGATGCCGGAGTTTTGTCCCACAGGAGTTATTTTACATGTCGATAAATCTACCGACACGATGCTGGCTTACTTGAGGACCATCAAATTCCACTGATTGAACCAGAATCGAACCAACCAACTTGAGCTCAGAAGTCCAGTACTTCACCGTCTGAGCTACTCAACCCGGCTTTCATCTTCCCTTGGGCAATTCTTGTTTTCTTCCAATACCTATGAGTTTAGGCTTGCGAGGCTTTGGTAGATTTTAAATTTCGCGTCCGTTCTGCCTCTTCCCTTTGTTTAGCCGATATCTTCATTCACTGAAATGTTGGATGTAACATTTCTCTTCTGATTAATATTAAGCCGGGCTGAGTGGCTCAGATGGTTGAGGCGGTGGCCTTCTGAACCCAGCTTGGCACGTCCGATCTTGGCTCAGACCGGTGGTATTTGGAGGTGCTCAAATACGTCAGCCTCGTGTCGGTAGATTTACTGGCACGTAAAAGAACTCCTGCGGAACTAAATTCAGGCACCTCGGCGTCTCCGAAAACCGTAAAAGTAGTTAGTGGGACGTAAATCCAATATCATTATTGATTAATATTAAGAGGGTATGCCTGTCTATAGTCTGTTGCAAATAAGATGCTGTTTGCGTTACGGTCGGTTTCATGAAGTGAAGATATTTTTCCCTGGCAAAAGCGATGAAATGTTCCACGGAATGCAACGCATTGAATGGGATAGCAGCCGCCTTGTTGGGCAAGTCTTGAGTAACCTGCCGAGGCCAAAACGCTTCCCATTTGACACAGATTATGTTGTCCTTCCTCTTCAAATAACAATAACAGCCTAAATCATCATTCTGTGTTTTATAATATTTCGCTCCGTAAGAATTAACGTGAGCCTCCGTGGCTCAGGTGGTATCGCGCCGGGCTTTCGCCGCTGGGTTCCGTGCTTCAAATCCCGGTCACTCTATGTGAGATTTGTGCTGGACAAAGTGGAGGCGGGACAGGTTTTTCTTCCGCTACTCCGATTTTTCCCTGTCATCTTTCATTCCAACAACACACACCATTTCATTTCATCTGTTGTTCATTAATCATTGTCCCAGAGGAGTGCGACAGGCTTCGGCAGCCAGCACAGTTCCTATCCTCGCCGCTACATGGGTGCTTCATTCATGTCATTCCTGACCCAGTCAAATGACTGGAAACAGGCTGTGGATTTTTTAAGAGTTAACTTGTTTATTTTAAAGCTAGCTCTCATGTACGCCTTGTTGAAGGGTTAGTTCTCGTAATTACAACCATAATGCCATCTAGTGGACTTGAGTGGCTGTAAAAGATAAATTTTGGATGACCCGGAAATTTTTTCTTTCAGCTCGGCGATATTACGACATTCGAAGCTAGACTTTTATAACAGCCCCTCTCCTCCGGTAATCTCCGCCGTACCCTTTACGGTTTCTGTTTCCTTCAATCTCTGAGTGATCATTTTTTCACATTTTACTTCCCATTCCGACAGTCTACATTACCTTCCAAATTTATTTATTTAGTGTATGGCTTTTAGTGCAGGGAGTAACTAGAGTATGGTTCCAGTGTATGGGACCCTTACCAGGATTACTTGATTCAGGAATTGGAATAAATCCGAAGAAAAGCGGCTCGATTTGTTCTGGGCGATTTCCGACAAAAGAGTAGCGTTACAAACATGTTGCAAAGTTTGGGCTGGGAACACTTGGGAGAAAGGAGACGAGCTGGTCGACTAAATGGTATGTTCCGAGCTGTCAGTGGAGAGATGGCGTGGGAGGACATCAGTAGACGAATAAGTCTGGGTGGTTTCTTTAAAAGTAGGAAAGATCACAATATGAAGATAAAGTTGGAATTCAAGAGGACAAATTGGGGGCAAATATTCGTTTATAGGAAGGGGAGTTAGGGATTGGAATAACTTACCAAGGGAGATGTTCAATAAATTTCCAATTTCTTTACAATCATTTAAGAAAAGGCTAGGAAAACAACAGAAATGGAATCTGCCACCTGGGCGACTGCCCTGAATGCAGATCAGTAGTGATTGACTGATTGATTGGAGTGTCCGAGGATATGTTCGGCTCTCCCTGTGTAGATCTTTCTATGTGTCTCCTATGGGCGACCTGCATGTCAGCGTGTGAAATTATTGTGATAATGAGGTAGGGAAAGAGTGCCGGTATATATCCTACTCCTGTCGAATAATACTAAGAGGTCTGCTCAAGGTTAAACTTCGCCATCCGACGGACGAATCACCATCGACAGCGTCATATGCCCTACAGCATATGAACTCTCCGGAGAGATCTGGAAATAAACTGAGGCTTTTGGGACGCAATCTAGTGATTAGAAGTTGTGTATAGCACCACCCCTCCTACCCTGATGGCCAACATTCTGATGGCGATTTTTTTCCACCTGCCAGTCTCAAACAGGCTAACGACAGTGTCGGGCCGTAAAGACCTAACGCCTCAATGATCTTAGCCACCAGACTGGCTATCTTAGTGATATAAAAAAATTCGTGTGGCTATTTCTAGCCGTGTGCAGCCCTTACAAGGCAGACCCTCCGATGAGGGTGGGCGGCATCTGCCATGTGTAAGTAACTGCGTGTTATTGTGGTGTAGGATAGTGTTATGTGTGGTGTATGAGTTGTAAGGATGTTGCGGACAGCACTAACACCCAGCCCCCGGGATATTCGAATTAGCCAATGAAGGTTAAAATCCCCGACCCGGCCGGGAATTGAACCCGGGACCCTCTGAAGCGAAGGCCAGTACGCTAACCATTGAGCCAACGAGTCGGACATCTTCGTGATGAATACAGGCTTGTGACCGCCCGGATTTTCAGCTTGTAAGAAAACAAACACAGTAACCATCGCCAGTTACTTTGTCACCATGAAGACTGAACGTATTTCCACGTCAGCGACGCTCACAGTTGCAGGACTTTGCAGTAAAAATCTAAATCATGAATATCTCCATTAGTTTAGTTTTCAGGGTAAAAATATATTCCTTCGAAAATCGTAAACGTAGTTAGCGAGACGTAAAGCAAATAACGTTATTAATTACAAATTTATCAGAAATAAAATATTAAAGACTGAGCGAGTGGGCTACACTTAGTAGCTGTCCCCTTGCATTCGGAAGAGAGTGGGTTTGAACTACACTGTCGGCATTCCTGAAGATGATATTCCATGGTTTCCAATTTTCACATGAGGCAAATGCCTGGACTGTATCTTAATTAAGGTCACGGTCACTTCCTTCTCAGGGCCGATGATCTTCGATGTTAGGCCCCTTTAAACAACAAGCACCATCACTTCCTTCTCACTCCTAGCCCTTTCCATTCCCATCGTCGCCATAAGACCTCTCTGTGTCGGTGCGACTTAAATAACTTAATAAAAATAATTTTAAAATTGAATTTTCTATAATTCTCTTCTGTATACGATTTAGATATATTTAATATTTCCAGAGATATTTGACAGTTTGTGAAAAATGTAATCATTACGAATATCTCTTCGTGCGGTAAAAACACATCAAGCATGAAAGGTCGGAAATATATTTTTATGACGTTTATTTTGTTCATTTGATCGAAGCAGCTACAGTAATATCGAATCGTATATATCCGAATGCACACTGACGCTACGCTTGAACTTAAATACGGAATTTCGAGAAGTGCAGTTCGGCTATTCTGCTGTGACGATGTGACAAATAAATATGAATGAATTGAATCTGTTTTCAAATATCTTTTACCTAATCCTTCATAGAAACCAATAAAATTATTAAACAAAAATTTTAATTGTACTGGCAAAATTATAGTTCAGTTTATGTAGATTGTGTTATTTCTACTATATTCTTTCTTTTGTGAGCAAAATAAATTTTGGTATCGTCACAATCAAAACCTTTGCAATTTGGGAGATTCGTGTGCACAAACATACACACCACATATATTTTGTGGAGGGAATGTTATTAGTCGTCGAGATTCATCTGATGGTAGTGAAAGAGTGGAGTCGTGTGTAATTACTTGAAAAGCGGTGTTGCTTCAATGTGCGGTTTAAGCAGTGCACAGTGATTAGCAATTAGCTGCTGAGTGGAGATACGCTTAACGGTTTGTTGGAAACTAGAGATGAGCAAAGCAATACTTCTCCCTGAACGCCGTCCAACGGTTCACACACAGAAAAGAACCGGCTTACCGAAACAGTTCAGCGGCTCATCAACCTGTTTGAAAACCATGTCAGAGGAGTATATCTGAAAACGAAATTACACATTCAGATTTGTTTGAAAAATCAGAAATTAAAAAAAAACTAAGTTCCTATGGTGGGAATTAGATATTTTTCACCAATAGAGCATATCAAAAAAAGATCAGATGTAAGGCTTTTCAGGCGTTTTCTCTATTAACCAGCACCTCGTCTTAGGTCTGACACTAGACTCATCAGAGTGGGATGTGTCAGACCCTACCCACTGACGCTGGGGTGTATATCAAATTTCTTTTATCTAATCCTTGATAAATACCAATACAATTATTAAACAAAATTTTAATTGTACTGGCAAAATTATAGTTCAGTTTATGTAGTTTATGTGTACACCCCAGCGTCAGTGGGTAGGGTCTGACACATTCCACTCTACCGGGCGAGTTGGCCGTGCGACGTAGAGGCGCGCTGCTGTGAGCTTGCATACGTGAGATAGTAGGTTCGAATCCCACTATCGGCAGCCCTGAAGATGGTTTTCCGTGGTTTCCCATTTTAACACCAGGCAAATGCTGGGGCTGTACCTTAATTAAGGCCACGGCCGCTTCCTTCCAACTCCTAGGCCTTTCCTATCCCATAGTCGCCATAAGACCTATCTGTGTCGGTGCGACGTAAAGCCCCTAGCAAAAAAAAAAAAAAAAAGACACATCCCACTCTGATGAGTCTAGTGTCAGACCTAAGACGAGGTGCTGGTTAATAGAGCAAACGCCTGAAAAGCCTCACATCTGATCTGCAAATCAGATTATTACGAGTGTAAAATGATCACAGACTTGAAAAGTTACTATTTGAGATTGAATGTAATTTATTATTGTTTATAACGTCATAATCTCACGTAATTTGAAAATGCTCTATACAAAGAACCATAGTAGTTTAATATAATGGAGTCCGGATTATTCTTTCGTGTTACAGGTGTTAGCAATGTATTGTGTTTTATAATATGCGGTAGAACGGGTCTTTGACATTATTACACTGGCTGTGGTATGAGCGATGTTTGTAATGCTATTTCTTATGCAGAGGATCCCTTTGACGAATAGTGTGAATATACGCCTCTCTAAAATATTTTCGAGTTCTACCAATCCTGAACTGTAGATTCACTTTTGCTTGAGACTTCCCGCATGGAACCTGAAGTTTGAATCTACGGTACCAGCTTATTACTCTGTCCTGCGATTTTCGCTCTCAGCGGCAACGCTGACGTTGTCGATAAGCGTTTCATAAGGCGATGAGTATTTCGCTTCTGCGCCGAACCAGTATTACTTAGAATTATCCAGAATGATGTGTTGTGAAATTAATTTGATACCACATAACAAATTATTCGTGAGTTACTTGCCTAATCTGTAATATGCTTTCAGCCACATTAGAGTTATTTGTCACGAATTATTAGGCTTCTAAGCGACTAATTTTGAAAAAAATAGCGGTTTTGAACATAAAATTTTAATTCTGGAGGGAATTTCCTTACTGCAATTAAAAACTGCAAATAGTTTGACACTATTCTCCGTATTGTTGAGACTATCGATACTTCGCACCTCACCTTATTCACCTCCTAACTGGACTCTGGTGGCATATCATGTTTAAGCTTTAGAGTGTTACTTGTTCTGTTAAAGAATGTGATGTATTAATATAACTAAATACAACTTGTGAGCAAATCACGCAGTATTTCTTAGATTCAAATCGGCCACATCAGCTTTCATACTTGGGTCATTATCAGTTGTAACAACAGGGATTTTTTTAGAATCTGTTTTACGTCGCACCGACACAGATAGGTCTTATGGCGATGATGGGGTAGGAAAGGACTGGGAGTGGGAAGGAAGCAACCGTGGCCTTAATTTAAGGTACAGCCCCAGCATTTGCCTGGTGTGAAAATGGGAACCCATGGAAAACCATCTTCAGGGCCGCCGACAGTGGGGTTCGAACCCACTATCTCTCGAATGCAAGCTCACAGCCGCGCGTCCCTAAGCGCACGGCCAACTCGCCTGGTACGGATTTCTTAATGCATGGAAAATTTTCTAGAAAATTGTTAATCCATGTTTATAAAATTTCGAAAATTCAGTTAAAAATTATAGGATTTGATCTACCTCATCAATGTGAACTGTAAATGCAAAAATATTGGCATTATTATCAATCCGTTGCTCGCTTTAATCTCTTCTAAAATATAGATTGTTAGAAGTTAGCAAATTCGAAATATTTCAAAAGGCCGATGTTGTTTAAGGAACCTACATTTGTTTAAAATTTACTCGATAAGATCGTTTTCCGTAATTGATTATTTAGAAACCTATTCTTCCAGACTGGTAATGGACGGACAACACACTCAGGGATGATTGAAACTGAGACGTCGTTTGAGAGGAGACTGTTGTTCGTCTTGTCTGAGTGGTCCGGTGAGATACTGACATGCTTGAAGGGCTGGAGAGTGGCGTACAGTCTGAGCAATTACTCGGTTGATTTTGTTGAAAGGTTTGAGTTGTCTCAATAGGATCATCAACAGTCTCATTGGTAAGTCAGGGGGAAATAGGTCGGCTTTATTGTTCGTCTCTATTGGTGTTACGCTAATAAATACATTTTAAAAGTTCTGATTGCTCCAGACGACTCTGAAAGCTTCCTTTGGCAATACCCAAATTTTGCGTTGTCACACAAATTTACAATAATAACAAAATTATACGAAGCCCTATTTCTTGATGCTATATTCAAATTTGTAAAACAACGAATGCAAGAGATCATTTAATAAAACTTTATTAAATTCGCACTTGACATTATATGTATTTAGGTCTACAGTACGTACTGAGCACAAATCTTTATAGACTAACTAGTTTCATAGCATGTCATCAGGTGAAACGAAGTTCCATAAAGCGAACGAATTTTCAGATGCTTCTGACTGTAAGCATAAGAAAGCTTGGGACAGTATGAGTTCCTATTATGTACCACTGGTATAGCAGAACAGTAGGCAGATAAGTAGGTAGGTGAACGAATGGGATCAGCCGACTATTTAATCAGACTGTCAATGAATGGTGATAGATGAACGCATGCCCGAAGGAGTTAGCAATGAGGAGATTAAGTTATGTTGAGTCATTAACCGGTTCACTGCCCAGTGCGACACATTCTTCTATAAATCTCTCCAACCGTTACTTCATAGTAGATATCAGTCAAGAGACGTTGAGAAGTGATGTGACGAAATAACCAGATCAATTCCGATCAATCGATGATTTTTCTTTCCTCCTGGCTTTCGGTTATCAGCTCTGAAATTTCGAGAAGATTTGTGATCCACCCTCTGAATATTTTGACTACCATCAAACGACATCAAACCCAGACCCACTACCCCCTTAACTGTAGTCAAATCACCCGGCTACTCAAGAACAACAAGGTAGCTGGAGAAGACTCCATTGTAGCTGAACTCTGGAAGTGCGCTGGTAGCAAGACAGTGAAGGACGTCACTAAAATTATTCAGAACATCTGGAAAACGGAGAAGTTGCCATTTGACTGGACCTCATCTTTGATATACACACTTCACAAGAAAGGAGATCTTAAAGACGCGAACAACTACCGCCGGATCTCTCTCCTCCCAATAACATACAATATCCTGTCTAAAGTCGTATTAGTAATGGTATAGAGTAAATTGGACAGTCAATTGCGGTAAAGCCAGAGAGACTCTTGGAAGAGCCTATCTTGTACTGAGCAAATCCTCAACCTAAAAACATTTCCAGCCTACCTTGGGATTAAAAGACGCAAGGTGGTAATCGCCCTTGATTTTAGACTCCTTGATGAATTTCTCGAGGATCTAGGACTAGACAGTAAAATCCTAAGAATCATGGTACAAACCTTGATTGACACACACTGCAAGATTAAATTCAGAGGCTAAATCTAAGCTTCGAGATCAAAACAGGCATGAGAAAAGTTATCGGACTTTCCCCACTCATCTTCAACTGCGCCCTTGAAAAGTTGGGAGAAAATTGCGTAGGAAACTGGTCATGTTGGGTGTCCAGAATGGGGTCTACCTAGTTCACAAGAGGGAAGGGCTGACTGGATATTGTCTGGCCTTTACAGACGACGTAGTACTGATCGCTGAATCTATAAAAATAGCGGCGATCCAAATAAATCCAGGTAAATCCAAGTAAATTGTCTCAGAGAACATACAGCTGAATAGGAATCCAAGTCTTACTGTAGAAAAGCAAATACCTTACGAAAATGAAAGAGGCTAACAGAGAGATGCCACTAGAAGGGGGTGAAATCAAGCGAGTGGAAAAATGTAAATACTTCTGGGACTAGAACTGGATTGAACCCAAGTTATCAGAGAAAACAACCCTCTCCACGAGAGTTAACAAGCTGGAGCTGGCCTGTCGACTGATTCAAAAACCTGCAACAAGCTATACCTGTCATGACATCTGATGCTGAAATACTACGCAATAGTCATCCTCCTGGAAGCCCTGTATTCCATGGAGTGTATGTCACTAAATAGAAAAGGTTTAATTTAAAGACTGGATGTCAGAGAATAATTCTCAAAAAGATCCTGGGCCCGATACTGAAAGATGGAGAATACCAGAGACGTCTCATATCAGAGCTGTACTTCCAGGTAGAGTGGCTCTTCGACTGTGCCAGCAAAAGGACGATAGCTCTCTATGGTAATGTGTCAAGAAAGGTACCCTCTGGTCGGAGGGAAGACAGGAATTACACCGGTAGAAGATGCGACAATATTGGGCCAACATCAAAATCCAACAGTTGAATGAGCCTGGTCCCCAGTAGGCCTATTCGAAAGAAGAAGATAAATGAATTCAGCGTAGTATAAAATAAAATACTGTACGTTACAAGAGTGAAGTATTTCGTGTATTAGCTTCGAAATTCCGGCCTCGCCTGACATCTCATCCATAAATATCTCAAGTCATACGTTAAAATTTTCTACCCTTAATCGAAAAGTCTTAATAAATTATCTGTTGGTCTTTAAAATCTAGTATCCTAGCTCGTTTCATGGTTTACTTTGTTTTACTTTGGGGTGATAGAGATACCTGCTCCTTTAGATACCGAGGCATTTCGCACACAGACTTCACGTTGGATAGATTGTTTTACATTCAGCCCTTGGATAATATTTTTCAGTCCTCCTTCATTCTTAATACTTATATTCGAATTCGCTGATTCAATTCATTCGCTCACTATCAGAGCTGTAGCTGCTGGACACTCCGCAGTATCACTATTAAGTGTTAAGCATTGTCTTCAGGTCCATTTTCATCTTCTTCGGGAAGCTTATATTCTATACTTGGTGAAGGTTCACGCGATCTTTTTGACCCAGTTAGATTCCTAGCCCTATCACGAAATATAGACTGGCGTGAGGTAATGAAACTGGTAAAGTTAATAATTATTTTACTGTTAAAAAAGGGCTGAAGTTGTGATTGTCCTCTAGACTCAAAATCAAACTAAAACTGAAACTCAAATAATAATAATAATAATAATAATAATAATAATAATAATAATAATAATAATAATAATATGTGGCCTCCAAAGTGGTTTGGTTCAGGTCTTTCGATTTGTCGCGTATAGGCAATCTGCGCGTCTATGAGGATGGGGACCTGCCTGTTATCTGTTCTAATGGTGAAGATGTCACATACACCCAGCTCGCAAGCCATCGTAATTAACCAATGAAGGTTAAAATCCTCAACCCGGCCGGTAATCGAACCCGTAAACCCATGAACCAAAGGCCAGTACGCTAACAATTTAACCATGGAGCCGGACAACAGTAAACTCGTGTCCTTATCCCGAGGTGTAGCAGCTGTATTTCGGCACCCTCCCAATGGACATGAGTTGAATGTTCCATTTAAACTACATACCAGCCCTCCTGCCATTCCTAAATTTTTGGCAGTGCCGGGAATCGAACCCGAGCCTCCTAGGACGGCAGCTTGTAGTCTTAGCCGTTACGCTGCGGAGGCAGATGATGGATGCAATGATTCAGCTAGGATGGTCGACTTATTATAAAATTGCAGCTGAACTCTTCAAATTTCTGGCATTTTTCTCTGAGTAGTAACAGATCATCTTCGGTTTAGTTCTTATGGAACCAGGATATCATATGCATGATCTGGGTTTTAAACCTGTTTACTTGTCAAAGTTACTTTGACAAATGCTTTACACATTATGGATACTATTTACAATGACTTTATAGTATATGCTTTGTTTTCTCTTTCAGGTAAGTTCGAGACCAGGAGGAGAGCTAGATGGCTGTACAGTAGTACTGCACTCGTAAGTGTCTCATATATTACCAGTCATTACAGGTGAATTCTTCGTACACTAATAATATTAATAGATTTGTAAATGATTGTTCCCGTCACGTTAAGACTTTAATGGAAACAATGTATACCATTAGTATGTTGTTTGTGGAAAAAACTGTTCTTCTTTATATATTTACTCTACTTGAAGTTACAGAAATACAGTACTTAAGTTAGATCTCAACGAATACCAAGTTTCGTCCAAAGCCGCAAAACTCTTCAGTTTGAGGAGTTGTATAACCTCTTCAGTCCCGAGCCTGTTGATACATTCAATGCGTGATATTTTGCTCAAATAATTTTTTTAAATTCACCATAGAAAATTAGTGTGTTTCACTAAGTTGTTTTATTCGTGTAGCATATATGCTACATCAGGACTCAGAGTTGACTTTCCTACCATTATTCCTTTTTTCCTTAAATTATTTTGTTTTATTGTAAGTAGACAAAACCACATGTAGAGCATATGCTACATACGGACTGAGGAGGATAAATAATAGGGTTGCAGTCCTTAGAAACCACTCGTGTATATGCAACCATTCCTACAGAATGTTTCGAGGTTGAAGAACTCTCGAAACAGATAAATATGAAGGCAATCCAGCCTGTTGCTGCATAGACATCCACTCCCTACATTATATTTATTGACATGTCCGGTTCCATGTCTAAGTGGTTAGCGTGCTGGTCTTTGATCACATGAGTCCCTAGTTCGATTCCCGGGAGGGTCGGGAATTTTAACCATAATTGGTTAATTTCCCTGGCACGGGGGATGGGTGTATGTGCCATCTTACTCATAATTTCATCCTCATCACGACGCGCAGGTCACCCACGGGTGTCAAATCGAAAGACCTGCACCAAGCCTCTCCGAAGGCCACACGGTATTTCATTTCATTTATTAATATGCCATAGTCTATATTCCCTCAGTGACCCGAACCTAACCCAGATGTTCTTTCTTATTTGCATAGACCAAATGATGAGGAATATCCATTGACGTCTATATTATCACTTTGGTTTCACTTTTCAGAACTTCTTCTTCATTTGCCAGGAGACATTGTGGAAGTTTGTGTAAGGGGATAATTTAAGAGTTCAGTTCATGAGAATACGTGGAACAGAACACTTCAAGATCATTTCCTTTCTATCAGACCGAAGCAATCATGAAACTACAATCTCGGCATTATTTTGCATTTTATCTAGTGCAGCCACGCTACTGAACAAACAAATGTACCCAATTTTACGGAAACTTCCTCCAGAAGTTTTCGTTTCTTAATCGAGAAGCGAACTGATTTTGAGGTACTTATCGCTGAACAGATTTTTCTGGATTTCCCTAACCTACATTGTCGTCAGGCTGTTCATCGAATCAGGGATGATTATCACGTAATAGTTCCCCTCACCGGGCGAGTTGGCCGTGCGGTTAGGGGCGCGCGGCTGTGAGCTTGCATCCAGGAGACAGTGGGTTCGAATCCCACTTTCGGCAGACCTGAATGTTTTCCGTGGTTTTCTATTTTCACACCAGGCAAATGCTGGGGCTAGCCACTAGCGAAAAAAGTAGTTCCCCTCAAAACAATTACTACCACTACATCACAAATAGTAAGTGACTTTGGTATGAGACTGAATATTTCTCCGATTGGTCAGTACACTGTACTCTTAAACTAATATACATTATGAGTGTCTGAAACTTTTCAAGATGATTAGGCACACCTATTGAACATAAATCTACTTATTATTCTGCAATTCATTATCTTCTTTGCTTCAAATACTTTCATTCATCGTAAAGTCGGATTCCTTCTCTTTTATCTTTCACTTGTTGGTGTTCATGAGCTCGTTGGCATAAAATAATAACCACCACTATCACCACCACTGCTGCCACCAACATGAATACCACCAGAAACCACAACTATTACCACGTTCACAATTACCACCACCACTACTACCACAAATGCCATCACTTCAAATTTTAACAGTAGCAGCAGCATTATCGTCATGGCATTATCGGACTCGTATCATCTCCATCATCAAGAGCAGTAACACCATTATTACTAGTACCAACACTACAATTACCATTACCAACATCACCACTTACAATGTTACCAATTCTACACAGACCATTCCTAAAACCATTAGCAGCAGCTTCATTACCACCACTTCTTCTTCTTCTTCTTCTTCTTCTTCTTCTACCGCTTTTCCCACACTTGTAGGGTCGCGGGTGCGAACAGTGCCGAACATGTGGATGTGGTCCTGGTTTACGGCTGCATGACCTTCCTGACGCCAGCCCTACGTGGAGGAATGGAATAACTATTCCGTGTGTCTGTGTTGGTTAGTAGTGTCGTATGTTGTTTGAATCGCAATTCATTCGCGATTAAACTCCCCGACCCTACCGGGAATCGAATCCGGTACTATCTGAACCGAAGGCCTCAACGCTAACCATTCAGTCAGGGAGCCGGACATTAGCACCACTATTACTACCAATTCTGAACTACCTACACTTTCACCCCTACACAACCACCACCATTGTCAGTATACAATGCATGAGCGAATACGAAAGCTATTTGGTAGTGGTAACTACACTTTATCATCTGATAATAACAAAACTCAAGTATCTGGCTCCTTTGCTGAATGGTCAGCGTTGTGGGCATAGGTTCATAGGGCAACGGGTTTGATTCCTGGTCAGGCCAGGGATTTTAGCCGCGTATGGTTAATTCTCTTAGGTCGGGGCTGGGTATTCGTGATCGCCTTAATACGCATCTTTGTATTTAGATAGATGTAACAACACAACTACCATAGAAAGACGTAATAAGAGAAAACATGCCTCCACATGGCTTTGTCGTCAGGGACGGCTTCCGGCCGTAAAACTTTAATACTGACATTCATGTTTACGATGGGAAGAGTTTTCTTTAAAAGTTGCTTTACGTCTCACCGACATAGATAGGTCATAAGACGACGATGGGATAGGAAAGGAATACGAGTGGGAAGGAAGAGCGGTCGTGGACTTTATTAAGGTACAGCCTTGTGTGAAAATGGGAAACCATGGAAAACCATCTTCAGGGCTGCCGACAGTGGGGTTCGAACCCACTATCTCCCCGATACAAGCTCACTGCTGCGCGCCCCTAACCGCACGGCCATCTCGGCCGGTAAGAGATTGTTTCAGTACTGTAATAAACTAAATTGAAGAGTAGACAGTTTTTGTACAAACCAATAACACTATATTTTTCTAATATTTTCCAAACTATTGATAATAATTATTTTCACTATTTTAAAACTGTACATTCTTACAGTGAAGGTTAATGCGTATTGTTCAGCAACAGGTCAGTTTTCAAAAACAGACAGGACCAAACATACATTATTTTAAAGCCAGATGAATCTCGGATACACAATGAGTGGGCAACGAATTAGGAACTCTGAAGCCTATTTAAAACCTAAAGGACGGAAGTATTTCCAAAAACAAAAACAAAAATTTATAGCAAGGTTACTTCCATCTCAAATGAACCGAGGCGTGATTTTCTTTTATTACCTGAATGGCAAGTCTTTTCTAGTCGTCTTCTTGATGCCACGCTTTGATCAGTTCTTCTAGTAACTGCTATATATTCTTACATTGAGATAAACGAATTATGTAATCCGACAACTACCCGCTGTGGGTGGGGGTGGTAGAATAACATCCACGATATTCCCTGCCTATCGTAAGAGGCGACTAAAAGGGGTCCCAGGGGCTCTTAACTTGCGAGCACGGGTTGGCGACCACGGGGCCCTGAGCTGAGTCCTCGAATTGCTTCCTTTTATTTGTGGCGGGCCCCTAAATTTCATCTATACTTTCCGACCTTTCTTGGTCAACTCTTCTTCTTTTCTGACCCCGACGGTATTAGGTTGCGAGACCTAAGGAGTCTTTCATTTTCACGCCCTTCGTGGCCTGTGTCTTCCTTTGCCCGAAACCTTCATTTTTCTAAGTGTCGGATCTCTTTCATTTTCTCTTTCTGATTAGTGTTATGTAGAGGGTGGCTGCCAAGATGTACTTCCTCTTAAAACAATAATCACTACAACCACCACCACCACCTGACAGTTGGTCTGTTCTCAGTGCTACCTAACACTCCCACTCCATTTTATTGAAGGTAGCTATTACAATCCTTGCTCTGTGACGCGATAAATTACGCCTTCAATTGGGGAATCAGATTTGTATCCTGTTCCTCGTTGTACCTCGAAAACGAAGTTGACCTCTTCTTTTGAAATTACACCGAAGACCAGTACATTGTTAGATGTTTTAAACATTTCGTTTACGCATTCTTGCAGCAGCTGCTCGTAGGACTATGTCGAACAGTACAAATTGTATTAGCAGAAGTGAGTGATTACCCAACTTGAATATATTTAAAAAATATATATTTCCCACACTTTGGGGCGATATCTTATATACTTCTACGAGTTCACAAATTTGTAATATGGTTCGCCGTAGCATATTATCAGTTTCATTCCTTTGGGCTTCTTTTTTTACTTTTTTATTTTGCTATTTGCTTTACGTCGCACCGAAACAGATAGGTTTGTGGCGACGATGGGACACGAAAGGCCTAGGAATTGGAAGGATGCGGCCGTGGCCTTAATTAAGGTACAGCTCCGGCATTTGCCTGGTGTGAAAATGGGAAACCACGGAAAACCATCTTCAGGGCTGCCGACAGTGGGGCTCGAACCCACTATCTCCCGATTACTGGATAAAGGCCGACCTTAAGCGACTTCAGCTATCGAGCTCGGTTCTTTGGGCTTTAGTCAACATTAGATATGAATCAAAGCTGTAATAAAGCACCAAATTTTCTTACTATAAAATAAAAATCAAGATTTCATTAAAATTTGTAATGGTATGGGGACCCGCAGCACTCTCAATTATCTCACATTGTAATAATCGCATTCTGAATTTGATATATCTATTTTACAGCTACGTCCTATTTGGTAATGTTTTCGCAAATTGTCAAACTCGCGCCTTTTGTTCGATGAGGGTGAAACGTATTTACTTCACCTTGAAAAGAAAATCATTTTATGAAGTTTTTCGATTTTGTGACTTAATGGAGCGTTTAAGAAATGCATTGATGGTAAGTTTGCGTATCATTAGGATATAGTTGAATTTAATTTTCGAGCCTGTAAGTTTATATCTTCTTTTAGGTCTGCCTGGTACCTGCCAAGTTGGAAGTGTTCGTTCCTTGGCTCGCTAACTCAGCCTCTCCTGTGTTGTTCGCTCACAACTCTATTTTTACTGTTATCTCAGCCGACACGCAAGAAGCCTGACATCTCCATGACGGCAGCCAGGATCGAAAACACATTTCCAGGCGACTTTACGTGGTGAAGTACGACAGCCCATGTTACAGAATTTGGCTTGTCGTTGCCAGCTGCTCCAAATGAACTCGGTTCTCACGACTTACCTTCAAGCATACAAGGTTGGATTTCTGGCTGTTTAAGAGCGACAATTCAATGTTGTTGGCTTTCAGTACGTTACAGAACTCTACTGGGACAGAATTCTGGCACACCTGCGTATCTGAAGATCTGTAGCGATTTTAGGAACGTTAAGTAAATTGAACATTATCATCATAAGTAGCATCCGTGGCTCAGGTGGCAGCGCGCCAGCGTCTTACTGCTGAGTTCCGTGGTTCAAATCCCAGTCACTCAATATGAGATTTGTCCTGGACAAAGCGGAGGTGGGACAGGTTTGTATCCGGGTACTCCGGTTTTCCCTGTCATCTTTCATTCCAGCAATACTCTACATTAACATTTCACCTGTCAGTCATTAATCATTTGCCCCAGAGTAGTGCGACAGGCTTCGGCAGCTGGCACAGTTCCTAGCCTCGCTGCTAGATGGGGGCTCGATTCATTCCATTCCTGACCCAGTCTAATGACTGGAAACAGGCTGTGGATTTTCATTTTCATTTTTATCATCATCAGCAGCAGCAACATCCAGTTCTATCAACATTATGTTCAGGTGGAACGATTTTGGGCTGTTGTCTGCCAGTGAATTCCAATCTCTGCCCCTCGGTCCGGTGGTCTTCCTCTTGGTCTCAGTTGGTTTCTTGGACTCCACTTTAGGACCAATTTCGTCCATCTGTCATCTTCCTTGCGAGCAAAAATCGAAGGAATTCCTACAATCATTTTTTTTTTTACTGCATCGAGACTCTGGAATACACTCCCGGCAGTTTACTTCCTCTAATAAATTCAAATCTGCCTGCCGAAAGTTTATCCTGGAAACATATAACTGAGTTGTGCGAGTTATCGTATGTATGTTGTGTGAATGGATTTTCTTTTATGTATTATGCACTTATTGCCCTATTGATTTGTAACCTGGTCTTAGCGTATATGTCTGTAGTTTTTTTGGTAGAATTATTATATCTTACTTTTATTCTTATGTTTATATGTTTAAACTTTACTGTTTAAAGTATTTAAGTATAAGAGAGGGCCCTGAGCCGTAACTTCGCCACAAATGTAAGTCAGGAATGAACAATATGGCCGGCCCACTGCCATTACATGGTAGCTGTTCTGTCCAGGACGCCGTTAACCATTGTAATCGAGCCAATGTCCTACCTTCTTCCCAACCTTCCGTGTAAAATCCAGCGTTCGCTTCTCCATACCTCTTCGGGTTGTTTTGGGTTTACCTATTGTAAACTCCGGAAGTGTTCCAGTTTCACAGCCGTAAGTCAGCAGAGGTAGAATGCATCAATATGCAAGAAATGGGCAGAGATTACAGAGACTTAGCTGAGCCTGGTAATGTTTCCTTTACTCTTGCCTGTTTTCTCATATTACTTACCTAATCCCGTCCAACTAGCCATGTTTTTTAAAATCTGCTTTACGTCACACCATCTTAGTGCAATGATGGGATGGGAAAAGCCTAGAATTGGGAAGGAAGCGGCCGTGGCCTTAACTAAAGTACAACCAAAGCCAGCATTTGCCTAGTGTGAAAATGGGAAACGACGGAAAATCATCTTCAGGGCTGCCGACAGTGGGGTTCGAGCGCAGTATCTCCTGGATGTAAGCTCACAGCTGTGCATCTCTAACCGCACGGCTAACTCGCCCGGTCTCGCCATTTTTGTCCTTAGCAGCGATATATTTGTAAAACTCAGAAACAATTAATGGTACAGCAATTGTGCGGGTCCGGGAAGGAGGGAATCAAAAGAAAGCTCAAACTGGAATATTTACTTAAGCAACAGCCATGGAAGGGATGTTTTATGTTACGAGATGTTTCGAAACGAGTAATGTAAACGTGTCAGTTTGGTGGCTCTTTCGTACAATATTTTATGGTGAATTTAGTTATTTTAAATGAAATTAATTTAATTATAAATATTTTTATCGCAATGCAAATGATCCATGTATGATCCGTTCATTGACGTTTTATTGTTTGTGTATTACTATGAAAACTTGAGACGTATCTACATGGGGTTACCTTGCAATAAAACTTAATGTCATTTGAAACAGCGAACAGTCCACTAAGCTACCAGAGTTGTAAACATGGCCTTCCGGTCCGATGGTGCTGGTAGTGACTATTGTTTTAAGAGGAAGCACAACTAGGCAACCATCCTCTATAGCCTATAACACTAATCAGAGAAAAGAAAAATAGAAGGGATCCGACACTTAGAAAACTGAAGGTATCGAGCAAATTAAGACAAGGGCCACGAAGGGCATGAAAATTAAAGACTCCCTAGGCTTCGAGTGCTCTAGTACCGTCAGAGAGGTCAGATAGAATACATAGAATAGATCAAAGTGAGGAGCCAGGCACAAGTCAGTGGAAGCAATGCCAGGACTCAGCTAAGGGCCCGGTGGTCGCCAACCCACGCTCCAAAGTTCAGAGCACCTGGGGCCCCATATTAGTCGCCTCTTACGACAGGCAATGGACATCGTGTGTGTTATTCTACCGCCCCCACCAACAGGGAGACCTCCGGTCCTGGATTAATGAAGGTAATATGAATCTTATGTGATGGTATATATAACATCCCCGCACTTGATTTATTAGTGCATATTATTATTATCATTATTTTTATTATTTATATTTTATTGGTGTATTAAAGTAAGAATATTTCAAGCTGGAAGGTCTCCATGTTAGATATTAGTAATTTATTTTATACAGGCAGTTGGGAAACGCACAGCTATTTCCAAGTTCGGAAAATCATACACTTATACCGCTTTCCATGAGAGTTTAATCCTGATGTAAACAAATAGGTGGAGCACTTTGCCTTTGCATAGACGTAGTTGATTGGAGAAGCAACCGTCGCACTCACTCGACCGTATGCGATCTCGAAGGAAAGTAGTACGTCGCATTAATTTTATTTTATTTATTACATTCGGAGCGTTTGGAAGAATTCGTAATCAAATTAAAATATGGTTGTCATATATATATTGGTATATATATGTTTAAAAAAAGTAAAATAGTGATTAAACAACGAGAAATGAAGGCACAAGGCGTGGTGTAATACAGGAAGTCTTCTCGTAGTGGGGAAAGTCCCAAGCTGTACAGAATGAGGTAAGGTGTTGCATCTTGCAGCAGCAGTCAGTGAGTCAGTATTCATAGTGAGAGAAATGGAGCAAGAGGTGAAGCGTGTAGTGAAGCACAAAAGAGGAAAACCGCTCAGAAGTGACCATAGGCTGTGCATTGTGAATGTGTTCAATAAACTAAGTGAACAGAATCCAGGTTTAGTCTTGTATTCAGAAGTTCACATCTTCGCACTGTTGCCGTATGCAATGCGCAGCCCTGTACGTCCGAACACGAGATGACGGGGTGGAGGTCAGTACTATACGCTCAGCGAGTCACAACTTTTCTTTGGCGGAGGCATGGGCATACCATGTTTACATCAGGATTAAACTCTCGTGAAAAGACATATAGTGAGTCATGCATATCCTAAAGCCAGCCTCGGCGGGATATAGAGATTTGTTACCATACTGTGAATATCTCTCGCTCATGATTGGAGAGACAATCCGGCACAAGTTTGAAGATTACAAGATGGAGTGGGTATGTAAAAGTCTACTGATACTATTGGAAGAACGCGATGCAGCGAACATTACGATAACTCAGGAACAATTTATGGAGGAGTTTACTGTGAATATATAATCCAGTATGTCTTTTGGCTATGATCATTAACGAGTATACGTTAGGTCAGGGCCTCTCAGGGTGCATGCGCTTGGTGCATGCACGGTGCAAAAGACGACTTCACTTGGTTGACCAGAGTGCAGACCCCCACTCCTCGATTTGGAGCAATAGTGCTTACTCTCTCTATCCTCACGCCCGTCTTGCTCGCTCCCCCTATCTCCCTCTTCAACACTTGCCCCGTAGCGCTCCAAATCCGAGCTGAGTTGCGCCGAGTAGAGCCGAGCTTAGCCGAGTAGCCCAGAGACGAAGCCTTAGTCCGAGACAAGCCGAGCGCGACCGATGCACAGTGCACGGAGGTCTTGCGCCTCGATTTGCACGCGTGAGATTTTGGGCGTTTGAGAGGCCCTGCGTTAGGTTATGGACGAACGGATTAGTGTTGTTGTTTGCTTGTTGATACTCTTACAACTCTTGTGCTAAGATAGAAATCTTGGTCTTCTGTATCTCATGGCAACTTTTTGTTAATCTATGGCCCGATTTCAAGGCATAGATCAACAGCGTGTGTTTGTGCAAGCGAAAGTGGCTTTGAAACCAAGTGTTACTGTCAGTGAAAAAGAGGTTCAGTATCAAAGTGGCATATCATATGTTGACGGTGAGAGCCGGCAATTTGTATTGATACACAGAAGCAATGAAGGGCAATTTATTATCTACATACCGTATAATTATTGGTCACCGGGCTCACTACAAAATGGTAGTGCAGCCCTCGCTGTCGTTTTCTCACTACTTGTTGTTCGAAGCAGTAGCGGCGATTAGGGGCCACGCCATGGTCACAGGGAGTGTATAGAAGAGTGGACAAACTGCGTTTGCAGAAGTTAGTGAACGAAAGACGTGAGAAACAAACCAGCAACGAGGTTAGTTCCGAAGTAAGAACAGTATGGTCTACATATTTTTACATGGTGTCAAGAGATGAACAACCTATTCGTAGTCTGTGCCACATTAGTTGGCGTAAATATCTACAGGCTCAGAGTGATAATAACCCCTACATTCACAAGCAGAGGATTCCAAAATGTATCATAGATGTTGTGAAGCCCACTTACAGCTTTCTGGCCGATCCTAAACTTCTCAAACCGCGCGTTCTTGGCAAAACCCAGAATCCAAATTAATCTTTAAATTCACTCATATGGAATAGATGCCCTAAAACCATATTTTCGTCTGCTAAAGTTGTCAGAATTGCAACTTATGATGCAGTTCTTGTATTTAATGGTGGGAACGTAGGGAGGATGAAGATATTAGAACAGTATGGTCTACATATTTTTACATGGTGTCAAGAGATGAACAACCTATTCGTAGTCTGTGCCACATTAGCTGGCGTAAATATCTACAGGCTCAGAGTGATAATAACCCCTACATTCACAAGCAGAGGATTCCAAAATGTATCATAGATGTTGTGAAGCCCACTTACAGCTTTCTGGCCGATCCTAAACTTCTCAAACCGCGCGTTCTTGGCAAAACCCAGAATCCAAATTAATCTTTAAATTCACTCATATGGAATAGATGCCCTAAAACCATATTTTCGTCTCCTAAAGTTGTCAGAATTGCAACTTATGATGCAGTTCTTGTATTTAATGGTGGGAACGTAGGGAGGATGAAGATATTAGAGAGAATGGGCTTTAAGGTAGAAATTTTCACTCAAGACTTCTTGAGAATAACAACTTTACAGCGCCTCTCTGCAGCTGAAAAATCAGTTCATGACCTGGTTAAAGCAAAGAAGAAAACAAGAAACCAGAAGAGAAGACTTGAAGGGAATGAGGACCCTGAGTACAAATCTGGAGCCTTCTTGAGAGGTGATATAAGAAACAACAGTAGGTTCAACTTTAAATTGCATTTCCTGAAAATTATGTTTTTATATTTTTATGTACCTTTTACTCAGAATCTATGAAGGGTAGAATTATGAAATTTTGTAAATTTATTTATATAAACCTAATATTGTCTCAAGAGTAAATTTTGAAATTCTGAGTGTAAGCTGAGATATGGGGGAAAGTGTTTGGTGGAATTTTGCATTACATTTATGTCATACTTACAAAATTATAATTTAAAAAATATTAAAATTCTCCTATCCGATATATTCAAAAAACCTCTTGAGAGAAGCTTACAATATGCAAAGAGATTAAACAGAGAAAATTTTGTAGAAATCGCTTGCCCAGTTTTTTAGAAAAAGATACTTATATATATATTTGAAAAAATAAGATTAAAATAGTTAATTGATATATATATATATAATCCAGGAACTTAACAGAAAATGTGTTAATTTCATGTAAAGCATGGCACCAAAAATTTCATTGCCGTACCTTCAAAACTGTGGGTTTGGTGCATCTTTTAACAGTGTGTTTTTTCATGAACGTCCCCTTTATTATCTACCATTATAGGCGAGATGCATACGACTGTTTATTCTCGACGATAATTATAACTCTATTTTTTAAATATCCATAAATTTTTGTCGAGATGTCGCTTGACAGTTGAGTTTACCGAACAGAGCGCAGAGTGCATGCGCTGGGTTATTGATTTTCCGTGAGTGGGTCAGAGACCTTGACAATGTCGTATGTTTTAAAAGCTTTGATAGAAGGTTATCATAACCTAGCTTTATTTCAAATACAAATTGTTTATTGTACAGTTGGTGAAGTGAATGTGCCGTGTGTTTGTGGAATATTGGAAGCAGAAGGTGCATTGATGTTAATATGTGTGTCCGACATGCTTGATTTTGAAAACAAATGCGAAGCCAGTGCGTTGAGCGCAGATGCGATGCTATCCTTATCTAATTGGTCAAACAGTTGTATGTTAATGGAAATCTGAACTCTGACTGGTGGAGAACCTGTATCATAATGAAGATCTGAACTCTGATTGGTGGATAATGTGTATCGTAATGAAACTTTAACTATAATGATCCTCATTAAGATTCAGTTTTCTGACTTATGATATTTATATTTCGGGATCGTTGGGCACAAAGTATTATAAAAATCATTGACCGTCACGCTTTGAGGAGTTTCGGATAGCACAGGAATATTTCTTTGTACACTAGAGTTAGTTCACTTATTCTTGGCCTTTACCTATTTACCTGGAATCAGCACTTTATGTGAATGTAGCTGAATTTTACAGCCCAACCCTATGTGGAAGGATGTACTGACCATTATGTGTTTATGTGGTGGTTTGTAGTGAGGTAAGTTGTATGTAAATGAAGATGTATTTCAAGACGAACACAAAACCTTGCCATCGAGGTCGAGTAATTAACCAGACAAAGTTAAAATCCACGAATTAGCTGGGTAAGAATCAAACCTGGAGTCCTCTGAACAGATGCCCACTATGCTGATCATTCAACCAAGTAGCCAGACCGTACAGTATAGTTAATATTTCCTATGAAGATTCTTCAAATTAAAAACACAGCCACGGAAAAGAACTCACTTTCTATCACCGTTCAACAAATGCTAATTGGTCACAGTAATCGCCCACAGAGAGAGATATTTCAACGGGTATTATGTTAATGTTCCGATAACAGTCGAATTCATTTGTGTAAGTTTCAAACGGAAGCATTTTAAATTTAGAACACGTTATGACATTACAACTGTTTTGATGAAACGAAATTTGAGGTCATTACGAATTACAGCCTGGCGTAGGAAAGAAACAAATCCCACTGGGTTTTCTAAGTGGTTTATTTATGGAATGGATTGAAAATACACTATTTGACTGGTATTTTGTGCAGCATACAAAGATCAGGGCACACTTAACTTTTCATAAGTTTCCATATTATTTTTGTGGTTTCAGTTTTCTAAATCGCGAATGACACCGTGCCCATCAAGCAAGTTGGCTGCGTTGCACGAGCCACGTTGCTTACATTCGAAAAATGATGAGTTTGAACCCCACAATTGGAAGCCCTGGAGAATTTTTCCTTTGTTTCCATGGTTACCCATTTTCACACAAGGCAAATGCTGAACTAAGGTCATGGCCTCTTTCGAGCCCTTTCCTATCACATCCTCACCGAAAACACTAGGGAAAACTCCTTTCTTGTCTCCATTGGCTTGCTGGACGTGGTGCAGTCAGTGTTAGAGGTTCTTTTTTTTTTGCTATTTGCTTTACGTTGCACCGACACAGATAAGTCTTACGGCGACGATGGGACAGGAAAGGCCTAGACATGGGAGGGAAGTGGCCGTGGCCTTAATTATAATCGGACCCAGAGCCATGTGAACCGAAGCGAGTGCACTGATTATTCAGCCCAGGAGTCTGATGTTAACTTCTCTGTCTAAATTCTCTAAATATCTATCACAATTGCATATTTAGGCCCGGTTTCTTTAACGAATGTTATGTCTTAAGTAGACTTAACACAAAATTTAACCAAATTGACGTCTTTTCAAGAATTGTTAATCGTAACAAATTGTTAACATTTGTGTGAAATTAACGTGGAAGCAGCTCTATGATATTACGCCTCTCAAAAGCATTTCAAAATGGTAGCATGTCGAAGACGTAAGTTTGAAGCTTTACTGCTGTATGAAAACTTACTACAAACTTAGGAAGGCAAAGGGTGACCCATACTAAGATAACATGACATTTTAGAGTTGTCAGAAGAACGTTTTGTACAAAGACACCTAATTACCAAAACCATAATTAACAAGGTTCTAGAAGAAATTGAAAATAGGTTAGAGTTTCCCACAGATTGAAACTAATCATTGTCTCCAGTGCAGAAGTTACATGTAGTTCTTAAATATTATGCTTCAGTCTCTCTTAATGTTATTGTAGATGACTATGTTCATGAATGCAGGACAAGAGTGTGTAGAATTCTGCAAAGAATTCCTGCTACCATTGCAGCATTAAAAAGGGATTACATCATTTTCCTCGTAGTAAAGGAATGTCCGAAAATCATTAAAGGCAAATCAATTATCACGTTTTTCCGGTGTTGTAGGAGCATTAGATTGCACTCATGTAAGAATATATTGAACGTTGTGATATCACCCTTCGTTCTTTCATTTTTCAAACACACTCGCATACTTTCAAATTACTACGAATCTGCTACGCAGGCGTAGCAGGGGGAGAGGTGATACTCCTACGTGGCGCGTCCCAGGTGGCGGATAGGGGGGTCCTAACCGGCTTGCCGGCGGATTTGAGGATATAATACCTCTCGTAGACCAAACTCATGACCCCCTGCGGGTGGAGGACGCACATGTAGAATACACCAGCGGTATCCCCTGCCTGTCGTAAGAGGCGACTACAAGGGGCGACCAAGGGATGATTGAATTATAACCATGAAACTACTCTTGATTCGTACCATCATGCGGGGAACACCATGGGTTGCATGTACTTGCGAGTAGTATCACTAAATTGGTACGAAATAGGTTTGTGATTAGTTGCAGTAAAAAGCCTGGCCTGGTGGATTCCAGTACCCGTGCGTTGTACCCATGTGGGCAACACCGCGGGTCTGGGCGTAGCCTGTGAGTTGTACCGCTATATGAGCGGCACCGTGGGTCAGCGTTGCCTGTGATTGGTACCCACTATGTGAGGAACACCACGGGAATATCGGCGCCCGTGACTAGTACACCTAGGTGAGGAACCTTACCGGTTTGCGTTGGCTATGAATGGCGCCATTGTGTGAGAAACACCATAGGTCTGCGTTCCCTGTACGAATTGCAATACTTGTGAGTAGTACCATCTTGTGTGGACCACCGTGAGTCTTCGCTACTTTTGATCAGTACCCCAAAATGACAAATACCATGGTTCTACTTTATCTCGCGACATGTACCATTCTGTGGGGCCTTAGACGTGAATTTAGCACCCATTCAGACATCAAGCATCATTGTGCTTTATAAATGGTCCCTTGGTCAGTAATACTCTAATTAACTACCTTTTTTGAGTCTGATCCTCTGTTTTTTTTGTTTGTTTGTTTGTAGGGTTCATGTCCATCCATTCATTCTTCATGACATTTTTTATTTTATTTTGGTCAGTGGATGAATATGAATTTTTTGTTATTTTATTTCGTACCATTAGGGGCCGATGACCTCGATGTTAGGCCCCTTTAAACAACAAGCATCATCACCATCATCACCACTTTCAAATTAAATCTTTATCATTTGTCTCGCATTCAATGTAATAATACTTTTGTTGCTTCTTGCTTGACATGTTTACGTGTTAGGAGTCTCCGGTAACCATAAGCTCTAATAATGTCAACTACGTGCGACAAAATACTGTTACAACATAACCGCTAGGAGCGCTTTATGTAAAGAAACGAAAGACGCTCACCGCCAAACGTCCGCAGAAAGCTCACGGAAACGTATTAATTTGTCTTTAACAATTGTTCCGTAACAAATGTTGGAAATTTGTTCGTGAAACAGAGTACTTTCAACCTAAGTGTTGAATTAATACAGTTTGTTAATTTAACATAGAGTTGAAGAATCCGGGCCTTAAAGTTGTAATATTACTCCAGAACTAAGATAGGCTATACGTAAGTCCTGTTTCCTGCCATCGCGAGTCGTCAAATGAATTTCGGATCCATCAGCTGTTGAAATCTCATTGCCAAAACCCCGTATGTGTCTTTATTGCCAGTACTTTATTGCTGTTTCCAACCAATTGATGTTCACTTGCTGCACATTTACGTCACAACTTCCTGTATTGGTAAATTACTTCCTAAGTGCACCTTTTACATTTCCACAGCACGCTCATTTCCTTCAATATATTTCCTCCTCCACGCTGCCTCATCAAACCCTATTCATCTCTCCTACTGCACACTGTACAATTCACTGCGTTATGAGTGCCTCTTTGGCATTACGAATAAATGTATTACTAGATAGAAATCGATACTAAGTTCACCAGTTACCGACACATTTGAGGTATTTCTGTAAATCTGACTGCAAGCTACTTGTACAGCAACACTCAAAATTGTTTTATAGATTTTTCATTTCACAACACCTACACTATTGTAAATCAATCACATTTCAAAGTTATTTAGGTGGCAATTGTTGTTTTAAGTACAACTTTCCATTCATAACGTCTTAACTGTAATGACAAGTGAAAAAGGAAGATTTCTTTTTTCACAATTTGCTTTACGTAGCATCGACATATACAGGTCTTACGGCGACATTTTCCTTCTGAAATTGGGAAACCACGGAGAACCATCTTCAGGGCTGCCGACCGTGGGGTTCGAACCCACTATTTCACGGATGCAAACTCACAGCTATGCGACCATAACCGCATGATCAACTCTCTCGGTGGGAAGAGATATAGTACTTAAAAATGAAGGTATCGATGAAGGAAATGGATGAGCCATCAAAGGGTGTTAAAATGCAATACTCCGTAGAGTTCGCAAACCCAATATTGTCGGGTTCGGAAGAGAACAAGATTTTAACAAGTGAGGTGGGATAGGATAGGAGCCTGGCACACGTGAGAAGCTTATCCCAGTTATTTTTAGGGTCGCTGGAACCACGTAGCTCAGTTTGGTTTTGGTCAGGAATTAAGGACCGGATACCCTTCTTTACGCTACATGATTCTTAAGACAAAAATCTAAATCCAGGACCGACCGGAATTTGAACCTCAGTATTCCTTGTCAGAAGTCAGCAGCTAAGCCACCGGGTGAATTGAGACTTCCCGACATAACGGATTACCTCCTAGTTGGTGATGTCACCTACCCATAGGGTCTCGAACACTCTGTGATACATCAACGTTTCGAAGGCCTCCGGTCAGTTCATTGACGAAGCCATCTTTCCACCACAAAAAAGCAGCCCCGATATTGCGTAACACTTCACGACACACCCACGGGCTTAAAAGTGGAGGTTACGGTTGCACAAAATATGTTTTAATTTCAAAAACGCATTTTTTTGCTTTGCCAATTTTGGTCTAAATTTCTACATCCGGAAATCAATTGTAACAAAAGTATTTTTTTTTTTTTGAATTTCGGCATGTTGTATAAAGCTTGTGGGAGCGAATCATTGATGGCACGTGTCCATCCATTCATTATCTAAAGGCTAAGCCTTGTCGATACACGCGGAAACACATTCAGGTCGCCCAGCAGGTACACAGAGCCAAGCGCGATGTTACTCGGTAGGGCCTACGAGTGAATTTGCCTGCAATGGTTGTATATCGTGAATTTTTCTAGCATTCCTCTTGGATTATAGGTGAAATTTCCATTAGTTCTGTGACATTTTTCGTGAATATAACAGTGTTATACGTTGTGAGGAATGTTCTCCGTCGTATGTCGTTGCTCAACCTATACTCAGTAAGCGAGTGAACCTGCAGAATTTCGACGACGGCTAAAATTTGCTCTTTCAGTTTAGGTTAGGCTTTTAAAATTAAAAATCGAAAAGTTAGTCCTGGTATATTTCTGTAAAAACCATGACTGTTCTATTACCAAGAGTCAGCAGGTGAAAATCGAAGTACATTGTTTAAAATCTGCTGTAGCTTAAGTGATGATGGTGACGTTACTGTCGTGAATACCAATTTGGAAATATGTACGAATATGTGGTTTAATATATTCTTATTCAAATGATTTATATTTTCATAAGATCTTTAATATCTAAATTACGGTATCGTACTTAATTCATTAATTAATTAATTAATTAATTTATTAATTTATTTATTTATTTATTTATTTATTTATTTATTTATTTATTTATTTATTTATTTATTGTCTGATCAATTTGCTTGTTATATTTCCACTTAGTTATCAGGTGAGTTTAATGTTGGCCTTGGAAAGAGTAGTGGGGCTGCGATTTCTGTAAAATAATAATACAAATTTGCAGCTGGGGTAACGAATATGTCCACCACACGCTTCTGCCCCTCCTTGTATTTGAATCTCTTCGGTAACGGAATCTCCAGTCTTGGCGAGAATTTCTTAATCCTCTTAACGTTTATAGGCTGAAGATGGTTTTCCGTCTACAAATCATTTTCACACCAGGAAAATGCTGGGGCTGTACCTTAATTAAGCCCACGATCACTTCCTTCCCACTCCTATCCCTTTCCTGTCCCATAGTCGCCGTAAGACCTATCTGTGTTGGTGCGACGTAAAGCTAAGCTATAAGCTAAGTTTTAGATTACAACGTTTTACATTGTCAGTACATGGCAGATATATTTGAAACTAGCTGATTTACCCGTGCTTCGCTACGGAATTCTACATTGTATATAGAATTCTAGGTTAGGTGTGTACACGTTGTGAGTAAGATTCTATTACATTGCATAGCTCTTAACGTTACCCTAGAAACGCGACGGGGAAGTCACCAAACACCTTTCGTTAATGTGAAGAGTGGGTTAGGGAAGTTTTATTGTAATGGTAGGCCCTCTTGCCTACCATCAGTCACAATCAAGTTGGGGAATTTTCACTATAATGGCAGACTCTCACTCTCCACCTGCCTTTTTTTTACATCCTCAGAAAGACTGCCTTTAGTGGTTTTCCCATTTGATATCAACATAGGTCATTACAATGACGCCAGTAGGAATGTCGCGATTAAAAGCAATGCTATCATATAAAATAACTCGATCAAACGAAAAACCACACATTTTCTCACTTTTAACGAACAGTAGTACGCTGCCCATCTAACAGACCAAAGTTCCAGAGTTTGAGTGACCAGGCCAGACAGCCGTGAACACTCCTCTGCTATTATTTCGTTAAATTAATGTGCACACTGCTCATTCCGATCAGTGTCTCAGAGTAGGGATTGAATAGCTCGAATGCTATGATGAACCAGTGTATTACGTACCAGCAGTATCAGTAAATGTAAGAATCAGAGGAATCGTATGCCAGAGAAGAAAGCTATCTAACTCCCCTGCTATTTCCCGCCAATATTCAGGCAGGCTGTTATATTCGGAACGCAGCCGTAATCCCATCTATCTTATGAGTGGCAGCATAAGAGACAAATGACATCACAACAAACAATGGTCAAGGTAATATTATTATTGACCAATTTTATGAGCTTTCGATATTGTGGGCCTTCACATTTAGTTTTATTCCGACTCTGAATTACCACTCTTATCATAGTCGGTACAGTAAAGCTGAATAAAACATAAATGATCGGAAATTGTATCCTCTATAAATTCTGTTATGTATTACTTTTCGGTATGACCAATAACATAGGTACTGCATTTAAAAAATAAATTTTACGCGCCTTCCCATAAACTACCATTTCATCCAGGCTGTATAAAATTATTTATAGCTTAGACTATAGTTTCTTATTCCCCGACTATATATACCGATTTCATTAAATTCTGCTTACCCATTTTCTCGTTGCTCGGCATTGATATGGACTTTACAACAAAAATACACATTCATGAATATTTCTGTCATCATGGCCGGCACGGTAAACATATATAAGACACAAATGATCGGAAATTTAATTCTATATAACTTCAGTTTTGTAGTATTTATCGATAATAACATAAATATTTGAGAATTGGGCCTTCCCCTAAACTACCATTTCGTTCAGCGTGAAAAAAATGATTTACGGCTTAGATTGTAGCGACTTATTCCCGAACTTTACATACCGATTTTCATTAAATTCCCTTCAGCCCTTTTCTCGTGATGCGTGGACAGACAGACAGACAGACAGACAGACAGACAGACAGACAGACAGACAGACAGACAGACAGACAGACAGACAGACAGACAGACAGACAGACAGACAGACAGACAGACAGACAGACAGACAGACAGACAGACAGACAGACAGACAGACAGACAGACAGACAGACAGACAGACATGAAAAATGAAAACCACCAATTGGTCTTGAGTTGACCTAAAACGGATAAATATCAGCAAAATTGACCAAACAAACGAAATTACAGACATCTGACCCCCTACAACTTTATTTATATAGATGAAAATCTACAGCCTGTTTCAGTCATTGGACCGGGTCAGAAATGGAATGAATGAAGCCATATCTAGCGGCGATGACAGGAATCGTGTCGGATGGCGAAGCCTGTCGCATTCCTTTCTTTTAATTTACAAGTTGCTTTACGTCGCACTGACACAGACAGGTCTTGCGGCGACTATATGACAGGAAAGGGCTAGGAGTAGGAAGGAAGCGGCCGTGGCCTTAATTAATGTACAGCTCCGGCATTTGAATGGTGTGAAGACGGAAAACCATCTTCAGGGCTGCCGACAACAGGGTTCGAACCGACTGTCAGCCAAATACCAGATACTGTCCGCACTTAAGGGACGGCAGCTATCGAGCTCGGTGTCACACTTCTGTGGGGCAATAATTAATGACTGACAGAAGAAATGATATTGGAGAGTGTCGCTGGAATGAAAGATGACTAGGAAAACTGGAGTACCCGGAGGAAAACTTGTCCCGCCTCCGCTTTGTCCAGCACAAATCTCACATGAAGTGACCGGGCTCTGGACCACGGAACTGTGATGCGAGGTCGGTGCGCTGCTACCTGCCCCACGGAGGCTCTGTTCTTATATTATTTATTATTCGTCAAAATATGAAAAGTATCCTTGAGACACACTCTACAGGTGGAACTCAAAACGAGAAAGTACCACGCGCGGAATACTGCAATACTGGCAGAAGGACATTGTGGGACAGACAGTTAACAATAAAATTGGTACAAAACATTTAGTGACTTCCAGTGTGTAATTGTATGTAATACAGGACCAGGGAATTTTCAGCTCTGTTTGGCAGGAGTCCAGTTAAACAAGTGGCACCATTTGTTTTGTCAAGAAAAACAGCCGATCCACAGAGTTTTATTTAGTTTGAAGCCAGCCGAGAGCTGGTCTTCTGCATTTTTCCACCACACTCTGTTCCATGTCATTTATTTAAAGTTCAAACTGAGTAGCTCGCCTCGGTAATATCCTGTGCTGGGGATCTGTCAACTACAATGATTAATGGAATGCTCGTTGTTACAGCTAACCAAAAAGCTTTTTGGTATGAGAAGTACAAATTACTACAGTTTATGACCCAATACGAAACAATTTGATTTCCGAAGGATATGTCTTTAGATGAGCATTGTCTCCTTGTTTCATTCCGATATACAACCAAATGTACGAAGGGACTGAGAAACCTCAACTTCAGAGTGTGATAATGTTTTTATTTATCTATTATTTGGCAAAACGTGCATTATAAGCCTCACAGAAAAGAAAAAAAGACGTAGTAGGTATAGTACAGGTGGCACAGAGCGAGTTGGCCGTGCGGTTAGCGGGGGAGTGTGAGCTTGCATTCGGGAGATGGTGGGTTCGAACACCATTGTCGGCAGCCCTGAAGATGGTTTTCCTGGTTTCCCACTTTCACACCAGGCTGATGTTGGGGCTGTACCTTAATTAAGGCCACGGTCGTTTCCTTCCCACATCTAGCCCTTTCCTGTCCATTAGTCGCCATGAGACCTATCTGTGTCGGTGTGACATAAAGCAACTTGGCTTACTCACTCTAATAAGGGCGCTGCTGGTGGTGGTGGTGATTATTATTTCAAAAGGAACTACAATGAGGCAGTCATCCTCTATTAACACTAATCAGAAGGAAACAATGGAAGGGTTCCAACACTTCGAAAAATGAAGGTACCGGCCGAAGAAAGCCAAGTGCCACAAACAGTGTGAAAATGAAAGACTCCCTAATACCGCCGGGGTCGGAAAAGAACAAGATTTGACCAAGGAAGGTCAGATAGGAGAAATTAAAGTGAGGAGTCTGGCACAAGTAAATTGAATCAATGCCAGGGCTCAGCTAAGGGCCCCGTGGTCACCAACCTACGCTTCCAAGTTAAGGGCCCCTCAGGCCAGCACAGTACAACCACTATAGTTATTTATGTAAGCCGTTCATGGTGTATCTTTCGAGATGAATCTCTAATGAATTCTAATACTGATGACGACACACACGCAAACACAGTCCAAACCTTCGGAATTAACCAATGAAGATTAAAATCCGCGACCCGACTGAGAATTGAAGCAGGGACCCCTTGAACCAAGTAATTTACGAGAAAAATAGTACCTACTTCCAGTTTATTTTCAAGTATTCACGTTGTGAGTTTCACTGATAGGAGAAGTCCTCTCAGTTTTAATTACTGTATTGATGGGGTGAAAGTTCCTTATGGGGATCACTGCAAGTACCTAGGTGTTAATATAAGGAAAGATCTTTGTGGTAATCACATAAATGCGATTGTAAATAAAGGGTACGGATCTCTGCACATGGTTATGAGGGTATTTAGGGGTTGTAGTGAGGATGTAAAGGAGAGGGCTTATAAGTCTCTGGTAAGACCCCAATTAGATTACGGTTCCAGTGTATGGGACCCTCACCAGGAATACTTGATTCGAGAACTGGAAAAAAAGCAGCTTGATTTGTTCTGATTTCCGACAAAAGAGTAGCGTTACGAAAATGTTGCAAAGTTTGTACCAGAAAGACTTGGGAAAAGGAGACAAGCTGCTCCACTAACTGGTATGTTCCGAGCCGTTCGTGGAGAAATGGCGTGGAATGTCATTAGTAGACGAATGATTTTGAGTGGTGTTTTTAAAAGTAGGAAAGAGCACAATATAAAGAAAAATTTGGAATTCAAGTGTACAAATTGAGGCAAATATTCGTTTATAGGTAGGGCAGTTAGGGATTGGAATAATTTACCAAGGGAGATGTTAAATAAATTTCCAATTTCTTGGCAATCATTTAAGAAAAGTCTAGGAATACAACAGATAGGGAATCTGCCACTTGGGTGACTGCCCTAAATGTAGTGACTGAAATCCTACTGTTATATCACCGTGGATGAGAGGAGCTCAATCCACTTTGCTGATCATTCAGTCAGTGATTTGAAGGTTCGCATTTCATATACGATGTTAGTTAAAAAGGAAGAAGAAATGGGCGATTTTGGTTAAAAGGCGAGAGAGGGGGAGAGAGAAAAATCATTCCTGGCATGTAGAGCTCGCTCATCAGGGGCTTGCCTGCCAAGGGGGCTGCTGTCCAGTCAGATAGTAATCAGATACTGAATTGCCACTTTACGCGACGATATATTCAGCCATGTTTTTTTATTGGTTTTCTTGGCCGGGCCCGCTGCCTCTCGTACCAACAGCTTTTGAAATGGTATCACAAGGCTGAGTAAAACTCGTTTCAGTCCTTAGCCCAAAATTAAAATCTTTCGATTGGCCCGGAATGGAGAACGGATTCTTTCGGTAAGAGGTAGGCACACTCTCTTTACACCATGAGGATGGCTAGCGAGAGCAAAATGATACGGAAGCATGAAGGAGATGACCAAAGAAGTCGTGGTGAGCTGTTTGAAGACAAAGTAGGTCCTACAGCTAGATAACCATTCCACACAGGGGAAAGGCGAAGGAAGATTAAATAAGGTAAAATTATCAGCTTGACACTTACAAGTAGAAGTCATGCTGGACTCAGCTCGTGCTCCGTCATTCTTACGTATATCCCGAATATAAGTGTCTGAGTCAAGTTCGAAAGCCATTTACTATAACGAAAGTTTCGTGTGGCCAAATTAAAATGCTGCTTTTCCTAGTTTCATCCGCATTAACTTTTAAAATACTCAATTAACTACAGTTGACGCCGTTTAATGTAATCACGGATAATGTTATCAGTGGAATTATATGATGACTTTTATGAAGTCCCGTACGGGCAAATACTAAAACATTTAAAATCTTCCGTTAATTGTGATCATGAATACAGTTTATGTTATCACATTTGTTTTCTAGGATTTCGTTCTGAAGTATGCAACTAGAGTGCATACAAAGGAAACGCTCCCAGCTTTTAAAACCCCGTTTTTACACTGCGCCCGTTTTGGAAGAAACGAGAAAATCTAATTTACAAACGAACGCATGGTGAGCAGAAGGACGCTGATTCTATCGCTGCTGAGGGGTGGATAGAAGAGTGGCCTAAAATTGCTTCTGAATTCCCTCCCGAGCGTGTGCATAATGCTGATGAGACTATCGCGCCTTGCCTGAACACACTTACTTGTTCAGAAATGAAAGTGCTAAAGGCTGTAAAACCTCCAAGGAACGAGTAACAGTAATGTTGTGCGAGTAAAATGAAATGTCGTATGGCTTTTAGTGCCGGGATATCCCAGAACGGGTTCGGCTCGCCAGGTGCAGGTCTTTCCATTTGACTCCCGTAGGCGACCTGCGCGTCATGATGAGTATGAAATGATGATGAAGACAACACATACACCCAGCCCCCGTGCCAGTGGAATTAACCAATTAAGGTTAAAATCCCCGACCCGGCCGGGAATCGAACCCGGGACCCTCTGAACCGAAGGCCAGTACGCTGACCGTTCAGCCAACGAGTCGGACGTTGTGCGAGTATGTCTGCTATAAAGAAAACACTGTTAGCGATTGGGAAAAGTAAGAACCCACGTTGCTTTGAAGGCATCAGTAAGTTTCCAGTGGACTATCATTCCAACTCTAATACATGGATGACTGCCCTGATGGCTACTGAAGTTGGTAAAATAGTTAAGGTGGTTGACAACTGTGCAGCACATATCGTGAATTGTGAGCTCAAGAACATCAATGTGGTTTTCTTACAGGCGAATACGATTTCATTAATTCAACTATGCAATCAAGCGACCATTCACACCATGAAAGCGTATTATCGCCATGAAATGCGCACAAGAATCTTTCTTTTTTTTTTGCTAGGGGCTTTACGTCGCACCGACACAGATAGGTCTTATGGCGACGATGGGATAGGAAAGGCCTAGGAGTTGGAAGTAGCGGCCGTGGCCTTAATTAAGGTACAGCCCCAGCATTTGCCTGGTGTGAAAATGGGAAACCACGGGAAACCATTTTCAGGGCTGCCGATAGTGGGATTCGAACCTACTATCTCCCGGATGCAAGCTCACAGCCGCGCACAAGAATCTTAGAAAACAGAGGACTTTCAAAAACCATTGCCAACGTCCTTGAAAAACAGCCAGCCTTCTCGATGCCCTGCATCTTCTAGCCATGTCATGGGATATTGTCTCCGCACATACAATAAGGAACTGTTTTGGACATGGAGGATTTTTAGAGAGTTACCAGAAGTAGAAGAGAATGTTGAACTTTGTCCAACAGACTTAAAGGAAGATGAATTTCTGGAATGTATGAACACAGATGAGGGCATCATTACTGATGCGAAACAGACAGAAGACGACATACACTGACTGACAGAGCAAATGCAACACCAAGGAGGAGTGGTTCGAAAGGGATGAAAGTTGGGGGAAAAACAGAGACGGCACGGACGAATAATTGATGTTTATTTCAAACCGATATGCAGGTTACACAATGCGCACGGCATCGACTCAGTAGGATGTAGGACCACCGCGAGCGGCGATGCACGCAGAAACACGTCGAGGTACAGAGTCAATAAGAGTGCGGATGGTGTCCTGAGGGATGGTTCTCCATTCTCTGTCAACCATTTGCCACAGTTGGTCGTCCGTACGAGGCTGGGGCAGAGTTTGCAAACGGCGTCCAATGAGATCCCACACGTGTTCGATTGGTGAGAGATCCGGAGAGTACGCTGGCCACGGAAGCATCTGTACACCTCGTAGAGCCTGTTGGGAGATGCGAGCAGTGTGTGGGCGGGCATTATCCTGCTGAAACAGAGCATTGGCCAGCCCCTGAAGGTACGGGAGTGCCACCGGCCGCAGCACATGCTGCACGTAGCGGTGGGCATTTAACGTGCCTTGAATACGCACTAGAGGTGACGTGGAATCATACGCAATAGCGCCCCAAACCATGATGCCGCGTTGTCTAGCGGTAGGGCACTCCACAGTTACTGCCGGATTTGACCTTTCTCCACGCCGACGCCACACTCGTCTGCGGTGACTATCACTGACAGAACAGAAGCGTGACTCATCGGAGAACACGACGTTCCGCCATTTCCTCATCCAAGTCGCTCTAGCCCGGCACCATGCCAGGCGTGTACGTTTATGCTGTGGAGTCAATGGTAGTCTTCTGAGCGGACGCCGGTAGTGCAGACCTCCTTCAACCAATCGACGGGAAATTGTTCTGGTCGATCTTGGAACAGCCAGGGTGTCTTGCACATGCTGAAGAATGGCGGTTGACGTGGCGTGCGGGGCTGCCACCGCTTGGCGACGGATGCGCCGATCCTCGCGTGCTGACGTCACTCGGGCTGCGCCTGGACCCCTCGCACGTGCCACATGTCCCTGCGCCAAAAATCTTCGCCACAGGCGCTGCACCGTGGACACATCCCTATGGCTATCGGCTGCGATTTGACGAAGCGACCAACCTGCCCTTCTCAGCCCGATCACCATACCCCTCGTAAAGTCGTCTGTCTGCTGGAAATGCCTCCGTTGACGGCGGCCTGGCATTCTTAGCTATACACGTGTCCTGTGGCACACGACAACACGTTCTACAATGACTGTCGGCTGAGAAATCACGGTACGAAGTGGGCCATTCGCCAACGCCGTGTCCCATTTATCGTTCGCTACGTGCGCAGCACAGCGGCGCATTTCACATCATGAGCATACCTCAGTGACGTCAGTCTACCCTGCAATTGGCATAAAGTTCTGACCACTCCTTCTTAGTGTTGCATTTGCTCTGTCAGTCAGTGTATTATGTGAGGCAGTTACTTCCACAGAATTAGATATGAAAGGTGAAGAACACGGAGCGGAAGATAGTGATGCTGATGATGACCATGTTGCCGAAACTTCCCGAACACCAACGAATCTCGAAATGCGACAGGCGCTAGATATCTTGCGACGAGGAGTTCAGCGTAAGTCAGTGGACTTCCAAAAACATTATGAATATGAAAAATTAATTAATGGACTTTTGAGAGACAGCCAGAAGAAAACAACAATTAGAGACTATTTTACATAGCTGAAAACAGTTAACTGTATTGCAGTGCTGTGTACCGGTATCTGTTTCATTGTAGTACATGTAGGTTATGAATAAATACAGTAGGCTTCCTATCAATTTTTATTTTTCGGCTACTGTTGTCAATCGGTTAATTTTATCAAATTATCTGCGTCCCAGAGTGATCATAATAAGCGGCGTCCACTGTACTTGTGTCACATACTTCAGTGCAGCCGTTGCATCTCCAAAAAGCAATATCAGACATGTTCATTACCTGGATGGGTCACCGTCCGGTACTGCCACACCGTAACACTAATTTTTTAGTCCGACCCAATAACTTGCACCAGAATCTGACGACTGGATCGAGATCAACTAACCCTACGTGAGAACAATTGAAAAGATATTTATCGGTGAGAACGCGGCCCCGTTCTAGAAAACCAAGAATATCAGCTGAGAGAATTGGTCGTGGTGGGCACACTTCATCTCGTAATTTGCAGATCTTCGCGTTGAGCAGCGGTCACCTGGTATGCTCCGTAGTGCACGGCTAGCCCTATTAGCTGCCGTTCTCGGAGGGCTGGCTTCGATTCCCAGTACTACCAGAAATTTGTGAATGGGAGGACGGCTGGTATGTCTTTAAAATGGTACATGCAGCTCATCTCCATAGGTGGTATGACTGGGAAGAGCTGCACCACTCCGGGTCGAGAAGATGAGTTTGGCCACCTCCATAATGTAACGGATAGCATTATTAGCTGCCGTTCTCGGAGGCATAGATTCGATTCTCGGTACTGCCAGAAATGTAAGATTAGCAGGAGGGCTTGTAAGTGGTTAGAAATATATATGCATTTCACCTTAATCAGAGTTGTACCTGAAGAGAGTTGTATTATTTACATTATTTATCTGGTAGGCCAATACACACGAGGGCTGTAATATCACGGGTTTTGTTTGCTTGTAGCTCTTATAGCTGGATGCTGTTCATGTACGATTACTGTTTTGCTCTTAGTGGATTAACGTCGCACTAATACACTAAAGGTTTTCGGGGACGCAAAAATGGAAGGACTAGGATTGAGAAGGTACGAACCATGGCCTTAATTAAGGTAAAGCCCCAGCTTTTTCCTGAAGTGAAAATGGGATACCACGGAAAACCGTCTTCAGGGCTGCCGACGGTGGGGTTCTAACCACCTTTTCCCGAATGCAAGCTCACAGCTACGCGATCCTAACCGTACAGCCAACTCGCTCGGTAGAAAAGGTCTCTTAGTTCGGTGGAAGGCAGTGTTGTGTGGTGTTTTAATACGCGATGTTGGAGACTGCAAAAGCATCCAATCCCCGAACCGAGTGAATTACGATTGACAATTATAATCCCGGGAATCGAACCCGGGATCCCGAGACCCGAAGGCCAACCCACTGGTCACCCGGCCATGGAGCCTGAATACGTCTTTCACTGGTGGGAAAAGCTGAAATCCTATGTTTAGATTTTTCCGGAGGCATCCCTACGCTTATTCAGCGAAATTCTATGAAGATAGGATTCTCCCTACCACCTTTACCTACTCCTGCATGAAACTGCTGCCTGTTGCCGTTTCTTGCTCGATGTGGTATTTTTACATCTGTCTCTTGGTAACAGTCCATAACAAAATGTAACTACCACCGAAGTCTCAGACTCATTTATGGCTGTGACAGATTGGAAACTCCCGGGCTGAGTAGCCCAACTTGGCAGGTTCAATCTTCCCTCAGGCCGGTGGTATTTGAAAGTGCTCAAATACGTCACGCTCGTGTCGATAGATTTACTGGCACGTAAAATAACTTCTGCGGGACAAAATTACTGCACTTCGGCATCTCCCAAAACCGTAAATGTTAGTTAGTGGGACGTTAAAACCACTAACAGAATGGAAGCAGCATAGGTATGGATGGTGGTGGCTAAGAACATTCAGAATTCTACTTGTGTGTCTGGATCTTGACATAGGGTCAGTAGTGCTATAATGTCACTTTCTGGCCCAGTGAGGAAAGCAATGGCAAACTACATTTTGGCGCCGCCATCTGCTTTTACGATGTCTGCATAACCTTTGGTAGCTCTGTGTGAGGATCCAATCAACCTTCGTGCTGATAACCTAATAGACAGACTCGAAGCTGATTACCATATTGTTCAAACTTTAAGAAATGTATTACACTATTTCTTCTCTGCTTTCGTGTGATTGCAATATTCTATAGTACAACAAAGAGAAGAATTGCTTGTAAAGTAAATGGCGTATGGCCTCCGGTGAGGCCTGGTGCAGGTCTTTTTCTAGTAGACGGCCTGTTAGGCGACCTGCATGTCGGTGAAGATGATTTCTAATGTTGAATACGGCACACACACCCAGCCCCCGAGCCATTGGAATTAACCAATTAAGGTTAAAATCCCCGACCGGCCAGGAATCGAACCCGGGACCCTCTGAACTCAAGGCCAGTACGCTGACCATTCAGCCAGCGAGTCGGACAGAATTGCTTGTGACAGGTATGAATAAGAGTCGATTATGATTCTCGAATTGCTTTCCTCAGTCTTTCGGAAGAGCTAACGGATAGCCCTTGAGGATGTTTTGGAATGAGAGGATTACAACCTAAGATAATGACTTCCTATACGCCATCAATACTGCGCTAATATGTTGAACTTGGCTCTCCCCATTTCCGAGTAAAAGCTCCATCAAATTACCACACATTAGTAACAGGATGTATTAATGAATTTCATCCTGACACAAATTAAACTAACGACCTCTGGCTGCACCTCAGCGGAACCAGATAAAGTAACTCCAACATCCACTTTGGAATCAGCACAGGGTGTCTCGCTAGTTGACCCTAAAGTTCCCAAGTGCGTTCAGGCGCGTCCCCATGGTCTGCTATTCAATGTGCAGCACAGTATCATATTACTTGAGTTGAAAACATACCCCTAAAGCGTTCTGCAGGTCTTACTTATAACGCCTATCATTTATTTTTGAGTTTGCGCCGGACTGAATAGATCAGATTCTGAGCTGAAGTTGGTGGGTTCGATCGCGGCTCAGTTCGGTGTATTTGAAAGTGAAAAAAATACCTCAACCTCGTGTTGGTGGATTAATCGTCGGCGGATGCAGAATGGGTCTTTGCCCACAAGTGCCCACGGCTGGTACGTGGTCCGACAGCTCTGCACTCCTACCGGCCAACCTCTACCGTGGCTCTACGCCTCTGTATTCCAGAGACAGAGAATGGCTGGTTCCAACCGTCGGTTGTCCTGAGAATGGTTTTCCGTCCCCTAAGGTGAATGTCGGGACATTACCTAGTCTAGGCCATGGCCGCCAACCCTCTCACCTTCACCGCACATCTCCTTATCCGATACAAATCTCCCGGCCTAAGAGACGTCGTCACCGTCTAAGAGGCCCTTCTCTCTCTTCAGGGGAGGAATAAAAACATTTAGTAGTAGTAGTGGCAGGTAGATTTAACGGCACGTAAAAGAACTCCAGCGGGACAACATTCCGGCACCTCGGCGTTTCCAGAAATAAATGCAATAGTTAGTGGCACGTAAAGCAAATTACACTATTATTATTATTATTATTATTATTATTATTATTATTATTATTATTAAAATGAGAAAATGAAAATCCACAGCCTGTTTCCAGTCATTTGACCGGGTCAGGAATGGAATGAATAAAGCCCCCATCTAGCGGCGAGGATAGGAAATGTGCCTGTCGCACTCCTCTGTAGCAATTATTATTATTATTATTATTATTATTATTATTATTATTATTATTATTATTATATATATATAATTCTCTGGGGCCATCAAGGACCACGTTAAGTCTTGATGCATTTGACAATGAACTTGGCCTTCTTTAGAGCAAAAATTTCCCTCATTCTTTGTGAGTGGGCCTGCTTACGCTCCTCTGTCCAAGGGGCACCGTGCCTTCTCTTCGGTTGCTCGTCTCGGTTTAGCCCGTTCGTCAATATTTTCTTGCGGAAGAGATCTCTGTTAAGAGCGTCTTCAGCTGAGATATGTAGCATTTGCAGGTCTTCTTTGGTATTAATAAACCAGGGAATTGTGGTTTTGGGGTTTGAATAAAAAAAGTGAAAGATTTCTTTAGTTAACTTTCTTCCGTCCATTATTTTCAGATGACCGTAAAATCGTGCCCGTCTTTTTATGACTGTGTCGGTAATTTTCTCTATTTTGCTGTAGACTTCGTTGTTGGATCTCTTTTGATGGATTCCATTTCTGTACTTTGATCCCAAGATTCCTCTCACAATGTTGCGTTCTCTTTTCTCCAGTTCTTCAAGGAGTCCTTAGTTGGCATTTAGAGACAGGGTTTCGGCTGCATATAGAACTACTGGCTTCAGAACTGTTTCATAGTGACGTATCTTGGTGTTTTGGGAAAGGCATTTTTTGTTGTAGATTGTGCGGGATGTTTGGTAGGCTATTTCCAGTTTGCGTACTCGCTCCTGAAGTGCTTCTTTGTCCAGTCCATTTTTCATGATGATCTCACCCAGGTATTTGAATTTGTCTACTCGGGTGATGTCCCCGTATTCTGTATGGAGTTTTGGTGGAGCCTCTTTGATGTTAGTCATTACTTCTGTTTTCTCAAACGATATCTGCAAACCAGTTTGTTCGGCAATTTCCTTTAAAATTTCAACTTGAGCTCTAGCGGTTTCTATGTCGTTTGAGAGAACAGCAGTATCATCGGCAAATGCTAAGCAGTCTGTTGCGATCCCCTTGGATTTGGTTCCTAATCTCAATGGACTGTAGTTGGTTTCCTGTAATCTCACCCGCCAGGTTCTGATGATCTTTTCAAGAACACAGTTGAAGAGTATCGGGGATAGCCCATCACCTTGTCGGACTCCTGTTTTGATGTCAAAGGAATGCGAGAGACATCCGTGGAACTTCACCTTGGATTTTGTGTCGGTCAGGGTGGCTCTAATTAATGCCAGCAGTTTCAAATCAACTCCAAATTCATTTAAGATGTTTAGTAGGACTTCCCCGTCAATGGAGTCGTACGCTTTCTTAAAGTCGGTAAAGACAGACACATACTGCTTGGACCTTAGTGTACAATATCTGATGATCGCTTTGAGATTTTGGATCTGTTCAGCTGTTGAGCGACCTTTTCTGAACCCTCCTTGGTATTCACCTATTTGATGTTCGACTTGTGCTTTCAAACGCTCCAGGATGGCAAGTGATAGAATTTTGTAAGTTACGGGTAGCAAAGATATTCCTCTGTAGTTGTTGATGTTCTTCATGCTGCCTTTTTTGTGTAATGGATGGATCAAAACTATTTTCCAATCTTCATGTAGGGTCTCCTTGTTCCAAATTTCTTCTATTTGCTTTTGCAAGATATCAAGTGATTCCTCTGGGGCATATTTCCATAGTTCTGCTACTACTGAGTCTTCCCTCGGCGCTTTGTTATTTTTGAGACGGGCAATGTGGCGCTTGATTTCGTCTCTGTCGGGTGGTCTGGAATCTGGGTACCTGAGTAAGGGTTCCTTGGTCTCAATGGCGCTTTGCGGTTTAGAGCAATTAAGTAAATTCTTGAAGTAATCTGCCAGAATGCTGCAATTTTCTTCATTTGACGTCGCCAGTGTGCCGTCCTTTCGCTCAAAGCATAGAGATGGTGGTTTATAGCCAGTGAGTTTGCATTGGAAGGGTCTGTAGTACTCTCTGCTTTCATTCTTCTTAATGTTTTGTTCTATCTTTTCAATGAGAGATTTTTCGTATTTACGTTTCTCAGTTTTGAACACCCTAGCTGCTTGCGCACGTTGGGTTTTTTAGGTTTCCTAATCATTTTCTGATTTTGTAGAGTAGTACTGTTTTCACGCATTGAGTCTTTCTTGGAGGACTGATTCGCAGGTACCATTCCACCAGGCATGCTTTTTGCTTCTCTTGATTTCTGCAACGTCTTTGGCGGCCTCAACAAGAAGACTTTTGGCGTTGTTAAAGTCACAGTCATTTGGTCTAGCCTTCTCCTGGAACTCCTCGACCCTTTGCCGAAGTTTATCATTGTCGAAGCGTGTGATCTGTTTGGTTGTCTTCCTTGTGTTTGCGGGAATTGGTTTGAATTTGATAAGAGACATATAATGATCTGAGGCCACAATGATGCCTTTCTTTACCTTGACATTCATAATCTCAGGGCTGTTTCTCCTGGAGATTGCAACATGATCAATTTGGAACTCTCCGAGAGCTTGGACGGGAGAACGCCATGTCATTTGCTTTCTGGGTAGTTGGCGAAAGTAGGTCGACATGACCTGCAGGTTGTGATTTTCACAAATGGACACCAGTCTTTTGCCGTACTTGTACTTTTGTTCACGACCTAGTTGGGCATTGAAGTCACCCAAAAGAAGCTTGACATGGTGTTTGGGGATTTTGTTTAATTTTTCATCCAGTAGGTCCCAGAAATTATCAACTTCGTCTGGATCAGACTTGTTCTTATCGTTTGTGGGAGCATGTGCGTTAACTAGGGCGTAGGTTTTGTTCGCGCATTTAATTGTGAGTATAGACAATCTGTCATTAACAGGTTCGAGATTTGCAACCGATTTAAGGATCTTGGTTCTAACAGCAAACGCGGTTCCAAGAATCACAGCTCCATTGAGGGTTCCTCTTTGCGCTTTGCTCTTGAAAAATCGGTAGCCTTCGGATTCAAAAATCTCTTCATCTGGGTACCTTGTTTCCTGTAGGGCCATTATGGATATCTGATTTTCGTGAAGAGCTTTGGTGAGGGTTTTCAGCTTGCCAGTTTGTGTAAGTGAATTTATGTTGAAAGTTGCTAGAACGGTTTTAGATTTTGGCCTGAGTTTTTGACTCTTTGGGGTACACCGAGACGCTCCGACTCGTCTCTTGCATGATGTCGAGTCTCCCCCAGAATCCGAACGAGACTCGTGCGCCGTGGCGTTCACGACGAGGGATTTATCCAAAGATTTACCCCCTGGGGTATGTTTCTTGAAATGTTGTGCCATCATGCTTTTTGACTTGACTTTGCTTTGGACGGGTACCCATCCTTTTACAACTAGGGCTGTTAGCCCTAGAGGTTGCCTCAAGATGTTTTCTGGCTTCTGGTCATTTACCTGTCTTCGCCGTGACCCTGGCAAGGGACCAGTTTTTTCCACGGTGGTATTTTATTTCCCTACTACCCTCTGACTCTGCTGGCGGCAGAGCCAGACAGCTTCCCCAATTCCAATGGGACGCGCCCGATGGAGGTAACCGGTAAATCCCCATTATTATTATTATTATTATTATTATTATTATTATTATTATTATTATTATTGAGATTTTTCATCGCAAACCTCTTGGATAGTATTAAAGGATATTTTTAGTTATTTTTAAATTCACTTCGAATACATTCGGACAAATCCGGGTTGAGTAGCTCAGGCGGTGGAGCGCTGGCCTTTGGTACCCAAGTTTGGGAGTTCGATCCTGGCTCAGTCCCGTGGTATTTGAAGGTGCTCAGCTACGTCAGTTCGTGTCGGTAGATTTACTGGCACCTTGAAGAACTCCTGCTGGACAACATTCCGGCATCTCGGCGTCTACGAAAAGCTTTAAATTTTGAATGAATCCGGGGTGTTTTAGTTTTGCCCCTCAGGTGTTGTTTAAAATTCTGGAAACCGATAACAAGTAGTTACCGTATTTTTTAAAACCCAAGGACCACCAACCCATAGTCGCACCCAATAACTTGGGATCAAAGAAACAACTAGTAATCAACAGCACCATTGAGATGATGATGATGATGATGATGATGATGATAGTAATAATAATAATAATAATAATAATAATAATAATAATAATAATAATAATAATAATAATAATAATTTGATTTTCTATGTTACAGTGATTTTTTACGATTTTCGAAGAAATCGTGATGCCGAAATTTTGCCCTGCAGAAGTTCTCTTATGTGCCTGTAAATCTACCGACACGAGGCGGCTCATTCAAATTCCAACGGACAAAACCGGCAATGATTCCACCAACTTCGGTCAGAAAGCTAGGACCACTCAGCCTGACGACGGAATATGGCTCTGACAATTAAAATAATCACGGAAATCATTAACTTTGAAATAAGAAGCTTATAAGGCAAATATATTGCGGTAAATGTTAGTAGAGTACGGGGTCATAGTTTTATTCGGGCCCGCCTTGGGCATGCTCGCCTTCCGGCACTGCAATACCTGCGGGCCTATGTGCACAATTGTCACGCATGAAGCAGATGAAAGGGCAAGGCTGCCTTACGAACATTACTTCAGCTTCTTAAGAAATTTTCTTTCCGGGCTGACTGGCTCAGACGGTTGAGGCGCTGGCCTTCTGACCCCAACTTGTCAGGTTCGATCCTGGCTTAGTCCTGTGGTGTTGAAGGTGCTTGAATAGGTCGGCCTCGTGTCGGTAGATTTACTGCCACGTAAAAGAACTCCTGCGGGACTAAGTTACGGCAGCTCGTTGTCTCCGAAAACCGTAAAAGTAGATAGTGGCACGTAAAAACAATAATATTATTACAAATTTCCATGAACTCGTTGCAATTCTTCTTTCGAGATGTTGGCTATTTCTTCCCTTATACACGCACACGCGGTCCTCCTGGCACAGGGAGCTCACTCACGCATTAACGAATACCGATAAACGATGAATATAAATTTAAAAAAATGTATTTATGACTTTCAGCCATGAAATTACCATACACCCAGCTCAGATGCATTTTCAAAAACACAGTAAAGTACACTGAAAATGAACATAACAAATACATAATACATAAAATGTTCACAATGAGTTCTTGTTATTGACAAGGTAATGTGATCATAGAGTGTGTTATAAACAGAGGCCAGTATTCTTCAAAAATCTCTGTATAGCGGAGTACACTGCGGCGCAATTTGTAGCGAGCAAAGTTGGCATTCTGGTTGGTAGCGGTTCTTGTAATTCTACTATTGTCTTTAGAAGTGTTTGTTGCTGGGAAGAAAAAGAGTTTCACTGAAAAAATATATTCTAGATTCTCCAACGACTCTCTGTCACATTTACAATACGGGGTGTCGACAACATGAATACGAAATAGATGACTGCGGAAGCTACCGTGATTTAATCTAATTCTGATTATGGTTGTGATGTTTGAATTCCATTTGAAGAACTATGGCTTCGGCGGTGGATGAGGCTGTATCGGGGAATAATAATGTCCATGCTGTTGTTTGGATATATTCCACTCTTCATTCCACATACCATATGCCCGTCGATTAGCCCTAGAAATGAGGTCCAGTAGATGCAAGGTACATCTCAGAGGTTGGCCTGATTCTAACCGCTTGTTTGGCGAGGTTGTGCACATATTTGTTATGGGCTGGTATCCATAGAAGCATGACATGATAGCCGTGTCGGTTCAGTGGATGATTTTCTTTAGTATGTTTATAATATGAACACGGGGTTTTTGACATAGAATTGGAATTATGGAGTAGTTAGTACACTCAGCGAATCATAGAAGACGATGAATTCTGATGGTGAGAAGAGTTCGATATACATAAGGGCTGCGACTACTCCTACCACTACTCCTACACCTTCATCTCTTTCACACAATATACATAACATTTGTTGAGCGCCACTTGATGTAACAAAACAACAAAATTCGGTAGAGCATGCCTCTTATCTCAATTATCTCAAGACGTGAGGTGATAAACTCACACATCTGGCAATATACAGGAATATGGATCAGGACAATGGTAGATTACGGTTGCATTTCCACAACTGAGGATTGTACTTAGAAATAGAATAACTTATTATTATGAAAAGAAAACTGAATTTATGACTATACTTTACGTCACAATGAACTCGCATTGGCGTACTTCAATTTAACAAAAGAATATATATTCAGTGAGACTTGTTGTTACAATTAAAAAGAAAATTGAATCTAAACAAAGAAAGCTATTGGCATGAACTTGAAGTGAAATATGATATCACCTCTGATTACATTCTTCTTCATGTTATTAATGCATAACATGTCTGATGCTGTGATTACCTGATGTCTGCACCCACCGCTGTTGAACTTGAAATTCCGGGAAAAACTAATGAGCTGAAGTCGGGAGCCGTCTGCTGTTATCTGCTTATGTAACCTGGAATTGACCTACATTCCCTGTACGAATGTAGTAAGCTCCAATGTAGTTACGTCCACTCAATAGATTGTAAGAAATTGGAAAGTATTATTGAAACACTTGTGAAGTCCATCCTCACAAGTAGATGATGTTTCATTATCAGCACAGTACCAGTCTCTACTCGGATCCAACCACCACTCGTAGACCTCTTCGATGATTCCAAGACCTCTTCAAACACACCCCTTAGCTCTGACCACCACTCTTAGACCACTGACCATCACTCTTCCTTCTTCTCACCACTGTTGCATCGACTTTAATAACTTCGTGATGACCACTCATCTCCCTACTCTCTGGTCATCCCTTCCACCTCAACATACGGTAGCTGGCGAATAGAGACACTTGGTCGAAATCACGTGCCCACGCACTGATGTCATCAGTCATGTGTCGTATAAGCTTGCCCACGCGGACTACCGATGACTACCTTGCATGTGTCGGCGGAAAATCTACTTGCTCAATACATTCTCGGTTAAACATAGCCTCGATTGAAAAATACTATGCCAGCACATCTGGCCAGAGTTACAAGCCACAGCATGACTATTTGAAACCAACAAATCTCACTTATTAATATACAGAATAATTACAAAACAAATTCCCTTATCCAATGATTAAATAATATAATATGCGTGATACCTAATAATTACAGTCTAAATGATGAAAAACAGAATATAAAATCTAATGAATCGGGTTAATAATAATAATAATAATAATAATAATAATAATAATAATAATAATAATAAATACTGAATGCAATCTGTAACCCTGTTGTACGGTTACAGGGCTTCAAAGATAGCTATTGCCTCCGCGAAGAATATAGAAGTATCAGGCGAAAGTGAGAAATAACGGGTTTCTTGAGTGCTGGGACAGTAGAATGTACATCCCACGGCGGCTGCAGAGGGAGTCTTAGATCTGCCAGTATAAATTTGCCGCGCTCGAGACCAATTTATTAATATACGGAATACAAGGTCAGCAGAATACAAGGAAGTGAAGAAGTGGCCTATCGAAAGGACTAAAGTGTCGGCAGATGAATTGTGCGTCCGGCGCCACTGAGCAGCTGCAAGGAAGTCCGAATAAAAAGAAGACCCTTTAATCCTATTCAAATTATTATAGTTAAATCATATTGTACCTATAACTATTAAAGCAATATCTTATATCTGAAGGATAAGGGTGGTTTTCCACCTTTGCTTACTATTAAATGACATCCTTACGACAGTTTCCATAAGCGATAGAAATTCGGCGATTCAGTTTCAATTTATTAATATTTTAAAAATATGAAAACTGCTGAAATTCACTGTCTACCACAGGGCCTCTCAAACGCCCAAAATCTCACGCGTGCAAATTGAGGCGCAAGAGCTCCGTGCACTGTGCATCGGTCCCGCTCGTCTTGGCTCGGACCAACGCTTCGTCTATGGGCTACTCAGCTAAGCTCGGCTCTACTCGGCGCAAGTCAGCTCGGATTTGGAGCGCTACGAAGCAAGTGTGGAAGAGAGAGACAGGGGGAACGAGCGAGACAGGCGTGAGGAAAGAGAGAGACAGCGCTGTTGCTCCAAATCGAGGAGTGGGGGGTCTGCACTCTGGTCAACCAAGCGAAGTCGTCTTTTGCACCGTGCACAGTGCATGCACCAAGCGCATGCATCCTGAGAGGCCCTGGTCTACCAGGAAGCAAGAGGGATCAAAGTTCAAATAAATATAATATTTATGTTTTCCGTGAATTTACTAGTAGAAACAATTTTAACAGCTCTTGAATTAGCATAGAAGCAGACATACAGAAATCCTTTTGTATTTGATGGTGCTCAAATACGACAGCCTCGTGTCGGTAGTCGGTAGATTTACTGGAACGTAAAAGAAATCCCGCGGGACTAAATTCCGGCACCTCGGCGTCTCCGAAGACCGTAAAAGTAGTTAGTGGGACGTAAAGCAAATGACATTATTATTAATCCTTTTGTAGCCTATATTAGTATTAATTTTTGTAATGTTTATAATGATGGATTGTTTGCATATATGTAATTAACATACCACCCATAAGGCGGGGATAATGGTTAATTTCGTACTTTTCACGTCACATTTTTGTAATTTAATATTGTGGTAAATTAAGGGAATGTAATTAAGTCAATAATAATAATAATAATAATAATAATAATAATAATAATAATAATAATAATAGAAATTGTTAAACTATCCAAGAAAACATAGAAAAGTGGACATCTAACTTCTTGCTTCCGAAATCCAAATGCACGAGACACTAATACTTATTGTTGGAAAGTTAATTCAGAAGTCGTTTCAAATTTGATACGGTTCACAACAAATCCATATTCTAACAGGTTGAGTTATAGAATGGACAGTGTTTTGGCTGGCCTGTTGAAAGTACTCAGCACTTCAACGTCCATTTATGATGGAGAACAATTGAAGTGATTGAAGATTTTTCACATGATTTAAAGGAGAAAAATATTTTAGCACAGTCTGCCGCGATCACCAATTCTTCGGCATAGGCCAAACTGCTTACTACATTTTCACCCAGTTGATTACATCGCTGCTATTTCATACCTTTAAGAAAATATCCATGGTTCCCATTTTCACACCAGGGAAGTGCTGGGGCTCTATCTTAATTATAGCCACGCACGCTACCTTCCCACTCCTAGCCCTTTCCCATCCTTGTGTTAGTGAGGCGGTAAGCTACAAGCAAATAAAATAAATAAATAAATAAATAAATAAATAAATAAATAAATAAATAAATAAATAAATAAATAAATAAATAAATAAATCCGTGTATACTATGAACAAGTAAAAGAAAGTGAGAGATTACAACATTTTCTCACTCCTCTAAGAACCTTGAACCTAGAACCCATTGTACCATCAATCAGTCTAATATTGCGGCCAAATTGTCTACATAAATACCTTTATTTGACTGTAAAAAAATGCCCCTAAACGCATCCAGTGTGAGATATTATACACTTACAAGTATATAATTCATCTAATATAAATATTGCAGTTTTGTAAAGGGAAGATGGTCATTAATAAGATCAAACAGCAAGAAGCTACTCAGTATTAACAAAGGTAAACTACGGTATGACAAAATCTGCATTGAACATGATTATCTCACTGCGTACCTCCATCATTATCAAACTCGTTAATTACAGTTATTTCCGTACAGTACGCGAAGGACATAATTGGACTGTACCCGCCAACAGCTCATCGCCTTACCAGACTGTATTGGGATGCTTGAAGATCGATTAAATCCGGGGATAAGCCATTCATAAATGATCACAACAAAATTCTCCAGAAAATACACGTTAAATTACATTAATTACGTGCTCCTATAGACATATGACATGTAAATGTTACATATCTCTCCATGGTTTTATTTAGGGATTATAGCGTCGATGTAAAGGAGAAGGTGTATAAGTTACTGGCAATACCCCAATTAGAGTGTGGTTCCGGTGAATGGGACTCTCACCAATACTACATGATACGAGAATTGGAAAATGTCCGAACGAAAGCTCCACGGATTTTTCTGGGTGGTCAATGATAAAAGAATAGTTTTACGAAAATGTTTCAAACTTTCGAATAGGAAGACTTTGAAGTAAGGAGAGGAAATACTCGACTAAGTTGTTTCAAATTGTTAGTGAAGAAATGACGTGGAATGACATTAGCGGACGAATAATCTGGAGTGCAGCTTTTAAAGGTAGGAAAAATCATAATATGAAGATGAAGTGTTAGGAACAATACATAATTCAGATTTTAAATATGCCTCACAGTATACACGTCTGGTATGATTACGATCCTGTGTTGCTCAGGAATTCAAAATCATGAATTATCATTTCTGCAATTCCTCTTCGGTTTTAACATTTTTTTAAACACACATATTTCCGAACAAATATGGAAATGGAGTGAAATCAAACAAATGAGTGGCAATAACATTACGGCAGGCTGATGACATAAACATTATTTTCCTAGTTTTTACCGATAGATGTGACCAACAAAGAAACCATGTATGAAGTTGGAATCGTTCATATTAGCTCAGAATAAATAGTGGACGTAATTAATTTCACTAAAGCCAACATTCATTCTTCTGAAACCATTACACTGGAAATGCAATATTTAAACAGAACATAAACACATTTGAATTCATTTTTAAGTTCAGCCATATTTGTACTCCAAACGTTGATCTGATTTGCAATACTATTACATAACTGCATTAAATATTAATTATATTGTGATATTCAGGCCATATTACCGCCGTTGTTTTCAAAGTATATCTTTACAATCTGGTTTACGTCACACCGACACAGATAGGTCTTATGGCACCGATGGGAAAGGAAAGAGCTGAGAGTGGAAAAGAAACGGCCGTGGCCTTAATTAAGATACAGCTCCACATTCGCCTGGTGTGAAAATGGGAAACAACGGAAAACCATCTTCTGTGGTGTTCGAACCCACTATCTGCCGAATGCAGGCTGTTAGCTACGTGACGCAAACCGCGCAGCCACTTACCCCGTACTCGTTATTTTAGAGATACTGAATATATAAAGGAGCATCTGTCCGGCATTCCGGATGACCTCAAGTGTCCATAAGAAACTAGCACAAATGCATGTAAATACCTTATATTATACTCTCCATTTATAATCTAATGACATAATCTTTTATGAAGTGTCATACAAATGGTAATGCAAACTATTAAGCGAATCTTTCAAAATATTAGTGCAGACATCTATCTCATTTTCAGTGATGCGAAGTTCTTTCAGGATGACTGTCACTGTTATCCATGACGTGGGGAGAGAGATACTTCCTTTTCTCGGTTATATAAACGAATCGCATCCATGGAATTTCATTGTAATTTTTGCCCTAAATGGTGGATAATAATTGCTTTCATACAAATCAACAGTATAATTAGCGGTAAATTAATAAATACCATTATTAGTAGAGAGAGAGCGATTATTTCGCTGTAGGCACGACTCTCCTCAGTGGCATTCCGCTTTATCGTACCGTCTCTTGTTTCCTTCCTGAGGTCCTGGGATAGCAACGATGAATGGAAGTGCTGTGTCTGTGAATTTTCAATGTCTTTGTCCAGCGCGGGCAGTTCAGACGGGTAAATGGAGGTGAAAAGAATATTGTAAATAACACAAAATTATTCTTGTTGAAAGAAAAATAGCATGATCCCTGGACCAATAATTGGCTGAATGTCCAGCGTATTGGCCTTCGGTTCAGAGGGTCCAGGATTTGATTCCCGGCCGGGTCGGGGATTTTAATCGCTTTTGATTAATACTTCTGCCTTGGGGACTGGGTGTATGTGTCCGTCCCCACACTCTCCTCATCATATTCAGACAACATACCATACTACCAACCGCCACACAAACACGCAATAGTGATTAAATCCCTCCATCTAGGGTTGGTGTCAGGAAGGGCATCCGACCATAAAAAAGGGACAAATCTACATGTGCTTCGCAGTTCGCACCCCTAACCCCACAGGGTGTGGGGTTAGCAGGAGAAGAAGAAGAATGATGACCGGTCACTCAATGTGAGATTTGTGTTATACAAAGCGGAGGCGGGACAGGCTTTTCTCTGGGTACTCTGGTTTTCCCTGTCATGTTTCATTCCAGCAACACTCTACAATGTCATTTCATTTCATCTATCAGTCATTAATCATTGCCCCAGAGGAGTGCAACAGGCTTCGGCAGCCGGCACAATTCCTATCCTCGCCGGTAGAAAGGGGCTTCATTCATTCCATTCCTAACCCGGTCGAATGACTGGAAACAGGCTGTGAGTTTTTCACTTTCAATGACTTATGAGCGCAAGTCAACAACTCGCCCCACCAGGTAACATCGAGCTAAGCAAAGAAGTTCAAAGGAGTTAAGTGAGCAAAGACTTCGCACACAAACACAAATGTCATACTGAAGCGCTGTATAATTCATAGTTGTAATGTAGTAAAGTGTGTATGTATATATTTCTCTAATAATAATATTATTTAATTAATTTACCGCTGATTTTACTCTTAATCTGCTTAAAAGCAATTAATATCTTCCATTTAGGACAAAAATTATAATGAAATCTCAGGGATACGATTCGTTTACATATCCCCCTTTTTTATCATGCATGTATGAATTCAGTTCATTTACTCCTGCATTCATTCCTTAATCATCCCTTCGGTCATTTAGTCATGCATTCGGCGGTAATAATAATAATAATAATAATAATAATAATAATAATAATAATAATAATAATAATAATAATAATAATAATAATGTTAATTGCTTTACGTCTCACTAACAACTTTTACGGTTTCTTGAGACGCCGAGGTTCCGGAATTTAGTGCCGCAGGAGTTCTTTCACGTGCCAGTAAATCTACCGACCCAAGTGTGACGTATCTCAGCACCTATATAACAGGCCTACCACCGGAGTGAGCCAGGATGGAACCTGCCAATTCAGGGTCAGAAGGGCAGCACCTCAACCGTCTGAGCCACTGAACCTGGCACGGCGGTAATTGTCCGGCAGATATAATCTGTATTAACAAGAAAGAAAAACGAGGATTGAGTTTAGATTCAACGGTGCGAATGGAACAGGACAGCCAGCAAGCAGTTCGCGTTAACGAGGAGAAGACGGCTATCTACCATCAATGCATACCTCACTTCTCTGAATGATATAATCTGAACACAAAGGCATGAGTGGTAAAGGATAACTGGTTTTCTCTTTGGAGCTCCAGGAACAGCTTTCAAGTATGTTGTAGTCTAGAATAGAATAGAATAGAATACTCTCATCCCCTAGCTCAGGATCGTCAGGATCTGGGGAGAGAGTAATCATTTATCGAGATCCCAATTATTTTAGTACATGCATGATATTGTTAAAATTTATTTATCTATTACTACCACAAAGTGAGAAACACCACGGGAATACTGGCGCCCGTGATTAGTCCCACTATTAGAGGAACACCATGGGTCTGCGTTGCTTGTGAGTAGTACCCTTATGTGCGAAAAACTATGGGTTTGTGTTGCCTGTGAGTGGTGCCATTGTGTGTGATATACTATGGTTCTACATTGTCTGCGATTAGTACCACCGTGCGAGAAACACCATGATCCTACGTTACCTGTTATGAGTACCACTATAGGAGTAACACCATGGTTGTGCTTTACCAGTGATTAGTAGCATTATGAGGGGACGGTGACCTGGATTCTGAACCCCTTTAGACAATAAGCAATATCGCAGTAATTAATGGAGTTGGATCTACTCATTGTTTCTTGTTTCACGATCATTTTTTCATCATCATTCTTTTCAGATTCAAGTTAGCGAGTATATTTTGAAGTTTTAATTTTAATTTCGTTGCACCTCGTACCATTAGGGGCCGATGACTTAGCTGTTAAGCTCCTTTAAACAACAAACATCATCATCAACCTCTTAGTGAGAAAGTTTGTACCATGCTACATAAGATCGTTTTTCATCTCATTTCTTATTCAACGCGTGGACTTTGATGTTGTGTACTCACTGAATGGAATGTCCATATATCGCAATATATTTTCCTTTTGTTTTCTGAAGGTCTCTGCAGATGATGATCATCAATTCAGAGCGGTCTTTGAGCGAAGTTGAACTGCTGTATATGCGCTTGCCACTCGGCCTTAATTAAAGCTACCGCTCCAACTTTCCTGTGTGCATATGTATATCATCTCGTTGGAGCAGTCATGTGGTAACTCAATTATATCCTTCAGAGCTGATCGCAGAAGTTTGACAATATCCGCCGGGAAATGTGATGGAATTTTACTTACGGATGTACTCTGTAGTGAATAAATCAAAATTGGCTATATTTACTGGTTAATTATGTTCCATTTTTGGTCTGGTTTCAGTAAACAGGGTACGGAATTTAGATTTTTATTTCAACTAGTAATAATTTCAGTCTGGTCGAACACAATTTCCTCTTCTAAAGTTTCACTAAGGTAACAACAACAATTCGCTCAATATTGATGTGGTTATTTTGTTGAAATTATTCGTAGATTTATAATCACTTTTTTTACAAGCTACTTTACGTCGCACCGACACAGATAGGTCTTTTGGGGACGATCAGATAGGAAAGGACTAGGAGTGCGAAGGTAGCGACCGTAGCCTTAGTTAAGGTACATCTCCAGCATTTTCCTGGTGTGAAAATGGGAAACCACGGAAATCCATCTTCAGAGCTGCGGACAGTTGGGTTCGAACCCACTATCTCCCGAATGCAAGCTGATAGTTACGCGATCCAAGCCCCGCAGCCACTTGCACGGTCGTTTTCTCTTTGATCTGCTGGGAATAAATAATTGTGTCCGCTGTTTCAAAAGACTAGTTAGTAAATATCCGTGTATTGTACTTGATTTGCTGTGTCATTCAATAATTTCCGTAACTTTCAGTTTTATACACGGTTTTCAAAGCAATTGAAATTCTATTGAATATATTTGCATGTAATTTGCGTGTAGTGTATTTTATTTATCCGAATGACATGTCTCATGATATTTTCTGAAACGACTAATTTAATTTTGAAAAAAATAGTAAAAAGAAAGATAAATGAAAGGTAACGGTGAAGGTAAGAAACGTTTTCTGAAGGAATATCTTAGAGAAAATATAAAGTATGTTGATGATATGAGTCTATAAATGATTTCAGCACACTGATCATGTCAATATTCAGTGAATTGTAGGAACCAGAGTGCTAACTCGATTTAGCTGCAAAAACTTAATCTAGAAATTAGAAAATTTTGTTCACAGGTAATAGCTGTATGTCATGTCAACAGCCCGAGGTTGGTTGAATCCTCACATCGCACCACCGAAGGTTATGCAGTTGTGAGGAAACCGCAAAAATTGATAGCGATACCATGATGAGGCATATGAACAGAGGTGTTTTACCATACCTTTCCTCACTGGTCCAGAAGGAGCTATTTTAGCACGACTGACGCTATAAAAACGTCCAAGTCATACTCTGCATGCCATTACTAAGCACTAGTCATAACTCAGCAGCGTCCATGTTGTCACAGCCATGGATGAAACTATAAATTTTTATGTCGATTGTAAATTATCAAGAAAAAAAGAAGAGTCAAAACTGTATATACTGTAACATTGTAAATGATCACAACATACCGTAAACGATTATCACCATTGTAAATCATAGAAAGTGAGGAAAGCAACGCGAAACTACATTGCTCCTCATTTTCCTAGTACGCCTCTTCAGTAATGCCTAGGCCATCTATGACAGCTGATGGCAGAGCTGTTGAGGATCCCACCAGCGGAAATGCTGACAGAGTGAACATACATACATACATAAATCATAGAAAACTGTAAACTGTCATTGAAACCATTGTAAAAAAGAAACTATTGTAAAATTCTCGAAATAGCAATAAAGCACACAGCCAGAACGAAATTTCCATCTATCTCTTTCACCATGCCAAACCATCTTAACTCATCCCCCTACACCATCAAACCCCCTGCAGAGTGGGGAATGAAACATTTTGATGTTGACAAAGGGAGTTATATGGAGGCTACATTTTTCTCAGGCTTGTGCCAAGAGACATACAAAAACCTTGCAATCACCAAGAAATAGCACCAGGCGAAAGATATAACAGAAATAATAGCTATTATCTTTAAAAATGTGAACATTATTTCATGAATGCTAATGACTCGTTGGCTGAACGGTCAGCGTACTGGCCTTCGGTTCAGAGGGTCCCGGGTTCGATTCCCGGCCGGGTCGGAGATTTTAACGTTAATTGGTTAATTCCAATGGCACGGGGGCTGGGTGTATGGATTGTCTTCATCACCATTCCATCCTGATCATGACGCGCAGGTCGCCTACGGGAGTCAAATAGAAAGACCTGCACCTGACGAGCCGAACCCGTCCTGGGATATCTCGGCACTAAAAGCCATACGACATTTCATTTCATTTCATTTCATTTATTTTCATTTCATTTCATTTCATTTCAATGTATGTTGTGCTTTGCTTTTGCACAAATTCTTAGTTAGTTTGTACTAGCGTCGCTCGTATCTCTGCTAGAAGCAGATTGATGAAGGTAAGGAACTAGTAGCCCTCCATGCCACCCTATCCTGTGCTAACCCTTCCATTTCTACGTAACTACTTCACTCCACGTCTATTCAAAACTATCCGTCATATTATTGACTTGTTATATCCATACCATCCTTATCCTCCACACTTCCCGCAGAATCTAATTCACCAAGTACTATGTATTAAGTGATATGAGTACTTTCAATCTTTTTTCTTCCTCCGGTCAAATTTCGCCACATCGTTCTCCTCTTCCAGACTCGACGTCGCCTGCGGTGGCAGTTCTATATGGAATTACGATTCGGAAAAAAGAGAACAGGGATTCTTACCACTTATGACGGAGGTTTCACTCAGATAAGGATGTGCATTATGAAATAAGGACTTGGCATCGACAACAGGACCCCGCTTTCTATGAGACAGGTTCGGGCATCTCGTTAACCCTCGAACCGGTAGTTGAAATAGCTCTAACCGGTGGGTGTGCACCACAGATTTGCAGTACCTGATTTGTCACTTTGACAGATGTATTATTCACAGAATATGCACATATAATACACCAAAACATTCAGCATGAACTGGACTATTTGAAAAGTGGTTTGTATTTACCTTCAATGTAATAGTATTTTTATTTTCCGCCCCGTTAAATGCCCCCTCAAAAAATCAAGAAATATTTTTCACTTAGACATCAAATATAAATGACGAATCTCTTTTTCATAAAATATTTAAAATATACATTTTGTAGAGAAATTAATTCCGATTATAGGTATGCAAATTTTAAGTGAATAGTGTTAATACTTCAGGAATTATTCAATAAAAGGTACGGTATTTGATAGAGCTCTAACCGGTGGGCGTTCATAACCTACGTCAGGTGGCACAACACCTCCATTCTGCTGGAGTAGGCCTTGAATTTCCAGATGCATTTAATTCAATTACAATATCTTCATCATTAAAATCCGAAAATGTAGCCATCGTGTGTGCATAACACACAGTAAACAATGAAAGGAAGTCACAACAAAATCAACACGTGTTTCAAAGCTCTGCGAATTGCGATCTTCAATTGTTTCAAAGATATCGCACAAAAATGGATGTATTTAACAACGAAACCTTCCACATTCCAAAGAGAAAACATGCCTGGGTGAATGCTGCCATCTAACAGAAATATTCACAACATCTTGTAGCTTTATTTACTGGTTAAGTGGACCTGCCGATCTATCGTCAGCTACCGGTTCGAGGGTTTTAAGAGCTGGGATTACTACTTCAACTGGACTGGAGACGTGTTGAGAAATAGTGCATGTAGCACCCGTTCATGTGAAGAGGCTCGTATTACTCTAATAAATCCCCACTGACATTTAGAGGTTTATATTCTTGTTTCCCGATCATCTCGCGTATTTCCTTCTGTGCTAGTTATTTTACACATTTCATTACCGTACAATGCCACGTTCCACATACAGGTCTTAAGAAATGTATTTCTAACACACATAACTATTTCTTTTCCTAAGAAAGGCTTGCACTGCTTGCATCAATCTGCGTTTTATGTCGTCCTTAAGTCTGTCATCGTAAATTATTCTACTACCCTAGTAACAATATGCAATATGAGTTGTGTCAACGTGGAAATAATGCTCTATGAATTGAGAAGAGGAAAGGGGAGTAGAATAAACAGAAATCTCAACGTCAAGCAGGTAGACAGCAGTGTAACAACAACGAAGTATTACACCTGTGACTTTCAACTGGGTCATCCTTGAAGATAAACCTACTTTTAGACTTCATTTACAAAACTAATATTTTACACGACTGTGTTTCTTTAATTTTGGTTTGGATTTAATTATTTTCATCTTGTAGGTGTATTTTTCAAGGCTTCCCCCAATTTAAACAAGAGTTTCTCCATATCGTCGGTAAACTCATAAAATAACATCATCACCGGAACATAAACAGTATCTCACCCGAGATGGATGTGTGCTCAAAATAATAATAAATTTCCACTCATATTGAAAGCGTAGGTGTAAACAAAATACAAGAATAAAAGGAAAAATGTACTCTGATATTCAATAATGCCAGGTAATTACGTAATATTCAGTCCCCGGCATCACTATTCAGAATTGTTATTTTAACAAAAGTTATCGTAGACAACGGTAAGGAAACTCGGTGAGATTCAGCTCTTTGTCACACATAGACCCAGAATGATAAAATCTCGATAGCTGCAGTCGATTAAGTGCGGCCAGTATACAGTATTCGGGAGATAGTGGGTTCGAACCCCACTGTTGGCAGCCCTAAAGATGATTTTTCCATTTTCACACCAGGCAAATGCTGGGGCTGTACCTTAATTAAGGCCATGGCCGCTTCATTTCCATTCCTAGACCTTTCCTGTCCCATCGTCACCATAAGACCTATCTGTGTTGGTGTGACGTAAAGCAACTTGCAAAAAAAAATTGCACCATTTAGAGCAAAGGAGTCATGCATCTCAATGCCTGAATAACTTACGCAGGTAAAGCCCTACAGGGTACTTTAAAGACATGAATATTTCCCTCGAGAGAAAGTTATATGTCGACTGTTGTGGAATACAGATGAATTTAGTCCTGTTACAGATTAAAATTGTGTGAACCAATGTATTTTACATGTCTTCTTATAAAACATTTTTGTAAATGATTACCCAGTTGTTGGCTTCGCTGCGGACTAAGTGTAAAATCTGTTGATAAGCACTAAGGTGAAGTTTAGACACTGATGTGAATGAATAGTAACTGTCAGGTAAAAAAGCCTCAAATAATATTAAACACTAATGCCCGGGTGTGTCAACCTCGGTTACGACTTAACCGTGGTAATTGAATTTCTGTTGTATCAACCTCAGTTTTGAAATTCGTGACGTTTTACCGCGGTCAAAAGCTAACCAGTAGTGAGCGAGCGGTTAAGCAGCTAACCTGGACTTAGCCCTACGTCCGCTGCATAACTTCACGAGTAAGTTGTATATTACGTGCATATCAAGTGTCGTGATCCGATTTAAAAGCTTACCGATCGTGACTGAGCGATACAACCTCATATTGCGTTCATCTGAAGTGCGGTGATGTTATCGTTAAAATGGATTTGGCACCACATATCGTATATCTACAATATCTGAAGCTGATGAACAGAGAGAAAGAGACTGTTGCGTCCTTTTTGCAATTCATAGAAATAATTCTGTTTCGCCAAGAAGTAATCTAAGTCGGTGAGTATTTCCGTTTCAAACGCACTAAAATTCGGCTTTCTCGTTAGCCCTTCCTTTTCCATATCGGGTGATACAGATAACCTAACCCAGTGAAACAAGATTAATTATTCTTAGCTCCAAAGACCGTAAAAGTAGTTAGTGGGACGTAAAGCAAATAACATTATTATTATTATAAATATTCTTAGAAATAAAGGGCTATAATAGAAGATATGATAAAAATGACTACAATGATGCGGACAAAGAGAAAAATGATTATAACATTTTTTAATACAAGTTTATAATAATTTAAATAATATTCGCACAAAAACATAAAGACAGACGACGATTCCAGAAAACAATGAAAACAATTGGAAACTGGATACATTAGAGACACGTGGCTGTCAAGAATATCACTGCCTTCTTGGTAAATTAAAGCCAAGTGATCGTCGAACTCATCACTGCCTTCTGAATACTACTTGGAATTATTTCCGAGGGGAATAATAGAGTGAAACGAGCGTCAAGAAACCGCGGTTTCGAAACAAGGATTAGCAATGGTGCAACAGGTTAATGACAATACCACGGTAATTTTACCACGATTTCGTAACGCCTGATATTTACCGAGAATGGTGCACGCGGGTATAGGTATGTTACTGGTGGTTTAACGCCGCATTGTGCTATGAAGATTTCCGGCGACGCAAAGACGGAAAAGAGTTGAGAAGGAAGCTACCATGGCCTTGCCCCGTAAGAAAATGGGAAACTTGTAAGCTTGCATTCGGGAGATAGTGGGTTCCAATCCCACTGTCGGCTGTACCTTAATTAAAGGCAAGGCCACTTCTTCGCACTCCTAGCCCTTTCCTCTCCCAATGTCACCACAAGACCAATGTATGTCAGTGCGATGTACAAAATAGGGAAACTGCGAAAAAGGCATAGTTCAAGGTTGCCGACTATGGGGTTCGAACCCACCATCTTCAGAATGGGGTTTCATCGAAATCTGTCTGGCCCAAGCTTTGTTAGTAGTGTCATTCTTATTTCAATGGTTTTCACTTCGATAAGCTGTTTGTCAATGTTGTATCTCGCAGTGTCCTTGTTTTTTCATCATAAAACATTTTGAAGATTATTTGTGTGTCTAAGCTGTGAATATGGTAGAGTATTTTTCTCTTGACAACAAAAAATAATGATCACAAAAGGTTTACCTTCAAGGATGACCCAGTTGAAAGTCACAGGTGTAATATTTTGTTGTTATTACACTCCGCTGTCTGTCTGCTTGACGTTGATATTTCTGTTTTTTCAACTCTCCTTTTCTCTTCTGAATTTAGAGAGCGTTGTTTCCACGTTGACACAACTCGGGTTTACACAGTGGGAAACAATAACGTCCGAATGCTTGCACTACCTTCCCTTTAACTGCCAGCACACTGATGTTTACATCGTACACCTCATAGCAGGAATACTGTGTTCGTTCAACAAGCTGCCATCATCTCTTGGAACAAACATTGGGACACGGCTGTTGATATACTGGATCGAATGCACCGTTGTCCAATTCATGGTTGACGTTTCTCTTTTATATATTTACTAGCTGATGTACCCGTGCTTCGCTACGGGATTCTCAGAAACAGTGTTGTCATCTTAGTGGATTTTCCGCTAAATTTGCCGGAATTTTAAATGGAACCGCGGATAAGATTTCCTTTTAGCGGACAGCAGAATTTTTGACGGATTTTCAAATTTCCTTTAACGGTTTTCAGCGGTAACATTGACACATTTTATCGTAAGGAGAAACATTAATATAAAACTTACTATAAAATTATCTACACGCGCTGAACAGAACTTAACATCATTGTTTGCTGCTGAAATCGTCACTGAAATCATGGTGAGCTGGGTGTGTTGGGTTTGATACCGTGTTTATATGCCGAAAGGAAGGTGCAGCAAAGTAACACAAGAAATCGTGTCCTTTCCAAATGTTTTGAGTTAATGACTCATTTTCAAGTAACAAAGTCAAATGAAATGTATTTCATTGCCAAATAGTGATAGCATTAATAAGCTTTGTTATTTTTCTGAAAACCTCTTTGTCGAAACGTTGGAAAATCAATAAATCATTCCAGTTGAACTCTGCAGGCCATATCGCCAGAAGAATTGTTTCGAGTTATTACGGTGATATTTTGACTGTAGATATTAGTAAGTATAAATTTTCTTAAACATATCTTGGCTATGAAAACAAAAAATCTAAGTATAAATTTTCTTAAATATATCTTGGCTATGAAAACAAAAAATCTATGATGAAAGCGAAAAACCTTTAGAAATAGATCTAAAAATGTAAAATGTTCCTTACTGGTGAGCTGCAAAGTCGACGGAAAGTGTCTTTGGCTGCTCTCAAAGAGCGCTAAAGAGTTAGGATATTGGTCTAATGCCGTTATTAAAAGAGCTCTCAGCCAATTAAGTTAGGTAAAACATCTTGAATGTCTACCACTATTGTTTACTATTCGAGCAGGATTGTAACGAGTGAAAAAGTGTTGCAGAGATCATGAATTAGCACCAGGAATGGTATCGTACCAAGGCTTCATATGAAAAACAGGAGAGGAGAAGATGATGAAACTCTGTTCTAAAACTGGCGAGTGTCGAGTTAATTTTCTCTACAAAAAGCTGGTATATGCTATTTTGATTTAATTCGAAATTTAGCGGGTTTTAAACTAAAATTTAGCGGATGAAATATTTCTTGGTTGGCAACACTGTTCAGAAAGACTGTCTTTGTGGTTTTCCTAACTGAAGTCAACTTAGGCCATTACAAAAACGTCAATAGGATTGTAGCGATTAAAAGCAATCATATAAAATACTCGATAAATGAAAAACCGCACATCTTCTCACTTATAACGAACATTACTACGGTGCCGATCTAACGGTCCAAAGTTCCAGTGCTGGAATGATTAGACCGCAGACAGCCGTGAGCACTCCTCTGCCGTTATTCCGTTAAATATGCACACTGCTCATTCCAATGAGTGCCTCAGAGTAGGGATTGAATAACTCCCTAGCTACTTCCCGCCAATATTCAGGCAGTCTGTTTTACTCGGTACGACTAGGCGAGTTGGCCGTGCGGTTTGGGGCGCGCAGTTGTGAGCTTGCATCCGGGAGGTAGTGGGTTCGAGCCCCACTATCGACAGCCTTGAAGATGGTTTCCAGTGGCCTCTTATTTTCACACCAGGCAAATGCTGGGGCTGTAACGTAATTAAGGCACGGGCCACGTCCTTCCCACTCCTAGCCCTTCCCTATCCCATCGTCGCCATGACTCCTATCTGTGTGGGTGCGACGTAAAGCAAATTCAAGAAACCTCGGTATACATCAGTAATCCCATCTATCGGAGATGAGTGGCAACAGAGACACAAAGCACATCACAACAAACAATGGTCAACGTAATGTTATTGTTGATCAATATTATGAGCTATCTGTATTGTAGGCCCTCACACGTAGTTTCCTTTCGACTCTGTAATATTAGGGCGCCTTACAAAGTTAATTATACTGTAGCGTAGACTGTGGTTCCTTATTCTCTGACTTTACATACCGATTTTCATTAAATTCTGTTTACCTATTTTCTCGTGACAGCGCTGATATGGACTTAGCAACAAAAATCCAAATTCATGAATATCTCAGTTATCATATCATAGCCGGTACGGTAAAAATGTAAAAAAACATTTGTGGATAGGACCACTAATAACACAAATATTCGAGAATTAAATTTTAGTTCTTCCCCTAAACGACCATTTCACTCAGCGTGAATAAAAATATTTATGGCCTAGATTGTAGCAACTTATTCCCCGACTTTGCGTACCTATTTTCATCAAGATAGGACCACTAATAACATCAATATTTGAGAAAATGTTTTGGCCTTACCCTAAACTACCATTTTTCTCAGGGTGAATAAGATTATTTCTAACCTAGATTGTAGCGACTTATTCCCGTACGTTTTATAGCGATTTTCATTAAGATAGGACCATTAATAACATAAATATTTGAGAATTAAATTTTAGGCCTTCCCTAAACTACCATTTCTCTCAGCGTGAATAAGATTATTTCTGGCCTAAATTGTAGCGACTTATTCCAAGGCATTACATACCGATTTTCATTAAATTCTCTTCAGTCGTTTTCTCGTGATGCAGTGAATTTCCTTCTTAATATGAACACGACCGATACAGAAATACCATCTTTTTTAAATTCTGAGCAATGTACAGACAAAACTCTTATTTTATATACAGTATATAGACTAGGTGATGTACTCGTGCTTTACTACGGGATTCTCAGAAAGACTGACTTTGCGGTTTTCCTAACAGAAGTCAACATAGGTCATTACAAAAACGTTGGTAGGAATGTAGCGATTAAAAGCAATGTTGTCATATAAAATACTCGATCAAATGAAAAACCGCACATTTTCTCACTTTTAACGAACAGTACTACGCTGCCGATCTAACAGTCCAAAGTTTCAGAACTGGAATAGCCAGACCGCAGACTATCGTGAACACTCATCTGCCATTATTCCGTTAAAAATGAACAGTGCTCATTCCAATCAGTGCCTCAGAGTAGGGACTGAATAGTTCAAATGCTATGATGATTGATGAACCAGTGTGTTACGTACCAGTAGTACCAGAAAATGTACGAACCAGGGGAATGCCATGCTAAAGAAGAAAGTTATCTAACTCCCCACCTACTTCCAGTCAATTTTCAGGCAGGCTATTACACTCTGTACGACCGGGCGATTTAGCCGTGTGGTTAGGGGAACGCAACTGTGAGCTAGCATCCGGGAGATAGTAGATTCGAACCCCACTGTCAGCAGCGCTGAAGATGGTATTCCGTGGTTTCCCACTTTCACACCAGGAAAATACCGGGACTGTACCTTAATTTAGGCCAAGGTAGCTTCCTTAACACTCTTAGCCCTATCCTGTCCCATCGTCGCCATAAAACCTACCTGCGTCGGTGCGACGTCAAGCAAATTAAAAAATACTCGGAACGCAGCAGTAATTATATCTACCGGAGATGAGTGGCAACAGAAGACACTAAGCACATCACAACAAACAATGGTCAATGTAATGTTATTGTTGATAAATTTTATGAGCTTTCTATATTGCAGTTTTCGAAGGCGTTGACGTCTCATAAGAAGCTATGGATAGCAGCCATCTTGTGCAATTAGATAGCCGCCATCTTGCGTAAGCGCCTCTATGGTGTCTCATAAGAGCCTATGTATAGCAGTCATCTTGCGCAAGCGCCCCTGGGCCGTCTCATAATGAGCTGTGTATAGCCGCCATCTTGTGCAATTGCCGTCGGGAAGGGCATCTTGCCGTAAAACCAAGGATAACCCTCTTCAAGATGACGGATGTGAGGATAGGCTCGCACTATTATGCAAAATCCTCAAATCGACATTGCTCACCTACTATACTAGGGTTCAGTGATCTTGCATTGGATCCTGCATTGCTACACCACTAGACCTCGGGTGCTGACTCTGCAAAAAAAGTGTTTACTCATTTCTCACTGCTCCACTCAGTAGATAGCAGGTGGTGTGTGCGCACATGTTGATCTAAGCATTCTCTAGGTATAAATACGAGTGCAAGACAATGCATCCTTGCTTGCCTCGTAAGAGGCGGCTGTGCCCTGGCCCCCAGGGCAATATTTTTTATAGAGGAGACGTCGCTACGGCGGTAGACCTCTAGGGAGAGAGTACTCCCCCGATGTCAATAAAGCATAACCATTTACGTAGGTTAGCCTAAGATAAGAGCCGTGGAATTTCAAATTTCGCGCGCCCATGTGCCTAAGGTAGCATCCATGAGGAGTTTGCCCCGTCAAGATGCCAGCACTGAGGTTAGCGATGCAAGATGGCGGATGACAGCTGTCAAAAAGAACGTGGAATTTTTAAAGTTGCCCGCCACCACGTGCGTAAGGAAGAGGTTTAGTGCCGTAAAGATGGCAGCATTGAGGTTAGTGATGCAAGATGGCTGCTGTTAAAAAAGCACGTGGCTTTGCAGAGCACGTGGCTTGGTTTAAAGATGGCCGTTGACAGCTGTCAAGAGCACGTATAATTTTTCAAATTAACCGCCACCACGTACCTAAGGTGGCAACAGTGAGGTTTAGTGTTGTTAAGATGGGAGCACTGAGGTTAGCTATGCAAGATGGCGGATGACAGCTGTCAAAAAGCACGTGGAATTTTTCAAATTGCCCGCCACTACGTGCATAAGGTGGCAAATGTAAGGTTTAGCCCCGTCAAGGTTGCGGCACTGAGGTTAGCGATGCGTTGTTGTTTAAAGATGGCGGATGACAGCTGTCAAAAAGGCACGTGGCATTGTTTACAAACAAGAGCACGTGGCTTTGTTTACAAACAAAAGCATGTGGTGATGACGTCACTGGGTCAATGACCTCGGGATCAGTGACTTTGCGGACTGAGCAAAAAAATGCTTATGTCATTTCCTGGATTGGGAACCCCACAGCTCCCCTACTAGTGAGAGAAATCACCATGCTAAGAGTTGCTATGTGCCTGGCTGCAAAGCTAATTACAAACGGGTAGAATATACTCCAGTATTTGTGTTTCCTTCTGATGAAGACAGAGTTAGGTTGGAAAGAAGGCTATTCCTAGGGAGAAATGAATTGTTAATCACCACACAGTTGTGTGTAGCAACCACTTTCCTGAAGACTAAATCCTAAGGGAAATAATACTGTCTCATGCAGATGGTGAGTTAAAATGTCTTATTATGTCAAAAATTGGGTATCATTATATATATATGTATATATATATATTTATTTATTTATTTATTTATTTATTTATTTATGTAATCAGACTTATGGCTTATTTAATTTCGGTGTATTTGAAAATTTCAAGTCCAATTTAAGCGTTTTGCCGTTTTAGGTAGAAATTTATTGTGAAATAACACTGCCGAGATTTTTCATATCAAATTTCATATCATAGGCAATGGAACAGGCTAATTCCATGAAAACTGAATATGAAAATAACTGTATAGGCATTATTTGCTTTTTAAAAATGTAGATTTTTAAACAATAACTGAATTTCAGGACAGTGATAGTAAATGTTTTGTTGGAGGTTGCCTTACTTGTAATCCTTCTTGTAGGTACTGAATTGGTGGTACAGAAATAATTTACATTTGTAGTATATTGTATTGGTAATTGGTTGATTGTTTCCTATCAGTGTGTATGATGTCAATGTTCCAGTTGACTAGAAAATGGATATAAATCTCAAGAATATATCTCAAATTGTTAACCTGTACTCACGGAAACGAACGGATATACACGAGAAATAGAACGTTACGGGGAAGGATATACATTGTATGACAGAACTAACAAATATTTATTAATAGTTTTTGGTTTTATAAGGTGATAACAGTTACTTAACTAATTTAAACGAGTGTGTTATTCAAGCGGAGCGGATGCGTATCGCCTCCAATTCCCACCCAAAGCGTGACGTCATCAGAGCTAGAGTACTGCCTGTAGTTGTTTTGTTATTGCTGCGTTGTTTTTTATTTCGTCGTCTTGTCAAAAGCTGGTTGAATCCTTAAACAGCGCCTCTGTGTGTCGTATAGTTATGTATAAGCGAACTTGGAAAACATAACTTCCATTATAAACGACAGAGCAAATGAAATGAATATTCACAACCTGTTTCCAGTTATCCGAACGGTTTAGGAATGGAATGAATGAAGCCCCCATCTAGCGGTGAGGATAGGAATTGTGCCGGTTCCCGAAGTCTGTCGCACTCCTCTGGGGCAATGATTAATTAATGCCAGATAAAATGATATTGGAGAGTGTTGCTGGAATGAAAGATGACAGGGAAAACAAGAGTACCCGGATAAAAACCTGTCCCGCCTCCGCTTTCTCCAGCACAAATCTCACATGGAGTGGCCGGGATTTGAACCACTTAACACAGTGGTGAGAGGCCGGTTCACTGCCACCTGAGCCACTGAGGCTCACAAACGACAGAGAAATAATATTAAAATATCACTTTCGTTATTAGTTTATGTAACTTTAAAGTAGAAATACCCATATATATTTCTGCATTTAATCTACGGCATCATCAGCTAACTGCTCCGAGCCGCCTAGCTATATTCAGCAATTGATTATAACAATGAGATTGATTTTACAGCAAAATGTTTCGTACCATTACATTTAGGATATGCTAATTGATACCTAAGTTTCATTGAAATATGTCTGGACCAACCTGAACAGTTCTCTTACAGGTTACAATTCATCATCATACTCTAAAGGCTAAGCCTTGTCGCTGCAACCATTCTCCGCTCAATCCTGCTGTTCTCTTCACTTCCTTGTAGTCTTTACATCCCATCCAGTTCCTCACATTCTCAAAGTATGCCTTACTTAGTATTCCTTTTCTTCCTAGTATTTTTCCTTCAAAGACGTTTACTAGGAGGTCATTATGTCTCAAGATATGACTTGCAACTTTTCACTTCCAGTCTGGCTTGAGCAACCGTGGAGTGAAGTCGCGTGGTGCAGTGCGTGCCGAGAACATGGTCGGTATTGAGCAGTACCGGGCCGCGATTGGGAAATGGCAGGTGAAGCAGAAGAAGGAGACCAAGAATGGACGGGTGTTAAGAAAAGGAGGAGTAAAAATGGGTGAAGCGGTGCTGGTAGTGACACTGATAGCGGTGCTACTGGTTATTGGGGTGGGGGTTGGAATTAAACCCAGGCCCAAATACTAGCGGAATATTTAGCATGGAGGACTTGGCAGCACTCAAGGTGGTAGTGAGTGAGGTAATACAGGAAAAGTGTCAATGGGATAAGGCACAGGAAATAAAGGACATGGTGGAGGAGCAGAGAAACGAGATAGGGAACGTGAAGAAATGTGTTAGCTTCCCTGCCATCTTTGCTCACAACTAAAATTTTGGTTTTCTTAACATAGATTGAAACATTACTAAATTAATATCAATCACGCAGAACATTCAACATTCTATTTAATTCCATTTCAGAGTCTGCTACTATGGAAATGCCATCAGCAAATCTAATACTGTGGATAGTAGATAATTTTACCTTCCATTTCTCCAGAATCATCCATGACCTGCTTTGCCTTTTTTCCATAAGATCTATTAAAATTCGTCTAGTGTCATTCTATGGAGCTTTTGCTACAGTCCTTGATAGTGCGTAGTACACAGGATTAGAATAAATACAAAGAAGATGCTGAGTAATGACACGGTTAGTGCCAATAAATCCTTACATCCGGGAGATAGTGGGTTTGAAGCGCACTGTCGGCAGCACCGAAGAGGGTTTTCCGTGGTTTCCCATTTTCACACCAGGCAAATGCTGGGTCTGTACCTTAATGAAGGCTACGGCCGCTTCATTTCCAGTCCTAGCCCTTTCCTATCCCATCGTTGCCATAAGACCTATCTGTCTCGGTGCGACGTAAAGCAAGTACCAAAAAGGTAGCAATAGATCCTTAGAAATGTATTACTCACAGTTTGAGAGAATTGGTTGTGCGGTACGAGCCGTGTAGCTATAAGCTTGCATCCGCGAGGTTGTGGGTTCGAATCGCACCATCGATTGCGCTAAAGATATTTCTACACGGTTTTTCATTTTCACAATAGCAATTGTGTTGCGAGAGAGGGGAAGGGGATTGTAAACATGCATTAAACATATCGCAAGAGCAGGGTTTGAACAAAGCAAATGTGAACCTGAGAACTCAATGCTTTCGACACGGACAACTACTGAATACGTGGCTTGTTCTAGAATGAGCATGAATAAGAATTATTCACATTTACACAGGAATCAATAACAGTAAAACCACTAATGTCGTGTATAATATATAAAGACTGACACGCAATAAGATAATAAAATCAATAATGGTGAGTGAATACGTACAGAAAGAGTTAATGAAGCTGTCAGGAAACATATTATGTTTCTCTACACCCCTATCCCACTCTTTTTGAAAATATTTTTCGCTTATCAAATCAACAGAAGTCAACAACTTTTGAAATTACTCAGAAAATACTGAACACGCAGTTTCCAGTGTTCTACCGATGTATAAATGGTCGCACACTAATTTCTACGCTTGTGATGCTGCGAACAAGAGCTAGTGGTACTATCTATTTAAAATTCATACGATAACATTTCCTTTTCCATCTCGAGTAGATTCTGGAATTTTTCAATTCAGTCTGATATAGTTTACTAATTGAATTGCTCCATGCTGCCAGCACCGAACGATAAATTACCGTTTCGACTCACAGTGGTCTTCAATTCTTAATACACTGGAGAAGAGAAATATAAACTAGACTGCCTGACAAAAAAGTGAAGCACCCAGGAGAAGAGGTCCAGTATTATCCCATTTCGGTATACATGTATACAATGGTGTGTGAGTAAATTATTAAATTCACAAGGATCTGTAATGTGCAGAACGCCCACCAGAGTGCATTCGTGAAGGCACCGTCCTGTTGTTGATAAGTTGTTACCAGTCTACTGCTGTTAGTCAGACAGTTAAGCAAGACGTGCAGAGAGGACTACATCGATGCCTCGTAGACGTGTTAGACAGCTTATCCACCAATTGGCAGCATTTGACAGGGGCCGCATTGAGGGACTGCATGAGACTGGTTGGTCGTATCGCGCATTTGCCAGGCATGTGGGCCATTCTAATATCACAGTGGCTCGATGTTGGACTCAGTAGGTACATGAGGGCACCCTATCACGTCGTGAAGGTTAGGTTCGAGCAAGAAACACGACCCCGAGGACGGCCGTCGTATGGTGCGTCATGCATTGCGAGATCCACTAACTTCGGTACCCCCCTCCCATCCGCGAACATGGACTGGAGACTCTACAACATCCTGTGAGTTCCCGCACAGATTCTCGACGACTCGCATCCGCCGGATTGGGGTCCTTCCGCCTCATACGTCGGTTGCCATTGACACAAGGAAACCAAAGCCTGCGTTTGGAGTGGTGCCTTGCCCAGGAGTCATGTACAGAGAACGACTGGCGTCGCATCATGTTCCGTGATGTGTCCCGCTTCTCCATAACCTCCGGTGACCATCGTATGCGGGTTTGGCGGCATCGAGGGCAGAGGGAAGGTCCAGACCATGTTGTGGAAAGACAGACAGGGGTAATTCATGCCGTCATGGTGTGGGGAGCCATAGGATATGCGTTCAGGCCATCTCCAATAGTGTTTCGGCAGATTTTGACGTCACAGCGATACGTCACATATATTCTGCGTCAGGACGTCCTACCCCTTATGGCACAGCACCCTAGGACAGTATTTCAACAAGATGATACACGTCCACATACAGTACGTGTGTCTATGGACTGCCCAGAGCATGTTGAGTTCCTCCCGTGACCAGCAAAATCCCGGACCTCTCCATCAATGAACACGTGTGTTGTGTTGGTACCGTCCCAGTACCATCCTGCGGTATCTGGAGGGACAGCTGCAACAACTGTGGACGAACTTGCCTCAGGAGTGATAGGGGCGTTGTAGAATAATAATAAGGTCTTCTTCCTTCACTCCAGTTCAGGACACCAACGGCGAACTGAGTCACACAGATAGTGAAGGATCTTGTAGTAGCTATTTTGTTTACAGTTGCTCCTTATGAGGTGAAGCCAATGTGCATAATTCTCAATGAGTAAAGAGTAGTCCTAGTATTTGCCTTTTGACTTGTCTTGTTACGATTTTTCTTTTTCGTCCTGGTAACACAGGCGAGTCTGCCTTCATCATCCGACACGTTTCGCTAGCGGGACTGCTCAATTATTATTTGAATATGACATTTGGCTGTTGATCAAATTGCTACATCCTCGCTATCCGCCGCTCATATTCAACTACCCTTCTATTTAAACTGTGTGCACGTAATGGTCTCCTGCTGAGCTGAGTAATACTATCAAGACACCATTCCGTGCTGAAACTAATCGGCTGTTGTACACCACGACAACACTCTGCGGCCAGTCGACGATTCGTACTACGTATGTTTTGTGTAATACACGTCAGATAGTTTGCCCTAAGACTGTAAATTTCATTAAGTAGTATTTCTGGGCCATTTCGTAGATCAAACTTTGACCTAAATGCGTGGTAACTGAGTGAAATTTTCATTCACCTCTCACTAAGGCGTCCGCGACTTAATCCTAACCAATACATAAAGTATTTTTGAAATGAAAATTCACATCGCTGTGGTTTCATTCCAAGTAAAATTGGCATTTCGATGACCATGATTAGGATATAAACAATTAAGTAAAACTGTAAGCGTGTTTTCATGCTTGTAAACGTCGGTCTTTCATTAATGTGCCATAGTTTCAAATCTCCACGGTGCTGTATGTAAAACGTTTCGTGGGGTTGAGAAATCCACGGACGCCATGGACTCGCATGTGCCTTTATTGAACTGATTACAATATGGATTGAAAGAAGTTACAGGTAGAATGTTGTCGTTAGATCAGCAGGGTGTCGCAATCCCCTGGCCACAATGCATGCCCTTATGTGGTTCGGAATGGTGTCAAACAGCCTTTCAGCAGCGTTTCATAACGGCCAGCGGTGACCATGAAATGAAATGTTGTATGACTTTTAGTGCCGGGATATCCCAGGACGGGTTCGGATCGCCAGGTGCAGGTCTTTCTATTTGACTCCCGTAGGCGACCTGCGCGTCGTGATGAGGATGAAGTGATGATGAAGACAACACATATACCCAGCCCCCGTGCCATTGGAATTAACCAATTAAGGTTAAAATCCCCGACCCAGCCGGGAATCGAACCCGGGACCCTCTGAACCGAAGGCCAGTACGCTGACCGTTCAGCCAACGAGTCTGACAGCGGTGACCATTATTATCAGAGATGATGTGGGGCTGTGCGAGTCTGTTGTGTTGCGTGGCTGCCTACCCTCTAGCCAGCGAACTCACTGCCTGTGGTAGTGTGGAGAGCGTACCCCAGAGGTGCTCACCCTGGGCATTCCGTCCTGCGGGCGCCCAGCACTGTAAGTGGGCGGACTGGCAGGCGATGAGCGCAGCGTATGCTGCTATTCAACCACAGGCCGTGAAGGTTGGGCGAAGTTCTCCCACTCACTCTCCATCTCTGCTGCGATACCGGAAGTTGAAATGGAGGCAAAAAAGAATGAAAGAAAGAGGGCAGAAATTCACGTCATTTTCAATTTGCGTTGTAAGAAATAAGTTATTTACGTTCATTGCTATTTATGTATTTTGACCGGATACAATAAAGAGTTAGGCCTACAACCTCAAATACGTTTGTAATGCACGTAATGGATTACATTTTTCACTATTAAATTTTAAGAGGTGCTTATGAAACATTTCTAAAATAATGAGTATAGCTGGATAAACTGTGGTTTGTGGTAGTTTGGGTTTAAATTATCTGATAAACTCGCAAACAAACCAATCATGCTTATCGCGAATAACATCAGTTAGGCTGTATATTTCAAGGCATACTCTGGTAGATAAGTTTACATTGTTGGATAGTAAACATCTATAGCCTCACTCGTGATGAAACTCACTCTCGCCGTTTAGAGGCTAGCTTTTATCACCGGACGCTGTTAAATTTTAAATACTATTTTCAGAAATTCAGTGAACAGAGAAAGTCACACAACACTACAACACTATGCAAAAACCAAGCAGTAAATTTGTTGAATTCTGTAATTATATTACTTTTTGCTGAATGAATAACAGTAATTTTACTTTTTTTAAATGGAAATACTGTCATGTCCATCCCAGGAATTGTAAGTCGAAGCTTGTACGCTTAAACCTTTGAAGATTGTAAGAAACAAATTTTAACGTGTCACTCTTCTTTAAACGAATAAATATACGAAAATAAAACTGACTGTTTATATCGAGCGCAGTAAGAATCAATCCGGAATATCGTGAAAAGGTGAGGGTTTTTTTTCGATTTTAAATACTGCACACCAATCAGCATTTCGCTGAGTAGTGGAGGAGAGCTTTGTAATCACAACTGAACGTCAATGCTTCCTCCCTTCCCTGCAAAGTGTTTCGCTCTCTCGCTTCACTGCGATGTATGCTTCCTACGTAAGTTGCCCGCATTTACGTCACGTCAGCCCGACCGCACTGGGCTAGCCTCAACGGGCGAACAGCTGAGTACCACTGGTGTACCCACACACGTGGGAAGTAATCAAAGTAATAGGAAGGTGGACAGTACAGCCCTAAATAACACAAAAGTCCCTATGCACATATGCCCTACGCCCAATCGTTTACGACCTACGTCTCTTTTAGTTATTAGCTGTAGTGGGGGGATTGTTCGTATTTGTGATTAAGTTTAGTGTCAGATATGCCGTTACGGACATTGCAGTACTTCGGCAGCGTGTGTAAAAAGAGGCTGCCATCGAATGCGTGCAATACGTTGAGTGTTCAAACGTGTTCGGTATACTCAAAGAGGTGCGGTGTTCCGGCGTGCGTTCAGGCACATGATGGACATTCTGAGGACTCTTTGTATTAGACTGCAATAATAAAATACCGGCCAATGAATCACTTCCATTTCACCAAGGTATCCATAGAATCGCTTCTACCCGACTGAAATACAGACACCCTCCCCTGTTGCTGGCTCAAAAACTAATGGAACTACTGTGGGCTGGGAACCTGGAATGAATAATGAAATGCTAAGGGCCCCGATTAATGAAGAGATCGAGCTTTGACCCAACGCAGTGTATGGGTCACACTAAACAGAGTGAGCACAGGGCATGGAAAAAGTGGCTCTGCGATGAATTCTTCGGACCTTCTCCAAGCTGTGATTGTGGTGAAGAATTCCAGACAATGTGACATATCATCTTCAGATGCCCTCATAGAGCCTCCCGTGGAGCTATCGACAACCTTCTGACATTTTCTACAATGACTATTCAGTGCCTGCAGCACCTAACATCCTAGTTCAGTTCACACTTTTTCATTTGTTAATTTATATATTTACTTATATTTTGCTTCATTTCTGCCTTTTTGTATTTTTATTTTGTATGTTTCTGTACTACATATATCTCTCTTGATTTCAACTTGTCTTGCAATGAATGGCGTGAGGAAATAAAGATGGAAACCAATGTCTCTGCTGTGCGTACTGTCCCTGGAGATCGCAGGACAACAGCCTCTATCGGCGTTTGCCACAGAGAGTTCGAAACTCCTCCAGATGTCCCGCAAGCCTGTCCATATAGTGATTTACTATGCACCTCACGCCATAATGTAGCCAGATCAGCGATAGCTAACGCTTTGAGAGGACAAAGTTATAATGTTTATGAAGAAGTACACGGTTTCTCCAACAGAGAAAGCAACCCACGCACTGACATTGTTGTTTGCAAGCCATCTTGTTCTTAAAGTTTCATCATTGATACAACAATTAGATTGGAGACAAACTAAAACCAGCCAGAAGAGGTCGAAGCGAAAAAAGAAAGGAATAATTTATGAAGAAACGGTGGACTTCTGTAAGAAAACGTGTAGGTTCTCATCCATCTCTGTAATCGGCTTGATGATAGGTGCTTGAGGAACCATTCCTACCGGGCGAGTTGGCCGTGCGCGTAGAGGCGCGCGGCTGTGAGCTTGCATCCGGGAGATAGTAGGTTCGAATCCCACTATCGGCAGCCCTGAAGATGGTTTTCCGTGGTTTCCCATTTTCACACCAGGCAAATGCTGGGGCTGTACCTTAATTAAGGCCACGGCCGCTTCCTTCCAACTCCTAGGCCTTTCCTATCCCATCGTCGCCATAAGACCTATCTGTGTCGGTGCGACGTAAAGCCCCTAGCAAAAAAAAAAAAAAAAAAAAAAAAAAGAACCATTCCTAACTTCTTTTTTAACTTTTGCAATACCTTTGGGTGAAAGACATTTCAACTATAACATCGCCATTACTACTCTCAAGAAGTCCATCATGATCTTCAAGAACCACGCTTGCAGGCCTCAGATAAATGTTTGACGTGCTTCACTCTTTTGCCTACTCTTAACTTCATACTCTCTCGTATATCTGTCCGTATCTATTATTGTTGTTCAGGAACTCTTTGTCCTTGGGAAACCTGCAGCGATTGCAGGAAGATTGTATAATAAAATTGACTTTTATATTAATTCTGTTTTGTAAATTATTCGCTGTTTTTCATAACGTTAATAAATTTGTGTGCGGCTTAACTTGTACCGTAAGTGAAATAAAATAAATACATTAAAATGCAGTATTACTGCTGGTACACCAACATGGCGACGGCTACTCCAGATGGGATTTGCCAGGCAGGGCTATTACCAATACTTCCTGTACAAGGATGGAAAGCCTCTAACTCGTAAATGATCTATCGTAGGGCATATGCTCATAAGAACCATTTGTGTTTTTAAGTATGAAGGCTTTCACGGCCGGTGTCAATATAATAAAAATCTTCCGGGTTATTATGCCGTGGTCCACTCCTCTCGCTTCTCCCAGACGTTTCGACTACTGCTGCGGTAGTCATCTTCTGTGGCGTCGTGTCGATACGCTCTCCTGTATCCCGCGGGATCTGGGAGAAGCGTGAGGAGTGGACCACGGCATAATAGCCCGGAAGATTTTTATTATACCATTTGTGTTGTTCTGGGATGCACTATCCACCGCCCGATCAATTCTCACATTCTTCTATAAAAGGTCCATTATCTTTGTCAGGTAGTTCCTCCGTTATTGTAACGTAGGCTGAGTAAACGTCGAATCAGCTCTCAAATCCTGGTGACCTAGCCGTAAATCGAAGCCGGGACATCTAGGTGACACGCAGCTCTGTCACCTCTAGACAACGGGTGTGGCATTTTTATGCATAGGCTGTACATTACAACGATCCGCGACGACCTTATTTGTGCAGTCATTTAGTCCTCCTTGTCTTTCCGAGATAGATTTATTCTGCGCTGTGTTCGTTAGCATTTGAGGGATGGTAATTGGAAAACTTCATGTCACTGGAAACCGGCCGTTGAAGAACTATGCTGGCTCTCTGCCGTCTCTTAAAGTCTTTGGCAAAAAGAAAAAAAAAGCCAACATTTACGAGTATAACTGTTGTCATATATTTATATACCGCATGGTTCACCAGCTCCTTATTTTTGGGAGGTATGTAACCCGACTAACGCGTGTATCACGGTCCGAAAAACATTAGTTGCTGCTTCTCTATAGCTTTACTACATCCATACCGTTTATATACGGCTCGCGAATATGGTAGACATAATTAACGGCAATGTTATTTCTGTTACTTAAACTACAATGAATGTCAAAAACGTTCACAGCTGCCAATAACACTATCTTGCGTTTGGACAGGAAGTGTCTAGAAGGACTACAACGTGCTAACAAATGCACTGCAGCTTGCAGTAGTTAAGGTGGCTAAATCACCCATTACTGTTGTTACATGAGCCAAGCTGTATGGTAGTAGGTTCGATTTACAGGCCGGTACACTTTTATTTTTCGATTAACGCCGTTAAAGTGACTGTAATATGGCCGCATATCTTCCTGTTTCAAAGAAAGAATTTTTATTTGGTCACGAAAAGGACCGTTTTTATCCTATGTTACATAGCCAGGTTGGACTGCGACGTGATGGTCTTGTAGCTAGGAAGTAGGGTGCCCTGCATATACAGAATAACAACTGTTCGAAATGTTGACCGTTTCGCCGGGCTGAGTGGCTGAGACGGTTGAGGCGCTGGTCTTCTGACCCCAACTTGGCAGGTACGATCCTGGCTCAGTCCGGTGGTATCTTAAGGTGTTCAAATACGTCAGCCTCGTGTCGGTAGATTTACTGGCACGTAAAAGGACTCCTGCGGGACTAAATTCCGACACCTCTGCGTCTCCGAAAACCGTAAAAATATAGTTATTGGAACGTGAAGCCAATAACATTATTATTGTTGACCATTTTACAGTGTTCAATTAACGTTTTACCATTACAGAGCATGTGACATACATATTAATTCGACCGTACTTTCTACATAATTTAGCAACAATTCAACATACTCTTAATAGGAATACATCCTGAGGAATTTAACAAGTGCTGTGATGTGACCTGGTAGGTGTGGATTTTTATTTGTTTGCGTTGGACTCGGAAGGTTGTGAATTGTAATACCATGCTGTCCGTCCTGAAAATGGTTTTCCTCGGTTTCCCATCTTCGCCACCAGGCAAATGCCCAGACGGTACCTTAATCAAAGACCAATGCCGATTTCCTTCCCAATCCTTCCCCCACTAATCTTTAGGAGAAAGACGCCAAGGGTGCAGCCAATAGCAAAAAAAAGAAAACTGAATATTATTGTATCCCCGCTAAAAGGGTCCATCTCTATCTTCAAAAAATTTGACTCGTGCTTGATTCGAACCACTACGCTGCCGATATTCACGCACCTTGTGCTATACCCTTAACCGATTCAACCACGAAGTCAATATACATGATGCTTGCAAGAGGTTTAGTATTTTGTATGGCCGTTCCACCTTGAAAGTTAATATCCGTGTCGAAGTCTTCAATGATGGTTTAGAGTATTCATTTAACTTCTCTACATTCCAGAGCACGTGACATAATCTATTAATTCGATAGTATTACAGGTACCTGTTTTATTTCAAGGCGCAATAAATCACATGTTTGTGCAATGGTCCTTAGTATTTGATGCGGAATTGTGCATAGTAATTCTTCCTTTGCTTGGTCCATGGATCAATTTACAGTGATGACACACTTGTAGCGGAGATCCTTATTGACCATAACGAGAAATTTCACGTTATTTGGCGTTCATAAAACTAAATTATAAGGATCTTTTGGTTATACTCCTTATTTGGGTTGCCTATCTCCAAAAAAATAAGGGGCTGGTGAACCACCCGGGATATAATATTTGCTTTACGCCTCACCAACTGCATTTTTACGGTTTCCGGAGAAGGTGAGGAGCCGGAATTTTGTACCGCAAGAGATATTTTACGTGCCAGTAAATGTACTGACACGAGCTTGACGTATTTAAGCGCCTTCAAATACCACCGGACTGAGCCAGGATCGAACCTGCCAAGTTGGTGTCGGAAGGCCAGCACCTCATCCGTCTGAGCCACTCAGGCCGACATGATGTATTTAAATAGAAAATGTACTGTGACTAGGCTGTTCATATAAATCAATTTCGTCTTGGTCAAGTAATTTTATGTTCGCACGTAGCGTTAAAGTATTTTGTATCTTTTTACTATCTGAGGAGGGGCTGCTTGGCCGAGGCGGTAAAGGCGTGCTCAGTTCACCTGGAAGGACGTGGGTTCGTTTCCCCGTGAGGATATCGACATTTTTAAGAAACGACCTTTCCACTCCCGGATGTACAAATGGCCTTCATGTTCACTCAGCCTACACTGAAAAAGAATACCAGGTTAATTCCTCGGGGCAAAGGCGGCCGGGCGAAAAGCTAATCACTCTACCCCCACCAAGTGCCGAGGTTACGGATAGTGGAACCCTTTACTTTCCACCTCTCTCGCGGCCTTCATGTCCCTGTACGAAGATGATTTTGCTTTACTGTTATTATCCGAGGCCATCACTTTCATAGGAAATATTTCTTGGATCTTCGGTTCTTAGACAGTATATAGATTCAGGGAATAAAAATAATACTAATAATAAAAAGGGGGGCAATCAGACAGACAGATATGTTTAAATATTTTGGCGAGTGGATAAATAAATTACATTTTTGCAGAATGGTTCTTAGCATTTCTGAAAACGAATCTTTCGCGTCCCGCTCGGACAACATGGATGTGGCTTATCAACTGAACAAAAACGTTTACAACAAAAATCCGTATCTTTGAACGCAAAGCTTAGACATTATTGCTCTTTCATAAGACCAAAGGCTTTATATGCAGCGAAATGCCTTGATATGAACAAGAAAGACCTGATAGAAAAATTGGAAATTAAAGAAAGAAAGAAAGAAAGAAAGAAAGAAAGAAAGAAAGAAAGAAAGAAAGATCTTAAGGAAAATTCTTGGCCTAATTAAAGACAAAGAGGTTGGAAACTATCCTTTCTTTGGCGGACGTGCAAACGAAGAAGGGAAAGAACGAAGCAAGATAGAAAGAGGAAAGGACCAATCCAGTAGTCACGAAATAGGTCAAAGTAAGTACGAAGCAGTGTACTATAAACCTACAATTCAGTAATAACAAATATTAGTACGCAAAGATAAAAACTTCATGTCAAAACTGAGAAGCGGATCAGACTCGATTAGTGAGGTTAAGTGACAAAACTCACAAAACGCACACCAGAAGAGAAACACACAAAATTATTGTCAAGTGAGGTCAAGTAACAAACCGCACACCAGAAGAGAAACATAGAATTCCGTGACAACGCGAAACGGGATTAAATCACGAAGAATACACAAAGGCAATGTACACACCATGGCACCAGGTAAAAACAACTGCAACAACTGCAAAAAGACAATCAAAGATGAAGAACAGGCAATCTTGTGCGACGGTAAGTGCACGACCGTGTATCACATAGAGTGCGTAGGCGTCTCCGTATCGGCGCATAACGTGTTAAAATCGAAAAAGAACAATTTCTTCTGGCTCTGTCCCAAATGTAGTCATCAATTCGTCGCATACGGCATTAACATAGCGCCACCAGAAGAAGACGTAACAAGACGCGCTGTCCTGGAAAACAAAGAAATGTGCTCCAAATTACAGAATGACGTAAATGAAATTAAATCAACCATTGGCAACCTCAGCGAATCACTGCTAAGCTAACTAGCACTCATGCTAGAAGTGCAAGTGAAACAATCGGAAATAATGACGGACCAGCTGAAATCTACTATGACCCAGCAAACATCAATAGGGAAGGAATCCACAACTGCGGGCAAGCAACCGTACTTAGGAGTAACTCAAAACCATGCACAGGAGACGAGAAACACACAAAACATCGCTCATAGCCCGACCCAAAGCCAAAACCACACTGTTAGAGAGCAAACCAGCAGCGTGCTACGAGCAACCACGGACACACAGGGCACCAGCTCCTGGCACAAACGTAACCATTACGGTACAGGAACAGGAAAAGGAAGTAGCAACCTGAGAGCAGCCGAAAAACTAGCATGGTTCTACGTTGGAAGACTAGACCCCACCACTACAGAGGAAGACATAAAGAGCCACCTCGCAGAAAACGGCATAAAGGACGTTCGGGAAGTCACGCCCTTAAACTCCAAAGGACAGAACAAAGCCTACAGGCTCGCAGTTCCATTTTCCGAAAATGAAACCATGGAGGACCCATCGTTCTGGCCCGAAAGGGTAACTTTTCGCCCCTACAAGTTCTAACAGTGAACCAACCAACCCACCCGACCGTCAACACCAGCTCAACACTCGACAACGCCAATCGCTCAGCTCCCAACAGAGACAGAACTTACACATCAATCCAAACGATGCTATGGAACGTTGAAGGACTCAGAACGCTACTCTCCAGAGATGCAATCACGAATTGGGACACATACGACATCGTAATGCTTACAGAGACCCTCGCCACAGAGGGAATTGACATCCAGGGATTCTACGGCACCCATATCATCGCAAAACAAGGAAGCAGAGGACGCCCTGAAGGTGGGATCAGTTGCTACCTCAAACCACACTTGCAACCAACACGAGTAGTTTTCAAATCACAGTTCACAATGTCACTATCTACCCAACTCATCAACATAATAATAGCCTATTTCAATCAAAATATCGATGCAGAAACCATTATAGACAGCTTAGGAAGAGCCATCGAAGCATTCAACGACAATAAGCCCCTCCTTGTGGCCGGGGACTTCAACTGCCGGATTGACAAAAGAAGCATCAAAACTGACAATGTTGTAGACTTCCTAATAGACAACAGGCTGAGACTAGTGAACACAGAAGATGAGTATACATACATAGGACATAATGGGAAAAGTACAAACGACCTGGTATTCCTCAGTAATCAAGGGATATACCAAGTGGAGCAGAGGATCGCACTAAACAATCCAATCAGAAAACACCTACCAGTCAAGACCTCCCTCCGCATAGGTTTAGACGCACCCATGGAAGTTCCGGAATTACCAACAAGATTCCCTAGAAGACTAGACATGAACCTATGGGAGGTAAACAAAAGAGCCATACCGGAAATAAATACAATGATCAAACTGGGAGACATTGAAGAAGCCACGGCAAAACTGCAGCAAATTCTACTGGCCTCAACTACTAAACCAAACATCCAGAGAACGGCCAAGAAATGGTTTGACAAAGAATGCTACATTGCAAGACAAGAAACTCTGGAATACCTCCATAAAGCCAGATCCAGTAGCAGCCAATGTCACCTACAAAAATACGCTGAGGCGAGGAAAGCATATAAAGAAATACTAAGAATGAAAAAGATAGACCACAAACTACTAGAAGAGAAAAAGCTGTTCGAGGAAGCAGAGGAAAAACCCCACCGAATCCTGAAAGGAAGCAAGTCAACACAGAAAACCTCTATAATAAGCCCGGAGCGGTGGACGGAACACTTCCGAGAACTTCTTGGGAACGCATCTTCGAACGAGTTTGAAAAAAGAGACATACCGGAACATACACTCCAACCACTCACAACCGATGAAGTATGGAGAATTATCCAAGAATCCAAGGACAAAAAGGCAGCAGGCCCGGACGGAGTGTACAACGAGCACATCAAGGCCACGGCGGCGGACACTGTAAGTGTACTGACGCTACTGTTCAATGAATGCCTGAGAAGCAAGAGGATCCCGAACATATGGCGACAGACCAACCTAATCACACTGTACAAAGGCAAAGGCAATAGGGATGATCCCAGCTCATACCGAGGAATCGCCCTGGAGTGCAATATATTCAAAATGTTCTCAAAGGCCATCATGGCCCGCATCAGACCAAGAATAATAGAAGAGATACCACCCAACCAATACGGATTCATGGACGGAAAATCAACACTACAAGCCATAGGGAAAGTAACAAACGAAATAGACACCGCTCTAGCACAACCATCCACACCACTGTACACTATATTCACCGACTATCAAAAGGCCTTCGATAGCATCGACAGGAAGATACTAATAGGAAAACTGGAAGCAACACTAACACCAACCAATTTGCAGCATGAATTGGAAATCATAAAAGTTATACTTAACGTAAACTACGTGAAAATCCACGATGGGACAACAATCTCAACACCTATAACGCAGACCAAAGGAGTACTCCAAGGAGACCCAATGAGCCCGGTATTGTTCAACCTGATGACAGCCGACATCGCAAGTGCAACAGAACCAGCAGGGGTCAATCTTGTAATGTATGCCGACGACATGGCTCTGCTATCAAGAAACCCCATCGGAATTCGGAACGCATTCAATAACCTACAAGAATGGGCAGACAAAAACTCATTAAGTATCAACAGAGAGAAAACAAAAGTGATGAAATTTAGAAGAGGAGGAAGACTCGCAAAAGACGACGTTTTCTCAAACGGCAGGGACCAGCTAGAAATAGTATCGTCATTCAAGTACCTAAGTATCACGCTCCAGACTACAGGAGCAACTTTCACACTACACGTCAAAGAAAGAGCGATAGCAGCAACTAGAGCAATGTTCGAAATCCCCAAGCTCCAGAATCTATCAGTGAAAACGGCCGTGACATTGTTAAAACTTAAAGTTGCCCCGGTAGCCACGTACGGTATACAATTAGTCTGGCACAAACTAACCACAGCGAATCTAAAAAGGATTGAAAATATCAAAGCCAGATACCTCAAGCGAATCCTCCAACTATCAAAATATACAAAGAACAGACTGGTGTACACCCTGGTGGATGAGCCGTTCTTCCTAGAGGACATAAAAACCTCCTTCAACCTTCCCGACACCGAAGCATCCGCCGCAGTCCTGGAAGAAAGACGACGAAAAGCACAGCAAATCCCGGAAGAATCCTATGAAACTGAGGCAGTGAGAAACGACGAATGGAAAGGGCCAGGCTTCTACCTACGCCACACCTTCACCCGATTCGCCGTCCACGGGTTCCACGGAAAGGTATGCCAAACCGCTGGATACCACGAACCAGACGAAGAATGTACCTGCCGGCTCTGTGGTGGAAAATGTCCCAGGTACCACCTCATCAACTGCACCGCAAGAACAATATCCATTACCGCACTCGCTAAAGACTGGTAAAGAGGAACCGCGTGCACCTACAAGCGGACGAGGCATGTTCAACAGAGTGTTGCAAATTAGGCAGACAGAAGACTTTTCATCACTGTGCCCTGCAAAATGCGATCTCAATACAGTGTCGCAAATTAGACAAGCAAATGGCCTCCCATCACTGTGCGTTACAATATGTGTGAGGCAGAGTTCAGCTCTTAATGTCCTCTCACAGATGGAACACATGGACACACGAGCACCACTGCACGGACCTGCTTACAAGCGGAACGGAAGTCGATCCCCACTATGACTGCTAGTAAAGACCTGACAATGACTATCTGACATTGTACCTTTTTACTCTATGGAATTTAATTACCTATGTAATCTAATCATTGTGAATAATTGTGTGTATGGTCATTGGCTGCAATAAATTATTACTAATTAAATACAAAGATGAATATAGACGTCGGCATAACCATGAGCTGTATACTCATGTCCAAAAGATCTCTGATGCCATGCGGAGAAGGAGAATTGCATTTGCAGAGGAGGAGAATTGCATTTTATGGCCACTTACTAAGAATGAAATCCACACGATTATCGAACTAGATCTTTACTATTTTAAAAATGAGAAGACCCAGCCAACTTGGTTCAAGGAAGTAGAAAAGAATCTACAGGAGACGGGGATCACTTATGAAGATATACAAGAACTCAGCCCACTCAGGAGGAAAATAAAAGGCCACCAGAGTTTTCAAAGAAAGCCACAGCTGAAGACGGGAAAGACGTGGACGGAGGAAAGAAAAGAGTAACACCGGCAAAGAATGGAGGAGCACTCGGCAAAGATCAAAGCCCAGAGAAGACAGCTGAAATAATGTGGTCATTAGTAGGCCAATGCGAATAATAATAATAATAATAATAATAATAATAATAATAATAATAATAATAATAATAATAATAATGTCTGGCATTAAACTATAATTTAGATAAACTAGAAATACTAGAAAGGCGAATCATGAGGAAAATATTAGGCCCAAAAACACAGCAGAAGGTTGGAAATTACGAAGTAATGCTGAAATATGTCAAAAAGTAGAAAATATATCAGATGTAATGAGGAAAAGGAGACTTATGGTTTTTGGACATTTATATCGAATGCAAGATAGTAGATTAACCAGTAAGATCTTCAGATATTTGTGGGGTAAGAAATCAACGACAAGCTGGGTCAATGAAGTAAGAAAGGATTTAGAAAAAAACAATATAACAACAGAAGAAATAAATAATAGAGAAGGCTTTCGGGAAAAAGTATTGAAAATAGAAGGATTCCAAGGTAGGAAAGTGAAAAAGACTGGTTCGAAGTGGTTTGAAGACAGTAAGAAGAAACATAGTGAACAGATGAAAGCGTACTGGAAGGAAAGGAAAGAACAAAGAAGAAGGAATTGAAATTGGCACGTGGTCCTCTGGTGGCCCATTCGAAATAATAATAATAATAATAATAATAATAATAATAATAATAATAATAATAATAATAATAATTAGAAGAAGAAGAAGCTCAGTGAGACGCATTTTCATCACGAGGAATGAGACATTATTTTCAAAATTATTGTTTTCAGTAAAGAGGATGGAGATTCAGAAATGTCGGATAACATGTTGAGAATTTGTCTCGATTCTATGTTTTTGTAAAGCGAAAGAGTAATAGATGAAGTCGTTCTTGGGATTCAAGCACGAATTATCCTCTGCGGAAGAGTGTCACTCATAACACTGATGTCTCCACTAAAAGAGTGGGATAATAATATTTAGCTCAAATAGTTTCGGTTACCAAATTAATAACTTCACATTTGGACATGTAGTCTTTCCCTGGTATATTTTCAAGCGAAATAATCATATGTCAAAAAGTTAAAGAGAACTTAAATAGATTATATGAATTTTAAAATCATTCGTTTTCAACATTATTGATGACATCCGGAGGAGGAGAATCTAGAATATTTAGGGTTTAGTAAAGAAAGGTCGCACTTGACACCCTAGTTCTCTCACGGTTTCGAGTAGCATCATCACTCGTTTTTCTCCAAGATGGCTGTGGTTCGAATTGCAGGCAATGCATGTGGGGTTACTGAAATAAAATTTCAAGTCCCTTTTCGGATTCCTCAAAAATCTGGAGGTCTTGTGTTTATGAGCACGATATGAACAAACACGTAAAACTACACGCTTCCTTTTCTCTCTCGCTGTTAATGTATTAATAAAGGTGAGTTTGAAGACAGATTATGGATTAATATTCGGAATGTCGGGCTCCATGGCTAAGTGGTTAGCGTGCTGGCCTTTGGTCACAGGGGTCCCGGGTTCGATTCCCGGCAGGGTCGGGAATTTTAACCATAATTGGTTAATTTCGCTGGCACGGGGGCTGGGTGTATGTGTCGTCTTCATCATCATTTCATCCTCATCATGACGCGCAGTTCGCCTACGGTAGTCAAATCAAAAGACCTGCACCTGGCGAGCCGAACATGTCCTCGGACACTCCCGGCACTAAAAGCCATACGCCATTTCATTTCAATATTCGGAATCCTATTTAACAGTACAGTTCATGACGGTATTCACAGAGTATTCGGAGGTAGGCGAACAGCTCAAATCCCCTGGTGGGGCTGAGCCACGTCGATCCTAGGCCGGCAACCAGTGTTTACAGCAGCAGTGCTCCTTTAAGACTGTCGATTACAGTCTGGATATTACACCTCACAGGACTTTGATCCCCGTCACCACAAAGTGCCACCAGCCAGTGTGTCTTAAAACAAAAATGAGGGAGGACTTGAACATGAAAATGTTTTATCAATGGTGTAATGTTATCTATGCTTGAACAATGTAATTATTAAATTAATGTAGTAATGGTCCACCTTTCAATACTATAATATGTAATATTCTAAATTACATTAATTAGGGACTAGTTTCGACCTGGGCTGGCCATCTTCAGCCTTAATGTGAAACACCTAATAACTAAACAAATGTACATGCACACAATTGACATAAAAACAAATGAAACCAAATATATACAAAGTGACATTAAAAACTGGGATGGAATATGAATAAATTTTAATATGAACTAGGTTCTAACATCTTGAGTATGTTCATCATTGAGAATAATTTCAAGTATTAAGTATTAATTTATATACACAGAACTGTTAGTTCTAATACTGCTGATCATTTCAATAGGAACGGGTAAATGCTGATCCTGTAGTTTGTCATCAAATCTATGTGTGTGTTAGCTATATGTAATCCATTGGACACTGCTATAAATAACCACTAGCTGACAGGGAACTGTTAGATGTTGTTTCATCTTCAATCAAAATAATAAATGAGATGCTCTCATGGTGCTTGTTAAATCTTGCTGAAATGTTGTTGGACATTGTCAGGACAGCACATTGTGTCTGGTATAAAATTTTTGCGATTCATTGCGGTGCCCATGATGACAAACTACAGGATCAACATTTACCAGTTCCTATTGAAATGATCAGCAGTATTAGAACTAACAGTTCTGTGTATATAAATTAATACTTAATACTTGAAATTATTCTCAATGATGAACATACTCAAGATGTTAGAACCTAGTTCATTTTTAAATTTATTCATATTCCATCCCAGTTTTTAATGTCACTTTGTATATATTTGTTTTCATTTGTTTTTATGTTAATTGTGTGCATGTACATTTGTTTAGTTATTAGGTGTTTTACATTAAGGCTGAAGATGGCCAGCCCAGGCCGAAACTAGTCCCTAATTAATGTAATTTAGAATATCACATATTATAGTATTGAAAGGTGGACCATTACTACATTAATTTAATAATTGCATTGTACTTGCAATTCAATACGGATCAGAACCATGAAGTTTATAACCTATGATCTATGCTTGAACTATTGAATTCTATTATCAATGATGAAATCAGGTGTCCACATTGAAGCCGACTTATCCGTTGTATACTCGAACTGGTTTCGCCCATTTCAAAATTAGACCTACATTAACTTGAGGTTTGAAAGAAGTAGTGATGAAGATTAGCTCTCCTTCCCCATCCCTCCTTTGCTGCTGTTCTTCTTTTGCTCCAGGTAGCTCCATGTGAATAACAACACCTTCTGCTTGCAGTTATTTAACTTCGCACTAACTCACAAAGTTTTCTCGGCGACGATGAATGTTTAAAGGTTAGGACTGGGAAAGAAGTGGTCGTTGCCTTAAGTGAGATATATTCCAAGCATTTGCCTGGTGTAAAGGTAGGAAACCAGGTTCGAACCTACCATCTTCTGAATGCAAGATTACTAACTATACGGCCGCTAACACAGCCAACTCACTTTGTGTGGGTAATAAAAAATAGCACATTTTATGTATATTTTTGTCTTACTTCAAATTAAACAGCTTATTTTCTTCTCATTTGCATGCAGTTTACTGGCACAGCAAAGGAATAGCACCACTAGTGAGAGGAGGGGTTGACTCTCCCTCCACTAATATTAATATCTCACGCGTGGGCCGGTCTGACTTTTAAATGGACAATACCACTGGCAAGAGATGCGTGGAGATCACGGGGCTATGATAAAGAGCCGACGACATTTTTTGCTATGGGTTAAACGTCGCACTAACGTATAAGGGAAGCTTTCAGACCTCCCTTTGGCAGTCGTCATAAAACTTCCTGGTGTGAACAAGTAAGAAACCAAAGTTACCAGTGCGAAGAGCGACAGTTTCCAGCCACCCGCAACTCCTAACGTAAGGCTTCTGAAAACAGGGCGCGTGACTATCATGTCTGCAGTCATAACGTTCCAAACCCACTGCACCTGAGGTCCTGTTGTCATTTTACGATACTGCACATGCCTATTTGTGTATGCTTCAGTTACGGTAGCTTCAGCAGTGTGATTCAGGGCATGGACTTATTCGAATACTTTGTGTGCGGAATACGTGTATACTCTTATGCGCTTAGCAAGATGTCTTGTAACCTTCATGTTGTGGTACAGAAACTGATTAATGAGATGAAACAGAATTACCAAGGAGACAGCACGCCTTCAAAATACATCGACAGGCGCATTGGAAAAGAATTGTATAACCTACTGGAGCGTAACGTCCACGTCAGCGCTGCCATAAGGGAAGGGCAGACATTTGGTGTGATAGTGATAGATCGTCAGACACTTTATCTGAAAATGGTAGCACGCCGGGGTCTCCATCACACAATGTGGTGACCGATTCCAATGAACCATGACCTCACAAAATGAAACTGGAAGATATTCACGAATTGTTTTCTGAACAAACAATGCGAAGTATTTACGACTGTCAAGTTTGCAAATAAAAACGTTTCAGCAACAGTCTGAAAACTCAACACTTCACCTGAAAATGTCAGGCAAGTAGTAATTGCATTTAGGGGAGGTGGCACACTAAGATACGAAAATATTTAAATTCCGAAGTATAGTGTATGTACATCAAATTCTAGAATGTGCGAAAGATAGTATTTGTGATTGACAGCTGGGATTTAAATAATCTGTCGAAAGAAGCAGCTATCTTGCTGGACATTAGTAATTTTAAAGCCAATAAAACAAGATAGAATATCATTATGAAAGATCGCAAAGTTTGACACTAGGTGAGACTCTTGACACCACTGTTAGGACCAGAACTTTGAGTTTGTAGGCAAATTTACGACCTTGGGGATGGTGTTTTAAACACAGAATTAAGTCGATTTGAGTTTGAAATCACATAAAATACGGCACTGTCAACGACCGGGTAGATAGACGTCTGGATTTACTGTTCAAGGCGTTGCTTCTATTACCCACTCCTACACCATTCAGATGCTTATTTCCATGTCAGAATGCCTCACAAGTAAATTGTACATATGCTTTCAGGAAGTGGGTAGTATGCTTGATAAATGTGTTTTTGAAAACGTAACCACCCCCTAAATTTATCACTTGGAAGATGTCAATAAAAATAGTTTTTTTTCCCTAAATGCGTATAATAGTAGAACCGAAACTGAAGAAAGCATCCCTTTTTGTGTTTAATTTATGGCTTGGTCAAACCAACAAAAAATTTGTGAACCAAAGCCGTCGGACATGGGGATGTAAATTTGCATACAGAAAATCATACCATCTAATGCCCCAAAGTACCGTCAGCCTCTTGACGTCTATTTATTTTGGCAGTACAAACAATTTGCGCTATGCATCGAGGAGTACATACGTCATGATGAAGAGATTGCCATCAATCTGCTTGACAGGAAGTTAATTTTCAATCAATTGAGTGTATCAGCCTGTACTTCACTACACGGCGAAGGCCGTCACAGGACACACCGATTCTGTTCCGTAATATATTGGACATCAGTTTAGCTGAACTTGCACATACCTAACTCCTGACTGTGATTCCGATGTCGTATTTATATGCTCATGGGGTGAGATGCAACTTTATTTGTAGCAGTTTTTTCTAGTACCACGTTACCATGTTTCAGAATGTCCTGATTCCATTTGAAAATTTAAAGTGTACGTAATCTCAGCAATTAAATGCCTCATATTTAGAGATGGGAATTATAGGCAAGAAAAAGTTAGAGTGCAAACGTCTTTGAAGAAGGGCAAGTATCATATACCCACACGACGGTTCTGCAGTGAGATTTGGATAAATATTAGCGATCCGAACTATCAGAACCCCTAAAATTTATGCAACTCACCGACATATATGTACAGCCGCTAGATTACACTTGCGCCTTATTCAAATACGTTTGCATTCTAACTTATTCGCGCCTTTAATTATTATTCCCATCTTTATTCATATTTCACAGGCACCATATATTTGGCATGTTGTAACTAAATCATTACTGTCGCGTACGCTACTTTCAAGAACATTATTTTGGGCACTGTGGGTGACCGTACAATGTCGCACATTACATCAGTTATTTTAATTCTTACTTACATACCTTGGAATCTTCCGTGACGATTGTCGCCGGGAGGTTCAAAGCTATCCTTGTCAGATAGATCCAGTGATGATGGTATTGGAAATGCCTTAGACATGGAAGGAAGCGGCCACGGCCTTATTTAAGGTACAGCCCCAGAATTTACCAGGTGTGTACATGGGAATTCTTGGAAAACCATCTTCAAAGCTGTCAATACTGGGGTTTGAACTCACTATCTTCTTAAAGTAGACTTACAGCTACGCGGCTCGGAGCTATCGCATAGTCATCATTTGTTCTGTTCCAACCGGGATACGAACCACGGAACCCATCGGTGAGAATTCGGCGAGCTGCCGCCTGAGCCACGGAGGCTCTATTCATACAGTATATTAACGGATTATTAGGCAGATCACACACACATACATACACACACACACACACACACACACACACACACACACACACACACACACACACACACACACACACACACACACACACACCTACCATATGGTGCTAGTTACCTAATGTATGAAGTCCATTTTATGATGTATCACAAGCAATAATTTCCCACATTCATATGACGTTGTTTAAAAATAGAAAGTTTATCTTAAAGAACTCTTCGACCGAGCAAGTGGCTGCGCGGTTTGAGTCACGTAGCTATCAGCTTGCATTCGGTAGACAGTTGGTTCCAACTCCACTGTATGACTCGAACTCGACTGTACGGTAATTAAGACCACGGTCGCTTCCTGCCCACTCCTAGCCATTTCCTACCAAATCATCGCCATAAGATCTATTTGTGTTGGTGCAACGTAAAGCAAATTGTATACAAGGAAAAGTATATACATCCATTGAAGAAACAACAAGAAGCGAACCCTGTCCCTATATATTACAATAAAATTGCAAGGAAAAATCTAGAGCTAATAACCTATGTCTGAAGTTACATCAGGAACGTTTCAGTTGATTTGATTAACAGACTCCCATTTTCACACCAGGCGAATGCTGGGGCTGTACCTTAATTAAGGCCACGGCCGCTTCCTTCCCACTCCAAGCCCTTCCCTGTTCCATCGTCGCTGTAAGACCTGTCTGTGTCGGTGGGACGTCAAACAGCTTGTAAAAAACGTTAACAGACTACTATTTCGTTCTGTATTATATTCTATATTCATCCGTTTCAAAGTGTACTTTCCCCTAGGGTATTATGAAATTCCGAGCCTTGCGAGATGACCACGGGACCCCAGATAGGTCTTACACTGCTTCAACCAAGAGGTGTTCTTTCACAAGCTCGACACTATTCAGAGTGTGATTATCCCGCGTGGACGGAGGTTAGAGGTAACTTCAGGAAACAAATCTTCAGTTTGGGACATTGGTTTGCGGTCAAGGAACAACTAGTTGACAGTAGCGTAGCGACGAAAGACCGATGGGAGAGGTTTATAGTTACAAAACGATAATGGACCATAATGAATGTGCTTGTGTGTGTGGCGTACGGATGCACGAGTGTTTGTAACGACAAGTGAATTATGTTAATATTTAGACTTCAGTACCGATACACTGCAAAATCTTATATTAAAATACAACACAAGAACAATAAGAACAAGGTCAACAGTTTTATAGCGAAATATATGTTCAGATTACGATCTAAAATCCAACTTTCGAGGTTTCTTAGAAAATAGGTTTTACAATTACGTCCCTGTGAATGTCCAAAAGAGCCAACCCCGATTACTCACACTTGCTTGCTCACTTGCTTTCCTAAGACCAGTCACATATAGATACCGTGCGATGTTGCAAAGTTCATTAGTTGCTTTCAAACTGAGCGAGTGGCCGTCCGGTTAGGGGCGCGCCGCACAGTGTGTCGAATCCCATATCTAGGTGGAAAAAATTCACTGTCGCCAATCAAAGCGCAACCTGGCTCATTCGATAGTAAACAAACCAGATGTTGACCTTCAGTCTTTCTTTTCGCTTTCTGGTACGTAGGATGGAGGGGACAGGTGCTGAAACATCTTCCTTGCAGTTATCAACTCAGTTGATAGGAGGTGTCGGAGAGAACCGAACGTTGTGTTTCTAGTAAATTCAACGAGGTGTTGTATTCTGTGGTTCATGGAATAGTGAAAAGAGGTATGTGTTCTCATTTTAAGCATAATACAAGCGTTCTGCAGTAAACAATTTATTTACAGTGCATTGTAAAAGGAAGCAGTTGTAGAAAATTAGATTGTTTTTACGATTTGCTCGAAAAAAACTTTATGAGTGCCTCATAGTGCCACTTTACTTTAAACGTCATTCGATGGGAAATTTAATGTAGATTCAGGATCTGTGGTGGTTTGGTTGCGCACGAATGTGCATGATGGTTTATTTTCTTATTTTCAGTGACTATGTGGGCGTTACCGCGAGAAGAATATTTCAACGCGTGGCGGTCCTGTCGTAAAAAGGGGCATTTAGAAATCATATTTCAATATGTTATGGATAAATTAGAGCCTACAAATCTTACTGACACTCAATTTCTGGAGCTAAGAAACAAAATTAAATTGATATCCCGTAATATCAACAAAAATGGGAGAGTGCAGGAAGAAGAGAAGAACGATTCCGAGAAAAATTCGGTGATTAGGGAAATGTGACGGATTTCATCGTGTTAAGTGAACAAGACGACATTGATCCAGCGTATGATCCAAAAACAAGTTGTGTACCTAACAAAGCCGGCCGTCACCCTAAGGAATTTAAGGACTCTTCCATAAAGACGAAGAAGCAAAATGTTTGTGATATTACCGAATCGCGTAATTTGGAGGAAGTCGCGTTTGCTGCTGAAGATTCTTTTCGATCAAGCGGGAAAAGATGAAGGCTTAATAAAACGATATCGTGTATTACTAGCTGCTCTTTCTTCTGCCTCTGAAATAAATGTGAATAAGTTCAAAGAATTTCGTGCGCAAACTGCGGCTTTGTATGTCAAACTATATCCATGGAATTATATGCCCGTAACTGTGCATGCCATATTAGTACACATTACTCAAGTAATTAAACATTTTCTTGTGCCAATAAGAACTTTATCTGAAGAAGCTCAAGAAGCTAGAAATAAAGATTGTCGGAGGTTTCGTGAACTTCATACTCGAAAATGTAGCAGCTTAAGATGTTGTTGATTACATCAAATCCCTTAATAAACAAGTACCGAACAATGCCACGTAAAACTCATGGTAATCTACCTATGGAAGCAATTGAGTTACTTACTGACTCCCAAGATCCTTTCACATCAAATGAAGAAGACCAGTATAGCAACGACTACGATTCTCTGGACTCTACAGACGAATCAGGGGACGATTGAACATTGGACATGTTGTTATTATGAACAGGATGAGATTGATGAGACAATTACTTGCAAATACTGCAATATGATCCTTTCACGTTTTTTATGAAATGTTTCTGAGTGTAATCTTAACCTTTTTTATATGGAAATATAATATATATAATATTGTTTTCGTGTGTAAGGTGTGTTTTACTAAAACTACGTATTTAAAATACGTTTTCAATCTGGAAGAATTTACATACAATGCCTTCGTCTATTCCCTCAAATAAGGTGTAACAAGAATACTGGACTGAAATTCTCATTGTTATTCATATTTTATCCAGTTTTAAATTGTATGTTTACCACTGTTATAAACTATAATATACACATCCAAATCGTGTTTTTACTCCCGTAAATAGACGATTCTTTTGTTGCTTTCGGTCATTTTTTAAACCTCCCCTTGCCCCTCACCCCTTATATATTTACCCCCGAACATCGTACACTTTAGACGATGCCAGATATGAATTCAGCGACCTCGAAAACGGTATAGTGCCAACTTTTAATAGGATCCCAGGACTATTAACGACGTTATTAATTTTTTCCACCTAGATCGGGGATTCGGCACACTGTGCGCCGCTGTGAGCTTGCATCCGGGAGATAGTGAGTTCGAGCCCCTCTCTCGGCAACCCTGAAGATGGATTTCCGTATTTCCCATTTTCACACCAGGCAAATGCTGGGGCCGCTTCTCTCACACTCCTAGGCCTTTTCTAGCCCATCGTCGCCATAAGACCTGTCTTTGTCGGTGTGACTTGAAACAAATTGTAAAAGAAAATCTGGCCGTGCGGAAGGGTCGCGCTTGCATTCGCAATCCTAGCCCTTTCCCATCCTTATGTGGCCGTAAACCTTCGGTGTATTAGCACGACGCTAAGTCCGCAAACTGTACTAGATGCACAGCAGTGTAAGAAAACAATGTTAGCATCCTTTCACACCCATCATTCTCCCGAGCTTTGCTTGATATTTTATTTAACACACACACACACTGTATATTTGATAACGGCCGTAGCCGTCTTGAAACACCGTATCACGTGAGATCTCCGAAGTTAAGCAACATTGGGCATGGTCAAGATTTGGATGGGTTGCCACGCGCTGTTGGTCGGGGTAAGGGAATGGAGGAGCGGAAAGGAACTGGCCACCCTACCGTACGTAAACTCCGGCTCTGGAACACCTCTGTGGAGGTCCGGACCTGCCTTCGGGCAGAATACATCCTCACCTCACCTGTATATTTGCACGAATGTTCAGAATAAGAAATATTTTTGGTACTTGAACATTAATTCTTTCCTCACATTTATCGATGTATAAATATCAATTCAAAATGCAAATTCTTCCCACACCGGGCGAGTTGGTCGTGCGGTTAGAGGCGCGCAGTTGTGAGCTTGCATCCGGGAGATAGTGGGTTCGAGCCCCACTGTCGGCAACTCTGAAGATGGTTTTCCATGGTTTCCCATTTTCACACCAGGCAAATACTGGGGCTGTACCTTAATTAAGGCCACTGCCGCTTCCTTCCCATTCCGAGGCCTTTCCTATCTCATCGTCGCCATAAGACCTATCTGTGTCGGTGCGACGTAAGGCATATAGCAAAAAAAATCTTCGCACAGTATCTGTTTCATTTACTCAGGAACCGAATCAAAATTCTTGTTAAATAATAGACTACTTTCAGTTCCGAAGATCGTTTGCGACATGTGTTCAAACGGAAATGAAACAGTAATGAAGTGTGATCGCACCAACATAAATAATGAAAGCGATTTGTAATTAACAGTGTGTTGTTCTTCCTTCCAGCCTTTTTTCGCTCTTTCTGTTTGTGTGTTTTTGTCATGAGCTAGGACAGGAGGAAGTAAATAAGCCCGACAGTTCAATAGGATGGGCTCGTACAAGCAGGATCAGTGTCATATCATCATGTAATCGAGCGCAAACAGACAAAAGTGGATCTGAACTTTTGATATGTACGTTATGAAGTTCTTCAGAATGATTAAGGGGACTAATTAGCTCGTTGGCTCTAATGACCAAGCCGGTTTAACGGTATCAAGAATTTCAACCAATCAACAGCTATTTTATCGCAACTACGTGCTCTTGTTTACCATCCAAGTAACAACATTCATCTACTTCCTTTAAGCTTTCATTTCTTAATCTGATATTTTCTGCATCACCTGACTTTGATAGACTACACTCCATTACTTTTGTCTTCGACTTACTTATTTTCGTCTTGTACTCCTTATCCAAAGTCCGGTACTATAATTATCATACATTTTTAGTTGTTAACTAAATTGTCGAAATGAATCCAACTCCATTTCAACGTTTTCTCTAGATAAATTCTGGAGCTCTCGCTATGTTACTCTTCGGGCGTGAGCACAGGACATCCATGTTTTATTATTATTATTATTATTATTATTATTATTATTATTATTATTATTATTATTATTATTATTTATGGCCAACTAAGGAGCGCGATTGAGCTTATTTAGCTGATGTTGTTGCCCTTTTTTTTCTCCCAAAATTTCTTCATCTTCTCGCAGTGGCTTTTCTTGCGATCTTCTGACCAGGTTTTGTTGGTGGCAGTGCTTGGATGATGTTTAAAGCGGTGATTCTTGGCTAATTTCCTGAACTTAGATCTGTCTAACACTACCATCTGTGATGCCTATTTCCTGAAGATCTTTTCCAACTTCGAGCTACCAATTGTTTTTTACTTTCATTGACAGGGCTAGGTTCAGAATTCTTTCGGTCAATCTCTGATTACTCATTCTGAAAATATGTCCATAAAATTTCACACGTCTTTTCCTAAATGTGTTTGAGATTTTCTCTGAGTGTTGGTACAGGTCATGAGATTTCCTTATCATCCGAATTCCCCCTGTACAGACTGGTACAAAAAATTTTCTTAAGATTTTTCTTTCTTGCCATTCTACATCTTAAATCAATGATCTGCCCCCAATGATCAGTGTTTCAAATGCATATAGTGCTTCAGGCTTGATTACAATGTTGTAATGTCTTAATTTTGCATTTCGGGACATAGATTTTTTATTATATCTGCTCCAAGTGAGTCTGTGTGCTCTTTCTAGTTTAGAGACCCTTTCTTTGTTCGCTTCACGATTGAGTTCTGAAGATTATTATTATTATTATTATTATTATTATTATTATTATTATTATTATTATTATTATTATCTATTTTACCCACCGTTGATGGAATTATCATATGCATAATTTCATTTATATCGGCCCCTCTTGTTGTTGCTGACATTCTGATGCACGTTCGTGGACTGCCTGTCCATATCACTGGCTTGTTGTGACGTACTCGTTTCCTGGCTCTCCCTAGCCCTGCGCAGTTTCATCTCCTTTACGTGCCGGGCTGAGTGGCTCAGACGGTTGAGGCGCTGTCCTTCTGACCCCAACTTGGCAGGTTCGATTCTGGCTCAGTCCAGTGGTATTTGAAGGTGCTCAAATACGCCAGCCTCTTGTCGGTAGATTTACTGGCACATAAAAGAACTGCGGGACAAAATTCCTACATTTCGGCGTCTCCGAAAACCAAAATAGTAGTTAATGGTACGTAAATCCAATAACATTAATTATTAATTAACATCTCTTGTACATTTGATGTGTTCCTTGTGGTGTAGAAAACAAATATCAAGCTGATATTTAAAAGGTGCCTCCGTGGCTCAGGCGGCAGCGTGCCGGCCTCTCAGAGCTCGGTTCCGTGGTTCAAATCCCGCTCACTCCATCTGAGATGTTTGCTGGGCAAAGTGGGGCTGAGACAGTATTATCTCCGGGTACTCCGGTTTTCCCTATCATTTTTATTCCGGAAACACTGTCAAGTATCATTTCCTGTCATCTGTCAGTCATTAATCATTGACCCAGAGCAATGCGACAGGCTTCGGCATCCGGTACAATTCCTATCCTTGCCGCTAGATAGGGTAGTAGTAGTAGTAGTAGTAGTAGTAGTAGTAGTTGTTGTTGTTGTTGTTGTTTTACACGTCGTCGATGAAATCAGCATGTACATGATTACGTTCATTTCGACCTTTCTTGTTGCTAACAGTATGCGGCACGTGGATGTACGGCCACTCAATGTCAGTGGGTTGTCGTGACGTAATCGTTTCCTGACTCTCGCTAGCCCTGCACAGTTTTATCCCTTTCACATTTGATTTCTTCCTGCTAATGTAAAAAATCAAGTACGAAGTTAATATTTAAAAAAGTACAGGGAGATGCATAAAGCATTTCAAACGTTAGCTTTCGACTTATGGACTTAAACTTACAGACGACCGCCAGTAATATTTCCCATGGAGTGTTGGTAAGGAACCTTCAGATTGGACAAAAGCAGTAATTTCACCTATCTATAAGCAAGGGAACAGGAAGGATTGCAACAACTATTGAGGTATCTCATTGATTATTATACCAGGCAAAGTATTCACTGGCATCTTGGAAGGGAGGGTGGGATCAGTCGTTGAGAGGAAGTTGGATGAAAACCAGTGTGGTTTTAGACCACAGAGAGGCTGTCAGGATCAGATTTTCAGTATGCGCCAGGTAATTGAAAAATGCTACGAGAGGAATAGGCAGTTGTGTTTATGTTTCGTAGATCTAGAGAAAGCATATGGCAGGGTACCGAGGGAAAAGATGTTCACTATACTGGGGGACTATGGAATTAAAGGTAGATTATAAAAATCAATCAGAGGCATTTATATTGACAATTGGGCTTCAGTGAGAATTGATGGTAGAATGAGTTCTTGGTTCAGGGTACTTACAGGGGTTAGACAAGGCTGTAATCTTTCACCTTTGCTGTTCGTAGTTTACATGGATCATCTGCTGAAAGGTATAAAATGGCAGGGAGGGATTCAGTTAGGTGGAAATGTAGTAATCAGTTTGGCCTATCCTTATAACTTGGTCTTAATGGCAGACTGTGCCGAAATCCTGCAGTCTAATATCTTGGAACTTTAAAATAGGTGCAATGAGTATGGTATGAAAATTAGCCTCTCGAAGACTAAATTGATGTCAGTAGGTAAGAAATTCAACAGAATTGAATGCCAGATTGGTGATACAAAGCTAGAACAGGTTGATAATTTCAAGTATTTAGGTTGTGTGTTTTCCCAGGATGGTAATATAGTAAGTGCGATTGAATCAAGGTGTAGTAAAGCTAATGTAGTGAGCTCACAGTTGCGATCAGGAGTATTCTGTAAGAAGGAAGTCAGCTCCCAGACGAAACTATCTTTACATCGGTCTGTTTTCAGACCAACTTTGCTTTACGGGAGCGAAAGCTGGGTGGACTCAGGATATCTTATTCATAAGTTAGAAGTAACAGACATGAAAGTAGCAAGAATGATTGCTGGTACAAACAGGTTGGAGCAATGGCAGGACGGTACTCGGAATGAGGAGATAAAGGCTAATTTAGGAATGAAGTCGATGGATGAAGCTGTACGCATAAACCGGCTTCGGTGGTGGCGTCATGTGAGGCGAATGGAGGAGGATAGGTTACCTAGGAGAATAATGGACTCTGTTATGGAGGGTAAGAGAAGTATAGGGAGACCAAGACGACGATATTTAGACTCGGTTTATAACGATTTAAAGATAATAGGTATAGAACTAAATGAGGCCACAACACTAGTTGCAAATCGAGGATTGTGGCGACATTTAGTAAATTCGCAGAGGCTGCAGACTGAACGCTGAAAGGCATTACAGTCTATAATGATAATGTATGTATGTAATGTTTTTCTATGTATCCGGAAGAAGTTATGACAAAAGTTTGTAAATTATATTTTAAAATCAGTTCTTTCATGATCAAATTTCCTGTAAAACCAACCGTAAGACACTTACATAGAGTTTTATGTTTAGACCCCCTCTAAAGGCCACTTCTCATGAATTATTTTTGAAAAATGTGTAGTTAAGGTGCATACCACCCTTATTATAAACATAAATGCCAGGTATCATGAAAGTCAACGTATCCGTTATCCCATGATGCTGTAGCAGGCAGACAAAGTGAAATGAAATGGCGTATGGCTCTTAATGCCGGGAGTGTCCGAGGACAAGTTTAGCTCGCCAGATCTAAGTATTTCGATCTGACACCCGTAGGCTACCTGCGCGTCGTGATGAGGATGAAATGATGAAGACGACACACACACCTAGCCCCGTGCCAGTGAAATCAATCAATTATGGTTAATATTCCCGACCCTGCTGGGAATCGAACCTGGGACCCCTGTGACCAAGGGCAGCAGGCTAACCATTTAGCCATGGAGCCGGTCGCAGGTAGACAGAAACTAATTAAACTGAACACGTCATAGAGGATTATCTGTCTTCTCCGGTGTAAAAACCAAGTTTCAGATTGATATTCAAAAAAGTACATGCAGAGAGACGATTAGCCAATATACAGGATCTCTCACCTAAGAGTCGTCAGGCGCCTCTTTCTGGTGTTTCGTGCCATATTTTCAATAAGCTTTATCGTTTTTTAATCTTTTGGTAAAGCTAGCCCAGAGAGAGACTGGGCGAGCTGGCCGTGCGGTTAGGGGCGCGCGGCTGTGAGCTTGCATCCGGGAGATAATGGGTTCGAACCCCACTGTCGGCAGCCCTAAAATGATTTTCCGTGGTTTCCTATTTTCACACAAGGCAAATGCTGGGGCTGTACCTTAATTAAGGCCACGGCCGCTTCCTTCCCATTCCTAGGCCTTTTGTATCCCATCGTCACCATAAGACCTCTCTGTATCGGTGAGACGTAAAGCAAATAGCAAAGAGAGACTGCACATCGGATACATCGTGCGACGCCCAGCGTCAGCAAAAAATATTGGCGGTAGGCTGTCACTGTTGTAACGGCCGCAAGGTGTTGAGAGTTTCGAAGACTTACTCATTAGAAATAAAAGACAAATTTTATGTGGATAATACATTTTATTCAATAGAACTTGGTACAGTTGGAATATGAGTAATAATCTCGGTGAAATATGAGTCAGTGATATGTGAAACAAGAGACTTGAAGCGTTCGGGAGTAATATTACGAGTAATTTTGGAATCCTAATCAAATCTTCCTTTTCCATTAATAAATGTGTTATTCTATACAATTTACCACGATGTATTCACAATGACAATGTACTAATTCAACAGAACGGGCTCAAATTAGTCTAATGCGACATTTCGTTTAAGGATATTTACTGACGATGACCAAGGACATAGTTACAGTAGTATTTCCAGTAACGGCTGAGTGCGGCTGCTCTATGACAGTAGTGTGGAGTGCATGGCAGTGCGGTCAGGCGAGCATGACGTAGCGACGAAGTGTACCGAAATGTGGAACTATTTCTCCTGTTATACTGTCACCGTCAATAAATATCCTTGAACGGGGTATTACACTAGACTAATTTGAGGCCCGCCGGGCTGAGTGGCTCAGACGGTTAAGGCGCTGGCCTTCTAACCCCAACTTGGCAGGTTCGATCCTGGCTCAGTCCGGTGGTATTTGAAGGTGCGCAAATACGACAGCCTCGTGTCGGTAGATTTACTAGCACGTAAAAGAACTCCTGCGGGACTAAATTCCGGCACCGTAAAAGTAGTTAGTGGGACGTAAAGCAAATAACATTATTATTATTATTATTATTATTAATTTGAGGCCGCTGTATCGAGTGGACACATATAATTACATTTTTAACAATATTTTGTTTTCATTGAGAACTAAAACTAGGTTTTCCATTGAAACTGGGCGTATCACGGCGTACTTTATGAGTCTTCCTTGTTTGAACTGGCTTTACCCACACATTACATAAAGAAACTGAAAATATCCTAGGTGAGACATTCTGTATACTACGCCAACCTGCTATATGAACATTAGAGGGTTGGTCATGCTGATAAATAATTTGAAAGAAATAATTCGACATCTGGCACCGTTGTGATTTTATCAGCTGCTGGAGTTAGCCAATCAGATCGCTTCGTGGGCGAATTCAAATAGGCTTTGCGCGACACTTCTGTTAAACCTGCACGTGACCTGAGAACGGCGAGAGTCATGCCGAGAAATCACCATCAAACACAAACACGCCGTTGGTTTCAGCCAGCGTCACTGTAGCGCGATCCTGTCAGTTCGGAGGTCTGTATTCAAACCCCTCCCCTCACGCCGGTCTTAAGCCACGTTCAGATTTAGCGACAACGTCTCGCAAAGCCCATTTGAATTCGCCCGCGAAGCGATCTCATTGGCTGACTTCAGCAGCTGATAAAATCACAACGGTGTGAGATATCGAATTATTTTTTTCAAATTATTTATCAGCATTAGCAACCCTCTAACGTTTATATACCCGGTTCACGTTGTTTCCGATCACATGTATATAATAGATATAAAGGGATTTTAGATTTCGTACAGCACAGTACACGCCGTCACACTATCTCTGTATCTATACTAAGTCCATAGTCTGAAGGTTGGTTGGGACCTTCACCTTCACTGTTCCAACAAGCCCACGTGCCTCTGAAGAGGCGTACAGGGGTAACTCGAAGTGAGGTAATTCGGACCTGCGATCTTGGAATCCGAAAGCCAATATTCTACCACTGATCCACTGAACGAGTTGTAGTGTTACTAATATTTCTGGATGAACGTTATGAGAATTTACAAAGCTCGTTAGATCCCTGTAAGGCAAAGACCTGCTACCATGTGGTAGGGGTAGCTCAGCTGAACTCACTGAGTAAGGTAGTCCCTGTGGGTTTGTTTCTCCTATTGCGGTAAGTTCCAAGCAAGTAGTACACATTAATTACCATTAATTATCCTTTGTACTTTTTCCAACAATCTCAACCCTAAGAATGTTCTATTTTATGTTAACAAATTATCACTCGTCCCTATTCCAATTACTTTAAAACTAAGCATGATTATTTCCACTTTACTCTGTCTCTTGCTCCCCTAACCACTGAACACCAGCCACTTCCCTGAATTCTTGAGACCATCTCTGTAGTGGACGTCCACTGTTTAGTTTTTCTATCCTCGGATCCCATATTGTTGTGCTGAAGTCCACCTCTCCATCCACGTGTCCATCCCAAGTCCATTTAAGAGACCTCGCTTTGATGTATGCTTCCTCCATACCACTACAGTATTTCTTCGTAGTTCTTCTGGCGTAATAACATCTGTTTACTCTGTTCTGCAATCAGAAGTTCGTCGATTTTTGGTGTACCATGCACAGTCCCGAATTTATCTGCCATCAGTTTAACAATTATTGATTTGCGTCTCTTCAGTGCACACAACGACGAGAACACCGCCATCAATCTAATATCGTGCACTTCAATTACACTTCGTACCTAACAAATATACAACGTCGATCTTTCGATGAGTAAGTGAAAACTAAGCTTACTGTCTCAGGAGGCGGATCCCTTGTAAGCCTGTTGTGCTTATATTGCAAGAAGGAATTTTATGATGGTATACAGTTTATAATCACTAGACTGCGTGCCAAAAGCCTGAATTAAATTACAAACTTCTCTGTAGTCATCATATAGAGTGAGAGAATATGGGAGAGAGAATACGACGCTGATGGTGATTCGTTCCGTCGGATTGAGACGTAAAGCCTTGAGCACCCTTGGTGCTATTCTACAGGTGTAGGCTATGTACCGGCACCGGGCTTCACTTCATCCCTAATTACTATCGTATATCATGTCATTCATATCCGGCCGTAAAAACTCGCAATGAAGATACATCTCACTTCTTACCCATCCTGCAGAAAAACGGGACAAGGTTTGGGCATGCATGCATACATAATGGTGTCCTGAAGGAAAGAATCCAACATAATGTGTTATGTAACTCAATGGGCACTAATAGGATCATGCATTGACCATAGCGTCTCATATTTTGTGAATGAGCATGCATTTTTTGGAGTATTTGTGCTGTACCCCCTTGTGCTCCCTTTGACAACGAACAGCACAATAAGTACTCTATAAAAATATTATACTAAATGTGAGTTGTAGCTAATAAAAAGTGTGAACTCAACAAATGTATGATTTGAGGAAAATAATACGCGAAGTTATTTTACTCGGACGAATTCAATAAATTGGATTTACAAATACTATGTATTCTTTTCAGATAAAAATATTTATTTTTAAAATGTATAACTGAATCATTTTCTACCTTTGTACTCTACTATTGTAATATTTTTCGAGGATTGAATCTGTAATGAATAAATCAGTACAAAACAGGTTTTCTACAATACGACGTCACAAGGAATCAAGTTTCGTCCCTTATTCGAGGTCAGTTTTGTCGCGGTCATTATTATCATTTGCCGTCCGACTCGTTGGCTGAATGGTCAGCGTACTGGCCTTCGGTTAAGAGGGTCTCGGGTTCGATTCCAGGCCAAGTCGGGGATTTTAGCCTTCATTGGTTAATTCCATTGGGTCGGGGGCTGGGTGTTTGCGCTGTCCCCAACATCCCTGCAACTCACACACCTCACATAAGACTATCCTCCACCGCAATAACACACAGTTACCTACACATGGCAGATGTCGCCCACCCTCATGGAAGGGTCTGCCTTACAAGGGCCGCTAGAAATAACCACACGAAATTAAATTATCATTTGCCCTTTCTTATTATTGTGCTACGTAGCTCTACATCATCGACAAAATCTTACTCCAGGGAAGAGGGATATATGCCAATAAGCCACGTATAAACTTTTCTTTTGGAGGAGATACAGGAATTGGACAATCGTACAATTTTTATTTACTAGGGAGAAGTTTCGAGGGTCGTAATTATTGGATTCTTCCTTGGTGGTGATTCCTTATCTGGTTCGGGGCTGGAAAATATATATACATTACGTTTAAGAGTACCTGAAGTAGCAGAGAGCAGAGATCCTTTTCGAACGGTTGCTTGTGACCATCCCACCCGCCCTAAAACGTACTTTTACTTAAATAGTAGAATTAAAACCGGGACCGCCTAAAACTGCAGATCGCCGCCATTTTCTTTGTTCCTATTGGCTAGCATCAATCAGCTGTGAAACACTTTGACGAAAGCAATGTTATTATTCTCTCCAATACGGTTCGCATGAATTATAGCCTCAGAGTTACCACATTTGGCGAAAGAAGGGAAGAGTGGTTGTTTGAAACGAGAAATGGCGTGTGCTGGATGTCATTCCACTATTTTCGATGTAAGTGCATTGTGTAGCGATTAGCAGATGAAGGTTTATTTAATAAGCCAAGGCTTCTTAATTAAGGCTTACATTCCATGTGGATCGTGTGCTAAGGATCTAGAAGTGAAAGTTTCCGGCACGAAACTACTCTTCCCTTGCCGGGAAACCACGTGTTCGATTAGAACACGAGCTGAAGCTTAGTTCGGAGACTATATCCGACTGGTGCAGCTACTGTAGGGAAGTGTGCGTTGTCTGGGCAGAACGGAATTCCATTCCTAGTTGAGGAGTGGGTTCCTAAGTAGAAATAGACGAGGCCACATTTGGCAAGAGAAAATACAACCACGGCCGTAGAGTTGAAGGGTAGTGGGTTTTCGGAGGCGTAGAAAGAGCCAACAATAAAAAGTTCTTCCTCGTGTCCGTAGGTTCCCTTGACAGTGTCACATTACTGAACATTGCATACAACTGCCTCCCTAACGAGGGATTTGTTCATTTGAAAGTGATCCATTCGATCCAAATCGTGGACACTCCCAGGAATGGACGGGTCCACGCATTGAACCAACAACGTCTAGCAGGGCAGCATATCGCTGTGAGTGCACACTAACACAATAGAAAGGAAATGGCGCACAATACGTGAATCTCTACCCATATCAGGGCGCAATAAACAATACTTCATTGGCTACTTGGACTAACATCTTTTTAAATACTGGCACCCAAGGGAAGAACGGATTCATCAATTCCTAATCGCAACCAGCACCTTATATCCCCCGCGCCAATGAAGGTAAGTGAGCGTGTCACATAACGTTAGTTTTTATCATTTTGCAATTTGTTTCAGGACCTTGTCACTAGCCGGACCTAACCTATTCAGACCAATGGTCTTTTCACTAACCGGACCAAACCTATCCAAACCAATGGTCTTGTCACTAACTGGACCTAACCTATCGAGTTCAATGGTTTTGTCACTAGCCGGATCAAATTTATCCAAACCAATTGTCTAGTCACGCGCGATACTAGAGGCCTAAGGGCCGCTTCGCGGCTCTAGCCTGGGGACTCAAGCCCCCAGACCCCCTTTGCTTGCCCCCAGTCCAATTGTCTTGTCACTAACCGGACCTAACCTGTCCAGACTAATGGTCTTGTCACTAACCGGACCTAACCTATCGAGTTCAATGGTTTTGTCACTAGCCGGATCAAACTTATCCAAACCAATTGTCTAGTCACGCGCGATACTAGAGGCCTAAGGGCCGCTTCGCGGCTCTAGCCTGGGGACTCAAGCCCCCAGACCCCCTTTGCTTGCCCCCAGTCCAATTGTCTTGTCACTAACCGGACCTAACCTGTCCAGACCAATTGTCTTGTTACTAACCGGACCTAACCTGTCCAGACCAATTGTCTTGTTACTAACCGGACCTAACCTGTCCAGACCAATTGTCTTGTTACTAACCGGACCTAACCTGTCCAGACCAATTGTCTTGTTACTAACCGGACCTAACCTGTCCAGACAAATTGTCTTGTTACTAACCGGACCTAACCTGTCCAGACCAATTGTCTTGTTACTAACCGGACCTAACCTGTCCAGACCAATTGTCTTGTTACTAACCGGACCTAACCTGTCCAGACCAATTGTCTTGTCACGTGCGAGAATGATGCCTAGTTGTACTTCCTCTTAAAACAATAATCACCACAACCACTACCCTTGTCACGCGGCGGCTCATAGGTTGGCAGCCTTGTATAACTCGCTGTGACGTCAACCGAGCCGTGCCACGTTGTTTGTGTAACAACTGTGATATCGTCCGAGCCGCACTATGTTGCGCGGAGCCGTGCCATGTTGGATCTGTCACGAACCGGGTACAGAAAATTTACCCTTTCCTTTTTGAAGTTTAACTGGCGTTCTTAATTGCAAATGATATTCTCTGTGTATGTTGAACCCTTTTCTTTTTATAATCATATGTGATTTTAAGATTTTCCATCTTCAAATTTCGCTCCCATCAACTGAGTTTCGGTTACATATTTCTAAAAGTCAATAAAGTTCTTGAAAAAACACCGTGCGAGGCGAATGACTCGAAAAGTTGTTTTCGTGCAATACGGTTCAATGAAGTAGGCATAGTGGTTTGTAGAGCATAGGGATCGATGCCCACGGAAAAGCACTCACTACCAGGGTTGGGGCATAAGTCATAGCAATTACTTTTTACTAACATTTTCACGGTGCTATCATACAATAGTCATATGTCCTGGAAAGTATGAAACTCGTAGTGCATGAACACAGCGCGAGATGGCGGTGTATTGGATAGGTACCACGCATAGGGCGATGGGATAGCAGTAGTGAGTCAGGCTCCGTGCAGAATAGATGTGACGACGAAAGAACAGCACGGGGAGTCCTGGAACACACACCATGCTTACTGGACTTGTCTCGGTGCGATTTTGATTTCATCCCCAAAGTGGAAGAACCACTGCGAGAGAGACGGTTCGGGACACCCGGAGACATCGACAACGCTGTGAAACATGAGATCGCAAAATTCACACATAGCGAGGCGACTGGTGTCCGACGTCTCCCGCATCAATGCCAACGCGTTGTAGATAACATAGGGGACTACCATGAAGGTTCAGCGTAAAGGTTACTGTACTCAGTGAGAATGAACATTAAATACTTATGATCATATTTGAGGTTATTTACATTGTTAAGATCCTAATTTTGCTATTTGCTTAACGTCGCACCGACACAGATATGTCTTATGGCGACAATGGTATAGGAAAGGCCTATGAAGTGGAAGGAAGCGGCCGTGGCGACTCCAGCTATCGAGCTCGGTCCTTTTTTATTTAAAGTATAAGTATGACAATCTTTAATTATAGGATCATATTTTAAGTTTATAATTCTATCCATTTAGCACAAGGATTTGCTTGTTGACGGTTTCGTCGCTTTGTATCCAATACCTGATAAACCTAATGTAACGGTTCAAATCCAGTTACAAGATTATATCTGTATTGTTATTATTATTATTATTATTATTATTATTATTATTATTATTATTATTATTATTATATCGGTATTGGGAGTATTATTACTTTATCTGTGATATTATTATTGTTATTACGATTATCGTATCTGTATTATTATTATTTAATTCAATTCTCTAATCTGATTTCGCTATGTAGTAATTGATTATCGCTTGCGTGATTGTAGTTAATTTGTTATGTATTTATGCGTGTGTAGATTAACATTAAAGGCATGTAAAGTGAGGCTTGCTACCTAATATCATATATGGATATGTTTTGTGAAATCTTTTGACATTGCAACACATGGTGCGACACTGCTACCATAACTGTCGAGTCATCGCTCCTGTCATTGTGTGCATTTAGCGATGAGCTCATATTCAGGGAAACACCTGGGTACAGCCGCCGTAGGCTTTTTCACGACAACCTGCAACACTTTGAGTTGGGTGGGCATGATATAATTCTTATTTTTTGGAGATTGCGTGTGGGTGTCAGCTAATGCCTATATAAGCTGGCCGTATATTATAACGTGAGGCAGTTTTAAGGAGAGTGAGGCCACAGTTGGTTGGAAGGAGTTGGAAGGAGAGGCTTGCCATGAAGTGCTGTAGTCATTTGGATGTCAGTCACTTGGAGAGTTCAGTTGGTTGGAAGCAGTTGAGTGGAAGGAGGAGAGACTTGCCATTAAGTCAGTTGGATACCGAATCTTGCCATACGGAGTACTTTTTTTTTTTGCTAGGGGCTTTACGTCGCACCGACACAGATAGGTCTTATGGCGACGATGGGATAGGAAAGGCCTAGGAGTTGGAAGGAAACGGCCGTGGCCTTAATTAAGGTACAGCCCCAGCATTTGCCTGGTGTGAAAATGGGAAACCACGGAAAACCATCTTCAAGGCTGCCGATAGTGGGATTCGAACCTACTATCTCCCGGATGCAAGCTCACAGCCGCGCGCCTCTACGCGCACGGCCAACTCGCCCGGTATACGGAGTACTGCTGAGATGGTAGTGGTCAGTCATTTGGATGGAGATAGTGATATGGATACGTAATCGTCAATGACCAAATGGATTAAATGTTCGCAGTGTGTTTCGTATATCTTTTCGGTTGATTTCTTGTGTCAGTTCAATGACAGCTGAAAATAGAATCGTCGTAATGCAGACTAAAAGTTATCAGTGAATTACTTGTAAAGTTGATTGGGAAGTGTAAATATAATTTCAAGCCATGATATATCTTGTCCGTGAGACTAAAGGAATAAATCACCAAATTAGGCTTGATATACCTATAGCTAATACCAACTCAAAGGAATACGTCGTAATGTTCGAGGTACTGTAAAGTGAACCAGTGAGGGATACATTTCTTGTACAACTTTTAAATGTCCGGTCAAGAGCAATTAAAATTTAATGCCTATTTTCTTTCAGTTGTAATGTCATAATTTTGTATTTTCATCTGTCTTATCGCAGGAAGTCTTACTATTTTTAGACAAAATTTATAGAATATATTTTGTTCAATATCAAATTAATTTATCGTTTTAATGGTAAAATAAGATTACCTCAAATTTAGTGGGCGAAACAAAGCGGCAATCTCCTTTTCCTAGAACCTATATGTTATGCTGTCTAAGTAAGCTTATTACCTCGCTCCCTAGAGATATTCAAGGTTCTCATTCTATTATTGCTGCGTTGAGTTGTAGCTGGCGCCCATCAAATATTGTATGTGTAAGTAATCAGGTAAGAACTAAGTGTGAGTACATAGTCCGACGATTTAATATTGTGTTTCATGAATATGTTAATATTTTTTCATTTTAATTCAATTTCATATTATATATTTGTGAGGAGAAGTCCACACTACTCGGCATTTTTCATACTTTACCCACCCCACTCCCACCTGTATATTTCCATTTGTTTGGTAGATCCTGCATTCGTGCCTATAAAAATAGTTGCAATGACTTATGCCCCAACCCTCAATTACGTAAACAAGGAGGAGAGCTATGGGATTCGCCCCTCGTATTCCCAGCCACAATTCTGAATGTCTTTGTTTGGTTTTCCTCACTACTTATTATTAAAAGGAAAGAGTGTAAATTTAATAGAGAGTTCGTCCTTAATCTTCTCAGCATATCATATACACCAAAGACTACGCTTGCAGAAAAATTATTGAGATATGTTTTGTATGACTCTCTTTTTATTGTACTTTGAGTAGATGTGTGGGAACTTAGCGAGCTAAATTCTGACTGAATGGGCCACTGTCCAGTCCTTCTCGACAGCTCTCGCAGGAGAGGCAAACAATATAATCCTTCTTGAGCCCCAGTATTAGCCACTGCTCAGAGGAGCTCTTGTTCAAGAGCTATTTGTTCATGGGGAGTGGTGGCCCTTTAAAGTCTCATATGCTGTTCCGGAGAACACACTGCAGTAGCACTGCTGATCTGATCTCACTGATGATAGCAGACTTGAGAAGATTTTATAAGAAACTGGCTGTAGTATCCGGCTCTGCTTGGGCACCGTCTTTGAATGTTTAATTTTAGGATTTATCTAAACTCTTTGAAGTGATATTTTGTAGATTTCTTTATTGTGACGTTGACTGATAGTTTACGAACTCTAAAAATTTAGAATTATTGTCATGTGTTTAATTTTAAATCTTAGTTCGAGATTATAATTTCGCGTTAAACTATTTCCTTGTGACAGCCTAGGGGGCCGATGACCTTCGATGTTAGGCCCCTTAAAACAACAAGCATCATCATCATCAGATTGTTAGGGTAGTAGCTGATTCTTTGAAAAAATAATAAAATAAAGTTATATTTGTATGTATTTACGCCTTGCGCAATAGATGTGATTGATTGGAGGAAACTAATGAGAGGAAAACGGAAACTAACGGTACTTCATTACTTGATTAATAGGACGACCACCAAGCGTCATTGTCTTAGAGGAATGGAAGAGAACAGAGAACTACAAATGTGAGGGCGTCTCTTTATGCTCTCCCGGACTTCAAGACCATGATTCTTTAGAACTTCAGTTGTGCATTCTTTTCGTGACTTCCACTCTCTACGCATCAACGCCCGTACATGTTTTGTGGGATTGAGATCAGATGACTTAGCGGGCCAGCGCAATGCCGACACTTCCGGGTATTCTAAGAGCCACGTTCTGGTGGGGTGTGGTGAATGCACGCTGCTGTTATCATGGAGTAGATGGATGGTAGGCATATCTTCCCTGGGGTAGAGAACTCGGGCAGTAGGAAGCATACACTTTTCTGGAATCTGAGTAAATTCTTTGGAGTCTATCCTAGATGACACTTCCACTAACTCTCCTAATCCATTGGCGCTCATCCACCCCCGAAATCCCACGCTGATTCTTCCACCCCGTATCTTAGTAACATCATGTTGAGGAGAGTAGTGCATCTTGTCGGGTCACCACAGTGATAGCCTGCCATCGGCATCTGACAAGAAGAACTTTCTCATCGCACCATATAACAGATTCCCATAAGTGTTGTGGTGCTGGAAGGTACTGTAGACAGCAAGTTACGCGTGATTCTCGGTGCTCAGATGTAAGGACTACCTTTCAGACAGGCCCTCGGTGATGGATGCCACCAGCATGAAGACGCTTGCGGAATGTTAATGCACTCACCGGCAGACCTGCGTTTGTAGTGAGCACTGTACCTGGAATAAAAGGATTTTCGTTTCTGGCTTCTAAAATAGCTCAGTCTTGCTCCCTACCTGTCTTCTTAGTTTCCCGACTTTCTGAAAGTTTCAAGGCCCGCCTTGCCATCTTCGTGGTGCCCTCTTATCCAAAACCGAACTGTGTCTTCTGAGTTGGCCGACCACTTCAGCAATATTTGGTATCGGACGACCACATTCCCACATACCTACAATGAGGCCCCTCGTCACCTCTGACGTATAAGGCATGACAGATGATGTGTAGGAAGTGCTAGGTGTAACACATGTATACTCCATTCATTTGAAGGAGAAGAGAGTGTTATTTAAAACTTCTATTCCTTGAAGAGTTATGACTTGATCATCCACTTTTCATACGGTCGGTTGTGTCCGTGGCCTCCCACACCCCTTTCACCTGCGCACATACTTTGAAGAGAGGGAGCTGGCAATAAGACGGTAGAGTAAAACCACTGACAACTTACAACAGTCACCGACTACTGAAACATTTTAACGTCTCTAAGCAACTTTGTTGTTTTAGCAGTTTGCAAACACTGACTTGGTACATGAAATATCCGTTTTCATACGAGACTGATCATGAATAGTATTCGAATGGTTCGAGATGCTGTGTGCTATTCTATATGCCCGAACATAAATTACAGGTCCGGAAATTATTCACAGGAAAAAACGTGCCAAGTACATATTTTTTTCTTTTCTTTTCACGAAGTGCCGTGTGGTATAAAGATATTCCTTCTTATTATGGCCACTTTTCGGCTTTTTCAAAATCGTTCAATTTTAAATAACTGCAAAGTTTATTTTCCATACAATATTATTGTTAATAGTAATAATATCATATTTTATCCTCAACAATCAGAATAAAAATAACCTGGCATTAAATAATTATGACCGAGCTCGATAGCTGCAGTCGCTTAAGTGAGGCCAGTATCCAGTATTCGGGAGATAGTAGGTTCGAACCCCGCTGTCGGCAGCCCTGAAAATGGTTTTCCGTTGCTTCCCATTTTCACACCAGGCAAATGCTGGGGCTGTACCTTAATTAAGGCCACGGCCGCTTCCTTCCCACTCCTAGCTCTTTCCTGTCCCATCGTCGCCATAAGACCTATCTGTGTCGGTGCGACGTAAAGCAACTAGCAAAAAAAAAATTATGATCATCAGAGACTGAAGGGTGTTCGAAAAACGGTTTCTACGGCGTTATTGTCAGCACTGATCAAACACTTAAATGTCATATATACTGGGGCAGAATTATATCGTGCGCATTTCTTCACAATGAAATTCGGTTATTTAATTGTTTTCCTTGATTGGGAAAAGCCAGTAATACCAGAATGTTTCACCATACAAACATCTTAATCAGTTCCCGAGAAAATGAAGTTGCGAGTGACTCTTAGTCACAAGTCACACCTCGTGGAATACGAACATATGCGACGTTCCCTCGCTTGCTTCCCCTCCATCCTCAAGGTTGGCCTAAATCTACGCCCAAACGTTACCTTTCTTTGTTTCCACCTGGAATTCTTCTGATCAGGAGACTACAATTGGAGGGCGGACATCATAGCCTACAACAGAGAGGACAGTAGAGCGATGGTCTTAGATCCCACCATTCGCTTTTGAAGAGACCTTAATCAGGCTCGAGATGTGCACCTAGGAAAGCAAGCTATTTATGTTCCGTGCTTGCCTTACTTTTCATCTAAAATACCTATCGATCGGGTGGATTGTCAGAGGCCTGCTGTTCGGAGCAAGAGGCACCCTCCCTAGTCAGACATCGAACTTGCTACAAAATTTGAAAGTTCCATTCTGCGAGTTAGAAAAAAATAGTAATGCAGATACTGAGGGACTCTGCAAATAATTCATTTCCATCTGTACCCGAGAACGTGATTTACATTCCTCCCCCACTAACTCCGGAAAAAGAAGATAACAGCACTAACGATTAAATTTTCATTTTTTGATATTTTTAAACTTCATTGAAATTTGAACTGTATTCCGGATCCAAATGGTCATCCTCATTGGAGGACGGATGATTTATTTCTTTAATAAATCTTTCTACCATTTTGAGTTACGCCGTCAAAGTTAAGCAGGTACATTTCACAAAATTCCCCAATGTCCCCATTGATTTACTACGTTGTGTCTTTCACACTGATATAGGCTATGCAGTTGGTCAAAATAATTCTGGTATCTCATTGTATTAAAACTGAATTTTAATTACAGATGCGTGCGCTGCCACAGATTTGTTGCTAAATACAATTTTACTTTTCTTTCTTCTCGAATGAACGTTTACCCTAATTACAACGCACCTCGTTATATATTCGTCTTTTTGTACCATATCCTTACTGGATGTCGGCTGTCATCAGGGTGATCTGGTTCTTGTTCTCAGCAACTCGGAAAAGGGTGAGGGTACTGAGCCCACACGATTCTCGTAGATTCCGCAGCCAAGATATTCTCTTTCTTCCTCTACTTCTCCTTCCTTAAATTTCTCCTAATAAGATAAGCTGAAGGAGTCAATACTTATCATTTCGAATGATATGTCCAAAGTGCTCAAGTTTCTTCTTTTTGATGTTGTGCATGACCTCAGGCTCTTTGTTCAGGCCTTGGAGTACTTCAAAGTTACGTGTTCTGTCAACCCATGATATGAGCAGGCGTTGGTAGCACCACATCTCAAAAGATCGAAGATTTTTGGTGGTGTTCTCTGTTAGTGTCCAAGTCTCGGCATCATATAACAAGACAGAAATACATAACACCGAAGTAAACGGAGACTGAGGTTGATCGTAAAGTCCCTGTTAGAGAGAAGTTGCTCATTATTTTGAATGTAGTCCTTGCCTGTTCAATCCGGGACCTTATTTCAACAGAATTGTTCCATCTGTCATCAATTACGCTGCCGAGATACTTAAAGCGTTGGAATTTCTCCAGTGATGTGCCTGCCAGCTACTGTCAAGTTAACAGGTTGAATGACATGTTTGCTTATGACCATTTCTTTTGTCTTTTTCGTGTTTCAACGTAGACCTTCTGCAGCACTGTGTCCGATCGCACAGTTCAGTAATGTCTGCAGATCTTCAGCACTTGTTCCAATCAGGACAGTATCATCTGCATATAGCAGATTATTTATTCTGAACCCATTAACAACGATGCCCCCCTGTTTTCCTTCTAATGCTTCAGAAAATACCCTTTCAGAGTAAATATTGAACAGGAGTGGAGATAGAGCACAGCCTTGTCTCACTCCGAGCTTTATTTCAGTAGCACAGGTGTTTATGCTGTCAACCTTAACTGATGCGGTTTGATTCCAATACAGGTTGGTAATAATTCGCTTATCTTTGCCATCCACGTCGAAATCATGTAGGATATGAATTAGGATATGAAGCAAAGTTTCATGTTTCGCATGGTCGGAAGGTTTTTCATCTGTATATATAAAAATGAATGTTTGTATGTTTGTATGTAAATGACACATCTCCTCCTAAACCACTGGAGCAATTACAATCAAATTTTGAACACTTATTATTTGCTATCCGGAGACGAGCACTGTGGGGATAAGCCACCTCTAGCCCCCTTAGGATTGGGGGTTAGGGGGGTCAGGTTAAAAAAATAATCGAAAATAGTGTCGAATCTGTAGTTTATGGGGTCGCTGAGGTGAATAGTGACACTCTCGATTTTTAAAAAGTCAAAATTCTCCTCCCATTTGGGTGGGGGGCGAGGGGGGACTGATGATGAATGTATGTGTGTAAATGACAGATCTCCTCCTAAACCACTGGAGCAATTTCAATCAAATTTTGAACACTTATTATTTGCTATCTGCAGACGAGCACTGTGGGGGTAAGCCACCACTACCCCCCTTAGGGGTGGGGGTTAGGGAGGTCAGGTAAAAACACAATCGAAAATAGTGTCGAATCCATAGTTTTTGGGGTCGCTGAGGTGAATAGTGACACTCCTGATTTATGAAAAGTCAAAATTCTGCTCCCATTTGGGTGGGGGGCGAGGGGGGGACTGATGATGAATGTATGTGTGTAAATGACACATCTCCTCCTAAACCACTGGAGCAATTTCAATCAAATTTTGAACACATATTATTTGCTATCTGGAGACGAGCACTGTGGGGGTAAGCCAACACTACCCCCCGTTAGGGGTGGGGGGTTAGGGGGTCAGGTAAAAAATAATAGAAAATATTGTCGAATCCATAGTTTTTGGGGTCACTGAGGTGAATAGTGACACTCCCGATTTTTTAAAAGTCAAATTTCTGCTCCCATTTGGTTTGGGGGCGAGGGGGGGGGGACTGATGATGGATGTATGTGTGTAAATGACACACCTCCTCCTACACCACTGGAGCAATTTCAATCAAATTTTGAAACTTATTCTTTGCTATCTGGAGACGAGCACTGTGGGGGTAAGCCACCTCTAGCCCCCTTAGGATTGGGGGTTAGGGGGGTCAGGTTAAAAAAATAATCGAAAATAGTGTCGAATCTGTAGTTTATGGGGTCGCTGAGGTGAATAGTGACACTCTCGATTTTTAAAAAGTCAAAATTCTCCTCCCATTTGGGTGGGGGGCGAGGGGGGACTGATGATGAATGTATGTGTGTAAATGACAGATCTCCTCCTAAACCACTGGAGCAATTTCAATCAAATTTTGAACACTTATTATTTGCTATCTGCAGACGAGCACTGTGGGGGTAAGCCACCACTACCCCCCTTAGGGGTGGGGGTTAGGGAGGTCAGGTAAAAACACAATCGAAAATAGTGTCGAATCCATAGTTTTTGGGGTCGCTGAGGTGAATAGTGACACTCCTGATTTTTGAAAAGTCAAAATTCTGCTCCCATTTGGGTGGGGGGCGAGGGGGGGACTGATGATGAATGTATGTGTGTAAATGACACATCTCCTCCTAAACCACTGGAGCCATTTCAATCAAATTTTGAACACATATTATTTGCTATCTGGAGACGAGCACTGTGGGGGTAAGCCAACACTACCCCCCGTTAGGGGTGGGGGGTTAGGGGGTCAGGTAAAAAATAATAGAAAATATTGTCGAATCCATAGTTTTTGGGGTCACTGAGGTGAATAGTGACACTCCCGATTTTTTAAAAGTCAAATTTCTGCTCCCATTTGGTTTGGGGGCGAGGGGGGGGGGACTGATGATGGATGTATGTGTGTAAATGACACACCTCCTCCTACACCACTGGAGCAATTTCAATCAAATTTTGAAACTTATTCTTTGCTATCTGGAGACGAGCACTGTGGGGGTAAGCCACCTCTAGCCCCCTTAGGGGTGGGGGGTTAGAGAGGTCAGGTAAAAAAAATCGAAAATAGTGACGAATCCATAGTTTTTGGGGTCGCTGAGGTGAATAGTGACACTCCCGATTTTTTAAGAGTCAAATTTCAGCTCCCATTTGGGTGGGGGCGAGGGGCGACTGACATATAAAATTAAAGGAAATTAGTGTCGAATACATAGTTTTCGGGGTCGTCGAGGTGAATTGTACACTCCAGATTTTTAGTATCAGGAGAAAAATCACGTGGGGGTAAGACAGCACAGGAAGCCTTAGGGGTGGGGGGGTAAGGGGGTCAGCTATACAAATTAACGAAAATAGCGTCGAATCCATACTTTTTGGGGTCGCTGATATGAATAGTGACACTCCGGGTTTTTTAAAGTCCAAGTTCAGCTCCCTTTGGGGGGTGAGGGGGAGTGATATATAAAAATAAGCGAAAATGGATGAATGTATGTGCGTAAATGACACTTCTCCTCCTCAACCACTGGAGCAATTTCAATCAAATTTTGAAACTTATTGTTTGCTATCTGGAGACGAGCTCTGTGGGGGTAAGCCACCTCTAGCCCCCTTTGGGGTGGGGGGTTAGGGGGTCAGGTAAAAATTCGAAAACACTGTCGAATCCATAGTTTGTGGGGTCGCTGAGGTGAATAGAGACACTCCCGATTTTCTAAAAGTCAAATTTCTGCTCCCATTTGGGTGGGAGCGAGGGGGGACTGATATATAAAATTAAAGGAAAATAGTGTTTAATACATAGTTTTCGGGGTCGTCGAGGTGAATTGAACACTCCGGATTTTTAGTATCAGGAGACAACCCACGTGGGGATAAGACAGCCCAGGAAACCTTAGGGGCGGGGGGCAAGCGGGTCAGATATAAAAATTAACTAAAAAAGTGTCGAATCCATACTTTTCGGGGTCGCTGAGATGAATAGTGACACTTCGATTTTTTTAAGTCCAATTTCAGCCCCCTTTGGGGGGGGGGTGAGAGGGATTGATATATAAAAATAAAAGAAAATAGTGTCCAATACATCGTTTTCGGGGTCGCTGGGTTGAATTGTACACTTCGGATTTTTAGTATCAGGAGATAAACCACGTGGGGGTAATACAGCACAGGAACCCTTAGGGGCGGGGGGTGAGGGTGTCAGATATACAAATTAACGAAAATAGTGTGGAATCCATACTTTTCAGGGTCGCTGGGATGAATAGTGACACTCCGGATTTTTAGTATTAGGAGACAAAGCACGTGGGGGTAATACACCCCAAGAAAAGTTAGAGGCAGGGGGGCAAGGGGGCTCAGATACAGATTCAGATTCGTAGTAGGGGGCGATGGGAGAGTGATATATGAAAATAATCGGAAAGAGTGTCGAATCCATAGTTGTCGGGTTCGCTGAGATGAATAGTGAGACTCCGGATATTTTATCATCCCGCTTTGGGGGCCGAGGGGGGAGTGATATATAAAATTAATCGAAAATAGTGTCGAATATATATATTTTTCGTGGTCGCCGAGCTTAATTGTACGCTTCGGATTTTTAGTATCAGGTGACAAACCACGTGGGGGTAGGACACTCCAGGAACGCTTAGGGTCAGGGGGTCGAGGGGGTGAGACATATATATCATCGAAAGTAGTGTCGATCAATACTTTTCGGGCTCGCTGAAATTAATAGCAACACTCCGGAATTTGTTAATGTCCAAGTTCAGCCCTCTTCGTTGGGGGTGATGGGGGAGTGATATATAGAAATAATAGAAAATACTGTCGAATACGTAGTCTTCGGGTTCGCTGAGATGAACAGTGACACTCCGGAATGTTAGTATCAGGAGACAAACCACGTGGGGGTAATACAACCCAGGAAACATTAGGGGCGGGGGGGGGGGGGGCGAAGGGGCTGTGATATAAAAATCATCGAAAGTAGTGTCGAATCCATACTTTTCGGGGTCACTGAGATGAATAATGGCACTCCGGAATTTTTTAAAGTTCAGCCCCCATCGTGGTGCGTGGCAATTGGAGTGATATATAAAAATAAACGAAAATAGTGTCGAAGCCATAGTTTTCGGGGTCGCTGAGATGAATAGTAACACTCACGATTCTTTATTACTCAAGGTTTAACCCCCTTTAGGGGGAGGGGGAGTGAGATATAATAATAATCGATTGTACTGCCTAATCCATAGTTTTCCGGGTCGCTGAGATGAATAGTAACATTCCGGATTTTTAAAGTCCAGCTTCAAAAATGCCCCTCTTTGGCACAGAGGGTGAGAAAGGGTGAAAAAATAAATGGTCAAGAATGCCCAAGGTAATAGACGTGTGTATGTTCCAGTATGACTTTCAAGTATGACTTACTACCTGGAAAGCATACTGTGGGAGTAAGACGCCCCTAGAACCACTTCGGAAGCGGGTGAAATATATAATCCATAATAAATAAATAGAAGTCAGTTTGGCGCGATCTATATATACTGTACTATACATATATAAATTAAGGCATAAAAATGAAAACAGACGTGAATTAATGAGACCATTCTAGGCATCCTAGAAACTTAAAACTTGGTACCAGACAACCTGATGACTTCGGGACCCCTAGAAAAATCTAAAATTCTCAAAATTCTGTGAGAGGGACACGTTGGGAGTTTCAAATCTGCATAAGAACACAGTCGGTGATATTTATCCTGAACGATAACCTATAGGTTTCATGTCCTTAAAAGTTTCCTGAAAGTCCTAATTTTTAACCCCCTCCCCCATATCAAGATGGCAGCACTATCTCCCAGACGAGTTAGAAAACAGAAATTTGGCAAAATTATAGCTTTTTGCCTGTAACCGATTGAAATTTTATGAGATGTTCAAACATTTTATATTTTACTCCCGGATAATATAGAAATATGGAGGCAATTTTAATGACGGTGCAGACTTTCCTTTCGAGGTATTTGGTGGCTAAACGGTAAGTCGTATCACAAAACGGATGGCACAATCTCCGTTCAATTTGGAGTGATCTACAACTTTGGTCCTAAGACTTTTTGGTCGTATCTCTATCCCTTATGTTAAATTTGGCTCTATTTCTGGATTTACCTAAATTTTGCACTTTGTACACGTATAATTGATGGTTTGATTCACTTATAGGAAAGATGGGATCATCAGATTCTACACGAATATTGGCCCACTCAGCCAAATTCTATGTTTTGAAGCTGTCGCATAAGTCTCTGAAAAGTAATTCACTGTGTGAAAACCTTACACAAATTTCACCCTATTCAACGTTTCTAAAATAATCTAACCTTTAAATAGATGAGATACGAGGAAATATCATAGGGCCAGCCATTTAGATCGCTAAATGAGGCCTGAGGCGTCTTTTCATACAATCCGTTTTTCAATATGAAAGCACCGTTTAGCAACAGTTATTCTGTAAATGAAGGTGAACATGCATATACTTCCGTATGTCGATCTACGTTTATTAATTTAAGTCGATTTGTAGCGATCTAGAAGGGGGTGTGTCTTACATTGTAATTAATACTTTACAAATCAATAGTGACTCTCAGCAGGAGGGCGTCTGCTGTTATAATCAGTACTCCCCACATCGACCTTAACTAGGAATAGGAATGGGGTCCTTCTCCAGCGCCTGTGTACCGTTGTAATGTATAATTCCCTTCTTGATTTGACTAGCAGAAGGCAAGGGAGCGTGCAGTTTAAAAAAAATCTCTTTTACCTGATTCTCTATAACATTAGGTATAGGTGCCCCCGATTATAAACAAATTTACCCATCAAAATGTGACTGGCGTTACGCATAGTGAATTGCGGCAGACAAGTGGACCTATCGTTATCATCACAACTCTGCAACTCGCACTTTACATTGGAAACAACGTCTGCGCCCTTCCTACGCTTTTTCTCGGATAACGCCAAGGGACATGCAATTTAAAAAATCTTATTCACTTCATGTACAGCAATTTACTTCGATATCCGTATACATCGTAGAATACCGTAGCGAAGCACGGGTACATTTGGTAGTAAACAATAAAACAAGCATAGGGTATTTCATCCACGACAGAGCTATGCATCTTTGTACCAAAACCTCCATCCCCAGCAATGCCGCCCTGGTGCCAAATCCAATACGGAGACCAAACTGGATGCTACCTGTATAGGATTCAAATTTGCTGCATGTTCTTGCATATATTACTTTTTGTATGTTGTTGTTGTTGCTATTTTGCTTTACGTCGCACCGACACAGATATGTCTTATGGCGACGATGGGAGAGGAAAGGCCTAGGAATTGGAAGGAAACGGCCGTGGCCTTAATTAAGGTATAGCCCCGGCATTCGCCTGGTGTGAAAATGGGAAACCACGGAAAACCATCTTCAGGGCCACCGACAGTGGGGCTCGAACCCACTATTTCCCGATTACTGGATACTGGCCGCACTTAAGCGACTGCAGCTATCGAGCTCGGTATATTACTTTTAGGCAGATGTTGAGAATATGTATGTGTTCAATAAATCATAATAGCCAGGTACCGCAATTGCAGACATCTCGTTTTTCACTTTATACATAAAAACATTTTTATGCCAATAGACATGTTTTTTGACTTCAGTATATCAATATAGTTACAATTCAAATTATAAAATGAATCGTAAACTCATTTACAAACCATAATGTGCTGTCTTTGAAACATTTAAATCGATTTCACCTCTCATAACGTAAGCCACAGTGCTCTCAACTGCCTAAACTCTTTAAAAATTCCTCACGGTGCGTATTGTACAGCCGAATACACAACAACCCGGCATTTCCACCTACTGTGCCAACTAAACAGGTTGGTCGGAAATAACGTGAACGGGATATGTAAGCGTTAGAGGGTTGGTCATACTGATAAATAAATGGAAAACATAATTAGATATCTCGCAGTGTTGTCATTTCATCAGCTGCTGTAGTTGGACAATCAGATCGCTTCGCGAGCGACTTCAGATGGGCTTTGCGAGGCGGTGTTGCTAAATCTGCACGTAGCTTACAACCGGCTTGAAAGCGCCGATAGAAAAAAATAACTTCTTCTGGGGTGGGACTGGAACATAGACCTCCCTGCTGACAGGCTCGCCCCATAGCAAGCACGCTACGGTGGCAATGGCTGAAATCCACAGTGTGTTAGTGTTTGATGCTCATTTCTCGGCATGGCTCTCAAGCCCGACCAAGCCACATGCAGATTTTGCAACACCGCCTCGTAAAGCCCATTTGAATTCGCCCGCGAAGCGATCTGAATGGCTAACTTCAGCAGCTCGTAAAATAACAACGGTGCGAGATATCGACCTAATTGTTTTCAAATTACTGATCAGTATGACCAACGTTCTAACGCTCATATACTCGGTTCACGTTGTTCCCCACCTCCCTGTACAGTCACTGAAAAAATGACTAGGCGGAAATATTATCCAACTTTGTGAATCAACTCGATGTTTTTGTTAAATTTATTTTTAACTACTATCGATTTTATGCCAAGATGGGGCACCGAAAAATTGCCTTTAAGAGGGGCTCTATAGCGTGTCAATGCCACAGGTTTTTCGCGTGTAAGTGCACTTAATGGTCAGCTGACGGCGTCGAAATATCCACGTAAGACAGAAGCGATCATGTGAATCACAGGTACTTTATATAAGGAACATAAGGTGCACAGCCTGCTAGGATGTAAAATGTGGCACAGATGTTCAACGTCTCATGAAGAAGAATTGTGGAGAGAAACAGTGCGTTAATGAGTGAACGTTACACAATTTATCCAGCTCCGGCTAAGGTCGGTGGGTGTGCTGAATGACTCTTTTAGTCTGACTAAATTTGTATCTCTTTGTATACCTATTACCTGAAACAGAAAGAGAATATTCAGTTTCACGTCATTGTTTTAGCATTGTTCTATCTGGCATCTGGAAATTTATTTCGAGAAATACATTTTTTTAAAATTGGGATAATTTCATTAAATCAAAAAAATTACTGCATCAAAGTGAACAAGAACAAACGATCATTGAAAATAATAAACAAATCGAGATATTTCAGGAAAGTTGTTCCAATAGAGTCATCGGAGATTTCAGTTGGATGAGTAGAAATGACCGAGAAAACTTGTCAGATCCCATCGATTACCGCTAATCGGGTTGATAGTTTCCTATTAAAAATCGAATATAAAATTAGAAGTCAATTTGTTTTAGTTAGAAATTTACATGTTCAAATAGTGACGACGATAAAGTTTGGGACGAGAACTTCAAGGATTTGTACATGTATTTATTTCAATTTAATGCAATAAAATCATTTAGTCTAAATTGTACTGCAGTGCATCCTAAATAGCACGCAGAGAGATATGAACATGAAAATTTACTGCCAACGTGAATTGTGGTCTCGAAAACCAATACTACATTCTGAGAAGTGATCAAAGAACTCAATAACACATAACGTGGAAATGACGTGGTATGAGCACCAATTCTGTTCTTTGTGGTTTAGTCATGCTCGTAGTATTAGCCTATTACTATCCCAATATAGACATATAATTACTGCCTATCGGATGAATATGTATTTGCCATTAGCACGTGTAGTCACTGATATGGAAGGTGAACAACTTTGCTGGATACAGGATTAGGTTACGTATGATGGATTACGTGTGACAACTAGCAATTACCCGAGCTCTCCTCCCTCAATGTATCACGTTGTTCGTGCTGCAAAGTTGGAAAGTTTCAAAGTAATGGAGTAATACGCATGATCTGTTGTGGCAATAGAATTTGATATTGCATCATGAAACCAAACCAAACCAAACAAAACCAAACCGCATAGTGCAACAGCCATGGCCATGGTCTACCAAGCGATCGCTGCTCAGCCCGAAGGCCTGCAGATTACGACGTGTCGTGTGATCCTAACGACGAAACCTCTCAACCGTTGTTCTTGGCTTTCTAGACCGAGGCCGCCACCTCACCGTCAGATAGCTCCTCAATTGTAATCACGTAGGCTGACTAGCCCTCGAAGCAACCCTCAGATCCAGTTCTCCTGTGGGTGGGGGTGGTAGAGAATAATACCCGCGGTATCCTCTCTCTGTAAACTAAAAGGGGCCCCTGGGTCTCTGAACTTGGGACGCGGGTTTGTGACCACAGTGCCCTGGGCTGAGCCCTGGCATTGCTTCCATTTACTTGAGCCAGGCTCCTCACTTTCATCTATCCGACCTCACTTAGTGAACTCTTGTTCTCTTCCGACCCCGAAGATATTACGTATGGATGCCTAGGGAGTCTTTCATTTTCACGCCCTTCATGGCCCTCATCTCCCTTCATTGTTTGAAGTGTCGGATCCCTTCCATTTTTATCGCTGGTTAGTGCTATTCGAGGATGGTTGCCTATTGTACTTCCTCTTAAAACAATAATCACCACCACCTAAGAGCCAGGTAAAAATCCCTGATCTGGTCGGGAATCGAAACCAGGGTCTCCGGATAAGAGGCAGGCACGCTTCACCTACACCGTGGCGCCGGCAGTATATCGACAAAAACTTCAAAACAATATCAAGAATAGTAATAGAATTATATTTATATCTCTGCAGTTTGGTAACTTCATGAACTTATTGCAAATTATTGATATCGATTCGTAATTTTATACATTTTTCTAACTGTGAAATCGTTAATCAGTGTCATAGGAAAAAAACGTTACGTGTCACACTATTGCGAGCGTAAAAATGTAAATTATTCAGAGTTCCAACCCTGGAGAAAGCTACATATAATCGATCATGAGAGAAACACGGAGTTTCCGTATTAATCCCTGCTATGATTTCCCCTACTGATGGAATTGAGGTGAAAGTGTCAGAGCAGACTTCCCAATTGCTGCAATGCACCATTGTGGCTCAGTACGGTCGTATCTGAAGGTGCTCAAATACGTCAGCCCCGTGTCGGTAGATGTACCGGCACATAAATAAAATTTCAGCTTCTCAGCGTCTGCGAAACCGTACGAGCAGTTAGTGGGACGTAAACTCAATATTATTTATTTATTTATTTATTTATTTATTTATTTATTTATTTATTTATTTATTTATTTATTTATTTATTTATTTATTTATTTATTTATTTATTTATTTATTTATTTCCGATAGCCTCCGTGCCTCAGGCGGCAGCGCGCCGGCCTATCACCGCTGAGTTCCGTGGTTCAAATCCCGGTCACTCCATATGAGATTTGTGCTGGTCAAAGCGGAGGACGGACAGATTTTTCTCCTGGTACTCCGGTTTTCCCTGTCATCATTCATTCCAGCAACACTCTCCAATATCATTTCATTTCATTTCATCCGTCAGTCATTAATCATAGCCCCAGACGAGTGCGACGGGCTTCGGCAGCCGGCACAATTTCAATCCTTGCCGCTAGATGGGGCTTTATTCATTCCATTTCCTGACCCAGTCGTATGACTGGAAACAGGCTGTGGATTCTCATTATTACTTTTTCCACGTCTGTGGTGTAGTGGTTAGTGTTATTAGCTGCAATCCCGGGAGGCCCGGCATCGATTCGCGACTCTGCCACGAAATAAGAAAAGTGGTACGAGAGCCTCGTAAGGTCAGCTTTGTAGAGGTGGGTTCGATTCCTACCTCAGCCATCCTCGAAGTGGTTTCCCAGGGCGAGGTACTGATCCTCTTTCCCTGTTGTATCCCGGACCAAATATCTCACGCCCCAGGACACTGCCCTCGAGGCGGTAGAGGCGGGATATCTCACTGATTCCGTGGGGGGGGGAAGCAATCCGGGAGGGTAAACGGATTAAATAACAAAGATTATTATTATTATTATTATTGTTATTATTATTATTATTATTATTATTATTATTATTCTTGTTACGGAGATCTCCGTGGTAGTTAGAGGTGAAAGAAGGTGCGCGCTGGAATAGGTCTCAACTACAAAATTAAAGTTAATTTAAAACTTTAACAAAGGTTATATTTTCTTTTCAAAATCAACAAATAACAGAGTATAACAGGTACCAAGTAGCAGATCAACAATTAACAAATTACAGCTCATTACAAAATTTGGGCTTCGAGCCCCAAGTTTACTTTCTGAGCTCTCAGCTCACGATCACAATTGCTAAAGGGCAGAAAACCCCTAAGTACAAGGAGCACTTGCTCCTAATTACAATGTTAAGGAAAAGAGCAGACCCGCTCTCAGTTTGACAAGCCTCTCAAAGGCCGCAACAACTTTCACTTCAGACTGCCCTCAAGGCACACCAGGAAACAGGGGTATTACATACCCAACCTACAGGGCCTTTACATGAGGAAAACAAACATCAGGTTAAGTTACGGGCCCATAATGCAAAATAGAATGGAGGCGATAACTTCCACTCCTACACAACGTTTTTGTCTAAAAACCTATGTGGCGCTAGGCCGATGATACAGGGGCTAATCCCAATCTATGGAGGTGACTAGTCGGCAAAATAAGTTTAAGACTTTAAGAAGGAAGAGAAAAACGGTTACGAAAACATAGTCACCTCAAATTCAAAATGAAGGGGAGTTCGAGAGGGTGAAGCACTCTCTATCCCCGCTTTATAGTAAAAGAGATTTGAAGTTTTTACATACACAGAAAGGAAATTTACATTTTAAAGGAATAGGTTACATATTAAAGGCTTCGAACCCTCCCCGAGAGTTAAACTGCTGAGCTAGCGAGAAATAAGGATGTTAACAGGCCATTACCTTGTTGAAGAACTTCTGCTTGAAGAAGGAGGTGCTTCCCGCCCCCTGCTACATATTCACACACTAAGAGAGATGTTACTGAAGTGGCACCGAGACAAGAAAATCAGCAGTTTTTATACCCTCGTGGAGAATTCGAGGCCTTTCAGGAATAAGTAGACACACCCACACGATTTTATTGGGTAGCTAATAGCAGCATATCCATATCGACGAAGACATACATGATTGGCAGAAAATTAATTAAAGAATTTCGGGATTGGCTGAGTTCAAAACTGGCGGACAGAAGGATTAATATTGCCAACCCAAACAATAAAAGAAAGAAATTTAACCAAGAACAACTTATGAATACAAAGTTTCTTCAAGAACAGTCCCTTCACTTCGCACCAGAGTGCACAATCGTACTCTTTTCTCTGTAGAGACATCTAGAAGAGAGTGTCCACACTTCTTGATACGGAATAAACAAACACAAATCGAAATAGACACAGTTCAGAACCGTTGAGTTAATACAGTTTGTTAAAGTTCAGGCTTTCTCCTGTAGAGGAGTTTTTCAACTGGCGCAATATTTAAATTTGCGGGGTCGGGGTGTACCAACCGGTACAATTATTATTATTGTAACCGTCCAGGCTTCTCCAGCCCTACTAATTTAATATAATATCATTTTACGCGATATCATTTGATATCAAGTTTATCCGCCATCGGCAATTATTTGTAACAACATATTTATTCAACGTCAATCATTTGTAATCGAGGCTTTTTGGAATCATATTGTATATATGATAACATCGTTTTATTATTTAAATTATTATATTATGTAGGATAAGAATTCATTATGTTGTAAATACGGTCAATATGTTGAGACATCGTTGTTTTCATTTCATCTCATGTTTGTGTATACGGAGGGTTATTCTTGAAGCTTGGGATTTTGCGTTAGTCATGGGTTTATTTTATGACCAAGGCTAGTAAACAGCGACCCGTGTGCGAGGCTTGCAAGAGGGTCAGCTATATCTTCGCCACGCCTTCTGGACTTGTCGAGGAGGAAGAGAAGGGGAGTTGATGCTTCGATCTATCGAATCAGATACTTCGTTGTATATGAGTTTTGAGATTGAACTGAGTGGGGGTGAGCCCGGATATATACTGTTTCTCTACACGAGAACGGGACCTTACCTTACGACGGTACGACCTTAGGACCTTACAACCTAACTACGTGGAACTCCATCACTAGTAATTCTACTGTGAACATCTACTTTGAACGACGTGATTTGATTTTTGATACAGTGTGTGGTCGCTCCGCGACATAGTTGCTTTTGTACAATGTGTTGTCGCTGCGGTAATGTTATCGGATCTACGAGAAACGAAACAAGCTTATGGCTTGTGTGATATTCAGTAAATATTGTGGACGAAGAACTATGTTTAGTTCAAGTCTACGGAAATTTGGTACAAGTCGGTATCGTATAAATAGTATAGCTCAGTTGGATTGAGATTTCTACTAATATGGAAAAATTCATATCTCTGAATTTTCTCCTCATACGATCAAAGCTGATCAGTTTTTACAAGTATAGGGCCAATGTCTAATTTAAAGACTAGGCATGTAGGGAGTGTTAGTCCAGATAGCCCGTACCACATCAGAGAAGGAAGGAAGGATGTCCATGGAACAAATTCTACATCGAGAAGGAGAGAACGAGTAACCACGGAAACCAGATGACGTCAACGAAAGCTGCAATTGGTGAGCTTCAATTAGATAAAGCAAGCAATTCAGTAAATTCTAAATCCCTCCACGCTTTAAGGAAACTTTTCCGATTCATCTCATTTTTTTGTATAATAAATTCATTTGTATTTTATATTGCGTTAATTTTTCTTTCTTAAGCGATACTTAATGGTTGATTATTTAAAATCCTACCCCTGTGATTTCAGTATAAGTCTCTATGCTAGTAAATATAAATTTTGGTTTACAGTTTTATTTAAAACTGTAACCATGGCGCCCAAACATTACATAGAGAAATGGGGAACCATGGAATGTTGATTGTTTCTATTTGCGTGGCAATTTGCGGGCAAGCCACAAATAGTTTATTTAATATTCATGTGTCCCAAGATAATAACTTTCATCTCCCCAAGTGTTTTGACGAGGTGGAACAGTTACATTATTATTATTATTATTATTATTATTATTATTATTATTATTATTATTACATAACGTAATCAAACATTAATGAGTATAATTCCTGTATCCATATTTGTATCGAGTTCATATCTAATTTTCATGCTGGTATGTGCAACAAATAGCTTGTACCCTTCACGGTACGGAATGAAAACTTTTGTGGCAACCAGCGGGAACATTCGAAAAGATATAAAACATTCGATGCTTTACCATGTGCCGTTGATTGTACCCATCATTCACTCATACCCATACTCGTACTTCAGACATCATTGTTAAATATATTTCTTTCTATATAATTAACATTCTAAATTACTACACACAAGGTTTAGCCTTACGTGGTATTTTACTGATATCCTGACTCGACTCTGTTGAGGTTGGTGTGATTTTGTTAATAATAATAATAATAATAATAATAATAATAATAATAATAATAATATATTTAATGTGTGAAAGAGATAGTTACAATTTAAATTTATTTTAAATATTAATAATAATAGTACTACTACTGTAATATATGTGAGAGTTAGTTACAAGATTAATATTTTTCAAGTGTGAATGTTATTAGAAGAGTAATACGTATATAAGTTATAAGAAAAAGAGTCCTGTAAATATGTAAACAAGATAAAAAGTGTATAAATACTGCTACCCATAGTAAGCAATCGACTGGTGAAGAAGAAACTGACAACGCAACTGCTTCTATGGTGCAATGACTAGGTGTGAACAGGCTGTTTACAAGTCCCACATGCAGTGCGCCAGGGCAGTATCTCCACAGGGGCTGGTGCCAGAGTGAGCGCTGGTCACAGCAATTACGTTGGTAGCAGGAACTGGCTCTTGTAACAAACAAAATATTTGTGTTCTCACCTCAATCAAGTCTGTATCTATTTAGGAATTTCCACAACCATTAATAATACTGAAACTGTTTCGCATGATTTTTTTCCCTTTACAAGTTCTTTTACGTTGCACCGACACAGATAGGTCTTATGGCGACGATGGGATAGGGAAAGACTAGGAGTGCGAAGGAAGCGGCCTTGACTTTAATTAAGTTACAGCCCCAGCATTTGCCTTCTGTGAATGGGAAAGAACGGGATAACATTTTTAGGGTTGCCGACTGTGGAGTTCGAACCCACTATCTCCTGAATACAAGCTCACAGCTGCACGCCCCTAACCGCACCGCCAACTCTCATGGTCACTTTGTTTTAATCTTTGAACTACGATAATTTTGCAGTAGTACAACTGAAGTTCTTTTCTTACGGCTTTACTCGCTGTTCATTTAGATATTCCAGACTTTAGTACTAACGTGTGAGTTACTTATTTAGGAATCTGAAACATTATACACGAAATTCGATCAAATTTTTCTTCCATTAAAATCATAGGCCTGGCACATCTTGATACGTCTTGAACTGAACCGGTCACACGAAGTTTACATATAAATTCGCGTACATTTTCGCAACTGGAATTACAAACATATCACACTAAAATTTAGTTTCACGTTTCCCGTAAAATTAACACGCGTTCTACCAACAACACTCCCTCTTCACTAGTGGACATTTCACAAGTACTTTGTCGAACTGTCACCAGTATTTTGTAGAAACGCTCCCCTTCACTAATCTTCCCGAGATCTTCTACCCTTGGCCTTTGTCATTCAAAGCCGTTCTGGCTGCTTCTGCCAACGTAATACTAACAGCAAATCATAACTAGACTTGCTGCGGAATAAAATAAATGTCCTAGTACACTGCACAAAGCGTACTGGTGGTTATAAGCTTGAGATGTTGAGGCCTATAGGCCTACCAAGTGTTTCTCTCTTGTTCTGGACTTTATGTAGATTTCTTATTACGTTAAATGTTAGGTTTCATCAATTGAAATCTGTAATTTACTTACTGAGTATCAACGGTTGAACAATAACAACACCGAATAATGAGCTAATAGGCATATCTGAGGATTTAATATTGACTCGAGTTAATATACTGTGGAATAATGTATTGTCGGTTATTTAAAGGGGGGGGGGGGGTAAAATGTCTATTCATAACTTCATATCGTGTGATACCGGTCAGTAGATGAGGCACATTCGGTACTATCGTATTCCTCCTTTTTTAACCCAGTTAAACGTGTCAGGTCTTGTAATCACGAGGCGCTACTGTTTCCTGTCCAATACCGTTTCTTCTTCCAGTTCAAGGATCTACATGTCATTCTGAATAGTTGTCGGGCAGGTAGCTATAGGTCTATCCCATTTTCTTTTACTGGTGCAAATGGAGAGGTACTTATTGATTCCATAATCTTCTGGTCGGCGAGCTGAATGGCAGAACCATCTTCACCTCTCTGTTAGCTTTCCAGTGATGAGTACAATCTTGAAACCTCCTCGCACACAGTCGTTCCTTGTTTAGTCATTCAGTTAAATTCCTCCTGACGTGCATAGCATGCGCATCTCAGCACTGACGACTATTTGCGCTTGTTTTTCCTTAACCGGCGTAGAGCATGGTTGGCCAAACAACATCTTTATATACTTAAATGTTGGTTCTAATGGGTATTATTTTATCTCGCAGCATGTGCAACTAACATGGCACCACTTAGTTCAAGCTGTACTTATTCTGTGTGTCACATCTGCATCTATTGTACACTCACTTGAGGATAATGACCTCAGATAAGAATGCTGACTCTTCTTGATTTTGCTCCATCTATCATTACATGAGATGGCGCTGGTTGACACTCAGTCTGCTAGAATGGCATTAATTGAAAATACCTGAACTTGATAGATGAGGCTATACTGTTAAAAATATTGCCATGTGCAAGTCCTGTCCTTGCTGCGTTTTGTATTTCATGGAAGGAATGCTTACGCTAGTCCATGGGCCTCGAGTCAGTCCGAGGACATGCGGCGGCCTCTCTTCTATTCTTCCCTTAATCTGGTTTCCCCGTACGTCTTCTGGAAGGTGCAGTGAATATGTTCCTTCTCTATCTGAGGCCCGAAGTTTCTTATGTTCCATTAAAAAAACCATGGCACTATAGCCCTTGAAGGGCCTTGGCCTACCAATTGACCGCTGGTCAGCCGGAAAGCCTGCAGATTACAAGATGTCGTGTTGTCAGCACGACGAATCCTCTCGGCCGTTATTCTTGGCTTTCTAAACCGGGGTCGCTCTCTTACAGTCAGACAGCTCCTCAATTCTGATCACGTAGGCTGAGTGGACCTCGAACAAGCCCTCAGGTCCAGGTAAAAATCTCTGACTTGGCCGGTAATCGAACCCGAGGCCTCCAGATAAGAGAACAAGCACGCTACCCCTACACCACGGGGCCGGCCTTGTGTTCTATCATCAGGATATAAAAATGGTCAGCCGCGAACATCCAGTCAGCCCGTGTTGGAGTTAAGTGGTTGGACTGGGACGGCAGTAGTGCTGGCTGTCGTCAGTTTCCCACCAGAGTCAGAGTATCGTTGTGCACTGAGTGGAGTACTGTCTGTGTACTGCCTTGAGTACTGTGTGTGTACCGAAGTGGAGTGTGTAATTGGAGCTGGACGGCAGTAGTACTGGTAGTTGTCGGTGTCCGACTGGAATCAGAGTTGTCGTGTACTGAGCATAGTACTGTCTGTGTACTGCCTTGGAGTACTGTATATGTACTACCGTGGACTGTACAGCGACGTGGTGTCCGTGTGTGGAACAGTTACTGTAAGTAGAGTGGTGCTGTTACGTTATTTTGAGGAATACTGTAGTGCGGGTTAGCACTGTTAATGTGTTGTCGTGTAACTGTCAGTATTAAGTGGTTCACTGTGTGGAGTGGCCTCGTGAATTGTCTGTACTGATTGTGTTGTAGGCGGACTCTCTGGAGTCGAGCCAAGGAACTGTCGTCGTGTGTTGTGGTGGCCAGAAGCCCTGTGTTCGTATCTGTCTGCATGCAGCTGTTGTGCGGGGTGACTGCACTTGCGAGACGAGTGAAAGTAAGGTGGGATGTCAGTAAGGGTTACGGCCTTCCGGGTAATATCGGTGAGCCGGACTGCCTGCTGTGAGGAGGGCAGAGACTTTTTAAATAGACAGTAATTATTGAAGTGTGGTCATTCATGGTTGAAATTGTATGCGTGTGTGTATGTATATGCATGTGTACTAATTGGGTCACCGAGAATTAAATTAGATCGATAAAATAAACAGTGTTTTATTGTTAAGAGTTGTCTCTGTGGATCACGGTTAGGGTTTTCAAGTTAACGGATTCGATCCCGTTTGTGGTTGCCAATTTTTCGAAGGGCTGTCAAAAAACTTCACACCCCATGTCATTGTCGTTAGCTTGTTAAAGATCTCTGGCGACATACTCATTGTCATTTGACAGCATTAAATTAAACCAAATCAGTCATAAGAACCGTCGAGTAGAATTGTGCTTTCGTTGCCGGACAGCAGCAAAACTGGAATATCAGAAGTGTTACACAGGCTACCTGGACGGCACTGCTTAATACAGTAGTTGAAGCCATATTATTATTATTATTATTATTATTATTATTATTATTATTATTATTATTATTATTATTATTATTATTGATGTTGTTGTTGTTACGGGGATACCCGTGGAGCAGAAAGAGGTGAAAGAAGGTGCTGGAGTGAATGGGTCTAACTACAATATTAAAGTTAATTTAATACTTTAACAAAGGTTATATTTCTTTAGAATTTCAAAAATCAACAAATAACAACGTAACAGGTACAATTAGCAATTTAGGAACAAGTCAAGGAAAATACAATATAGTGAATTCCTCAAGTCCTGGGATTCAAGCCCCCTCGCTTTACAATTCTTGAGCTCTCAGCTCAAATTTACAAAGAGCACAAATTTACTCAAGGGCAGAAATCGCCTAATTCAAAGAGCACTTGCTCCCAAAATTACAACATCTAGCCTTGAAGAGGCATTCATAAATCTTACAAAAACTTTGAAAAAGAGCTAACAGGCTCTCAGTTTTCCAAGCCTACTAAAGGTAATATCAACTTACAATTCCTGGCCCCTCAAGGTACAACTTACAATTGGAAAATTATAATACAGGGGTAATTTTTTTTTGTTATTTGCTTTACGTCGCACCGACACAGATAGGTCTTATGGCGACGATGGGATAGGAAAAGCCTAGGAATGGGAAGGAAGCGGCCGTGGCCTTAATTAAGTTACAGCCCCAGCATTTGCCTGGTGTAAAAATGGGAAACCACGGAAAACCATCTTCAGGGCTGCCGACAGTGGGATTCGAACCCACTATCTCCCGGATGCAAGCTCACAGCTGCACGTCCCTAACGGCACGGCCAACTCGCCCGGTACAGGGGTATTTAATACCCAACCTACTGGGCCTTCATGTAAAAGAATAACGGTTAAATAAATGGCCCGAACACAAAATGAATGGAGGCGAATACTTGCACTCCGAGATATGAACTCTTAAAACCTAAAGGGCACTAGGCCGATGAAACAGGGGCTGTTCCCAAACTACTGAGGTGACTCGAATAGAAATTACTTTACCATATTACACAATGAAAAACAGTTATAAAAACGTAGTCACCTCAAACCAAGATGCAGGGGAGCTCGAGAGGGTAATTCACTCCCTATCCCCGATTTACAGTTAAAGATTTTATGAAGTTTTCACATTAGCCGGCAGAAGTTACATTTTTAGAAAAGTAGGTTACATAGTTAATGATTCGGACCTTTCCCTCAGGTTAATCTGCGGAGTTAGCTACAACAAGAAAGATGTTATGTGGCCATTACCTTGTAGAAGTTCTAGCAACTGACGAAAGAGTCCCACCGCCTCCCGCTTTGACACACACACTTAGTAAGATGACGATCAATTGGCCAAGAAACGTGAAAATCCGCAGTTTATAAACCCTCGGGGAAAGTTCGAGACCATTCAAGATTAAACTAGCCACACCCTCTCACGTTTATTGGTCAGTTTAAAAGTTACACTCAAGATCGAAGAAGAAGACTGTGATTGGTAGAAAATTAATTACAGAAATTAGGGATTGGCTAGATTCAAACCTGGCGGAAATAAAAAGGAAATATTGCCAACCCAAAAATAAATGAACATCAATCAGTAAAAAACACCTATGAATACAAAACTTCTTTGAATTATAAGTTCTTATACCTCACACCAGGGTGCATGATCATAGTTTTTTGGTAGTGTCATCTGTGGGAAAATGTCCAAACTTCTTGATGAATGGCAAACAAAACAAGTAGAAATTCACACAGGTTAGGAAACTGCACAATAACAAAATTACATCATATTTTAGTGGTGACATCTTCTGATTAAATTTCTAAGTTGGTGTAGATTCAGTTTCACTGTTTCCCCAACAGAGGAGTTCATTTAGGCGCTAGTTTTGAATGCGCGTCGTTGAGGTGTACCTCCCGGTACAATTATTATTATTATTATTATTATTATTATTATTATTATTATTATTATTATTATTATTATTATTATTATTATTATTATTATTATTATTGGGGTGTGGCTTAGCTGCTAGCTTCCCAGCAGAAGGGTAAAGGTTCAAATCCCGGCCGATCCTGGATTGAGATTTTCATCTCAAAATAACGTAGCATAGGAAAAAGACACATGGCCTTAAATCACCACCGAAAATCAAAATGAGTCTGGGTGGCTCCAGAGATCCCAGAAATACCTGGAATGAATTGAAGAAACATTTGTCGAACTCCTTAGCCGTATTATCAATTTTTATTGCATTATTTTAATAATAATAATAATAATAATAATAATAATAATAATAATAATAATAATAATAATAATAATAATAATTCAAGTGTCCTGAAATTTTGTACAACAGAAGTTATTTGAGAATCTTTGATGTATGTGAGTACCTTCAAATACCACCGAACTCGCCAGCATTGGATCAGAAAGCCACTGTCTGAACCACTTAGCTCAGTTCAGATAGTGAACGAGTAAATGTTCAAAGAGTATAAACGTCAAGTATCTAACAACATTTGGGACGGCTATTATATACCTCAGTATCTACTAGCAGAGGGTTCTGCAAAACCATCCTGTAAGTTATTACACAGACCGGGACGTGGGAGCTTGCACACAAGGCTTAAAATGAAGTCTGTGCTGGGAGGAATAAAATATCCACCGCGCTATCTATTGGAGTGTGAATTTCAAATGTCTTCACAAATCTAATGTTCTAGTAGCTTAATATTATATCAACTAGGATTCTTAATTTTTATTTCTTTGTAAGCTATTTTGGAAACACTTTTTTGCTTGAGATTTAATATCACTCTAACACTTTCAACATTTCCGAGACGAAGTGAAATTAATAGGATTGGGAAAGAAGTTTTTTTTTTTTTTTTTTTGCTAGGGGCTTTACGTCGCACCGACACAGATAGGTCTTATGGCGACGATGGGATAGGAAAGGCCTAGGAGTTGGAAGGAAGCGGCCGTGGCCTTAATTAAGGTACAGCCCCAGCATTTGCCTGGTGTGAAAATGGGAAACCACGGAAAACCATCTTCAGGGCTGCCGATAGTGGGATTCGAACCTACTATCTCCCGGATGCAAGCTCACAGCCGCGCGCCTCTACGCGCACGGCCAACTCGCCCGGTTGGGAAAGAAGTGGTCGTGGTCTTAATTAAGGTATAACTTCAGTCTTTGGCTGGTGTGAAAGTGGGAAACCTCGACGGTGGTGTTCAAATGCATCCATCCCCGAATTCAGCTAACTTACCTTCGTAACATAATACTTCCATATATTTCATTTGTGGGCCGGTAAAAGTATATTTCTGGATTATAGGGAACATTTGATTTGTTCTTATTGTGAGCAACAAACAATTGTTCTTTCCTCAAATCTTTGATTTTGACCGTACCGCGTATTTCAATTATATTTAGCTCAGTGCCTGTCGTAACAGGTTTCAGTCCAAACTCCGCATCTGTGGACAACTTCTCTGGATGCATATTGTTGGTTATTGAATAGAGCAGAGGCTTTGTGATAACGACGAGCTGTGCCGTTAGTGTAAGAGAACGCGGAGTAAATTGTTTGTTTTTTCTTGCAGGGTTACCTGCGTGACATCATTTGCACAGCATTACTTGGTAACGGGGATAATGCTGTGGGAAGGATTAAGACAGCAAGCGAAATTGATGGTGCTTTGCTCGGAACAAGAAGGTGACGCATTGAACATATTCTGTAAATAAATTGTACCGCTCTGTAACAAAATTAAACTGTTTATTTACGTCTTAATTCATTTCATTACGCAAGGCTTAGGCTTTCTCCTTTGGAGAAACTCGTCCCTCTGCGAAGATAACACAGAGGTGTTGCACACATCGGGAGTATGGAGTCAAAAACAAATTCTCTGAAGCACCTATTACTTTCGCCTATCCAAGCTATTGAGCTGTATGGATGTGAAGTTCGCTTTACCTGAGTAATATAGTACGGGTGAAGCCGAATGACTGACCCGCTTGGTTTCCATGACATCATCACCTGCGTAAGGTAACTGGTTCTGTATGGGGTGCCCATCCCAAGACAGTAAGGACAACTGCCCTAGCACTCTGCTACTCTGCTGCTGAATATGCTAATCCCATGTGGTACAAATCAGCTCACGCAAACAAAGTCGACATTGCCTTGAATGTAACCTGCAGGCTAATCACAGATTGTTTAAAACCAACACCCACACAGAAGTTGTATTCACTTGCAGGTATATCCCCACCTGATATTATACGTGAGGTGGCCGCTAATACCGAGAGACAAAAGGTTTGCAGGATCTCTGTCCATCCCCTTCATGAACATCAGCCTCCACCAGCTCGACTGAAGTCCAGGAAGAGTTTTCTACAGTCTTCTGCTCCACTTGATTCTGACCCAAAGAAAGGCCAGGGTTAAGCTATGGAAACAAAGGTATCCAGATCATCCGGGGCGTATTGAAATTGAAGAAAAATTGCCACCTGGTCACGAAGAGGGATGGTGTATATGGAAGTCCTTAAACAGACTGCGGACCAGCGTTGCAAGATCTAAGAACAATCTTACGAAATGGGGCATCGTGCTTGGTGGGGAGTCATTGTGTGAACATGGAGAGGAACAGACTTCTAGGCATTCATGTACAAACAGGGTTGGAACTGGCACAGGCTGGAAACAATGCCATTAATGTAGCAAAATACTGGTCGGAACCTATGTAAATATTGTGTGTACAGTGTAGATATTTTCATGTAATACTTGATTTCTCCTTTTTGATTTTTATGTATGATCTTCCATGTGTTATACTTCATATGCAAATTTTTCGAGTGCTTCATTTAGAACTATATACGATTAATTTGTTCATGTATATTTTTCATATTCAGTATCTCTTTCTTGTATATATTGGTACCTCTGACACGAATAAGTATATAAATAAATAAATATCACCTGGTGTATGAGTTTACTTTAATTCAGTATTCTTGTACAAGTGGCCGATGATAAATATAGTGAGAGATAAATGTCATGATAACGAGCTCAGAAAGAAAGAGAATAGAAGCTTTTGAAATGTGGTGTTACAGAAAAATGCTGAAAGTGAGATGTTAGATCGAATCATGAATGAAGAGATACTGAATCGAATTGGTGAGAGGAGAAGAATTTAGTGAAATTTGACCAGAAGAAGAGACAAAATGATAGGACACATCTTAAGACACGAAGGTCTTATTCAGTTACTTTTTAAGGGAAGTGCAGGCGGTGAGAACAGTAGGGGTAAACCAAGGTTTGTATATGACAGATTAGAGTAGATGTAGGATGTAGTAGTTACATGGAAAGTAAAAGGTTAGCACAAGATAGGGTGTCATGGAGGGCTGCATCAAACCAGTCTGTGGACTGATGGCCCAAACAACAACAACTTGAATGTCATCCGAGTAGGCAATTGTCATGTAATAAATAAATAAATAAATAAATAAATAAATAAATAAATAAATAAATAAATACATAAATAAATAAATAAATAAATAAATAAATAAATAAAATCGAATAACTTATTTTTAAGGGGCCGATGATCTCGATGTTAGGCCGCTTTAAATAACAAGCATTAACATCATCATCATCATCATCATCATATTTTATCTTTATGGCAGCGGTACTGAGAAAACTAGAACGTTTCAACAGTATAGGCTATTATTCCCTCTTTACATGAAAGATACCATAAACCTCTCTCGACCACGATTTGCGTATCTTTTAAAGAAAAACACGTTTATTTCAGCGAACGGTTTGTATTTCTATGCCATGTAGGCACGGACAGCTCTGAGCAACACCATCTGTCGCCATGAGTTCGAACTACGAATTCCTGAGCAGGGCCAGCTAGATCTATGTTGAGCTAACAAGAGTGACACATTAAATTGGGAGTGCTCTGAGCGATCTCTCTTTCCATAGCCACATTAAAAAACGAGAATGTGCAGAAGGCTGAAATTGGAACCAGATATTGGTTACAAAATCAATACAATGATGACCATTATGTTTGAACAGTTTTGAAGTACCTTCTATCAGTGAAGTGAATGAATCTTCGCCATTCTGGTGCATGCAACGACATTACCTCTGTCTGTAGCCATGAGATGGAACTCTTGTCCCTGAGTTTGTACAGTGACTTCTAACAATTTGTTGATTGTCAAAGTTTCGTTGTAGCTTTCTCCATGCTAGAGATATGATTCGAGCAAGGTGGAAATTCCGCATATGTGGTTCCTTCTCAGTAAATTGTCTGTCATTCAGTGAGGTGACATTATCATTCATGTGAAAGTGACAACATTAACATCATCTAGTGCAGTAATTTTGACTGTCGACCGTCTGTAAGTTTATTCATAAGATTTTAACATGTTCACTTCAAATGTTAATTTACTTTTCACGTAGTAATTTCGGCTGTAGAAGACGGGCTTGTATAATAGTATTTCATTATATTTGGTGACAGCAATGGTAGAGTTATGTCGGGCGTTACCTTGCATTTTCAGTGATACGCCTATCTTGACCCGGAGTTTACATCCAAACGTTGCTGTGAAGCAAATTAAGAAATTCTTACTGTTTCCACCGAGCGAGTTGCCCGTGCTGTTAAGGGCACGCAGCTGTGAGCTTTCATTCGGGAGATAGTGGGTTCGAAACCCACTGTCGGCAGCCCTGAAAATGGTTTCCCATGGTTTCCAATTTTCACTCCAGACAAATGCTGAATTAGAGCTACGACTACTTCCTTCCCACTCTCAGCCCTTTCTTATGCCATCGTCGCCATAAGATCTGTCTGTTTTCGGTACGACGTATGCAGACTGTAAAAAAAAACTCAATTCCATATAACTTGTCCGTAAGGATCTAGGATAATTCTTGTGATACCTTGACGGTTCAACAACATTTTTTGGAAAATTTCCACGTCCACAGCAGCTTATTCACCGAGCGGTTAGTGTCACGTAGTTGTGAGCTTGCATTCGGGAGAGGGCGGATTTGAATCCCATAAATGGCAGCCCTGAAAGTGGTTTTCCGTGGTTGCCCATTTTCACACCAGATAAATACTTGGGTTGTACGTCAATTAAGGCTACGGCCACTACCTTCCTAATCCTTGCCCTTTACCATCCTTGTATCACCGAAAACCTTCCATAAGTTGGTGCGATGTTAAACCACTAGCTACAAAATGTATTCAGTATAATGCAATATATTTGTTAGCCTGTCTATATGTGATACAAACTATACTAGAATACAGTGGAACCTTGGATTGCGAGCATAATTCGTTCCGGCAACATGCTTGTAATCCAAAGCGCTCGTATATCAAAGCAACTTTTCCCATAAGAAACAATTGAAACGCGGATTATTCGTCCACAACACAAATATATTTATTCGCATACCATTTCTGAAACAAAATATAAGGTAAAACAAATTAAAGTGCACTTTTCCTTACAATAGAATCATTGTTGGTGTGAGGGAGACGAGAGATGACATGACAAGAGTTACTGTGTAGCACGAATTTCACTAACAGAATCACTGCTATATGTTGCCTCACTGGAATTGTTTTCTTTTCGTGCAACTTTAACGAGAAGTCTGTCCAATAACTGTTGCTTTTGCCTCTTTTTGAGTATTTTACGAAAATGTGACATTGCATTGTCACTGAACCGATTCTTCGCTCGCACTGCTACAGCCTTATTAGGGTGGTGTTTTTCTACAAAATTTTGCACCGTTTCAGACATTTTGTACTTCTCCCGAATCTCAGTTGAAGTGAGAGATTCCACTGACTTTTCTTCCTCCTCTTTCCCGGACGAGATCTACATAACCTCCTCCTGTTGTTCGCGATGCAGGTCCATCAGTTCGCTGGACGTCAGTTCCTGCCTGTGTTCTTCCACCAGCTCTTGAATGCCCACGTCATTCACCTCCAGCCCCATAGTCTTCCTTAAGGACACAATTTCATCGACAATTGGCGGCCCATGGTCACCAACAATCCCCTCAAATAAACGTCCAAGAACACAGTCAGGCCACAGCTTTCCAGAAGCGGAAGTGAGAGTTCTCTTGGTGACTCCATCCCAAGGTTTATCGATGAATTTCAGACAGTTCATGGTGGGGAAATGATTTCTCCCAAACTCACTTCGAAGCATCGCTGAAATAGTGCTTTGGTGTATAGCTTCTTGAAATTTGAAATGACTTGCTGATCCATAGGCTGGAGTAGTGGAGTAGTGTTGGGAGGAAGGAACTTAACCTTACAAACTTGAATTGCTCCTGTAAGTCGTCGTCAAGGTCTCGAGGCCTGGAGGATGAGCAGGAGCTTTGTCCATAACCAGCAATACTTTGAGCGGCAGATTATTTTCTGAAAGGTATTTCTTCACTACAGGACCAAAGACCTCGTTCATCCATTCAACAAACGATCAGGGGAGGGGAAAACGTAGGCACACATGACGCTCGTATTGCGGAACCTCACTCGTTTATCAAGTTATAATTTATTTAAAATGTTTGCTCGTCTTGCAAAACACTCGTAGACCAAGTTACTCGCATTCCGAGGTTTCACTGTATTTGAAATCGGTCAAACCATTCACTTGCCACTGCGCTCCGAAATGTACTGAGTGCGCGTAATCGAGTAATCACAGCACGAGGCCCCGGTGAGGACGAGAAGTTACATCATCGCGTAAAATTTATGGTTGCGACATTTACTCGAGGCCTTGAAATGCTAATGATATCAAAATACCGAATTTATTACTTGAAGTATGCCAAGAACATCGTGTGATATAATGACTGATTTCCGTAGCCTATATGCCGACCTGCGGAGTTATGCTCACGTGGACGGTTGGAAATGGGAAGGTGTGTCTGCTACGTGCTCCTCTTATACCTGCATTATGCATGATGTCATTGACTCATGAGTCAACTTTCCTGTGATGAAAAGAAGTTTCCATGGATAAAAATATATTATTCTAAACACCTGTTTCATAGCAGTAATATTATAACTTCGTGCAAAATATATTTGTTCTTTTTAGTTCTAAAAATACGCATTTCTCGTCTGACGAAGAATATGAATACCAATATCAGAAAGCTGAAGGTACATGTGGTAAGGAAAAAAATAGATCAGATATGCAGAGGAGTCCGAAATACACTGACTGACAGTGACAATGCAACACCAAGGAGGAGTGGTTCGAAAGGGATGAAAGTTGGGGAAAAAACAGAGACGGCACGGATGAATAATTGATGTTTATTTCAAACCGATATGCAGGTTACACAATGCGCACGGCATCGACTCAGTAGGATGTAGGACCACCGCGAGCGGCGATGCACGCAGAAACACGTCGAGGTACAGAGTCAATAAGTTTGCGGATGGTGTCCTGAGGGATGGTTCTCCATTCTCTGTCAACCATTTGCCACAGTTGGTCGTCCGTACGACGCTGGGGCAGAGTTTGCAAACGGCGTCCAATGAGATCCCACACGTGTTCGATTGGTGAGAGATCCGGAGAGTACGCTGGCCACGGAAGCATCTGTACACCTCGTAGAGCCTGTAGCCTGTTGGGAGATGCGAGCAGTGTGTGGGCGGGCATTATCCTGCTGAAACAGAGCATTGGGCAGTCCCTGAAGGTACGGGAGTGCCACCGGCCGCAGCACATGCTGCACGTAGCGGTGGGCATTTAACGTGCCTTGAATACGCACTAGAGGTGACGTGGAATCATACGCAATAGCGCCCCAAACCATGATGCCGCGTTGTCTAGCGGTAGGGCGCTCCACAGTTACTGCCGGATTTGACCTTTCTCCACGCCGACGCCACACTCGTCTGCGCTGACTATCACTGACAGAACAGAAGCGTGACTCATCGGAGAACACGACGTTCCGCCATTCCCTCACCCAAGTCGCTCTAGCCCGGCACCATGCCAGGCGTGCACGTCTATGCTTTGGAGTCAATGGTAGTCTTCTGAGCGGACGCCGGGAGTGCAGGCCTCCTTCAACCAATCGACGGGAAATTGTTCTGGTCGATATTGGAACAGCCAGGGTGTCTTGCACATGCTGAAGAATGGCGGTTGACGTGGCGTGCGGGGCTGCCACCGCTTGGCGGCGGATGCGCCGATCCTCGCGTGCTGACGTCACTCGGGCTGCGCCTGGACCCCTCGCACGTGCCACATGTCCCTGCGCCAACCATCTTCGCCACAGGCGCTGCACCGTGGACACATCCCTATGGGTATCGGCTGCGATTTGACGAAGCGACCAACCTGCCCTTCTCAGCCCGATCACCATACCCCTCGTAAAGTCGTCTGTCTGCTGGAAATGCCTCCGTTGACGGCGGCCTGGCATTCTTAGCTATACACGTGTCCTGTGGCACACGACAACACGTTCTACAATGACTGTCGGCTGAGAAATCACGGTACGAAGTGGGCCATTCGCCAACGCCGTGTCCCATTTATCGTTCGCTACGTGCGCAGCACAGCGGCGCATTTCACATCAGGAGCATACCTCAATGACGTCAGTCTACCCTGCAATTGACATAAAGTTCTGACCACTCCTTCGTGGTGTTGCATTTGCTCTGTCAGTCAGTGTATTTGCAAATTTGGATATGAAAATTCTTGCACATTATCGGCATGAAATTTGTATTACTAACTTGTTTAGATACTTAATGGTACATTTGAGTACCGCATTCATTCTTGGAGCTCAAAATGCCCACCGCTTTCATCGAGACAGTTCTGATTTCGGCAAACCACCGCACGAACAACGGCTGAAGTGTTCACAAGGATTACTTTACATTCTATCTTAATTTCTCCCCATAATGCAGACGGTGTAGCTGGTTTTCGACGGTTCACGGCATTCTTCAATGTTTCTCATAGGTTGAAGTCGAGGGATGTTAGGTCAGGGTGACGTGACAGGAATATTCAACAGCACCTTGAAGTCCTATCCAACGTACTGATAGCATATCATCGAGATAGTCTCCCACGTCACTGTGGTATTGTGCTGATGTGCCACCGTACTGGAAGTAAAATAGCTCGTCCCTATAAGGTACGTATATGGCTGGCAAAATAGATACGCACAGCATGTCGAGCATGCCATTGAACGTATCCGGAAACGGAAAATAGTCCAGTTACTCTCCTGGATCACAGTCTACACCAGACAACAACTCACAGTAAATTGACTGCTTTGTTGTCATGCATGTTCGGATTTCCTGAAGCCCAATAAACACAATCGTACGTTTAATTACACCGTTAAATTCAAACTGAGCTTCATCAAACCTCACAATTGTTCTCGCACACTCTGCAGCCCCATGTACCATGAATGAAACAACTCACAGTATTGCATTCGTCGATCTTAATCATCTTCATTCTTGGCGTATAACAATCGTGGTGTGAACACTCTCCATTTCATTCTCTTCAGAATTTGTCGGCTGAAATCCGCCCCACGCGCGTAATGGTGGACAGGCTTCTATGGCGAGCAAGTAAATTGTAACTCCATATCTCAAGAACAAAAACTTGTTGAGCGGCGTCTTCTTGATCGTTCCTTGTGCACATCACACATCGGTTTCACGCGGATACGTGTGATGATCAGGTGTTTTAATGGGTCTGTTCCAAAATGACGTCGCCTTCGTCGTTGCACTTCACGCTTGTTCTCCGCTGAAAATACAGCACCTCTTACTTTTAAACAAATTAAATAATTCTTTAAAATGCATTAAAAATCCTAACATTAAAAACATCATTAACAAATAGAATTATATAATGACTGCCTACATCATTTTCGTTGATTCTCCTGACTGCCACATATTGCCGTAGCCATTCCAACTACAGATTTTAAAACCTTGAATAAATAAACACTACGAAAATGTGTATTGTGGATCCACCAGGGTGGGCAATAGAGATATGTATGTATGTATGTATGTATGTATGTATGTATGTATGTATGTATGTATGTATGTATGTATGTATGTATGTATGTATGTATGTATGTATGTATGTATTATGGATCCGTTTGTAGTACTCTGATATTGAAAAACAAGGTAACCTTTAAAATACTACCTTTCAGAACGTTAATGATTTACTCTAGCAAAACGTAAAAAAATCATTGCTCGCATATTCTGAAAATTGCATATCCCTTTACAGACTCATATCGATTGAAAGGAACAACTGGTTAACTGTAGGAGAAGTGTGTCAAATACTAGCTAATATAACTGGCTTAAATTATTCACTAGTTCGCGTGAGAATGCAGTCTGTTTGCGCGGATTGTGGCTTAATGAAGAATAATAGTAATAACTGTGTTAGTGATTTAGTCTAATTATAATGAAGTAAACGACAATAATTGTATATGAGTTTAACATCGATATAATGTCCAATTGAGTATTGTTAGTAGTCTATCAGGTAGCTATGGCTCTCTCTGATGCAGGGTTTATATTACCGCCTGCACACTGCCTACTAAATCTCTACAAACGCTGGGCTAGCGCCAGCTGAGGCCTGTAGGTGCTGATTTATGGAGCAGTGCTTACCATTCTCATGTTAAAGTGAGTTTAAAGTGCAGAATTAAATGACGAGAGAGAAGAAAATTGTGGTAAATTACTTCCTCTTACATTCTCTTTCTGCTCTGCAGGCGGTTGTTTTAGAAATCTGAACTCTTGAAACAATCTCTCAAAGGATTTTGCGATAAAAATATTCAAGATCCCTATGGCTAGGGTCGCAAAACGCCCTGTATTTTCCGAGATTTTTAGAACGTAAAAATACCTCGTATTTATTGAAAATAGGAAATAATTAGTCAGTTCGAACCCCACTGCCGGCAGCTGTAAATATGGTTTTCCGTAGTTTCCCATGTTCACACCAGGCAAAAGGTGGAATTGACGAGCTGCTCGACTAAGTGGCATGTTCTGAACTGTCAGTGAAGAGATGCTTTTTTTTGCTAGTTGCTTTACGTCGCACCGACACAGATAAGTCTTATGGCGACGATGGGACAGGAAAGGGTAGGAGTGGGAAGGAAGCGGCCGTGGCCTTAATTAAGGTACAGCCCCAGCATTTGCCTGGCGTGAAAATGGGAAACCACGGAAAACCATTTTCAGGGCTGCCGACAGTGGGGTTCGAACCTACTATCTCCCGAATACTAGTGAAGAGATGGAGTGGAATGACATTGGTAAACGAATAAGTTTGAGCGGTGTTTTTAAAAGTAGGAAAGAACACAACATGAAGGTAAAGTTGGAATTCAAGGGTACAAATTGGGGAAAGTATTTGTTTATAGGAATAGACTTTAGGAATTGGAATAATTTACCAAGGGGGATGTTCAATAAATTTCCAAATTCTTTTCAATTATTTAAGAAAAAGCTATGTAAACAACAGATAGGGATTCTGTCACCTGGGTGACTGCCCTAAATGTAGATCAGTGGTGTTTGATTGATTGATTGATTGATTGATCGATTGATTGATTAAGCCTTAATTAAGGCTACGGCCGCTTCCATCCCACTTATAGCCCTTTATCCAATTGTCGCCATAAGACTTATCTCTGTTTCGACGAAAAGCAGGTTGTAAAATAAAATTTTAAAAAATTCAATTACCGGTCGATTCTGGGTCAAGATTATTTGCATATCAAAAGTCACGCGGTATCAGAAAGGACATTTGGCTTTAAACCCACGGCCAAAATTAGAATGAGCCTGGGTGGTTCCAGCGACGCCACAAATAGCTGGAATAAGCTGAAGAAAATTTCGTCCGGCTGCTTAGCTGATTGGTCAGCGCACTGGCCTTCACTTCATACGGTTCCGAGTTCGATTCTTGACCGACCCGGTGATGTTAACTTATTTTTACTACAGTATATCAATTCAGAGGCTTCGATTTGTGTACGAGCATGTTTCAAGATAGTTCACATCTCGAAACCATAGAAGCGAAACCGAGATTGATTCAGCCAGCCTTTTTGATGTACTAATGGTGATGATCCTTCGTCAGTTTGAAATATTATACTTTATCAGAAAACACTCGCGATCCTCTACGATTATTCATTTTATCTGGACAAAAATGACCTGCGATCTCTGAACGTGTACTATTACGAAAATCCCTCTAGAGAGTCCCGATATCAAATTTCGCCCGTTAATAATAAATCAATATAGTGAGGCTGAAGCAGGCCGGCCTGATCCAAGCTGTACGGGATGTAAGTTACGAGGAGTGCAATCAATACGCAACTAGGAGTTAGTCGTAGACCGCGATGTAATCACAAGCTGTATAAACATCCATACACTGTTTACTTGAAACTCGGTCGAAATTATCTCTACTGACAACAAATCACGCAAATTTATGGTGGAAACAGAGATTAGTTGCCCTAACCCATTACTCTGATCGTGGAAAAAGCATTACATCAATAAGTTAACCGATAACAGAACTCTGTTTAATCTGTTGTGTGTCCGATCAGAAGGAAATGGTAAGTGCTATTAGCACTAACACACGCCCTTAAGTTAATTAACAGTCACTACCTAGCTGAAGTATTCTCCTCTTAACAGATAAGGTTCAAAAAGGACGGTGTTATCAGATCTATATGAAATTCTGAAATTTGTTCTTTTGTAGGTGAAGAGGGTTCAAGACTTTTCAATTGGAGAATTCATATGTTGGAACGAGTTGGCACGTAAATGTAAATTTCAAAACGGACAGAAAATAAGAGAAATGAAATACTTGTAAATCAAAATTTGCAGGGAAATGAAGGTTATCTTCGTAAAAACGTAATTTTCACATTCTAAAATACACACTTAGCCATTTTCATTCAGGCCATGAATGCCCTTGGAGGAGTGGAAGGTAAGGGATTTCACTATTTGTAACCTCGGTACTAAGTAGGGACTACCTATCCGAGGAAATAAAGATGTGCTCTGTTCTCCTGGAAGAACGTGGGTTCGATTCCCAATCTGGAAGTCAATTTAGAAGCGATATTACCAATTCTGGAGTGGCATATGGCCCTATGGTTCACGCAGCCTAGACCAAAAGAGAGTGCCTGCTCATAGTGTCAAGGTTACGGGTAGTGGAAGTATTTTATCTTGGTTTTAAGTGGAATAGAGAGTGCTTTGTTCTATTCCCGACCACCTTTGTCCCAGGAATTTACTTGGTATTCACTTCTGGTGAAGGCTGAAAGAAACGCAGCGTCATGTGCCTCTGCAGAAGTAGAACTTTTCTTTTGTAAATTTTTAATATTCTTGCCTTGAAATGGAACCACGCACATCTTTATCATCTCGGCTATCCAGGCTCCTTGAATACATTCGACAGTTTGAAACGCAGCTACTGTTGGAGGGGATACATTTACGAGGGCTGGGGAAAAAGTAGCGCAACATATTCATATTTATGAAACTGTTAACTGTAGAACTGCCATACCTCCATAGGTCTTCAAAGTAAAGCAGTGCGACATATTGCACCCTTTGTCAGATGTGTGGAAGGTGCAGGATACCAGTATAGCGTCGCCTTTGTGATGCCCATGTTGGAGTTCCCTACCTCTTGGAAGTTTGATGTGTCGTCTATGGAAACGCTTCCCTCGGAGCGGTTCTATAGTATTAGTCTGTGGAACAGATGGAAGTCGCTTGGACTCATGCCAGGTGAACAGGGTGAATGCTTCAGGAATTCGCACCTTCACCGTGCCAACAATTCCCTCACAGGAGCAGCAATGTGACAGCAGACCTTGTAGAGAACAATGGGAGGATGTTTTTGGAATTAGGGCCGTTTCGTGCTCTTGCCCATGCCTATGCTTACACCAACTTCAGTTGAGGAGATAATGAAGTTGAAAGGAATGACGGTGAATGAAACTGGATGAGGAGGTGAAAGGAATCGATTATTTCTTATGAATATGAACTACTCCGGCATTTACCTGAAGAAGGAAATGGGATACCACAGAAAACCATTTTTAGGACAGTCGACGGTAGGGTTCGAACCCACTTGTCTCCCACATGCAGAGCTTGTCTCCATAGCCGTAGTGAGTTAACGCACGTGGCCACTCCGCTGTTTGATTCACTGACAAGATCGTTGCTAATTATTCATCCGCTGAAATTCAGAATACCGACCAATCTGGATTTAATTATGAAATTCACAGAGGCCACACACTGTCTAACATCGGTGAAAGAGATGCGCTTGTCGGAGTGAAATCAGCCTCTAGAATATCACATTCGTATACAGTTCAGCCCATTGTATACCTGAAAGGTAAACTTCCACTTCTATAGTCTTACGTGAACCAAGTAACACATTTAGTCCCCTTATGTAACAGACCATGATTCGACCTCCTAACATTAACAGGGTGTTTCTAAAATATACGGCATAATTTCAGGGTTGGATACCTCACATATAGAGAAGGAAAAAGTCTATATAAACAGGGGTCCGGAAACGCGAACTTTTCGAGATATCTGGTTCTGTCGTGGTCTAGAATCTCAAGTGTTCTGGGCTAGCTAGCATGTACTGATGTATTCCAGTCATTACCTTACAAGAGGTGTTCAAAATGCTCACCTCCTGCCATACTACAGGCGTATGTTCAACGTCGTATGGAGTTACGAACATACTCGAATATGTCCGGTGTTGTATGTATTGTTTGAAAGGACCTTACAGTTCTGCAGTGAAGTGTTACTTCATCCTCCACAACCGTCGTGCACACCAAAGACTTCGCTTAAACCCACACAAAGAAGTTCAACGAGATTAGATCAGGTGATCGTGGTGGTCAAGAAAGTACGCATTTCTGTATCCATGTTCATAAATAGTTTTCCTTCTCTGTATGCAAGGAATCCAACCCTGAAATTTTGCCGTGTATTTTTAAAACACCCTGTGTATGTAACTTGCTCAAAATCAGGCGAAGTGGACAAGAGTATTCTTGACATATGGCGGGATTACTGTAACTCTCCCAATGAGGGAATAAAAATCATATCTGGTTCTAGATTAATTTACACTCCATCAACGAAATCTGTTCTTAATTCCGGATGAGCACATCCAGGTAACAACCATTCCATACGGTGTAACTTCCCTTGGTCAACTTTTGGATTATATGTTTTTCGTAAATGGAAGAAGAATGCCAAATGTTTCCGTGAGCGAATTTTACTCGACAACACTGATATTGACCTCAGACTTGTAACGCTCTCAGGAATCTTCATGCGCTTATCCATAATCAGTTCAATGCTAACATGTTCAATGACAAGATTAAGCATGTCCGGAAGAAAGCTACATTTTCAGTTGAATGTGATGCCTCTGATGATTCTGACAATGTTATCTGGCGCACTGAAGATTCGAGGTTCTCAACTCCCAGACGAGCATATACATCATTTATCCAGTGTGATTATTGTCGTTTACCTTTGTACTGAACAGATTTTACACACAAACCCACAAACATGTTTAAGTATATGTCAGGACAGTTGAAATGAGTATATTAATCATTATTTATAGCTTTATTTCCTTTAATATTCATTATTATACCAATATCTATCTAGGTTCATGAAAATGAAAATCCGCATCCTGTTTTCAGTAATTTTACCGGCTCAGGAATGGAATGAATGAAGACTGATGAGAGAATTACACTGACTGACAGAGCAAATGCAACACCAAGGAGGAGTGGTTCGAAAGGGATAAAAGTTGGGGAAAAAACAGAGTCGGCACGGAAGAATAATTGATGTTTATTTCAAACCGATATGCAGGTTACACAATGCGCACGGCATCGACTCAGTAGGATGTAGGACCACCGCGAGCGGCGATGCACGCAGAAACACGTCGAGGTACAGAGTCAATAAGAGTGCGGATGGTGTCCTGAGGGATGGTTCTCCATTCTCTGTCAACCATTTGCCACAGTTGGTCGTCCGTACGAGGCTGGGGCAGAGTTTGCAAACGGCGTCCAATGAGATCCCACACGTGTTCGATTGGTGAGAGATCCGGAGAGTACGCTGGCCACGGAAGCATATGTACACCTCTTAGAGCCTGTTCGGAGATGCGAGCAGTGTGTGGGCGGGCTTTATCCTGCCGTAACAGAGCATTGGGCAGCCCCTGAAGGTACGGGAGTGCCACCGGCCGCAGCACATGCTGCACGTAGCGGTGGGCATTTAACGTGCCTTGAATACGCACTAGAGGTGACGTGGAATCATACGCAATAGCGCCCCAAACCATGATGCCGCGTTGTCTAGCGGTAGGGCGCTTCACAGTTACTGCCGGATTTGACCTTTCTCCACGCCGACGCCACACTCGTCTGCGGTGACTATCACTGACAGAACAGAAGCGTGACTCATCGGAGAACACGACGTTCCGCCATTCCCTCATCCAAGTCGCTCTAGCCCGGCACCATGCCAGGCGTGCACGTCTATGCTGTGGAGTCAATGGTAGTCTTCTGAGCGGACGCCGGGAGTGCAGGCCTCCTTCAACCAATCGACGGGAAATTGTTCTGGTCGATATTGGAACAGCCAGGGTGTCTTGCACATGCTGAAGAATGGCGGTTGACGTGGCGTGCGGGGCTGCCACCGCTTGGCGGCGGATGCGCCGATCCTCGCGTGCTGACGTCACTCGGGCTGCGCCTGGACCCCTCGCACGTGCCACATGTCCCTGCGCCAACCATCTTCGCCACAGGCGCTGCACCGTGGACACATCCCTATGGGTATCGGCTGCGATTTGACGAAGCGACCAACCTGCCCTTCTCAGCCCGATCACCATACCCCTCTTAAAGTCGTCTGTCTGCTGGAAATGCCTCCGTTGACGGCGGCCTGGCATTCTTAGCTATACACGTGTCCTGTGGCACACGACAACACGTTCTACAATGACTGTCGGCTGAGAAATCACGGTACGAAGTGGGCCATTCGCCAACGCCGTGTCCCATTTATCGTTCGCTACGTGCGCAGCACAGCGGCGCATTTCACATCATGAGCATACCTCAGTGACGTCAGTCTACCCTGCAATTGGCATAAAGTTCTGACCACTCCTTCTTGGTGTTGCATTTGCTCTGTCAGTCAGTGTACAAGTCTGAGGTGAATATCAGTGCTGTCCCCATCTAACTGGAAGTCAAGTAGGGATGACTTAAAAACATTAGTGCTGAACTGTAGAAGTGTTGTAAAGAAAAGAATATAATTCGTATTTTAATAGATATATTTACCAGATATTGTTATAGGAATTGAATCATGGGTGAGAAATGATATAATGGATGCAGACATTTTCTCACGGAATTGGAGTGTGTATGGTGGAGATAGGATAGGAATGGTAGGAGAGGTAGTATTCATTTTGGTAAAAGAAGAATTTGTAAGCTACGAAAAAGTTAAAGATGACAAACATGAAATTCTAGGTGTAAGGCTCATCTCTCAAAGTAATAGGCAACTTGATATCTTTGGAGTGTACAGACCGGGAAAGGGTACCTCTGACGCTGATTCAGAATTATTTGATAAGATAATTAACTACGTGGGAAATGATATGGAAAGGAACGTGATTGTAGCGGGTGATCTCAATTAACCAAATGTCAACTGGGAAGGTATTGCGAACGACAGGAAGCATGACCAACAAATGGAAAATAAGTTAATGGGGAAGGGCAGCTGATTCAGAAAGAGACGGAACCAACTAGAGGGAAGAATATTCTGGATGTGGTGCTGGTAAAACCAGATGAGCTCTATAGAGAAACCGAAGTAATACATGGTAACAGTGATCACGAAGCTGTTTTTGTCGTAGTTAACAAATGTGATATAAAAGAAGGTATTAAAATTTTGACTATTAGGCAGTACCATATGGCTGATGAAACAGGCATGAGAGAGTTTAAAAAAATTAAAAATAATCGGTGGAAAACGGTATATAAAAGTGTAACCAGACTCTGGAATGGGTTTTAAGCACTTGTTGAGGAATGTGAAAACAGGTTTGTACCTTTAAAGTTGGTAAGACCCACTATATTGTAACAGAGAAGTAAAGAGACTAAGAAGGAGGTGCAGGTTGGAAAGAAATAGTTAGAAATGGCTGTGGAAGTAAGGAGAAATTGAAGGAACTTACTAGGAAATTGAATGTAGCAAAGAAGTCCGCTAAGGATAACATGATGGCAAGAATAATTGGCACTCATACACATTTTAATGAAAAATGGAAGGATATATATATGGGCACTTTAACGCAGAATAAGGTTCCAAGAAGGACATTACAGGAATCATTAATGAACAAGGGGAGTGTGTATGCGAGGATCTTCAAAAGGCAGAAGTATTCAGTCAGCAGCATGTAAAGACTGTTGGTTATAAGAATAATGTCCAGACAGAGGAGGTGACTAACATAAAGAAGTATTAAAATTTACTTATGACAACAATGATATTTACAGTAAGATACACAACTTGTGAACTAGAAAAGCAGCAGGAATATATAAGGTTTCGGGGGATATATTAAAGACAATGGGTTGGGATATAGTACGATATCTGAAGTACTTATATGATTATTGTTTGGTTGAAGGAGCTATACGAAATTAATGGAGAGTTGCTATAGTAGCTCCTGTGTATAAAGGAAAGGGTGATAGACAGAAAGCTGAAAATTAGAGGCCAGTCAGTTTGACATGCATTACATATAAGCTTTGGCAAATCATTCTTTCTGATTATATTGGACATGTTTGCGAAATTAATACCTGGTTAGATAGAAGGCAGTCCTGGTTTAGAAAATGTTATTCCACTGAAGCTCAACTTGTAGCATTCCGGCAAGGTATAGCAGATATCCTGGATTCAGGAGATCAAATGGACTGCATCCCGATTGACCTATCTAAGGCATTTGACAGGGTAGATCATGGGAGACTACTGGCAAAAATGAGTACAATTGGACTAGACAGAAGAGCGACTAAATGGGTGGCTATATTATTAGAAAATAGAATTCAGAAAATTAAAGTAGGCGAAGCTTTATCTGACCCTGTAATGATTAAGAGGGGAATTCTTCAAGGCAGTATTACTGAACCGTTATTTTCATTATGTATGTCAATGATATGAACAAAGAAGTGTAATGAGAGATAAGGCTTTTTTCCGATGATGTTATTCTGTACAGAGTTATACATAAGTTACAAGGTTGTGAGCAACTGCAGAATGACCTCGATAATATTGTGAGATGGACAGTAGGCATTGAAATATGATGATAAACGGGGTCGAAAGTAAGGTTGTGAGTTTCACAAATAAGAAAATTCCTCTCAGTTATAATTACTGCATTGAAGAGGTGAAAGTTCCTTTTGGGGATCATTGTAAGTACCTAGGTATTAATATAAGGAAAGATCTTCATTGAGGTAATCACATAAATATGGTTGTAAATAAAGGGTACAGATCTCTGCACATGGTTTTGAGGGTATTTAGGGATTGTAGTAAGGATCTAAAGGAGAGGGTATACAAGTCTCTGATAAGACTCCAACTGGAGTATGTTTCCAGTATATGGGACCCTCACCAGGATTACTTTTTTAAGAACTGGGTGATTTCCGACAAAAAAGTAGCGTTACAAAAATGTTGCAATTTTGGGCTGGGAAGAACTGGGAGAAAGAGCTTCTCGATTAAGTGGTATGTTCCGAGCTGTCAGTGGAGAGATGGCGTGGAATGACTTGAGTTGACGAATAAGTTTGAGTGGCATCTTTAAAAGTAGGAAAGATCAAAATATGAAGATAAATTTGGAATTCAAGAGGACAAATTGGGGCAAATATTCATTGATAGGAAGGGGAGTTAGGGAATGGAATAACCTACCAAGGGAAATGTTCAATAAATTTCCATTATTCAAATCATTTAAGAAAAGGCTAAGAAAACAACAGATATGAAATCTGCCACCTGGGCGAGTGCCCTAAATGCAGATCAGTATTGATTGATTGACTTCAGATTCCCAGAAAACACAAATGTTTTACTAAATGAAAGAAAACTGAGTTCGCGTGCCCTGTTTCTGGTACTCTGTCTGTGTTATTTTTGGAATTTAAGATTACAGTATTTAGAATAACAGAATCTAAAATTAAAATAATCCAATTTACTTCACTCTTTTTCAACGAATCTTGTTTAAGTACGTGTGATTATTTGCACTTCTTTTTCTCCTTTCCTGGCCGTATGTTGTGTGCTCACACTGCCAAGTGTCACTCAGGGTCAGCTCTTCTGACCCTTAGAGAGTACTCGCTGCGGTTGGATGTCTATACCACAGATATTCCGTTTCAATTCAAGGCCTTTTCGGCTGTATGCCACCATGTTGCTCACGGACGCCCGCATCCTCTTCTTGGTTCCTCGACTGCAAGAGCTTTCTTAAAGGGATGATCTTCATCTCGACGTTGTACGTGTCCGCATCAACGCAACTGCCGCTCCTCCAATTTCTCGCTGATAGGGGCCGTATATGCTCATTGCGCACTCGGCTCAAGAGGGTGACATCCGCTGACCATCGAAGCATCCGCATTTCAGTTAAATGCATTTGCTGATCACACTTCATTTGCCTTGTCCAATACTCAGAGCCGTAAGTGAGGGCAGGTTTAACAACAGTCTTGTGTATCTTGACTTCGAGCTTTAGAGGCATCCGCCTGTCTCATAAGACGCCTGCTAGCAAACGCCATTTGGTCGATCCAACGCTGATGCAATGCTTCACGTCGTCATGAATCATCGTATCGTCGTAGCTGAGCGCAGATACTTGAATTTATTGGTCATTGCCACTGGTGGACCTTGAACTTCTAGCTTGGCGAAGTTACAGAACATATAAGGGCATACTCCGTTTTCTTACGGCTTATTTGCACTTCTGGAAAGACAAAAATTTTATCTGATAATATCACTTAGTTTAATGGTGAAAAGTTATAATTTCAATCTTGACAAATGATACATTTATATAAATTGATGATAAAGTAGTTTTCTGGCTTTTATATAAATTAACAGAAGTGGAGAGTATAAATCATTCTGACAGGTGATCGGACTGGTGGAAATGTAAACGCACCATATGCCACTTGCTTTGATATTGATATTTGATATAATGAAATTTTGTTAGGTTAGTAAGCAGGTTGGACGCATAACGGCCGAGCGAATTGACCGTGCGGTTAGGGGCGCGCAGCTGTGAGCTTTCATTCGGTATATAGTGGGTTCGAACCCATTGCCGGCAGCCCTGAATATTGTTTTACGCTGCTTCCCCATTTTTACACCAGACTGGGACTGTGCCTTAATTAAGGCCGCGGCAGTTTCCTTCCCACTCCTAGCCGATTCTTATCCCATCGTCGCCCTAAGACCTATCTGTGTCGGAGCGACGTAAAGCAAATAGCAAAACAAAACAAAAGTGAAACGACATCTGTCTGACTGTATTCCGAAATGATATTATGTCTAAAGAATGAAAATACGTGAAATTCTGCAAAAGTACTCACAGAGGGAACTGCCGTATCCTATGTTGTATTTGAAAATATTGACCTGGAAATACACTGCCGGAAAGAAAATCAGGGCTTAAGAGGTTTCCAATTCAATCAAGATTTATTGTAAAAACAATCCATTTGGAAAACATGAAATGATAACAATTTCAGACCAGTAGCTGAAGCGCCTCCGAGGTACCATGCAGAAACATCAATACTCTTGCGCGTTGTAGCCTCCACAGGTCACAATGCAGGCAGTGTCTCTGTCATACTGATGGCCAATAATACCTTAGGATAGGTTATTCTACGCCTACTCGACCTGTACACGTAACTCTGTAAGAGCTGAGGTTTCTGCCGCGGTGTAAGGGGGAGCGCGTCCGCCTGTCACCCGGCGGCCCCGGGTTCGATTCTCGCCCGGGTCAGGTGTTTTAAATTGTAAATGATTAATATCCTTGGCCTGGGGACTGGGTGTTTGTGTCATCCATAACGTTCATTTCCTCACATTCAACACTTAACATTTCCGCAATTACAATTACACGCAGGTTCATATAATATGGTGCAAGTAGTGGCAAAAGATCTTCAGAGGTCGACGCCACAAACAAATATCATTAAAAAAGAAAAGTGTCTTCTGGAAGATACTTTATTACTACTGTTGTATCAGCCAACTACCTGTGTCCTTGGTAGATTTAATAAATGAAACAAACAATGCATGTTGCAATCACGTTGATTTCTTCAAGATCACTCATTCATTACAGGAATAGAAAAATCTACGCAGTATTATGTTTGTTAGGTCATGGGAAGGGGTGAAATGAACTTCTATAGTGCGTTACAGTCCATCTTGAAATATGATAAAAGAAGTTCGTTAACATTTGACGAGATAATACTTCATGGAATATTGGAGGTAGATAGGTAATAATTGAAACGCATGTTTGGCATGGCATGGGCTTTTATTGACCCCAAAATAAAGTACAAAAATGACCAACAGATGGTGCTGGACAGCAACACCTCAGGTACAAATGGACACACATGCTTGACATGACATGGGTTTTATTGACACCAACGAGTGCACAAACAGGCCAGCAAATAGCGCAGTGATGTCGCATGAGGCCCGTGTTCGGTATAAAAGGAGATCTCGTGAGAGAAGGCGTTAGATTACGCCGGCGATCTTGGCATATAATGCTTGACCTCCCAGGTCCCCCAACCTCAATTCGGATGACTGTTGGTTGTGGGTGTACCTGATGTCGAAAGTCTACCGCGATCGTCCGACCTCATTAGGGATGCTAAAAGACAACATCCGACGGCAATTTCTCACCATACCTATGAATATGCTGTACAATGCTGTTCGCAAGATTCTCCCTCCACTACAGCTATTGTTGATGAATGACGGCCGACATGTTGAGCATGTGTTATAAAGAACATCGTCGTTGCTAAACCTCGATTGTTGTGCTAATTATCGTCGTTTAAAGTGCCATCTGTAGGTTATTTTGTGTACTTTATTTTGATGTCAATAAAACCTCATGTCATGCCAATCATGTCTGTCAATTATTACCTCTCCACCTCCAATATTCCGTGAAATATTGCCTCGTCAAATGTTAACGGACTTTTGGTAGCCTTTTGCCTAACTTAAGTTCCGAGAATTCACTATTACACATAGCAGTACAATCACCACAAACATAGAAGTTACCGTACTAAGTTCACAGGGTTGTCGATTACGATATTCCAAGCACCTTATATGAAGTAATAATAATAATAATAATATTAATAATAATAATTGTTCCGGGGTATCTGTGGAACGCAGAGAGGTGAAAGAAGATGTGGACTTGAATGGATCTAACTACGATATCAAAAATTAATTTAAAACTTTAAATAAAGGTTATATTTCTTTTCAGATCTCAAACCTAACAAAATTCTTCACTTAGTGACCAATGTATCAGGTACAATGACAATATATTTTGGTACCAGAATAGAAAACCCTAGAATACGGAATTTAATAGTTCTGGGCTTCAAGGCCCAAATTTACAAGTTTACGATGTCGCCAAAGTAGCGTTTAATTAGACACGAAATTCCAGAGCACATTGCTCAAACCGATACAATTTACGGCCTTCAAAAGGCACCACTCAATATTACACTAAAATCAGAAAAGAGTTCACATGCTCTCCGAATTCAACAAAGGAGACTGGCGCCCAATTTCTTACAGCCTACACAAGGCAACTTTACAAAAATCTTATAATCTCTGGCCTCCCTAGGCACAACCTACCGCTTACAATTTAGTTCATACAGGGGTATGTAGTACTGTTGGGAGATCAGAAGAATGCTCATGCCCGCGAGGCACGGGACGAAGGGGTTTTCACTAGCAGAGCCAGTGACGCAATGGTTACCATAGCAACTCCGCTACTACCCAGGCGACTTTATATTGTCTTCTACTGGCAGCTCTTCGCTCTTGTCAGTTGTAATCCAGCAAACTGCAAAGTGTCAGTCAATGTTTTCGTGTAGCAGATACGAGCAGATAAGAGCCGATCTGTCTGGGCAGAACAGGAAGTTCGTGCTTGCAGGCCACATTCCTCATTCTTGCATTCTTCTCATCTCTACACAGTACCCATACCACTGGGCCTTCGTGAAAAAAGAACAGGTTAACATTACTGGTCCAAACTCAAAATGTATGGAGGCGTACACTTGCGCTCCTAGAAAACCAAGAATAAAATCCTACCTGAGCTCGCGGTTCGATGATACAGAGACTAATCCCAAGCTACTGAGGTGACTAGAAAGAAAGGTTAATTAATGCTTTAAAGATAAAGCAAAGCAAAGTCACCTCCGTACAGGCCATGAAGGCCCTTGGGTGAGTGTAAGGTAAGGCTTCCACCATTGTTAACCTCGGCACGTGATGGGGTAGAGTGGTTGGCTCTACGCCCGGCCGCCTTTACCTCCAGGAATTAAACTGGTACTCATATTTGGTGTAGGCTGAGTGAACCTCAGGGCCATATGCACATTCGGAAGTGGAAATCTCGTTTCTTAAATTTTACGACTTCCTGACGGGGATTCGAAATCACGTCCTTCCGGGCGAACCGAGCACGCCTTTACCGCCTCAGCCAGGCAGCCCCTATTACAGAAGATAAACAGTTATAAAATCGTAGTCACCTCAAGATAAATTGAAGGGGAACTCGAGAGGGTAACGCACTCTCTATCCTCGATTTCAAGTTATGAAATTTTACATGAGAAGTAGTAGTTTATATTCTTAGGAAACGGAAGGTTACATAGTTAGAAATTAGAACTTCCACCTCGGGTAAGTCTGCGGAGATAGCTAGAGAGATATAGAACTGGTGGCCATTATCTGGGCTGATGTTATGTCTGCCGAAGAATGAGGCACCCCGCCTCCTGTCTTAACACACACACACACACTCCGAAATCCGACGATCAATAAGACAAGGTAGCTAGAAAAGCCGCAGCTTTAATACTGCATTAAAGGCTCTGGATTAAATCCGGACACACCCTCTCATTTTTATTGGCAGAACAAAAAGCTACAAGAAGCCTATAATTGGCTGAAAAAAATACAGAAAATTTCTGATTGGCCAGACTTAAAATCTGGCGGGAATAGAAAGAATTGTTGCAAACCTTGAAGTACCAAAATAAATGAAAGTCAATTTAGTTGCGAAAACCTATAAACACAAAACTTCTTTAAATCGCTCATTCTTGCACCTTACACCAGAGTGCATGACCTCAGTTTTTTGTACAAACATCTATGAAGAAAGTTCAACCTTCTTGATGTACACCAAAGCAAAACAAATAAATACAGTCAGTTTAAGAAACTTTGAAATAACATATTACACAGTTATTCAGTAGTGACATCATCTGGTCAATGTCCCAACTTTATGCATTGGCGGTTTCAAGAGTTGTTCGGTAGATAGTGTTTCTTAAGGTGCTTCTATTAAATGTGTGGGGTTGAGGTGTACCTCCCGGTACAATAATAATAATAATAATAATAATAATAATAATAATAATAATAATAATAATAATAATAACACCGAGCACATTGGCTGCGGTCAGTGTAGCTGTAAGCTTGTATTTGGCACTTGGTGGGTTCAAACCTCACTATTGTCAAAAATCAGACCGAAAATCAGATGTAAGGCTTTTCAGGCGTTTGCTCTATCAACCAGCGTTTCGTCTTAGATCTGACGCCAGACTCATCAGAGTGGGATGTGTCAGACCCTACCCACTGACGCTGGGGTGTATGCAGGTGAAGTTACCAAAAGCCCATTATAAGAGGCACAGTCTGATAACTGCATAGGGGAGATAAATCTCCACAAAGGAATTATTGCCCGTCTAGCAATTCCGATGGAAATTCTAAGTTCCCATGGAGGGAATTAGATATTTTTCCACCAATAGAGCAGAGTGTGGCCTTTCGCAGGGGAATTCCACCATACGTAACCGCATTCAGATACTTGGGGAAAAGGACCAACTGAAAATAAAACTGAACTGAAATTTTGGTTTTTGTTTTAATCTCAAAACTTCATAGAACGATACTTGACTTATAGTTTACATGAACTTGAACTAAAACGTTTGGAGTAATGCACCGTTTAAAATGTTTATAACTTTGCTACATTTAGTGTTATTAAGAAATAGCTCGCCTGGTGACCCATGATCTTTAAAGTGTCACGTATATATGGTATGACACCATGGTTAGCCGGTTCTAGTCCTTTTGGTCAAGAAAGTGTTCATCATCAGAATGTTGACCGGTGGAGTAGTAGAGGTGATGGTATATAATTTCTAATATGATTTCTCAATAGTTAAAATGAAACTTCCCTTTTAAATACGGGCAGCAACAATGGACATTGATTCCGTGCGAGACGTTATGGCAGGTTTGTCAAGATAATTTCATTTTTAACGTAGAAGACAAACGTTTTTGCAAGAAGTGAGGTCAATTTGTGTAAATAATGTATATATATATTTATATATTTTGCTTTTCTCAAATAGTCCTGAAAAGACAATGGGTTCTTCCATTTTTTTTTTTACATTTTTTCAGTTTCTAATCTAATTTTTGATTTTTGTTATCTACCACGTGATGAAGTCTGAAATAGAGACGAAACATATCCCTAAATATTTTAAATATGCTTTTCATTGAATAGTTCACTTGTAAAGTGATGTGTATTGATTGGGTGCACCAAAACCTAACATTGTTCCTTAGTTTCAACTGTATTAATACGGATCTACACGATGAAGTTCGTAAATTGTACATATAATTTCTAATCACTAGAATGCCAACCAAAAGCCTGGATTCAGTTCCAAATCTCTCTGCAGTGTTCGTATGGAATGATAACATTTGACTATGTTGATGGTGATTTCATCCCCTCTGTTCGAAAGGAGTAAGCTATGTGACGGCACTGAGTTCCACCCTCACCCTTTCTAACAAATATCACGTAATTATATTCAACTCATTAACTCCTCTGATGAGGTTGACGTCAGGAAGGACATCAGATCGTAAAACCTTGCTACGCAGATTCATCCCACTTCATGCCCGAAGCCTTAGAGAAACTAATAATGTTATTGTTTTCACGTCCCACTAACTATTATTGACGGATTTCAGAGACGCCGAGGTTCCAGAATTTCGTACCACAGGAGTTCTTTTACGACACGAGGCTGACGTGTTTGAGCACCTTAAAATACCACCAGACTGAGCCAGAATTTAAACAGCCAAGTTGGGGTTAGAAAACCAGCGCCTCAACCGTCTCAGCCCGTCCGTAGAGAAATGGGATAAGTGTTGGACATACAGAGTGATTCGAAGAAATGAACGAGTATGGAGCGATTTCTATACAATGCGTATTCATAAAAACAAGAGAGAAAATTCGCAGACATTTAATCAGTAGGTACACATGTAGTTACGTTTACAAACGAAAGACTTTCTAAAATTAACAAATACCGGGCGACTTGGCCGTGAGGTTAGGGACGTGCAACTGTCAGCTCGCATCTGGGAGAGAGTGGGTTCGAACCCCACTGTCGGCAACCCCGAAGATGATTTTCCGTGATTTCCTATTTTCACACCAGGTAAATGTTGGAGCTGTACCTTATTTAAGGCAACGGCCGCTTCCTTCCCACTCCTAGTCCTTTCCTATTCCATCGTCGCCATAAGACCTATCTGTGTCGGTGCGACGTTAAGCAAATAGCAAAAAGAAATTTAACAAATTACATCCTTGATTTCGAGTTGAAAGAAATTGAAACTGAAATATTTTTGAACGTGTTTGTCGCTTTTTAAAATATAACGGGGTCGATGTGTTTAATCTTCAGTTCCTTTTTTCCTTTTAATTTACATGGTATGAGTTGACAACTTCTCCACATTTTGCGAAAAATTTATAGCTTAACATGAACGTCAATGAGAGCAACTTTATGAATACTGCCGATACAGTCACTTTTACATTCAAATTTTCCTTGTTCTATTGAGAGAACAAAATTTACTGTGTTGAGTATTCTCCAATTGTTTAAATGTTGTTTTCTAATCCTCATGCAGCTTTAGCTTGCGCTCGGAACATGGCTGAGTTCTATAAATTAATATTATAATGACATTTCGCGTTGTGAAGTTGCCATAACTGTATTGACATGGTCTTAGCGGTATAAACAGCGTTACTGGATAATACTGAACACTTCGTGCTGTAGTGACAATCATCCCAATATCTAACTTAGCAAAATTGTAAAATATATTCTAAGATTCATAAAGGTACGCAATAATAATAATAATAATAATAATAATAATAATAATAATAATAATCGTATGGCCTCGACGTTTCGTTTTACTCCACCAGATGACAAAGTAGGCCGCACAAGATTTGGACGATTTGGCACTGAGTTTTTTATTAACTTTTCAAGTAAATACCAAATATATCCCGTTAGATATTTTACAAACCGACATCGTACAACTTGGAGTGTCAAATGGACTTGTTACACCTTACAAATGTCCTCTACTTCTTCTGGGTTTGAACCCACGATCTTGAGATCCAGAAGTCGACACTCTAACGAATTATCCACAGAGGGAGCTTTCGTAAAGGTATGCCTGGCTGTTTTCACAAGATGAACTAACAAATGTAGGTACATAAAAAATTGAAGCAATGGAAAGAGAATTATTCAAAGAAATTCACCAATCTGATAATGAACAAACTTCAAAATTTATTTATGTGGATGCCCAGGAAATGTTCTTATCTGTAATAGTAGAAAGAGATGCGATTATTTTCAAAGTCCATTGACCTGCCTTTGTTTCATTCGTATGGAGAATACGGTCTCAGTTTGAGATATTCACCCTTCCAGTGATATTGATTGCCAGTACAAGAGGATCCTCTCAAAAGGGCTGCTAAGTGGACGACAAGGGAGACAGTCGCATCAGCACCGAGTACGCATTTATTATAGAGTAGGAGATGTGCGTGAGATACGGTGAACGTCAGCTTCTCGCGTGACTTCCTGGAGCAACAACTGCATGTACGTGTACTGTATATTGATTGGTACACTCATGAAAATTCAGTCATTCTTCCTTTCACTGGGAAAATTCCACCGCTGGTGACGACCCAGTGCACTATTACTGCACTGACAGTACGTGAAGTATAGTAGTAGTAGTAGTAGTAGTAGTAGTAGTTGGTTTATGTAATATTTGCTCATGCAAACAGACCAGAAGAACATAATCCATGAGCAATTATAAGTGTGTAACTTCCTCTAAATCCTCAAATACTTAGTGTTATCAAACCTCCTAAGACAATCCCTATGTGAGAAGCCGAAGAATAAGCAATTAAAGCCTTTAAATCCGTTTGATTTTTATGGTTTCCGAAATCGCCGAGCTGCCAAAATGTTTCTCCCGTAGGAGTCCTTTTTACATTCAAGTATATCTAATGACACGGTGTTGAAGTATTTGAGCGCCTTCGAATACCACTAACTTGAGCCGGGATCGAACCCATACTGTGGACTCGAAAAACAAACTCTTTACCATTTGAGTCACTCAGCTGGACATTTTCGTCTTCTACAATTATTATTATTGGTTTTATGTTCCATTAACTCCATCTTTTATCTTTTCCTGTAAAGCCGAGGTGCTCGACATTTGTCCCACAGTGGTTCTTTTATATGCGTGTATCTTTTCCCACGGAGACTGGGTAATTGGGTCCCTTCAAATACCTCACGACTGAGCCTAAATTGAATCTGCTATCGTGGGCTCAGTAAGCCAGAACTCTACCGCCTAAGCCATTCAGCTTGCCTTCTTCTTCTTCTTCTTCTTCTTATAAGTGTTCGCCTCTGTGGTGTAGTGGTTTGTGTGATTAGCTGCCACCCACTCGGAGACCCGAGTTCGATTCTGGGCTTTGCCACGAAATTTGAAAACGCGGTACGAGGACTAGAACGGGGTCCACTCAGCCTTGGGAGGTCTACTGAGTTGAGGAGGGCTCAATTCTCACCTCAGCCATCCTCGCAGTGGTTTTTCGTGGTTTACCACTTAAGGCCAGGGCCGCTTCCTTCCCTCTTCCTTGTCTATCCGTTCCAATCTTCCCATCCTCCCTCAAGACCCCTGTTCAGCATAGCAGGTGAGGCCACCTGGGCGAGGTATTGGTCCTCCACCCCACCTGTATCCCCGACCTCTTATGCTCTAGGACTCTGCCGCTGAGTCAGAGGGGAAAAAACAACCCTGGACGGTAAACGTATTAAGAAAGAAAGAAGAAAGATTGTTATCAGCTCTACATCTACTAGCTGCATCTGTATGGTTTTCTGAAGCACCGAGGAGCTTAAATTTTGTCTATCGAATGTTCTTCTACGTGGAGTTGAGTCTTCAGACACGGTCTTTGAGCACCTTCTAAAGCCATTAGACTGAGACAGTTACTAGACGTGATCTGCATTCAGTCCATATGAATCTATTCGTTGATTTTTCTGTGGTATTTATTGATGAAGATGTGTCGCTTGTCTGATTCAAAAGTGTGTTGATAATTTGTGGTTTGCTATTAAGTGGCTGTTCTTCGAGTTCAGTGCACCGGAACACATTTTCTACCGAAGGCATGTGAAGTCAGAGAAACGAACAAAAGACCATCCTAGTTCTTGTATTCGGGAGACGGTGTGCTTAAATTCAAACCACAGAGAAGTTAGCAACAATGTCACTGGATTAAAAGTACAGGAATTTGATATCTTAACAATCATGGCGAGGCACAAATCAAAACAATATTTTCAGCTGCCAAGCACACTGACAAGGGGTTAGTTTGTTGTTGATAGAGAGAGATGTAGACGTTTTGGAGGAACGCGCACATCCTGACGTTCGTTTACTTTCCGTTCGGTTTCTCCAGTAAGCAGGTCTTGGACTCTATGTACAGAGCGTTTCTCAAACGTTACGCAAACTTGAGCTAACACAGGGAGAGAGCAAGCAATTTAGGAACTTCTCGCTGCGGAGACACCAACGTGCGGTTTGAGAAAACCCTGTTACGAGAAGTTATAAACTTCTTAGAAGGTTGCCTTGTATCAGGTAGGCTCATATTTGATTGCCCTTGTCAGGTCTTGTGAAATCCTTGTTTGATCTTCAGTATACTTTACCACATACGGACGCCTGATTTTATATTCTGTTGAGACGACAGTCTGTTGGTCTTCCTACCAGATTCGAACACTCAGTTTACTATCTTCGCGTACCACTATAGGTGTCTGGGGTTCTTTGGAGTAGTAGTTATTTTTGTTTGTTTTGTTTTTCTGGGAGATTGAGCACACGCCGAAGAGGATCATGGCGGAGATGAAGATTGATCAGAACCGAGTCTGATCTCCGTTTTACCATGCTTGATGGGTTCGTTTATTACGAAAACATCGATGTTTTAGCTGGTTTATTTTGTAAGTTAGGTAAATTTCGCATAATTATTAATTTTATTCCCCTTTGGTACCAGTATTTCACCTGTATCCTCTATTGGCGTCTGAGGAGATTTAGTTGACTTCTTTTGTGTTCCCATTTCTGCTGGGTGCAAACTAATATACGTAACTTGGTTTTGTTTGTCTATCTATGTATTTGAAATGGCCTATAATTTCCTTCGTTTATTGTATGTGTGCTATTTGAACAATAAAGTGTTTTAATGTTGCCATTTGATGGTCTCCTGAGATATTTCAAAGCATCTAATATGGGAATTTGATGGTTTACTGCTTGCTTGAGGAGATGTGGCCTTGCAGGTTTCATTTATTACTGACGCCGTTTTGTAACGCAGCTAAATGATTAAAGAATGATGTCTTGATTTCGTAAACCGCGAGTAATTTTGTTGAGTTTTCGCGGTGCGCTGCAAGCGGTTATTGGTTCAAATGTAGTCTATAGGTATGTGCTTGTCGGCGGTGATATTATATACGGATGTTGATGCCTTATGGTTAAGTCTTGATGGTGTTAGGGATCTGGTTCGTTCCATGAAATCTACCTTGATTTAGGCCCTACTTGTGAGAAATGTCGATTTGATTTGCGAATGGGGACTATATTATTACCCCATATTTTCACCACATTTTTGTATATGAATGGTTGCTTGAATGTGTGAAATTTGTAATATCTGCCAGGATCAATCACTTTTCTTCGTTTTTAAGTTTAATTTAGGTATTTCATATTAGTTCATTTATTTAACTCTGCGTCCTAATATTTGTTTATGGCCTATGCCGACGCCAAAAACCGAGTGAAGGTATATTATTTTCAGTTTCCTCCATTTTTGATTTTTCTTTCCTGCTTCATTTGTACAGTTTTGTTTCTTTCTCCGGTTACGCCACATTCCTGGGGGAGCAATGTCAATTTATAATGTTTCTTTAGCTTTGGACTGTCGTGTGGGTGAAGACTGCTCGGAGTTGGATTGCGATATAGCGTGGGTGAGGTAACCCACATATGAATCGTCCTCAAATGACTTGTGAAGTACACTTAAGAAAATGGAAATTGCAACACCATGAAAGCATTGGTAGTTTGTCTTGATTTTCAAGATATGGAACGATTGCATGTAGGTATGTAAACGATCAAAGTTTCAGACCCATTGTATTGTTGCTACAGGTCTCCCCACGTGATTGGTCGCGGAGGAATCAACTCCAGTATACGGACTCTGGTGTAGCGTAGTTGACTTACAGTCTGTGCAGTGAAGTGTTCCCCGTCAAACATGCCCCGACGACAGAGAAGAGCACGCTATCAACAACTGTCGCCCTTTGAGAGGGCTCGGATAATTGGGCTGTGTGAGGCTGGATTATCGCTAAGGACTGTCGCTGCACGTGTTGGCCGACAGGCATTTATGGTACAACGTGTATGGCAGCAGTGGTCAAATGAAGGTACCCACACTCGTAGACCTGGCACAGGCCCAGCGCGACACACAACAGTTAGAGTGGATCGCCGCATCATTCGGATGGCCCGGATGGAACCCCATGCAACAGAAGCGCAAATTCGAGCAGCTGTGGCACCCCACGTTACACAACAGACAGTTGGTAATCGCCTGCGTGCAGCTGGCTTACGATCCCGTGTCCCTGCAGGTGTTCCATTGACCCCACAACAGCGACGTGTAAGGCTGGCCTGGTGTCGAGAAAGATCGACGTGGGTCGACGAATGGTACAGGGTCGTCTTTAGTTATGAATCGCGCTTCTGTCTTGCCCGCAGTGATCGCCGGAATCGTGTGCGCCGACGTACCGGGGAGAGGGGCCGCCCAGATCTTATTGTCGAGAGGCACACAGGGCCAACACCAAGCATTATGGTCTGGGGAGCTATTGGCTTTAATCTGACATCACAATTAGTGGTTGTTGAGGGCACTATGACTGCTCGACAGTACGTTGATAAGGTACTCAATCCACTGGTTGTCCCTATGATGGCGAACATTGCTAATGGGATGTTTCAGCAGGACAATGCCCGGGTTCACACTGCACGCATCTCCAGAGAAGCTCTCCACGACATCACAACCTTAGAATGGCCCGCCAGATCCCCGGACCTCAGTCCTATTGAGCATGTGTGGGACATGATGGGTCGAGAACTCGCCAACCGTCCTCAGCCACCCAGAACTCTGGAACAACTGACCCGTGCAGTGAAGCAAGCATGGGCCACAATTCCTCAGGAAGCGATCCAGTGCCTTATTGACTCCATGCCTCGACGAATTCACCAATGTATTGCAGCTCGTGGTGGGCACATCTTGTATTTATTATCGTCCAAACTTGCGGTCAGAGAGACCTGAAAGTATAATCATCGAATCACAACAGAACACTCGTCCTGCATGTTCAATTGCAGCAATGTAGCGCCACTCCTTCTGGGTGTTGCAATTTCTATTTTCTTCAGTGTATTATGCAAGGTTGCAATTCTCATCTCATTCTCACTGCGGTGCCACTAGCTGAGCCTGATAATTGCTCCCATTTGCTTGTGTTAAGATTCTTGCTTTCGTCTTCCCCATCCGACTTCCTTTGGTCAACTCTTACTCTGCCGGGTTGAGAAACTCGGACGGTTGAGCGTTGGACTTCTGAGCCCAACTTGGCAGGTTCGATCCTGACTCTGTCCAGTGGTATTTGAAGGTGCTCAAATATGTCAGCCTCATGTCGGTAGTTTCAGTTTCTTGCAATTTGCTTTACGTCGCACCGACACAGGTAAGTCTTATGGCAACGAAGGGATGGGAAAGGTCTAGGAGTGCGAAGGAAGCGGCCGTGGATTTAATCAAGGTACAGCCCCAGCATTTGCCTGGTGTGAAAAAGGGAAACCACGGAAAACCCTCCTGAGAGCTGCCGACAATGGGGTTCGAACCCACTATCTCCCGGATGCAAGCTCACAGCTGCGCGCCCCTAAACGCACGGCCAACTCGCCCGGTTCGGTGGATTTAATTACACGTAAAAGATGTCCTGCGGGTTAAAATTCCGGCACCTTGGCGTCTTGGAAAGCCGTACAAGTCGTTAGTAGGGATTAGAATCCATTATTATTATTATTATTATTATTATTAATGTATTATTATTATTATTATTATGTCCGACTCGTTGGCTGAATGGCCAGCGTACTGACCTTCGGTTCAGAGGGTCCCGGGTTCAATTCCCGGCCGGGTCGGGGATTTTAACCTTCATTGGTTGATTCCAGTGGCTCGGGGGCTGGGTGTTTGTGCTGTCCCCAACATCCCTGCAACTCACACACCACACATAACACTATCCTCTACCACAATAACACGCAGTTACCTACACATGGCAGATGCCGCCCACCCTCATCGGAGGGTCTGCCTTACAAGGGCTGCACTCGGCTAGAAATAGCCACACGAAATTAAATTTATTATTATTATTATTATTATTATTATTATTATTATTATTATTATTATTATTATTATAACTACTCTTACTCTCTTTCGCCCCCGACAGTTTTAGCTTTGCGAGGTCGAGGGGAGTCTTCCTTCTTCACGCCTTTCTTTCGCCGAATCTATATTTTTCGAAGGATCGCATCTCTTTCTTCTGATCAGTATTAAGAGAGGATGGTTGCCCAGTTATAACTCTTCTTAAAACAGTAATCACCGTGCGAGCTGGCTGTGCGATTAGGGGCACGCAGCTGTGAACTTGCATCTGGGAGATAGTGGGTTCGAACTCCACTGTCGGCGACTCTGAAGATGGTTTTCCGTGCTTTCCCATTTTCGCACCAAGCAATTGGCCACTTCCTTCCCACTCCCAGGCCTTTTCTATACCATCATCGCCGTAAGACCTATTTGTTTCGGTGTGAAGTAAACCAAATAGAAAAAAAATAATCGCACCACCGCGACCACAACCACCACCACCACCACCACCACCACCACAAACCCCTTAGCTAAAGGAAAAGCAAATTGTTGCTTTGCCATCAATTAATTTTAACTTATTCATTATGAGAGTTTGGTGCAAGTAGATTAGACAGTTGTCCAATTGTCTTCAATTTTTTCTGAAATATCACGAACATACAGCTTGACAAAATGAGTGTGTTACTTTCCTGAAAATGTGACATGTTACAAAAAATTGGCGAACGTTTTTTCTTAAAATGCATACTGTTATAATCGCAGTTTTCTATAACACTGCATGGTTTGCAGCGCTAACCCAAACATCAGACATCTAACTTATGTACAGTACTTTTTTTTAAACCACTTAAAGGGGGGTGAAAATAAGTGAACAAGGGGTTGGATTCGTTTTATGAGGATAAACCACGCAGTTTGCTATAAAACTGCGATTATAACATTATGCATTTTATGAATTATGTACAGTAAAGTGTACCACAACCTGTCAAAATCATTTTTATTGCAATTATTTCAAAATATCTTGATAGTAAGTGATATGACGTATGAATAATTAGCAAATGTATTATGTACTAAGTCTTTACCGCGGCTTCGCTGGCGAGAATTTCATAATTTGATAAAAGTGATTGTTCCTCGGTACTGCACTAAGACATTATCTGGAAATCGCTAAAGTATAAAAATTTATCGGAAAATTGCGTTCCATTTACCCCATAAACTCTTTGTAAACCATATTTGTGGTATTGTCTTTTGGGGCTAAGATGACCAGGCTACTGGCAGAGCTAACTCTGAAGCACGCGACATGGAAATCTACATGTAAGAAGCGGGTCCTCTCTCAAGTCGAAAAAAAGTGTTTACTTATTTTAAAGGAGATTCCAAATACCTATTTCCTCGTCTGTCACATCTTCAGAAATATACGTATTCCTTCATTTTTGCTACGGGGATTCCGTGGCTCACAGAGGAATGGGAAGAGCCCGGGTTGAATGGCTGGACAAAAAATGTCTTAGAGCAGCATTTAACATAAATTTGGAAATTTTGTTTCTTTACTTTATTTTAAAATTGAGAGACAGAGAATCTTAATGAATACCAAACAGTAGAACAGGTTATTAATGAGCTCGTCAGCTCTAACAATATCGGGGACTTAGAAGTCCTCAAACCAGGTACAAAAACTTGAGATAATTACCAAGTTGTTAATTTGCATAGAGAAGACCATTATTGCTCTTGACGAGTAAATTTTTTTACAAGAGCAAGATTTTCTCCGAGCAGGCACATTAGACAGGAGTATGATGTCCATTATACCATAGTCTAGCAATCCGTTTCTTTTAATACACAAATTACACTTGGTAACCCATCGGGTGACCTCACTCTAGAGTGTTCATACACAGTTGAGCCATGTTGGGCTTATCAACTACTTCACAATAAGATTGATTACTGGTCCTAAAGGGAACCAAAACGAAGAAATAGTTACAGAATAACCAGGAGCATAATTGCCCGTACTATATGGCCTTAGGAGTAAAAAAAAGGGGGTTGCACATAACCGGTCATAAACGAAAAGAAAGGAGCCGAAACACCAGCAATCCATGTAGAAATTACTAGAAACCTAAGTGGGTTTACGGCCAAATGATACAGAGGCTAATCCCATACCACAAGGGGGTGATTAAAGGAGGAACATTTGAAGCCAAGGCAAGATTTACAACATTTTAAGGTGAAACCTTAGCCACCTAATGCAAGGTTGAATGGGAAACGACAGAGGGTCACCACTCTTCGTTCCCTTACATTACATATTTCCCAGTAGGGAATAGTCCTCAGACTTCGCCGAAAATTGTACGTTTAAACCACCATTTTACAAAATTACATTAAAAGAAAACGGCTAAAACCATCCCCTCAAACTACACGCTGGCGCTATCACAAGTTAAAGAAATTCTGCCCTTACGTTGTATCGCTGGATATTCTTCAAGCAGGCCGCGCCACTGCCTCCTAGGCCTCCGTCAAGTCGCACTCCCGGGCAGTAGAGCAATTCAGACAAGACGGCCTTAAACTGCCCTGCTTTTATAGTTCCGTAAGGGGAAGCTTCCAGAACACTTTCCTGATAGGCTGGATTCCTGTACACACCCCTGGGTTTAATTGGCTAGAGAAAATATTTCTAAGCACCTGATGGGTGGAGTACAATGCACCAGGTGAAGTGTTCACAACTTCGATACATTAAGAAAGCAATCCTCAGAAGAAGGTTTACCAACTCCTAAAATAAATATTACTCTATCAAGTAGTTAGTTTTTACTCCGAGAGAGTGAGCTAACAAATCGATGGTAGAGCCATCTAACTGTATAATTCTTTGGGAGTTCACAAGATCTAGTCCGTTGGCATTTTGGCCGTAGAGAAGACACACAGTTTAAATAGCCGGGGAATGTGTACCCCTGTTACAATTTTTAAAAAAGGAGATTCCAAATACCACTTTTAACGTCTCTAACATCTTCAGTTTTTGATATACAAGTATCCTCATAAAAATAATCCAACTCCTTCTTCACTTCATTCCACCGCCTCCCCCTCTTAAGCGGACTTCCCAAAATAAAAAATATGCATTTCTTAATTTTTAAAGAAGATTCCAAATACCAGTTTTCACGTCTGTAACGTATTTTATAAGATATACTATAGATACAGTCATTTTCAAAATTCGCCCACCTTTTCAATTCATTTCTCACTCTGAAGTGGATTTTCCGAAAACAAGAATATGTGAATATTGAATGTTCACAACTGCATTGGAATCGAAATCGACTTTCAATCTATTAGGTCTTGTTATACGTTCATACGTACGTGTTTCTTTATTTTTAAAGGAGATTCAAAGTACAACTTTTACATCTGTAACATATTCAGTTTTTGAGATTTAAGTAACCCAATTAAAGGACTCAACCCCATTTTCAGTCCTCTTCACCCACTTAAGTGAATTTTCCGAAAACCAAAATACGTGTCTCTTTATTTTTAAAGGAGATGATGTGTGCCAGTTTTCAAGTCTGTAACATCTTCAGTGTTTGAGATGTAAGCATCCTCATAAAAATAATTCAGCCCCCTTTTCACTAATAAGAGAATTTTTCGAAAACAAAAACATGCATAAAGAGAATTCAAATACGAATGTTCATGTCTTTAAGCTGTTCAGTTTTTTTTGTTATTGATATAATCATTTTAAAAATTCACTCTCATTTTCACCACTTTAGCGACGGAATATTCAAAAATCCTCCCTTAGCAAGCACCTACCCCGTAATATAAATGTATCCCCAAAGTGTCGTTTCTTTATGTCCCGTAGTTTTGGCTCGGCGATGATGAGTCAGTCAGTCAGTCAGTCAGTCAGTCAGTCAGGACATGCTATTTTATATACTTACATTATTTTTTGTCACTGTTCTTTGATAATTTATAATTCGATTTTATGAATTCCATGTCCCTCCGGTAAGTGGAAGTACAGGAAATATAATTGTGAAATATACATAGTATGTATCCGAACATGTAAAATTGTTCCATGCTCAAATATATTGTAATAAACTCAAATGAAACTGTTACCTAAAAATTAGGAATTACTGGACATATGGACATCTAAATTCATAAGAATATTTCTTAACCTGTCTGATGATAATATAACTGGACCGTGAACTGTACTTTGTGGTCGTAGAATTTCAATCGCTCTTTCCTCATGCCGCCACGCCATGTGTTACAGTGCAGCTCGGCTGGACACATTGATTCTCCTCCCCTCTCGCCGCACCTCTCCAACCCACAGCCAGTGAACTGGTGATTTCATTACCCGAATATAACCACATCTACCGACATTTCGGAGATGGACAACTTCAAAAATATATACCCCATTACACATTGGGGAAAGCTATTTTCGAGGTCAAAGGTATCGTTTTGTCTTTCTTCTTCTTCTTCTTCTTCTTCTTCTTCTTCTTCTCCTCTTAGTATGTTTGTTGGGCTTCGTTTGTGCGTATTACCCAGCCACTAATCGTACTATCACTTGGATTCAAATCTATGCAGGATGTTATGTAACTGTGAGTGAAAGACATAAGCAGTGAAATAAGATAAATATGGACAACTGTACACTGTACCGAGAAAAGTAAACAAAGAAAAGCTGACAAAAACCTAGGGGTTATAATACATAGTTTTAATCTTCACGCTGATGTGATCCATCACGGCAGCTATCTACAGCAACAAAACAAGACCGGATCAACATATTATAGGGAATGAGACCTTAAATTCTAATATTAACTTCCGACAAAAGTATAGAGAGAGATTCAGCAGTATGAGGCGTAGTGTCCGTTACCAGACATGAGATTTGAATAGGAAGAGGGAATTTTTTACCGAAGAGTGGATTTAATATACGTTTGGGAATCCGTTCGAGCAAGGTACATTGCAAAAATAATGTGATTAATCGTATCTATTTCTGTTTCACATTTACATGCGTTTGAATCCACCATTTTTATTCGAAAGAAGTGATTTAATCTCATGTGCATCAGATTGGCGATATGACGTGTAGTGTAACAGTGAAATAAAAACCAAACTTTTTCTGGAATCGTTGGTAGTACCATAAACCAGGGCCTCTCAGGGTGCATGCGCGTGGTGCATGCACTGTGCACGGTGCAAAAGACGACTTGGTTTGGTTGACCAGAGTGCAGACCCCCCACTCCTCGATTTGGAGCAATAGCGCTTACTCTCTCTTTCCTCACGCCTCTCGCTCGCTCCGCCTGTCTCCCTCTGCCCCACTTGCGCCGTAGCGCTCCAAATCCGGGCTGAGTTGAGCCGAGCATAGCCGAGTAGAGCCGAGCTTAGCCGAGTAGCCCAGAGACGAAGCGTTGATCCGAGCCATACCGAGCGACACCGAGCGACACCGATGCACAGTGCACGAAGCTCTTGCGCCTCGCTCTGCACGCGTGAGATTTTGGGCGTTTGAGAGGCCCTGCCATAAACAAATGACGACCCTTCTCCATCGTATGTCTACTCCAATCTGATTGCCACTTCTGCCAAATATGCGATTACAATAGTCCCAAAAATCAGTGTATAGTAAAGCTAAGTTATAGCTCTTCAGTCCACCAGTAATCAATATATCGCTGCTGAAGGAACAATACCGCGTATCTGACACTGCTCTTCCTATCCATTATTTTTCTAAAGACTGGTCACGCTCCCCAGCCACATACGGGTATGCAGGCCATCAGAACAATTCCGGACGGTAGAGGTAAACTCTAGTAAGTGATAATTTATAAATCTGATTTTTATCCCATACCCGTTCGTCGCTACGGTATTATACTGACATTTATAATTGAATGCTTAACATCTGATATATAATCCGCCAAAATTCGCGATCTGACGGAAACGTTCCTCCCATTTTTCAATCTTTATTTCCAGCAATCGATTTCGTAATTCCCGGGCTAGCTCCAGGTATTCCGAACGGTCAGTTGGGTCCCTAAATCTTTGCCATCTTTTCCTATAAGCATTTTTAATATGAATCAAATCCGTGGTGTCATCTTTGGTGCCTTGGCGGTACTGAACCCGTCGTCGGACTGCATTCGTAGTCATTACTCGGTCAGGACCCGTTTCTAGCGCGGTCCGCACATTTTGACGAAAGTCTAGAATATTATTATTATTATTATTATTATTATTATTATTATTATTATTATTACGGAGTTACCCGTGGAAGTCAGAGGTGAAAGAAGGTGCGGGCTGGAATGGGTCTAACTACAAGTCCGAAAGAGGAATTAAAATTTCAATAAAGGTTATATTTTCAAAACTTAACAATGGTAACATAGAATTTTGAGTGTACAACAAATAACAAGAAGTTAAATCAGGTACACATTCAAGAAGTCCAAGATTAGAGAAACATTTTACCAGTATCCACTAGGGGAAATAACAAAGAAAATCAGGTACAATGCCGCTTTACAAGAAAAGCACCAGTAAGTGGTCTTTACAAATTCTGGGCTACGGGCCCAAATTCATCAACCCTTGAGCTCTCAGCTCACAATCACAAAATACCAAAGGGCAGAAAACCCTTAATTACCTGGAGCTCTTGCTCCCGCTTGATAATACCAGAAAGAGCGTACCTGCTCTCAATTTTACAAGCCTATCAAAGGCCGCAACAAACTTCACTTCTATCTGCCTTCAAGGCACGCAAAGAAACAGGGGTATTTAATACCCAACCTACAGGGCCTTCGCATGAAGAAAACAAAACATCACGTTAGGTTACTGGCCCAAAGTACAGAAAGGATTGGAGGCGTGAACTTGCACTCCTAAATACACATTTTAAAACCTAAGTGGCTCTAGGCCGATACACAGGGGCTAATCCCAAGCTAGGGAGGTGACTCGTATGAGAAAACTTTAATACATTAAGGAAGAGAAGAAACGGTTATGAAAACGTAGTCACCTCAATTTCAAACTGAAGGGGAGCTCGAGAGGAAAAAACACTCTCTATCCCCGCTTTACAGTTAAAGAGATTTGTAGTTTTTACATAGACAGAAGAGGAATTTACATTTTAAAGTGGTAGGTTACATATTAAAGGTTTCGAACCTTCCCCGAGAGTTAAACTCCTGAGCTAGCAAGAAATAAAGATGTTAAGAGGCCATTACCTTGATGAAGAACTGCTGCCTGAAGAACGGGGCGCTTCCCGGCCCCTGCTACATATCCACACACTAAGCTAGATGTTACTGAAGTGGCCAGGAGACCAGAAAATCAGCAGTTTTTATACCCTCGTGGAAAATTCGAGACCTTTCAGGAATGAGTAGACACACCCACTCAATATTTATTGGTTGACAGCAAAACCTACATACAACTCGAGGAAGAAACACCTTATTGGTGGAAAATTAATTACAGAAATTCCTGATTGGCTACATTCAAAACAGGCGGAAAGAAAGGATTAATATTGCAAACCCACAAATGACAGAACAAAATTTAGTAAAGACAAAACTTATGAATAAAAAATTTCTTCCTGAGAGTTCATTCCATTGCGCCAGAGTGCATTACCATGGTTTTTTAGTAGAGACATCTGTTAGAGAATGTCCACACTTCTTGATCACTGAAAAACAAAAGCAAATCAAAAACACTTAGTGACATCTTCTGATAAACCGTAGAGTTAGTTCAGTTTTTAAAGTTCCGGGTTTCTCGAGTAGAGAAGTTTCAATTGGCGCAAGATTTGAACTTGCGTCGTAGAGGTGTACCGCCCGGTACAATTATTATTATTATTATTATTATTATTATTATTATTATTATTATTATTATTATTATTGATGTTATGAACCCTGCAGCAAGATGAAAGACCGCTTCTTGGCGATAAATTACATCTGCTGCCATTGTCATTGTTGACAATGTGACCAGCACCATTGTCGCGCGTAGGCAAGTGTTCGGGATTTCTGGCGATACGAATGATATACTTCCGCGCATTATTGACATTATTATAGAGGTGAACAATTTCACTGTCAATATCATTCATATAGTTTATTTCAAATATGTTTAAATTTTTATTTATATGCCAGGAGAATCTACTATAATCTAACTGTAAGTTCTCCAAAGGAAAAGATGGCTCTTGAAAACGAACGCAGGAAGGATTAAAAATTATCGGTTTGTGATCAGAATCAAGTACACTATGAACAGTAAAATCAATTCGTCTCAACTCCCTTTTCACCCCACCGCCGTCGAATTCCCCCCCCCCGGAAAGAAGGCGTGTTTCTTTATGTTTAAAGGAGATTCCAAATACCAATGTTCATGTCTGTTACCTTCAGTTTGAGATATAAGTATCCCCATAAAGATAATTCACTTCTTTTCACACCCCCCTTAAATTAATTTTCTGGGAAAAGATACTTGTTTCTTTATTAGTAAAGGATCTTGTAAATACCAGTTATCACGACTGTAACTTCAGTTCTTGAGATATGTGTCCTCATAAAAGGAATTCAATTTTTCACCCCCGCCCCCAAGACGATTTTCCCCCAGAAATGCGTTTTTCTTTGTTTTTAATGGAGATCCAAATACCAATTTTCACGTCTGTAACAACTTTAGTTTTTATTAGATGTAAGTGTCCTCATACAATTAATTCAATTATTTTTTTAATTCTTACCAACCCCCCCCCCCCGCATTCATTGGATTTTCCGAAATCCAAGGAATACGTGTCTCTTTACTTTTAAAGCAGATTCCCAATACCAAATTGCACGTCTGCAACATCTTTCCTTTTTTGTGATAATAGTATCTTCATACAAATAATTCAACTAATTTTTCCAATTCCCCCCCCCCCCTTTAAGTGGATTTCCGAAAACAAGAAAATACGTATTAGTTTGTTTTTAAAGGAGATTCCAAATACCAAACTTCACGTCTGTAACATCTTCAGTTTTTGAGATATCAGTATCCTAATAAAAAAGAATTCAACCCCATTTTCAGTCATTTTTACCCCCACGTAAGTGGTTTTTGCGAAAACAAAAAATACATGTTTCTTTATTTTTAATTCGGAATACAAATTACCATTTTTCACTTCTGTAACTAAGCTTTTTAGATATACTGTAGACATGCTCATTTTGAAATTTGAAATTTCACTCCCTTTTTAGTTCCCCTTAAGTGGGGTTTTCGAAAATAAATCACCTATGTTACTTTACATTTACAGGAGATTCCAAATACCAGTTTTTACGTCTGTAACATTTTACGTTTCTGAGATATACTGTAGATATAGTGTTTCTAAAAATTCACCCCATTTGTCACTCCAGTTAATGGGGGTCCATTAAACATTTCTTCAGCCAATAAAATTTTGTCTGCGGGAAAAATGTAAAAAAATCGCCTGACTTATATTTTTTATCTGAAACATATTTCCGTGAGTCTTGTAATTTTCCTGGGAAATGGCCCGGAAAGCGATCACGTAAATGTCGCTAGCTGAGGCAGTTCGGGGCGCGCGCGCCAGCATAGGCTGCAGGACACCGTAAATACTTTCGGATTACATATTAGTCTGTATCAGTTTGTACATTATAACTTTAAATATTTGAATATTGTATATTGTACTGAGTATGATAAAAAATGAACAACTTTAAAGAATAGGTTTACATTAATTTATAATGAATTAAGAATCAGTTTCTAGCTTCAAGGCAGTCTAAGATTTCTTAGTCACTGTCATCACTCATCTCACTATCTGTCGAGTCATCTTTTACACTGATGATGAATGGCTCCATTCCTTCGTCCCTTACTATTTTCTTGGCCCAACCGTCTGTTTGAAGATTTTCCGCGCGATTGAAACACTTTTCCCAATCTGCAGTAGTCACACGGTCGATGGCTTCTGACGTTTTTATACGTTCTTTAATTTGAATGTCTTGTTTCTCTCTGCCACTTCTCTCTTGACTTAAGCCCAAATCAATTCACATTCGCTATCGATCTTTAACTGCACTTACGGTGCGAACTGAACAGCTGCATGACTGGGAATGAATTGGGTAAGGTGGCCCGGAGCGGATGGGCTTCAGCTAGACAGCACAGTACGATCAGCGTTGCCAATCCGTACTCGGAGGTAAGCGACTCTCGACCATCTGCCGCTCCGCCGTTCCCATATCTGACGACAGCGCAGTTTTCCTCATCCGCCTAATTTGGTGGCCGCAACAATAGTGTAATTTCATTCATTTAACTAGACTTTAAGCTAGCCATAAAAAGCAAATACGTCTTGGAAGGTGGGATCCTTCCTTCAACCTAAACCTTAGTTGTATCGTAAGTGACATTTTAGTTACTTTATAGAGAGCAGAAAAAAGCTGCTGAGGTGCATATTTAGCTCCTTTAAGACAGGTCCAATCGACAGTTCTGACTGTTGTGAACTATCGTAAAAGTCAATACGATAAGGAGTGCGGCGGACGGCATAAGGTTGAACTGTTGTATGATCATTTACCGTTGCTTATCAATTCGTTCTTCTTGAACATGCGACTGTTTTTAATTTCGTGTGGCTATTTCTAGCCGAGTGCAGCCCTCGTAAGGCAGACCCTCCGATGAGGGTGGGCGGCATCTGCCATGTGTAGGTAACTGCGTGTTATTGTGGTGAAGGATAGTGTTATGTGTGGTGTGTGAGTTGCAGGGATGTTGGAGACAGCACAAACACCCAGCCCCGGGCCATTGGAATTAACCAACGAAGGTTAAAATCCCCGACCCTGCCGGGAATCGAACCCGGGTCCCTCTGAACCGTAGGCCAGTACGCTGACCATTCAGCCAACGATTCGGACTGAACATGCGATGGTATACACATAACTTATCTTCATTCCTGTGAAACATGCACATACAAGTGTATCCATAAGACGACATGACTAAAACAAGTCACGTACGATGAAAACCACAAAATCGTCGATTTTGCATTTTTTTTTTTGCTAGGGGCTTTACGTTGCACCGACACAGATAGGTCTTATGGCGACGATGGGATGGGAAAGGCCTAGGAGTTGGAAGGAAGCGGCCGTGGCCTTAATTAAGGTACAGCCCCAGCATTTGCCTGGTGTGAAAATGGGAAACCACGGAAAACCATCTTCAGGGCTGCCGATAGTGGGATTCGAACCTACTATCTCCCGGATGCAAGCTCACAGCCGATTTTGCATTTACGATACTTTACCTCTGATGTTCAGAAATTGCGTTGTGTTCATTTTCCTCCGCTGGTGTGCAACGAAAAATGAACCTTAAATACATATCATACCGAGCATGTGGCTGCGCGATTTCGCTCGGCTTACATTCGGAAGATAGTGGGCTCGAACCCCACTGTCGGTTGCTCTGAAGATGGTATTCCGTAGTTTCGCATTTTCCTACCAGGCAAATCCTAGGGCTGTACGTTAATCAAGGCCACGGTCACTTCCTTCCCTTTCCTACCACATCGTCACCATAAGTCCTATCTGTGTCGATGTGACATAAGGCAAATTGGAAAAAAAGAGTCATGCAAACATACACTCATAAAGTACGGTACAGTAAGCTTCATTTTATTTCGCTCATAAGCACAGGAAAATGAATATAACTAAAATTATACTTTTTTAATTGGCTTTAAGTCGCTCCGACACAGATAGCTCTTATGGCGACGACAGGAGAGGAAAGGGCTAGGAGTGGACAGGAATCGGCCGTTGCCTTAATTAAGGTACAGCACCAGCATTTTCCTGGTGTGAAAATGGGAAACCACGGAAGACCATTTTCGGGGCTGCCTACAGTGGGGTTCGAACCAACTATATCCCGAATGCAAGCTCACAGCTCCGCGCCCCTAAACGCACGGCCAACTCAAATGGTGAAAATTATTCTGATGAACTACATATTATCCGTATGTGGTGGCTGGTAGGCGTGGCAAGTGTTACGGAAAACAATGAATGGGAAGAGCATTGTCAGATACGCGGTATTGTTTCTTCAGCGACGATTACTGGTGGAATAAAGAGATATACAGTAATACCATAATCGATTTGAGCCGTCCTGTAGAGGTTCACTGCCTTCTAAATGGCAAAATGTTAGAGTGTCAAAATTGATACATACTGTAGGCCGCCTGTATGTCACCTGTTCAAAAGGCCGACGACCCTGTGTAGCTCTTATTCTTCTTCTAACTGTTGTTCCGGGATTCATCTAAGGAGATCTGATGAAAATGAAAAACACTTCTACTGTAGAATATCTAGGGGTGTTATTCCACCACGCTCCTCACGTTCGTTTTCACAACGAAGCTGACATAATAATAATAATAATAATAATAATAATAATAATAATAATAATAATAATAATAATAATAATAATAATAAGTTGAGACTCGTCAAGTCATGAGGGTCAATGGGGTAAATACTTATTGATACTTATTGAAGGATTTCCTTATGTAAAGTAAAGGCAATCAAAGAGGATTTAGGGAAGGAAATCAAAACCCTGAGATTTGCCTCACGTGAAAATGGGAACACACGGAGAAACCATCTTCTCATCTGCCGACAGTGGGGTTCGAACCCACTATCTCCCAAATGCAAGCAGATAGCTACGTGAACCAAACCACGCAGTCACTTGCTCGGTGCATTCCTTTTACCTCAAACAGTTACCTTTCGCCACTATTGCAACTTTAAAATATTGCTCTCTTGACACCGCAACAGATAACTGGCCATGGCTGTAAACTGGCCGAGGTAAACGGACACATTCGCGTTCCTTGACGTTTATTGATCGTGATACAAAGTGCCAAGCGAACTGGAAATTGATGCTTCCTGAAGGAAAATCGAAGTGTTTTATCGGATATTGTTAAGTCTATTCGAGGGGTCAGAGTTCTCTGTCCAGCTTTATCTCCAATTATGATTTGCAAATCTAAATTATTTTCGTAATAATACTTCCTACAAGTAGACCCTAATCTGGTTCCGTTTAGGAGCCGTTGGGAAACGTTCCGGTTTCTAAGGAGCATAACTATGGCTCCAGTTTTTACAATAAGAATATGTGGAGGCAAACCATTAAATCCAAGGAATACCGGGCGAGTTGGCCGTGCGCGTAGAGGAGCGCGGCTGTGAGCTTGCATCCGGGAGATAGTAGGTTCGAATCCCACTATCGGCAGCCCTGAAAATGGTTTTCCGTGGTTTCCCATTTTCACACCAGGCAAATGCTGGGGCTGTACCTTAATTAAGGCCACGGCCGCTTCCTTCCAACTCCTAGACCTCTCCTAACCCATCGTCGCCGTAAGACCTATCTGTGTCGGTGCGACGTAAAGCCCATAAAAAATAAAAAATAAAAAAATCCAAGGAATTCTAGAATTATGTAGGAAAATGAAGTAGCTTGCTTTCATCTTTAGTATTAATTTTTTGACGCTAGTGTATGGTTTTGAACTACCGAGAATTAGCCTGTGACTTTCAAATGAATTAATTAGGAATGGGAACTTTCGAGAAAATTGTAACATATTTCGCAGAAGTGAACGTTTTGCTATAAATTTCAATCACGATATCATCGTGTGCTAAAATTCTGGCTGGTATTTCAGTATTTGATCCGTCACCATATGTAGTACAGCTGACCAGTAAGACGTCTTACAGCGCATGCGTGCCAGTTTCCCTTCCATCTTCCCTATAGTGCCTGCTGCTCAGCGCTCTTACGGTTCAGGCGTCCTTGAAGCACTGGAGAGCGCATTAACCAATCAGAATGATAAGTTTTCCTTTGATAATTTAAAAATATACGGCAAGAAATTGTTATGCGTCCACCTCTGTGGTGTAGTGGTTAGTGTGATTAGTTGCTACCCCCGGAGGGCCGGGTTCGATTTCCGCCTCTGCCACGAAATTTGAAAAGTAGCACGAGGGCTGGTACGGGGTCCACTCAGCCTCGAGAGGTCAACTGAGTAGGAGTGAGTTCGATTCTCACTTCAGCCATCCTAGAAGTGGCTTTCCGTGGTTTCCCACTTGTCCTCCAAGCAAATGCCGGGATGGTACCTAACTTAAGGCCGCGGCCGCTTCCTTCCCTCTTCCTGTCTATCACTTCAAATCTTCCCATCCCCTTGCAAGGTCCCTGTCCAGCATAGCAGGTGAGGCCGCCTGGGGGAGGTACTAGTCATCCTCCCCAGTTGTATTCCAGGCCCAGTGTCCGAAGCTCCAGGACACTGCCCTTGAGGCGGTAGAGGTGGGATCCCTCGCTGAGTCCGAGGGAAAACCGACCCTGGAGGGTTAAAAAGGTAAATAATAATAAGAAGAAATTGTTATGATTTTCAAGACACTCAGAATTTTGGTCAAAATTCTTTACGATGTCAGTCGGTTCAACCGTACTCTTAGAAGAGATGTAAAAAAATCAGCCTACTGTTTAAGTACATAGATTATTATTAGATTTAGAAAAGCTATGATATAATTTAGTCCTTGGATTCTCAACTATCCACTTTATATTCCCTTAAAGGAGTGTGAGCAATCACGGTAAATTACAAAAGATGAGTGAATGTATTTGTTTCTTGATAGGAAAGCCCTAATCTCTATTCCCGTTAACGGACGGTGTTCGTTGTAGTTTTCAGGTTAACGGTGGTCTTCTCGTCCAGTACAAAGAAAAGGTATAAATGAAGATTGTTCGTAATAGAATTATTCCCTCAACAGCTCTATGCCTAACGAAGCATGTTGTTGAGTGGATCACACTCATCTCCGTTCTATTACCTCGACAATTCTCTCTCAGAAGAGAGACGTAGTTAACTTGTACACATCGTGACAAAGAATGTAATGGTCTGACCATTTCTTGATCTTCGAATACAAGAAGGACCGAAATGAAGGAACACATTATCATAGAGATTTCTTGGCTATTTGATACAATGTGATAATACGCAACCACGCAACCACTTTATCTCATCTCCTCTATAAAAAGCGGTAAATTTTGTGTTTAGCTACAAATAGTTCTAAATGCCGTTTATTGACAAAGCATGAATTGAAAATAATATAATCTATATATTAAAAAAATTGATGAAAACTAAAGTCAGTCAGTACGGCCATTCTATCCGGTCGATTTCCTTCATTTTTTAACTGAAAGGTATTCATGCGCCGATTTGTCATCAGGCACTATAAATCACTTAACTTCTACCTTCCTCAAATTATTTCATTTTTCAATTTTTTGTATCTTTGAAGCAATCATATCTTTGGTTCTAATTGAGGTACGGAGCTCGGTTTGGCCTAAGAACACTCAGTGGATCAGGTTCTTTAATTTCAGCCCTTAACTATTCAAATTGGTTCATTCTGAGCAAAGTTATGAGTGCAAATTAAATTTGACGTCTCATTTCTTCAACATTTTTTCTCATTGAACCAATCATATTTTTCGTTCTAATTGAGGTACGCAGTTCGTTTTGATCTAAAAACGCTCAGTGGATCAAGCGCTTTCTTTTGAGGTAATAACTACTTACATTGGCAGATCATGAGAATAGTTATGAGTACATTTGTCTCCATGACGAAGATCTTTGAAGGACTTTTTAATAGTTCGGCGCGTACCGGTAGTGTTGTTCCAAGGAACGTTTAATTCAATTTCTTTGTGTAATGTATTTTCAAGTGTTTTCTTGACACAATATTACATTCTATTACTACAGCAGATCATGTGCTTTATTTCATTAAGTCGGAACTTTGCAAATACATCCGTGAGGATAGTAACGAACAACACCATACATTGTACATTGCGGGCGGAGCCAGCGGGAAACTGCTAGTATACACGATTTTATATATAGTTTTTCGATTATTTTTATATCTCACCCCCTTCTTCCGCCATTTGGACCTGTAAAAAATCCGAAGTATTACTATTCATCTCAGAGACCCTGAAATCTATGGATTCGAAACTTTTAATTATTTCTATGTCTCACCCCCCATTCCATTCGCTCTCCACCTAAAAGGGGGTTGAACTTGGACTTTCAAAAATTCTGGAGTATTACTTTTCAAATCAGTGACCCCGAAAACTATGAGTTCGACACTATTCTCGATTATTTTTGTAACTAACCGCCCTCACCCCCTCCCTTAAGGGCTCTAGGTATGGCTTACCCCCACAGTGCTCATCTCCCGATAGTAATACGTGTACCAAGTTTGGTTGAAATTGCTCAAGTGGTTTAGGAGGAGATGTGTCATTTACACACACACACACACACACACACACACACACACACACACACACACACACACACACACACACACACATCCATTTTTATATATAGTAAGATAAGATTTTTAAACTTCATCCCCTTTCCATCCCCACCCAAAGGAGTCCTATGAGTGCCTTACGCAACAGTATATTTTTACAGATAGTAAGTCTTATGTGTACCAATTTTGGTTGGCAGCTATGCCCAAACGTACATGCATAATTTCGCTGCTCTAGAATCCTGGAGCTGATGTTGCCATGGTTACGGCAGTTCATTTCTTTTATCCGATTCCTAGAGCAGGGGTAGTGTGGTGCCGATATCTCCGTAACGGTTGGTTTTACGATCTTAAAACATGGTTTTCGGGCCCGTAGGGCTTACCGAGTTTTGTTCTTTGCGTCAAGAAGATTAAATTGAGATTTGTCTCGTCCTTATACGACAAATTCGATATTTTGCCTGTATTAGCCTATTATTTTTTATCTCCCCCTCGTGCCCCCCACCTTGAATTGTTTTCAAGATAAAATACAGCCTATGTTACTCACTGGCAATGTAGATTTCTATAGGTGAAGACATTTTTAAAATCGGTTCAGTAGTTTTTGAGAGTATTCGTTACAAACAAACATACACATTTTTCCTCTTTAAATATACATACTAGCAGAAGTACCCGTTCTTCTTACGGGTTATCAGAAACTGGCTATAGTTACTCATACTATCGATGTGACTGCATTAGATATTTATATCACTGGTGTGTTTACTTAAGTACGTAGAAATTATTTGTCATGTTTGGAATTATAGTGGATCATCTTCTTTTCTTCATGGGGGCCCCTAGATATTAGTTCCTAATTAGCGTCGACCTCGAAGATCTTTTGCTACCATGTTTTCCCTTCATTCTCACCTAGATAAACCTGTTCCCTTCACAAAGCTGCAGGTTTAGTGTAAGTATACTTCCGCTAGATAGTACCACAAATAAGTATAGATATTATTGAATGTATTTGTTTGATCCGACATTTCGTAACTATTACAAATGATAAACGAAATACGGGATGATAAAAGAAACTACTATAATTCTCAGGGCTTGTCACTCATGTCGCACATCATAAATAATGAATCTGAGTATAAATGTTGAGTAATTTTTTCAAGTCATGGGCGCACCATCTTGACAATTGTGTACAGTATATAGGTTGTTTTTATGGTTACAGTGATCGTAAAAGTGGGCCAAAATATCAGCACTAATAACATCAGTGAGCCTACTACTCCATGATTTGATAGAAAATAGTTTAAACTATAGGTAACAGACTCCGCAAAATGCTGAAACCTAAGCCAGTACGTAAAAACGGAGGCACGTGGGCAACCGCTGGTCGCCGTACTACGGAGATCTCCGGGGCTATTATTTTTATACTTCACTCCCTTTCCATCTCCGCCCAAAGGAGTGCTATGAGCGTCTTACACAACAGTTTATTTGTTCCAGATAGTAAGTCATATGTGTATCAATTTTGGTTGGCAGCTATGCCCAAAGATACATGCATAATCTAGCTGCTGTAGAATCCTGGAGCTGACGTTGCCATGGTTACGGCCGTTCGTTTCTTTATCCGATTCCTAGAGCAGGGGTAGTGTGTTTCCAATATCTCCATAACGGTTGGTTTTACGGCCTTAAAACATGGTTTTCGGGCCCGAAAGGTTTACCTAGTTTTGTTCTTTGCGTCAAGGGGCTTAAAATGAGCTTTGTCTCGTCCATGTACAACAAATTCCATTTCGACTATATTAGCCTAATATATTAATATATTTATATCTCCCCCATCACCCTCCCCTCGAATTGTTTTGAAAATAAAATACAGCCCATGTTACTCACTGACAATTTATCTTTCTATAGGTGAAGTAATTTTTTAAATCGGTTCAGTATTTTTTGAGTCTATCCGTTACAAACAAATATGCAAATTTTTCCTCTTTATAATATTAGTATAGATTACAAGATCTTCAACGAATAACAGAATGCAAACCAGTGTAGTGAGTACTGGAAACTCATTCGGTGGACGTGACTGAACTTACTTAACATAATTCCTCACAAATGAGCGGTGTTGTTATATTAGTGTTGTTAAATATTAGAGTCTGAGTCCTTGGCCGAATGGTCAGTTTTTAGACCTTCGGTTCAGAGGGTCCCTAGTTCGATTCCCGGGCGGGTAGGGGATTTTAATCGCTTCTGATTAATTTGTCTGACTCGCGGACTGGGTATTTGTGTTTTCCCCACACTCTCCTCTTTATATTCAGACAACACACCAATCTCCACACAAACACGCAATAATGATTACATCCCTCCATATAAAGTTGGGCGTCAGGAAGGGTATCTGGCCGTAGAATAGGGCCAAATACACATGTGCGAGACCACAGGTGTGGGAAAAGTGGCGCCAGCAGCAGCAGCAGCAGCAGAAGAAGAAGAAGAAGAAGAAGAAGAAGAAGAAGAAGAATAAGAAGAATAACAAGAAGAAGAAGAAAGAAGGAAAATTTGTTAAATAATCATTAGAGGAAGAATTCGTAATTTGACACGGTGAATATTTTCAAGTAATAAGTTGATCCAAAATTTCTGCAAAGAACTTTTGTTACTTTGAATTGTTTTTGGTATAAATACACAAGAATATGTAAAAATAATACTTCCATTATACGTGATGGTCACAAAGGGTTAATAAATAATAATGTTATTTGTTTTACGTCACGCTAATTACTTTTACGGGTTGGCATGTTTCACAGGAGTTGTCCTAAGTGCCAGTAAATCTACCGACACCAGGCTGACGAAATTGAACACCTTCAAACATCGCCGGACTGAGCCAGGACCGCACTTGCCAAGCTGGGTTCAGTAAGCCAGCGCTGTATATCCTTATCAGAGTAATCCACATGCTTCGAAGATCCAGCGTGGTGACATAATTTTTCTATCCTCTCGAGATATCAAATTGCTTTCAGGAAAGGTAGAAGAATAGGGCCTAGTAGATAACGTTATGATTCTAAAAACAATAATACAATATATAGAAAGCAATGGAGGAAAATTATATATAACGGCTGTAGATTGTGAAAAAAGCCTTTGACACGGTCAGCAAGGGTACGTTGTTCGAGAAATTGCACCTGTTAAGGTGCGTCCACACTTGTATCTGTATCATGATCGGCTTTGTGAAAATAGAGTTCTGTATCAAGATAGTGTATCAAATATGATACAATGATCGGATCGGGGATGTTCCCTTCGAGAGTTCGTCTTTTGCCGTCGCATCCAAGGGAAGATACTTGACAGATACGGACAGTGTGGACGGAGCGTTTCCCCGATCAGCAATCCGTATAATCGCCTCGCGTCCTGCGCATGCTCAAGCCTCCGTCACTGTTACAGTCTCCCCTACCCTCTCCTCCGTCTTCAAGACTTCGTTCAGTTTTGCATCAACCGAACCTCTGTTTGGGGATTTTGCGATCTGAAAAGAAAATGGATTCAGAGTGGTCCATGGAAAAAGTTCTACAGCTGATAAGTTATTATCAAGAAAATGCCGTTTTGTGGGACCCAAAGATCCGAACCATTGCAGTCGGTTGAAAAAGAATGATGCGTAGGAGGAAATCGCGGAGAGATGTTGGGATACTTATCGAATCGTGAAAAACTTGAGTATTTGATCGCGGCTCTTTGAAGAGCTGGTTGCAGCCAATTGTACCTGGAGAACCAACACTCAACAGATGATACAAGACCGATGTGTAGAAAACTAACAGATACGCATAGATGATACAGATACGTAATGCAGATCGGGCAGCCTTGTCAGAAGACGGATGTATCATGATCGCGTATCTATTCTTGATACAGATACGCTTATCAGATAAAAGTGCGTCCACACCTTAGCGGGTGTCTAAAAGGATGATGCAAGCTGTTGAGACCATCTGTGGAGGGGTCCACTGTACCCTCAGGGTACAAGGATGTAAGCTATCTCCTATTTTATGTTTGTTATTCATCAATGATATATTAAATGGGCACGGAAGAGATAAGTGGGCGTGTTAGTTTTAGTAAATAATGAAGTAACAAGCCTAATATTTGCAGACGATGTCCTGTTGATGACGGTCCGACTCATTGGCTGAATGATCAGCGTTGAGGCCTTCGGTTCAGAGTGTCCCGGGTTCGATTCTCGGCCGGGTCGGGGATTTTAATCGCCTCTGATTAATTATTCTGCCCCGGAGACTGGGTGTTTGTGTTTTTCTCAACACTTTCCTCTTCATATTCACACAACACAACACACTACAGTACCAACCACCACAGAAACACGCAATAGTGATTGGCGTCATGAAGAGCATATGGCCTTAAAATAGGGCCAAATCCACATGTACGACACAGTTCGCACCCGTGACCCCACAGGTGTGGGGAGAATTGGTAGAAAAAGAAGAATAAAAAGGAAGTCCTGCTGATGACGTTAACGACCAGAGGCGTGCAAAAGAGTACCAATGCAGTGACATAATTTTCTAGAAAATGGTCATTAAAATTATAATTTCAGAGACGAAAGTTTTTATTTGTAAAATGAGCAATAAACGAGTTAATAATGAACAATGGATGATAGATGGGTGTAAGAAAGAGGTCACTAATAGATTAGAATACTTGGGAATATTATGTAGGAAATGATGGGAAAACAAGCAAAATGAAAAGGTCTTGTTGCATTATCAGTAATCAAAATTCTTGCAAATGAATTTCCAAATATAAGTTACAACATTAAAAAGATGTTCTACAAGCTGTAGCGAAAAGCTGAATGTTATATGGAGCTGAACTATGCCCTCCCCCATCAATTCTTGATGCAGGGTAGAGGAAGAGTGTAAGATGCTGAATCAGGTACTGAGTAAGTTCTGTAAAATTATAATGGGGTTACCAAGCTGTACAGCAAATTGTTGAGAAAGTTTAATATGTGAAGAAAGTATTCAAGCTTATATTCCTAAGAGAATTCTGAAATATTGTTTAAAATTGAAAATAATAGAGGATGACCGGCTTCTGCAGACGGCGTAACAACATCAGAGATGCAATATTCAGGAACATGGAGGGAGATTTCAATTGTAGAATCGACAAGCCCAGCAATATAACGAGGGCCATGCTGAATATGCTATACGAAGAAGGATACTCCCTGATCAACAAACCAGACGAAATATCCTACATCGCTCATAACGGCACAAGTGTGATCGATCTAGTTTTCTACAGAGGGAATATTTCCATAAGGAGTCATAGTGGTCTTTGGACGGCATCCTCTACACCACTTACCAAACATATACCCATCAAGACAACCATCACACTCAAATAACCCAAAGAAAATGCGCCGAACAAAATAACCAAAAGAAATTCCAGAAAGATAGACATCAATACCTTAAACAACAACACTAGAACAATATATGAAGCTAAACAGCATCTAAAAGCCAACAATATAAACCGTGCGTTGGTAATGATACAAGAAGCCCTAAGAATGGCAACCATCCCGGTCATACAAAGGACAGAAAAACCATGGTTCTATACAGAATGCTATGTGCTGCGAAACGAAGATCTGCAAGCCCTACATGAGGCCAAACTACATAAAGAAAGGACCGTTCTGGAAACATACGCAGTCAAACGTAAAAAGTACAAAGCCATGCCGAAAGCGAAAAAATCTCTAAATATAGAAAATCAAGCCTTTAGGGAGGCAGAAGGAAAGACCCTTTTGTAGCCACCAGGAGAAAGTCCAATAGAAAACAAGCGGAAATCCAAATGGAAGTATGGGAAAAGCACTTGTCACAGATTCTGAACCTAGCACAACCGCAAACTGTATACAACACTACCCACTACACAGGAACTAGCCCAGTCTCTGAATTTACAACAGAGGAAGTGAGAGCAGCAATAAAGGAGACAAAAGACAGGAAGGCGACCGGCCCAGATGGGATGTACAACGAGATGCTAAAAGACTCAACAGAAACACTAAATGAACTATGGACAGACCTGTTCAATAGATGCCTATCATCAGAGGAAATACCAGACGAATGGAGGAAATTAGCGATAAAAGTCATCTACAAAGGTAAAGGTAAAGGTGAAAGCAACGACCCACACTCATTGCCCTGGAGAATACCATTTTCAAAGCTTTTACAAGCCTAATCCTCTAGAGAATCACTCCGGCACTAGATCCAATTATCCCTGAACAGCAATTCGGGTTTAGAAAAGGAAGGTCCACCTTTCATGCCGTAAGGAATCTATTAAACGACATAGAGAAAGCTCTTAGACATCCCAAAGGAATATTTCACACAGTATTCGTATACTTTACAAAAGCTTTCGACTTATTGACCACATCAAAGCTTGTTCAGAAACTAGAAACAGAAACTAGGACCACGGATTCACACGGGTAATAAGGAACATTTTGGCCTACAATAAAGTGGAAGTATATGACGGAATATCGACCTCAAAAAAAAAAATCCAGACAAATGGAGTTCTGCAAGGGGACCCACTGAGTCCCATCCTGTTTAACGTCGCGACAGCAGACATCACAATGATTCTAGAGGAAGCAACTTCAGTTTCTCTCTATGTTTACGCAGACAACATGGTCCTGGGTTCCCCAAACCGGCAAGAGTTACAGAAAGTCCTGAACAACCTTCACAATTGGGCAGTTGATAACGATCTCAACATAAACCTGAGAAAGTCAGTGTACACGGCTTTCCGAAAAGGGGGAAAAGTAACAGCGGAAAACAAAATGACTCTCGGCGAAGAAGAACTCACGTCGGTCAATACCTACAAATACCTCGGCGCCACCCTGCAAACAACGTGCCACTCTTTCAGACCACATAAAGGAACGAGCAACAGCTGCCATCAGAGGAATATACGATCTGAAGAACATAACCAAACTCTCACTACGAACAGCAATGACACTCTTCCATGCCAAAGTAATTACCAGTATCTCATACGGCCTAGAGGTAATATGGGAAAGGCTAACCACGACAGACCTCACCACGATAGAAAAAGTGAAAGCACGATTCCTTAAGAGAGCACTGGGCGTGGCAAGATCTTCACCGTCCAGACTAATCTATGAATTAGCAAGGGAACCTTTCTATATACGAGACCTCCGATTCAAACTACACCTGCCATCTACCCTGCAAATGGAGAAGGTATTTGAGCAGGAGCATCTGAAGCAACAGGACATACCACTGGATTTTTACGCAACGGAAGCAATGACCGATAGACGATGGACACAGGAAAATCAGGAACTAAGAAACGTAATCACTAGACGCGCCATACAGGCTTCCATCACAAAATTTGCAAAAACATAAAATATCATGAACCGAACAAAGAATGTATATGTTCTCTATGTGAGAATCCATGCGACAAATACCACATAACACTGTGTAGTAAAAGGGAAAAGAGCACAGTTGACTATAGCAAAGACTAAACCGCCTCGAGCATCTGTAAATCGCAATATGTTGTGTGACAATATTTCATGCTTACTTTGTAACCTTGAGACCTATTGTTGTATCCCATTATATGCCCATTTGGCTGCAATAAATTCTTATTAATATTCAGGAACAGGAAAAGTGAAAAGTGTACTATATACGTTGGGATTATTGTAATTATTGGAGAAGGACCTCTAGAGGTTTGAAGTGTCGTTGAGTAAAGAACACATTCACCACGCGGTATGTATTGTACGTAGAAACTCGCGACCGTCCAGGACACACACCTGTTTGATTTTTCGTTCTTTAAAGGTAGACAACCTTGATCTTAATAGCCTTGAACTAAACCTTAATCAACGTTCATTGGAAACCGAAGATAACAGGAATGGTAGGCCTTTCTCTTCATCTGTACTTCTGAGGGATTGCATTGCTGTACTAAAATGATCACTAGCAAATTTAGGGTATTCTGATCTATTATATATAATCAGCGTTATGTCACAGTAAATACCTTCCCATGTTTAATAAACAACTAGGACTCTCGTTAGCTCTATAAGCTCTCTGAAGCTAGTTAATGCTGTTAGCTTCTCGCAAACAAGCAATCAGTTTAACAGGCAGCTCTCTGTGATCATCTGCTTGTTATTTTTAGAAAATATAATATTTTGTCAATAACTTGAATAATTCCTCGTTAAAACAGTCCATTTTTTCAGCTGGAATGATGACTAGGGTTTTAAATGTTAATGGTAAATAAGAGCTTTAATCTTGTGCAGTTAAATTGTCCTACACAGGGCCAGGAGAAATCACGACGGATTTTTCTGGTTGACATAGATAACTTTATCATTTGGACTACGGTACCTATATATTCTATGTTTTATATTGTGGCACTAATCTACCTAGATTAATGTCCGTATCCCCGTGAGTGAGGGGTAGTTTACTGGACCGGTGCATGAGGCATAAGAATTCCTGCGGAGTAGTGATTGACCTATGTATCCGCAGTAGTAGCTTTGGGCCTCTCTCTGACTTGACAGTAGCGACACAGTGCAATTGGCTACTTAAAGTTGCTACATTTTTAGTGCCGGGTTTGTAACAAGTTGATATTTGTTTGAGTTTGGCACTTTCTCACCATATTTGTATATTTATAGTGTGTGAGAGGGGTCGCAGTCACCGAACCTTTATGTAGGTGAATTCATGGCCTATCATCCAATGGATGATTATGTTGCTTAACTGTGGGTGTATGGTTTGGTACCTTCTCACACTACCACTGATGTTTTAGTGAGTGTGGGAGTTCTTACCGGACCGGATTGCGGGTGTGGGTGAGGCATCACACAACTCCCATGGTATATACCGGTCACCTATCCAAGGGGTGTTCAAGGTGGAGTTTGTTTAACTTTTGTTTGTACGTCCAATTGTATCGATTTCCATAATTCTTAAACATTTTCACTGTCGCTGTTGGCCATTGGCTCCAGTGCGTCACGATGGGACTGACTGTAGTGCCAGCGTTATCGTGACAGGTACGGTTTTGGTGGTGATGAGATATGTAAGTAGTTAGATTAAATTATATTTTTTCTGGAAAGATTAGGACCATTTTGCCCTGTCTTGCATCTAACCAGATTATGATTTATATCAGGGTTGAGGCAAAAATCATTACTTTATTTCGCATGAATGCGCGATTTACCAGACGATATTGAAATATATACAGATGGGAATGGGGAGCGTAAAGTGCTGTGGAAAGTATGAATAAGGCCGAGTAGGTTTACCAGGTGTAGGATATGGAGCGAGGAAACTGTCAATCAGGAAATCCTTGTGATACATAATAGTCTCAGAGGGTAAAATAACCGCGAAAGAGTAGATCTTCAAAGTAGTCCCCTAGATTGCCTACTGCACGTTGACAGTGATGCGGAGACGTCGGATACCAGTCACCACACCATGTGTAAGGTAAGGATGTATTCTGCCCGAAGGCAGGTCCGAACCTCTGCAGAAGTGTGCCTGAGCCGGAGAGTACGTATGGTAGGGTGGCCAGTTCCCTTCCGCTCCTCCATTCCCTTACCCCCCACCAACAGCGCGTGGCAACCCATCCAAATCTTGACCACGCCCAATGTCGCTTAACTTCGGAGATCACACGGGATCCGGTGTTTCAACACGGCTACCGCCGTTGGCACACCATGTGTGAATTTTGCAATTTCATGTTTCACAGCGTTGACAATGTCCTCTCGTGTATCAAACCTCATCCCATGCTGTAGTTCGTTCCCTTTGGGGATGAGGTCAAAATAAGTTAAAAGATCGTGAGCAACTGCAAAATGACCTCGATAATGTTGTGAGATGGACAGCAGGGAATGGTATGGTGATTAACGGAGATAAGTCAGGTTATAAGTTTCACAAATAGGAAAAGTCTTCTCAGTTATTGTAAGTATCTAAGTGTTAATATAAAGAAAGATCTTCATTGGGGTAATGACGTAAATATGATTGTAAATAAAGGGTACAAATCTTTGCACATGGATATGCGGGTATTTAGGGGTTGTAGTAACGATGTAAAGAGACTCCGTGGCTCATACGGCAGCGCGCCGGCCTCTCACCGCTGGATACCGTGGTTCAAATCCCGGTCATTCCATGTGAGATTTGTGCTGGATAAAGCGGAGGGGGGACAGGTTTTTTCCCGGATACTTCAGATTTCCCTGTCATCTTTCATTCCAGCAACACTCTCCATCCTCATTTCATAGCATCTATCAGTCATTAATAAATCACCTTGGGAGCGGCGACCCCATCGTACTAATAGCCTATATCTGCGTCATTCATAACATCCCAGACCCGGTCACAGACTGGAGAACAGGTTGTGGGTTTTAATTTTCAGTAAGGATGTAAAGGAGAGGGCGTATAAGTCTCTGGTAAGATCCCAACTAGTGGATGGGACCCTCACCAGGATTACTTGATTCAAGAAGTGGAAGAAATCCAAAGAAAAGCAACTCGATTTTGTTCTGGGTGATTTCCGACAAAAAAGTAGCATTACAAAAATGTTGCAAAGTTTGGGCTTGGAAGGCTTGGGAGAAAGGGTACGAGCTGCTCCACTAAGTGGTATGTTCCGAGCTGTCAGTGGAGAGATGGCGTGGAATGACATCAGTAGACGAATAACTTTCAGTGGTATCTTTAAAAGTAGGAAAGATCACAACATGAAAATAAAGCTGGACAAATAGGAGCAAATAGGAAGGGGAATTAGGGATTGGATTAACTTACCAAGGGAGATGTTCAATAAATTTCCAATTTCTTTGCAATCATGTAAGAAAAGGTTAGGAAAACAACAGATAGGGAATCTGTCACCTGGGCGACTGCCCTAAATGCAGATCAGTACTGATTGATTGATTGATTGGTTCATTGATTGATTGATTGATTGATTGATTGATTGATTGATTGATCGATCCGGCCAGTACGGCGGGTGTTCCAATACTTTCCACCCCCATCGCTGAAGTTACCTCGTCACAACCATTTTGCACGTAGCATAACTCGCTACTGTGCGTGGTACCTGTCCAATGCACCGCCATCTCGTGCTATGTCCACGTTTTCTGAGTACCACGCTTTCGAGGACATATGACCATTGTAAGATAGCACCGTCCAAATGCGAGGAAAAATAGTTGCAGTGAGTTATGCCCCAACCGTCGTACAACGTATATACAATGAGAAGAAGAATTAATAATTAAATTAAATATCAATACCGATAGGCCTAATAGTAACAATGAAGTGATCGGTTATGAGAAATATGACAATCTGCAGTAGTAAAAATCGCCAATATACTGTCTATGTTATGTTGTATAATGTTGTGTTCAGTCCTCACACCTAGGCTTGTTGGATAGTTTCATCATCAGCTTTTGTACCGCGCTATTTTATCTACTTGTTTAACGTCACACTAACACATCGAAGTTTTTCGACGATGGAATGATGGGAAGGTAGTGTGACCGTGCCTTAATTAAATTATAGGCCCAGCATTTTTAATTTGGTGTTAAAAGAGAAACTACGGAAAACTATCTTCAGGGCTGCCAACGGTGGGGTTCGAACCCACTGTCTCCCGAATACAAGCTGATAGATTCACGACCCAAACCGCGCAGCCACTTGCTCGGTCCGTGGCTTAATCAAGTAATATACAGGGTGGTTGGAAACAACGTTACCCGGGTTTATGAGGGTTAGAGTGCAGTCATACTGATGAATAATTTTTAAAACAATTCGATATCCGTTCTTATTTTATCAGCTGCTGAAGTTAGCTAATCGCATAGTTTCGCGGTCGAATTCAAAAGTGCATTAGAGGACTAGTCATACTAATATATCATTTTAAAGGAAAGTAATTCGGTATCTCTCACCGTCGATGTTTTATCAGCTGCTGAAGTTAGCCAGTCAGGTCGCTTCACGGGCGAGTTGAAATGGACTTTGCGAGGCGATATTGCTAAATCTGAAAGCTAGAAAGCACTACTAAAAAACACGTCGCTCAGGGAGTGATTTGAACACGGACCTCCGAATTAACTGGATCGCACCATAGCAAGTGCGCTACTCCGACAACCGCTGAAATCACGGTTTTCTTGTGTTTGATGCTGATTTCTCCGGATGGCTTTCAAGCCGGTCTTAAGCCTCGTGCATATTTTGAAACATGCCTCGCAAAAGCCCATTTGAATTTACCCGCATAACGATCTGATTGGCTAACTTCAGAAGCTGATAATATAACGGTGCGTGATATCGAATTTAAATTTTCAAATTTTTTATTAGCATAACCAATCCACGAACGCACATATACCCGGTTCACGTTGTTTCCGACCACCCTGTATAAGGCGTACGAGCATTTTTTAAACTGCCGTTCTGAAAAGTATCATCTTTGTTCTATTAACCATTTTGTGTCGTCACTTAGGAGTTAACAAATAAAGAATAATGGGATAGTCTACGGAGCAAGTGGCCGTGCAGGTGTGAGTTTGCATTCGTGAGATAGTGCGCTCGAACCCCACTGTCGGCAGCCTTGAATATGGTTTTCGGTGGTTTCCCATTTCCACACCAGGAACATGCTGGGGCTGTACCTTAATTAAGGCCACGGCCGCTTCCGTCCCACTTGTGACCCTTCCTGTTCCCATCGTCTCCATAAGACCAAACTGTGTCGGTGCGATGTAAGGCAAATTGCAAATATATATCTTGGTCCATTTTCTTATCCTTCCATATTTTGGCTACTGGAATATAATAGAGTAAGGAGGTTGGTTTTATCACCCTTCAGCAAAAAGCTGTTCTTGCCAAGGATAATCTAACGGTATACAACAAGAGCCGATAATATTCGTACCAACGTAGAAGTAAACGACTAACAAATACCCAACCGTCAGTTAATCTGGGGTCAATGAATATATAAATTTAATTGCTTTCGTTGTTTTTAACTAATTTGTAAAGTATAAAACACTTGTTTTGTGCTGCCGAGGCAAGCGATTTCATTTTCTGTTTGGTAGGAGCAAGCGTTACACATGGTTTATTTTTTTACAATTATTAACATCGCACGGATAGAGATAAGTCTTATGGCGACGGATGGGAAAGGAAATATCTAGGAGAGGGAAGGAAGCCGTCGTAGCTTTAATTAAGTTACATCCCCGGCATTTGATTGGTGCGAAGATGGGAAACCATAGAAAACCATCTTCAGAGTTGCTGACAGTGAGGTTCGAACCCACTATCTCCCGGATGCAAGCTCATAACTGCGCGCCCCTAACCACACGGCCAACTCGCCCGGTTACACATGGTTCACAATTTAGAATGCATAAAATAACTAATTATTTTGTAACGGTGTGCAATAACAGAAAGCATGAGGATTCCTTTTAAGTATCTCCTGAACCTGTAAACAGTGAATCAAGTGAATGTGGAGAAAACATCGCGAGTTCCAGTCGATTTACTGCAGTTGAAGTCCGGCTCCATGGCTAAATGGTTAGCGTGCGGGCCTTTGGTCACAGGGGTCCTGGGTTCGATTCTCGGCAGCGTCGGGAATTTTAACCATCATTGGTTAATTTCGCTGGCACGGGGGCTGGGTGTATGTGTCATCTTCATCATCATTTCATCCTCATCACGACGTGGAGGTCGCCTACGGGTGTAAAATCGAAAGACCTGCATCTGGCGAGCCGGACATTGTCCTCGGACACACCCGGCACTAAAAGCCATTCACCATTTCATTTCATACTGCAGCTGAAGAGGGAAAAGATTCTGACCGTAATGGACACGATTGTTGGACATTAACTCAGAAAAAGTGATTTCTTCCAGAGAAACGAGTAGCTTTATACGAAAAATAAAGTGTGTATCTGTAAGGTGTGCCAAGATTTTACAGTCTTAGGACCAAAGAAAAGATGGAAATGAAAATTTCTTCAGAGTGGACCAGTAGTAAAATCAGTACCTGTGGAAGAGGAGAAGACGGTACATCTGGAGATATGTACGAAGTGTGAAACTGAGTTTGCGAAAGAGTTCGGGTGAGTACCACCACCTTTTTTTCTTAGAAAAAATAGACTGAGAAAGACTATCAAAAGTATTTCAGAATTATGTAAGAAATTGTCAGAATAAGGTTACTGACGACTTAACATAATTCAAAAATATAGTGAACAGACCTGGAAATATTCTAAGGGATATTTCTTATGTGATCCTATGTTTCATCAAGGTAGTCATGAAGCGTCTTAACTTAGCACGTACATAATTATCGTTACTGTTTACTGCCTTACAGCATCGCTCTCAAATAAACAATCTAATTACAGCGTAGACATTTCCAGACAGAAATCACAATTTAATACATTAGTGAAACTGAATCTAGCCAGCTTGTCTTTCAAGCACCTCTGAGCACCAGCAAATAATGTTAAGACTCGAATTGAGACAGTAATTAGATCTTGAAGTAAATAGCAAATAGAAGTTTGTTACTTGCTGTGATGTGTCAAGTTCAGGGAATTCATTAATTAGGAGGCAGCATTCAGCTTCTGAATAAGTCATGTAGGTCAAATGAAACTCAAATCTTTTTGAAGATCAACCGTTCTGTATCATCGTGCTATACTACTACATACAACTTAAAATATAGTGCGATATAACGTTGTTTCTTTCACATTTCGTAGCCAGCACATCGACTTCAACCATGCTTAGAATCACATTATTGCTACTTTTCAAACGTAGTTTTAATTTTGATGTCGAGTGTTAGTATAGTTCCTATATTTAGCGTTGCAAAAAAGGAAAGACAAAATCACTTTTCCCTTTCGAAAATGAAACGATTATATATATATATATATATATATATATATATATATCGGTCATAGCCATCCGTCAACGGCTGATAATTTCAGACGACACTCCACGGCCTTTTTCCAGACATAGGACCGAGTCAGGAATGGTATGAATGAAGCCCCCATCTAGCGACGAGTATAGGAATTGTGCCGGCTGCCGAAGCCTGCCACACTCCCCCTATGATTAATGACTTGACTTATGAAATTAAATTGTACTGGAGAGTGTTTCTGGAATGAAAGATGATAGGGAAAGCCATAGAGAAACGTGTCCCACCTCCGCTTTGTCCAGCATAAATCTTACATGGAGTAACCGGGATTTGAACCACGAAATCCAGCGGTGGGAGGCCTTCGCACTGCTGCCTGAGCCACGGAGGCTTCCTTATGTCAATACGAAAGTTTTAAAATCAAAATAATTTCTAGATAAACATACGAAAGTATTAAATATCTCTTTTAAAGAGAAAGGACCTGCGTATCTACTAAGAAGAGTCTGACATCGAGTAATGGAATAGCACCGCCGTCTTGAGGTACTAACATTGCCGTGGGTAGCTATGGACTCCGGCAAGATGACAGGTCGTGTAAGGTATCATTTTATTCGTCTCAGTGAGTTGATTCGGCAAACTAAAATCCAATCGACAATATTTCAGAAAATTGTGGTGCGAAGAAGTGAGAAAAATGTATTTTCGCAAAATTCACAACTTGTGGAAAATGGGTTAAAAATGATCGAAAACGTATTCGAGAGGACAGGGCAGCTTATCACAATTCCAAACAGCCAAGAATTACCAATGCCGAGCGTTAAAAGGCTCTTCAAATGCGTCTGAAATTTAAGGTGGCCGAGTGCCGCGCCGTGAGGTGAGTTCGGCGCTACTGGAACATTAGAAAAGCACGCCTACAGCACCAATGATGGAAAATGATTCGGAACTCGTGGGTGTGGCTATTCATCATCGTGATGCTGCGCCCATTGTGGCCCTCACTACTCTGGATGGTACACAAATAGATTTAACTTCCACCCGCAAAAATTGGCGTCGATCTCTTTCCATATACGGTACATGTTAATTCTCATATCACGGACCATATTGTACATCCACTTCGTTCTGACCAAAATTAAGTTTATTTAGAATTTAAGAAATAAAATGTCAGAATCAAATTTTAAACTCATATTGACTAGGTACTTTATTCGGAAAATATTTTATCGCGCCTTAAACATCGTACACAAAAAGTTGCATCACTGACGCTGGCACAGCCTCGTTGGAGGTTTGAACATTACGTGAGTGTTAATAATAATAATTTATTTATTTATTTATTTATTTATTTATTTATTTATTTATTTATTTATTTATTTATTTATCGCGTGGTTTAAAATCACATCACAATAAAAGTATTTTAAAAGTATTTACATGTCTGAACACATAAAGTCAAAATGTCAGATTGGTATCTCTTTAATAATTAACACCATTTTGAGTAGCCATCAGAAACTCGCCTGGATCTCCTGAGAAGGCTGTTGGAAGGCATTCTTGGATAACATGCTGAACAGTTTGTCTTTCAGCACCACAACTACACTCAGGAGATGGAATTTTCTTCCATTTATAAAGGGAGTCTGAACATCTGCCACAATTAGTCTGATTCGGTTTAGAGTACACAAGATTATAATAATAATAATAATCTTATGACTTCAGCTATCGTGTTCAAGCATTTTAAATGGGCGCCTGTTCGTCAATTTCGACGTTCTGTTTAACTCTAGGTCTAGTAGATGACAGAGTAATCCGGAACTCTCTTGGGCGTAATGGCTGAGTTGTAATGATATATCGCTCGTGTACTGCAATAGTGGCACGACTCAAAAGGTCAAGTTCTGAGATAATTGAGTACAAACTTTCCCTTAGTAATGGAATGCAGAAATTATACGATTAATATATGGAAAAAAGATTAAACCGTACCAAATGCCTCGACAGGAGTTCAGTTAATAAAAATGTTACTAAAAATTTGCTCCTTCATTCCCCTTGCCGAAACCATGATCTAGACGTTTTGAGATTTGTCACTATTGCTGCGATGTTTTTCTTAAAGATTATGTTGGAGTATATTGGGAGTTTGGGGCTTATAACAATGAAACAAATTTACGAACAATTCTAGAGTCTGCGTTAACTCCGATTTTGTATTTTTTGAGTTATGCCACAATTGCAGCCCACGAGTGATATAATAAAATAAGATTCGACTCCAACTGTATTGTGTGTTCTAGGCCTAGTGTGACGTTGATTTTCACGCCATTCGTGCCCCTTCCATCTCCTCCCCTCAGCCCCCCCCCCCCCACCACTTGTTTCTTTTCATTCATTGCATTTACCTCTGATCTGCATTTAGGGCTGTCGCCCAGGTACCAGATTTTCTATCAACTGTACTTAGTCTTTTCTTAAAAGATTTAAAAAATTAATGTGTTAAACTATTTTTTAAATGCAACGTATTAAAGCTTCACGAGTAAGACGAAAGGAGTAAACAAAGACAAAAGTGGCAAAGGCAAAATATGCAGTTACAGAGACAAACAATAATTGAAACTAAAAGGGTGCGTTTGGAGAAAGATGAATTGAGTAAAGTTAAGTCACAGTAAAGAGAGTTCGCAGGCCTCTACGTCTAACATAAGTTTTATCAGAAGGCGCGGAGTAAATGAGACAGGTTGAGTTAATCGTATGGGATGAGGTAACCATAACTCCCTGTCACGCTATTTGAATACTAGGTCAGCTCCTTACAATGAAAAGCAAATCACTTTCTGCTAGAAAAGGGAAGTTGTTTTGTGTAGACTTCGCACTATTACCCAGAACAGGTGTTATTCAGTCCAGTTTTAAATATTCTACTTTATTGCCCAAAGTAAAGAATGAACTTCACTGAATGGCTTACAAAATTCGAAAATGGGAAGCACGACCAAATGGAAATATTCAGGTAGAACGAAACATTATTTAAAAAAATATTTTACGAGATCCGCTTTGTTCTCCTTTTCATCCAATCAGAGAACAGTTTCTTCCAAATTAGCAATTTTGTTGCCCCAAGAAATTAGCAACCGATAGGTCCTGAATAGTTTGATAGGTGACCAAATAGCGTACATTATCACTGACTCCATAATGTTAATGAAGATAATAAAGCTGGTTTGTGCAATGGAACGAGATTGAATTTTGAAAAGCTGGACAAAAATATCGTCCATGCAGAAATTCAGACAAACTCAGCTTAGGGAAGAAAGTGCTTTAATCCAAGAATAGATTTAGCACCTGTGAATCCAGTGATAACATTAATTCTTAAATGGAGGCAATTTTTTCTAAATTTAGCCTTCTCTCTCACAATGAATAAGTCACTAGTATAAAATCACTCTATTCCAATGTTTTGGACAGTTGTATGTTGCTTTCCCAAGCGTATGCAGATCCATAGATGTCAAAGTACAACTCCGAGCTACAACTGCACACAGTATCGTTCGTAAATAAATGCTACAGTACATGTGTTGATTCGATACGAATGCGGCATAAAACCTGGAAATTTTAACTTTTATTCATAAGATATACATATTTAAAGTCCATTTAGAATTTCCAATTACTTTATAGATAGTAATTTCGGCTGTCAAAGCCAGGCTTATGTACTAGTTTATCGAATATCTTCCTTGGTAAATTGCTCCAAATCCTAATTCCTTTTCCTGTAAGACACTTGCCCTAATAATATGTCCTCATTACTTATAATTTAATATTATTATCTTTCCTACTTTTAGAAACGCCACTCAATCTTATTCGTCTAATAATGCCATCTCTCCACAGATAGCTTGGAATATTTTGCTTAGTTGAGTACCTTATCTCCGTACTCCCAAGTCTTCACAGCTGTTACGACCGCTCTACTACATCTTACCTTCTGCCTTCTGTCGCATTCTACCGTCCATCTGCTTGCTCGCCCAGCTGTTCACTGACTGGCCTGTTCTCCGGCACTGTTGCTGCTCCCTCGTTGTGACGTCACACCTACGTATTTTTCATCGAGTAACTTCTCGAATCTCTTCACCACGTATATAAGCAAGCTATTCCTTAGTTTCCCCGGTCAGACATTGAGTTGGGAAACAACACGAGTGGAGAGAGCGGAACTGTTCGCTAGTGGCTGGCCCGTTGCGACGTTTTACCTACTTTTAATTTGTGAATAGCTGCATTGTTTATCAACAGACTGGGTGAGCAAAATGTTACAACTTTTTATATCTTTCGTGGTTTATATCAAGATTTGAACTTTGAATGTTAAATTATTTGGTGACTTCATGGTCTCCATTCTAACTGAGTCCTTCAGACTGATTTTATCTATCTCATACACCAAAATAAACTGTGCTTGGACAAGTGATAGAAGTGTTGCCACATCCTGGACTTTTCTACAGGCCCGAGTGGTCGCTTACATTGCCAACGTGATAGCGTTTAAGCAGCCTGGAAGGATTTCCCCCCCTCCTTTTCCTCTTTTCTTCCCTTCTCACTCAGTTTTCTTTTTCTTTCCCTTTTTTCTTTTCCGGTATTGAGTGGTAAAAATTTTGCCTCCCGACGTGCTTTAATTCTCTTGCCCTCTTTTGGGTTTCAAATGAAGATTGTAAGGGTGGCCTTAAATCATTATTTTCAGATATACTAATGTACCCCCCTTTAATTCTTAACCAATGTGTTTTTTTTAAAAAAAGGGTAGTAGTAAATTTAAATAGGTGCTAATTCTGGTTTTTTTCTGCGAACTCTGGTCTTGGGCTTGTCTTGAAAATCATAATCGTTATTCCCAAGAATTCTTAATTATTATTCATATTGATTGTATTTTGGTTGTCAAACGGGCTGAGCCCTTGCTAAATGTTTGTAATTCCCATTCTTTGTTTGTTATACACTGCCTATTCTAGTCATTTGAAGTTTAAATACAATTTGTTTTAAATCAATTCACTTTTCTTATATTTGGTTCGTTGTACGTTCTCTCTCACTCGTTACCTTTTCCTTCTCTTTTTTTTTTTTTTTTTTTGAACATTGTACTTACCACGGACAGACCTCTCGGTTAGCCCGCCGTGGCGTCCACTGGCTCTGCGGATTGATGAATAATAAGCCTTTCCGTGGTCCGACAAGTCACCACCAGTGAAATAACATTTGCTTGCTTCTAGCGTTATGGTGTCCTAATGATTACCGTTTGACGATCTTTGATGTTGTGGGTCGACCATCCTATCATTATCTATGCCAAGATTTTCGTCCTTAGAGCCATTTGTATCAACATAATATTTATTAGCACCCCACATTGACAAATACGTCACACAGCCTAAAAGTTGTAGCATGTTTGTAACACTGCTCGTTCGTCGGAAATCACCATTAGATGTCGTGCTGCTTTCCTTTTGTATCTTTTCTAGTTCTAGAATCAAGTCCTGTACACTGGAACCATACACTCATTGGGGACTTACCAGTGAATTTTTCGCCCTCCCCTTTACATTCTTATTACAACTCCTAAATATCCCCACAACCATATAAAGAGGTATGTAACTATCAACCGCAGCTTGGAATGATAGGGTAACTTTCTTTTCCTTCCAGATAAATGTTAATTGGAAATGGTTGGAATGTCGTAGGGCCTGTTTCCCTTTGAAACTAAAACCATTACAACAGTCGCTGTTCTGAAGATAGTTTTCCGTGGTTTCCCATTTTCACACCAGGCAAATGCTGGGGCTGTACCTTAATTAAGGCCACGGCCGCTTCCTTCCCAGTCCTAGCCCTTTTCTGTCCCATCGTCGCCATAAGACCTATCTGTGTTGGTGCGACGTAAAGCCAATACCAAAATAAAAGAACCATTCGCTGTTCGAAGGTTCTGGTTTACTACTTACACCTCTGTGTACAATATGTGTGAATATAAGCCATCAGATATAGTTTAGCTTGACGCTCCCTGTATATGATCAGTTGACACACAAATGAATGCAAGTTTACGTCTAATATCTCGTACCATCGAGTTCACACCGATCCAAAGACTTTCAGTTCTGTCGGGTGTAATTTCACTTGATTTAAGAGGAACAAATGCCCATACCAGAGTAGACGAGAAGGTCTACACTAACCCTCAATTGCCTGCCCTGGAGGACATTCCTGTTCTCAAACTACATTGCCAGTCACCCGTACGTGATGGTGTCCAGTGGGTCAATAACAAGTTAAGACACTTTGAAGGAATGTGTTGATCGTTGTACAATCGTCACAGACGTGTCTCTACACATTTGCTCCAGTGAGGACCTAGACAGCGGAATTCCACTGGAATCACACTCATTACAGTCAGATCAAACTATGGGAGATTGAAGGACTCTCTTTACAAGTGAAAGTACATGTAAAAACCACCGGGCGAGTTGGCCGTGCGGTTAGGGGCGGGCAGCTGTGAGCTTGCATCCGGGATATAGTGGGTTTGAGCCCCACTGTTGGCGGTCTTGAAGATGGTTTTCCGTGGTTTCCCATTTTCACACCAGGCAAATGCTGAGGCTGTACCTTAATTAGGGCCACGGCCGATTCCTTCCCACTCCTAGGCCTTTCTTATCCTATCGTCGCCATAAGACCTATCTGCGTCGGAGCGACGTAAAACAAGTTGTAAGAAAACATTTAAAAACCAATATGTGACAGTGACGCTCTACGATAAACCATTCTGCATATGTCTGGACTGATTTCATTACGTAGAATAACGGTGGCTTAAGGAACTCGATACTTCAGTTATGATATACACTCACAGAGATTAATTTGGATATGTCTTTGTATATGTGCACTACATTTTTGCCGTTTCCTTAAGTAAAATAATAATTGGGCACATAAGTTTGAGTGAGATCCGTTCATTGTTTCTGAGCAATAAAACACCACCACTACCATAATCATAATAACAATAATAATAATCATCATCATCATCATCATCATGTGACAAGGGCAAAGCCTTGTCACTTCAACCATGCTCCTTTCTCTTCTGCCGCTTTCTTCTTTTCCTTGTAGGTCCTGATCTTCACCATCTTCTTCAGGTCTTCGAGGTATGATTTTCAGGGTCTTCCTCTGCCTCGCTTTCCGTACAATTCTCTTTCAAAAGTGTTTGTGAGGAATTTATCGTATCTCAACATGTGGCCTTTAAGTTTTATTTTCCTTCATTACAGTTCTTTTGATGAGCATACGGTTTCGAATGACATTTTTTAAAAACTTGGAATGTTTGATTTCTTTTATCAGTCCATTTTTTATTGGATGATCCTCCTCCGCATCTCCATTGCCTCTAGCTGAGTTCCCTCTTTTTCCTCAACTATCGGGCTTTTACACACGTAATAAAGAACAGTGCAAAGGTCAAGGTGAAATGTATGAGAAAGGGAGCCTCCGCATATGTATCAGCAATTAGTATAATGAGCCATTATTCCTCTAAATTTTATATTATTGTTTTATTAAATGATAATGGACTCCCCCTTCACCTTTCTTGTCTCGGTGCTCATGAGCCTGCTAATTAAAATCTCTCTCTTGGCTTGGCAAGCTTGTTTAGCCAATACTATCCGTTTATTATTATTTTTTTGAAGTACGTGACAATAGTAATAGAATTGTTTTACTTGTCCTGGTTTAGATGTTTCTAGAGCTTCACATCTGCAATGATTCTTTGTTTTTTTAAATGTGCTTTATGTCGCACGGACACAGAGAGGTCTTATAGCGACGAGGGGATAGATAATGGCTAGGAGTGGGAAGGAAGCGGCCGTGATTTTAATTACGGTACAACCCATTTGTGAAAATGGTAAATCACGAAAAACCATCTTCAGGGCTGCCGACATTGGGGTTCGAATCCACTATCTCCCGGATGCAAGCCGCAGTTGCGCGACCCTAACCCTACGGCCAACTCACCCAGTTTGCAGTAATTCTCGGAGTATTCTTGTTCACTATTAGATTCTTAGTTTTCTTAGTACTGATCTCCGTTTGTACTATCTAAATGCAGTTGCCAAAATTCCAGCATCTTACTTATGTCCTTCCACTGAATCTGCAACTAGTGCAATGTCATCAGCAAATCTGATACAGAGGATTGGTTTTCTCTTTGCTTATATTCCTTTAGTTTTTTCTTTAAAAATATCAATCCCTTTCTAAATCTTAAGTAAGGTAAAATGGGTCACCACTATTTCACACCTTTTTTTATTGTTTCTGCTCTTTCTTTTCCATTCACAGTTATATGGGTATATTTGTTCTTATAAATCTTCCAGATCAGTCGATTGTTCTTTCAGTCAATTTCTACTTTTCTCATACATTCAGATATTAATTTTCTTTACAAGCTGCTTTACGTTGCGCCGACACACGTGTTTTACTGCGACAATGGGATTGGAAAGGGCTACGAGTGGAAAAAAAGTGGCCGTGGCCTTAATTGAGGTACAGCCTTAGCATTTACTTGGTACGGAAATGGGAAACCACGGAAAACCATCTTCAGGGATGCTGAGATTACGAACCCACTATCTCCCTAAAGCAAGCTCAGGGGGAGATAGTAGGCTCGAAATATTAGTTTCCAGTTCATCATATGAAAGACTTATTCTATTCCAATAAATGCCACAACTGTGGTCCTGTTCATTTCCTACCTTCCATTAAGGACAATTCGTAATGCCAGGATTGCCTCTTTGCTCCCTCTGCCTGATCTAAAACCAAACTGACCTCCTTTCACATACTGGTCAATCCTGCTTTTATCTTTTTCTTAATTATGTTCAATAATACTTTTGAAGTACCAATCCCAAAGGGCCGGGTTTGATTCCGGCTCTGCCACGAAATTTGAAAAGTGGTATGAGGGCTGGAACGTGGTCCACTCTGCCTTGAAAGCTCAACTGAGGAGAGGAGTGTCCGATACCGACCTCAGCCATTCTCGAAGTGGTTTTCCGTGGTTTTCCACTTGTCTTCCAGGCAAATGCCACGGCCACTTCCTTCCCTCGTCTTTTTCTATCCTTTCCGATCCTCCCATTCCGCAGTTCACAGCATTTCCTTTCCTGTGCAAGGGAAATAGTATTACTAAAATCCTCACGGATTTCTCCCTGTTGGTAACAATTAACGTTAAACAAACGATTTTTTATATTTTCAGCAATGTTTTTCAACAATTCAGCTGGTATGTCATCTATCCCTCTTGCTTTTATATATTTTAGATACTTCAGAGCATTTTCAAATTCTCCCTTCGAGATTGGAAGGCCAAAATTATACTTACTTTCTTCCAAAATATCTTCTAATATATCTGTATAATAAAACACTGAATTTTGTTTTCTGACTTGCCATTCTACAGAGAGAGGCAGTGAAAAGTTACCGGCACTTTAGCAGCTGCTGCCGTGCAGGTAGACTGAGGAAATGCTTGCTTTATTCCTGAGTGGAGGGGAGAGAGTGCCTGATCGGCCAGCGCACCTAGCGGGGTTGGCTGTAAACATACGGAATTAATGCTTATACCCGGGTGCGTCAACCTCGGTTACGACTTACCATGGTTAAGTTAAATTTCTGTTACATCAATCCCGGTTTTAAAATTTGAGACGTTTTACCGCAGTTAAAGGTTAATCGGTCGTGAGCGAGTGGTTAACCATCTAACCAAGGCTTTGAGGCCTACGCACGCTACATAATCTCACGAGTAAGTTTTGTATTACGTGCATCAAAAGTGTCGTGAACCGATTTAAAAGTTTACCAGTCGTGAGTGAGCTATATAACCTCACATTGCGTGCATCCGAATGGACACCACATCTCGTATATATACAGTACCTTGAGGATGTTGAACAGAGAGAAAGAGACTGTGTCATCCTTGTTACAATTAATAGGTGACCAACTCGATTTCCCAGCTCATAGAAATAATCTTGTTTCACCAAGAAGTAACCTAAAAAAGGCAGTGAGCATCTCAGTTTCAAATGTACTTAAATTTGGCGTTCTACCTTTCGTTTCCATATCGGTCGATTTTTCTAGCTCGTTGGCTGATAATGATAACCTAACCTAAATTAACCTAACAAAACAAAATGAATTAATCTTAATAAAGGGCTATAACAGAAGATATGACAAACTGACTACAATGAATCTAACAAGGAGAAAACTGGTTAGAAATATTTTTTAATTCAATTGCAAATAATTTAAATAAGAATCAACGTAGAAATAAAAAACACAGCTGACGATTCTAGACAAAACGTAAACAACTGGGAACTGGATAAATTAGAGACACATCACTGGCTTGCTGGCCTCTGGATAAACTAAAGACAAGTGACTGTCGAACTCATCACTGCCTTATGAACACTGCATCGAGTTACTTTCGAGGGGAATAATCGCGAGAAAAAACGCGCGTCAAGGAACCGCGGTTTCGAAACCAAGGATTACCATATCATGGTAAGAGTTTTACAACGGTTTCGTAACACCTGATATTTACCGAGAATGGTGCACCTAGTGATGGGCAGTCTGAGAAGAGGTCTCCAGATTTCTCGAGATTTCCTGCGGCTAACGCAGGCACTATTTCTCGCTAAAAATTTCGAGAGATCTCGAGAGCTGTGTGGCGAACAGCGTTTCGTAGGCCTACAGGTAGCTGGAGCTGAATGTTGTTTTTTGCCGCGTATGCGAATAGCCAACCACGGGCCTTCTCCATGTGTCTACATGTCAACGAGCGACAAGGGCGTTCATTTCTTTAATTTATACCGAGATCTATTTTCCCACAGTATAACATAAGTATAAAAGATAGGCTACGCATTCTGGCATTGAATGCAGCGGTAAGTATACGAATGAGTAGGCTAAGGACAGAAACTGACGGCTACTCTAGTTACACCTACGTGGATACTACACGCGTGCATTATTCGAACTCGAGACGGGGCATGATGCGCCTTGCTCCATATGCAACTACCATTACACATTAGTGTAACGTGTAATCTAAAATGCCTGCCTTTGCTCCAATTCTTTCAACAGGTAGGTGTACATCGTTACCAAACCCCACATTAGGTATCATATGATCACTGCTTGTGTTTACCGATATTTTGGTGACGAAGGAAATAATTCCTAAAACTTTTATAGAGTACTCACGTTATAAATTAGGTACTTCGGTATATGACCGTGTAATGTGTAATTGTGTCTAATTGTACGCGACAACTTGAACATGATGTCCGAAACGCAAAGTAAGTCATGGATGTCTGTTATTTTGAAGAGATGCCACATAGCACAGCCCGCTGTGTTGTTTGTTCGAAAGAAGTAGAATACGTCGGCAGAAATACATCTGGGATCACACGACACTTAAAAACACATAATATAAATGAAGAGGAATCGTCACAGAACACCTCCAGTCCGGTCTGAATCACAAGAAGCTACCAGGTCGACAATTGCGAGGTATCCAGGTAGGTTTACATCCTATCTACAGTTATTTACAAATTATAAGGGTTATTCAGCTAAGATGTCCACCTGAAATAACACGTGGACCGTTAAAGATACTGACATTCTGTTCTCACTTTCGTTATTTGTATCAAGGAGCTCATAGTTCAACATGCAGTGCTTTGCTAGGCGTTTGTAAAAATGTATCGGCACACACGTTTCCTTATGAAAACTTCTGATGGGACGTCGCACAGCTCGCTGCAGAGGAGACTCGGTCTCGAGAGCGTTGCCCATCACCTCTGTAGAAAGAATTGGAGTAAATTCGGGCATTTTTAGACTGCACATTCCACTCATGTGTAATGGTGATTCCATATGCAACAAAGCACATCTTTCCCCGTCTGAAGTTCGAATAATGCACACCTCTAGTATCCAGGTATGAGTACATCCTATCTACAGTTATTAACAAATTTTACAGGGTCATTTAACTAAGATGTCCACCTTAAAATAGTCCTGAAAAATTTAAGACACTGACATTATTTTTTCACTTGCGTTAATGGTATTAAGGGGTTCGTAGTTGTACATGCAGTACATTTGAGAAGACCGTTATTTAACGCAATAAATGCTTATGGTATACTATCAAGTTTACACTCGTATGTACTGGGGCGTCGCATGGATCGCAGTACAGGAGAACCGGTCTCGAGATCTGTGACGTCAGTCCCGAGAGTCTCCAATGAGAGCGTTGTTCTTCACTTGGTTTACCCGGTCCTTTAGTGTACGAGTGGAGTTCTTGCTAAATGAAAGCTCGTTATTAGCACTGTTTTCCGGCTCTGCGACTAAATGGTTAGCGTGCTGGCCTTTAGTCCATGGAGTCCGGGTTCGATTCTCGGCCTATTTGGGGATTTTAACTTGCCTTGATTAATTCCGATGGCTCGGGGGCTGGGTGTGTGTACCGTTGCCATCATTAGAATTCACCATAGGTAGGGCCCCATCCTCATTGACGCGCAGGTTGTCTATACGACGTCAACTCGAAAGACCTGCACCAGACCTCTTCGGAGGCCACACGCCATTATTAGCTTTATTACACTTTTTTACACTTGTTGTTGAACGTTACTTGTGTATGGTGACGTACGGTATAGGACAACGGATATTTCAAGTTGAAACATTTCTCCTAAAGAAGAAATAGGACTTTTTACGCTCAATCAACGTTTGCATTGAAAACTATGGACATAATGTTTCAAAAGCTGCTTTGATGAAAGTTAAGATCTACATTAGTTTTCTAATTCATTCATCATTAACTTTTAACTAATAACTCAGGCCTACCGTAATGAAACTGAACGCCCGCTCACGCTGCCACAGCTTATCTGTGAGTCTAGTGATGGCTTGAGGGCAATCTCTTCTCCGTCGTCCCCTGCGTAGTGCGGTGACATTTCGCTGCCTCTCTCTGTATATTCATGATAATTTTACTGATATTACGTCCCACTAATTACTTTTATGGTTTTCAAAGACGCCGAGGTGCCGGAATTTTGTTCCGCAGGCGCTCTTTAACGTGCCATTAAATCTACTGACACGAGGCTGACGTATTTTAGCATGTTCAAATACCACTGGACTGAGCTAGGATGAAACCTGCCAAGCTGAGCTCAGAAGGCCAGCGCTCTACTGTCCGAGCTACTCAGGCCGGCCTGTATATTCAGCGGCCATCCCATGAGACAGAGTGCGAAATTAGTGACGCTTACCAGCTTTTAGTATACACCATATACTGCTTGAAATCTCAGCATTATTACTGGTGCGGCATTGATGAGGGCACGCTTTTAACTTTGAATAATTTTTTCGAATCAATAATCACTGTCAACTCAGATAATACTCCAATGGCGTAGGCAAAGATCTGGCAAACCGGACGAGTTGGAAGAATTGAATGCATAATTGTTTGAATAATAAGCGCTGTACAGTCGAAATGAATGGCATGGGTATGTTGTGTACTGTTATGTGTTGTTTATTAAATACACATTGTATTTTCGATCCTAAGTCCATTGTGGTGACAGGACAGACGTGCTGTAAGCTGATAAGGGCATTGCAACACAGTCCCTGTGTAAATACACCATTTTCATCAGAGTATGCATGATGAGTCAGTTAATTGATTCATTCAAAACAGTTCTGTCATGCCTGTGAGCATAGAGTGTTTAATCCACAAAAGAGCACACTATTCATTGTTTTTTTTTTGCATTGTAACCTGTAACGTTTAGATATTGTTTGCTAGTCACAGAAGCGAGTGATACACTGACTGACAGAGCAAATGCAACACCAAGAAGGAGTGGTTCGAAAGGGATGAAAGTTGGGGAAAAAACAGAGACGGCACGAACGAATAATTGATGTTTATTTCAAACCGATATGCAGGTTACACAATGCGCACGGCATCGACTCAGTAGGATGTAGGACCACCGCGAGCGGCGATGCACGCAGAAACACGTCGAGGTACAGAGTCAATAAGAGTGCGGATGGTGTCCTGAGGGAAGGTTCTCCATTCTCTGTCAACCATTTGCCACAGTTGGTCGTCCGTACGAGGCTGGGGCAGAGTTTGCAAACGGCGTCCAATGAGATCCCACACGTGTTCGATTGGTGAGTGATCCGGAGAGTACGCTGGCCACGGAAGCATCTGTACACCTCGTAGAGCCTGTTGGGAGATGCGAGCAGTGTGTGGGCGGGCATTATCCTGCTGAAACAGAGCATTGGGCAGCCCCTGAAGGTACGGGAGTGCCACCGGCCGCAGCACATGCTGCACGTAGCGGTGGGCATTTAACGTGCCTTGAATACGCACTAGAGGTGACGTGGAATCATACGCAATAGCGCCCCAAACCATGATGCCGCGTTGTCTAGCGGTAGGGCGCTCCACAGTTACTGCCGGATTTGACCTTTCTCCACGCCGACGCCACACTCGTCTGCGGTGACTATCACTGACAGAACAGAAGCGTGACTCATCGGAGAACACGACGTTCCGCCATTCCCTCATCCAAGTCGCTCTACCCGGCACCATGCCAGGCGTGCACGTCTATGCTGTGGAGTCAATGGTAGTCTTCTGAGCGGACGCCGGGAGTGCAGGCCTCCTTCAACCAATCGACGGGAAATTGTTCTGGTCGATATTGGAACAGCCAGGGTGTCTTGCACATGCTGAAGAATGGCGGTTGACGTGGCGTGCGGGGCTGCCACCGCTTGGCGGCGGATGCGCCGATCCTCGCCCTCGCGTGCTGACGTCACTCGGGCTGCGCCTGGACCCCTCGCACGTGCCACATGTCCCTGCGCCAACCATCTTCGCCACAGGCGCTGCACCGTGGACACATCTCTATGGGTATCGGCTGCGATTTGACGAAGCGACCAACCTGCCCTTCTCAGCCCGATCACCATACCCCTCGTAAAGTCGTCTGTCTGCTGGAAATGCCTCCGTTGACGGCGGCCTGGCATTCTTAGCTATACACGTGTCCTGTGGCACACGACAACACGTTCTACAATGACTGTCGGCTGAGAAATCACGGTACGAAGTGGGCCATTCGCCAACGCCGTGTCCCATTTATCGTTCGCTACGTGCGCAGCACAGCGGCACATTTCACATCATGAGCATACCTCAGTGACGTCAGTCTACCCTGCAATTGGCATAAAGTTCTGACCACTACTTCTTGGTGTTGCATTTGCTCTGTCAGTCAGTGTATTTGTTGAGGTGATGGGGGATTAATACCCTTGGTTTGGGCACTATGTTTATGGGCTGTCCTCAACATTCCTGCACTCTCCACGTTTAGTACCACCTTCTACCATACTAACATGCAGTTTCATATAAACGGTAGCTCCAAATGTGGAGCAATGGCAGTGTCAGGATCGGGATCCAAACGATTGCAGAGGCAGTCGGATTTTTGTAGGGTAGAGAAAAGTCCATTCGACACTCCATGTCGTACGATGTCGGCATATAAAACATTTCTGGTAAGACGTTTGGTGTTTACCCGACACTCAAGAGAGATTCAGTTTACTCTGGCCTACAGTAAAATGGAACGTCGAAATTGACGAACAAGCAGCCAGAGGGCGTCAAATTAAAATGCTTCTGTACGGTAGTTGAGGTCATAAGATTATTGTTATTCATTCAAATGGGCCACCTGAAGACCAAGATGTTAAACTTTTCCTCTTAGAGAGGTACTTTATATTTTCCCAGTACTCTGGGTATCTTTCCATTGTCCAGAGGACGCCTGTTTCCGTACAGGGCGGTCTATCCTGAAATGCCTTTTGTTTGTAAATTCTTCTGAGAGGTGCTCGGTTTGTGATTTCTTTTTAAATCACTCCCATTTCCTGTATGTGTTTCTTCACTTCTGTTAGCCATAGCGTCCCTTATATTCCTGTTCTTCCAGGAGGCTAGTTTAGAAACCGGTACCGAAATCCTGTGCTCACATTAAATTCTGTAGCCCTGGAACAAAAGATCCAATCTGAATGATAGTTGTACCGTTTGATTGGAAATAATGGACATGAGAGAAAACAAGCGAAGGTTTTAGGTATAGTTGCGATATTTTTGTCCTTTTTTACAATTTGCTTTACGCCGCACGGATACAGATAGGTCTTATGGCGACGATGGGATAGGAAAGGTCTAGGATTGTGAAGGTAGCGGCCGTGACCTTAATTATGGAACAGTCCAGCATTTGCCTGGTGTGAAAATGTTAAACCACGGAAAACCTTCTTCAGGGCTGCCGACAGTGGGATTCGGACCCATGGCTGTGATTAATAACTCCGAAACAAAAAAACATACGAAGGTGGTTAAGATGCCTTAATATAACATATGACGCCTTGCATTCGCGTAACATTGGTACCAACATTATTTAGCCTACTGCTACAAGCGTTTTCAGTAGAGACTTGTATCATTGGATGATGAACCTTGTGGATGGGCGACCATCTATAAATACTGTGCGTAACATCTGGAACATTCCAAGAATGTGTGAGGCAGTAATGGTATGTACATCATAGGTGGCTAAGACAAGATGCTTCTGAACTCGTTGGCCTGTTGCACGAGACTATTAAACGCCTTCTGACTGACAGGATTAGACACGTCCCTTCGAAGTTTGTAGTTAGACTTCTGAAAGACGACCAGGACGGGAACAAAAACAAATACAGGATGGCGGACGAACAAAGTCAACATTTATTTCTTACATAATTTATCAGACTAGATATCCCGCTGAGTATCTCAACAGCAGTAGCGGTCGAGCACGGAGAAAAAAGTGAGTTACGAAATGAATCCTACTTCACGATACCGTCGCTAGGAGACTAGTGTTTACAACAATGGCCGATAAGGGAAGACTGACGGGGCAGCAGCAATCATCGCCTTCACGAAACAAAAAGCCTTGTTGCGACTCACAAGCGTTTCCGACAACAATTTAACACAGGATAGGGCCCTTGCAATAGAACCATTCACAGGCTGTGTGAGCCTGCCCTTGTTATTCCTTTGAGCCACCTATGAGATAGGTGGTGTCTAAGGTACCGATACCGGTGCGCCCATCGGCGCTCCTCTGTCGGTCCGTTGTGATTTATGAGTGTATTAAGTTATGAGTTTTTATCTGTTTAGTTATTTATTCGTGTGTTTTAAAGTTATTGTATGTGTTAGTATCATGTATGTGTAACCAGGGTCGACGGTTACTTTGTTGTGTTGGTTGACACAGTAATTAATTATGCGGTGTGCGTTTCCGTATGTGGCAATCCTAGGTGGTCGCCCATCCAAGTTCTGACCACGCCCAATGTTGCTTTCGTATAGCGACGAGACTGTACCGGTGGCGTTGCGCAGTCACTGATATGTTTACATTAATGTGTGTGTGCGGGTATTATAATTTTGAAGCAGCGTTTATTTAAGTAGTGTTTGGCTATGCACCTGCCTCGGTTACCTGTTTTCTGGTGTTTCAAGGTTTGAGGATGAATTTAATTTGGCTCTGAAGACGATGCTTTGGTGGTTGTTGGAAGCGAGGGCGTGGGGTTAATGACTTGGTTACTTGGTAGGATTTGTTTCTCGGCTACAGGGTCTCGGCTACTCGATCCGCCGAGGTTGCCTTGTAAAGGCGAGGTGGAGGTGGAGGTTTTTGTCTGCTTAGGGCGATTTTTAATTGATGGGGAGGATATTAGGGGGTCGGGAGTTTTAGGGGTCATGCTGTCCTGGGGCTGGGGATATTCACAGCCGACCACGCAGATCCCTCCCGTGATCCGGATCACGACGCATCGGCTGGATCAACTGTCCGGGGTACTGCGAATTCAGACAGTGGACCGCAATATCCACGGAAAAATCCACGATTTAATCTGTGTCATGGGGACCTGGGGAATGGACGGGGTGCGTTTGCGTCACCAGAAGGACCAAATGCACGTGGGGGAACCAATGTAAGTGGCAACCCGTAGCCTGAGTCGTGACAGGGCTAGTTTTTGAGTGGTTAACGCCACAGTTAAGTCACGAACACAGAACACAGGGCCGTCGCGACAAATTGCCATTCCAGCTTACTTGGAGCTGGAGTTTGCCAGCTTATATGAACTTCGTATCGTGTCTTGGTAGGTCTCTATGCTACTGGACTTGGCTTGACGTGGTGGTAGCATAGAGTCTTGGTTTCGGTGCTAGGTCGGTACTTGGTTGCTGGCAGACTGTAGGCGCTTATTGGTCGTGACCGAACCGGTTTGTTCGCCAAGTAATATTGAAGCAATACGAGCTGATGTATGGAGAAGCTCCGGCAAGTCGTGTAGAAGGGCAGCAGTTCAACTGGGAATATCCAGAAGCTCCGTTCAATGGGTTCTTAAAATTACTTCTATATTTACCCTCAAAAGAGGATCTCTGCGCAGAAGCTGACTGATGAACTCAAGCAGCAGAGACTACTGTTTGCTCGCTGGGAGGATGATAGGCAACAAACTCTTAACAACGTTTGTTTTTCTGACGAGGCGCATTTTCGTTTGGACGGTGAGGTTAACAAACAAAATGAAAGCTTTTGGGCTAATGAAAATCCAGAAATGTTTCATGGACGACATCATGCTCCGAGAATTACAGTGTGGTCCGTAATTTCCAGTCACGGAGTTACTGTAATTTTTTGTTCTGAAGAAATTGTGAATAGGTAACTTTGTTTGAGCGTGCTCCTTAATAACTTCGTTCCCCAGCTTCTAGCTACTGCGTTGACCTTCCAACATGCAGTTGTTCATGCAAGAAGGAGCAAGGCCACATACTGCAAACATTGTGTTGAATTTGGCCTCCCAATCGTACAAACGTCAACCTATGTGACTAATTTTGAAGGATACCTAAAAGAAAATATTTTTCCGAAACGTCCAGGTGATTTAATGGAGCTCAGAAGACTTGTCCTTCAAGCTTGCAGTGAAATCACGGAAGACATGTGCCGTAGGTAATAGCTAACATTAATGCTCGTTTGAAGGGAGTAGAAAATCGAAATGGTGGCCATACTGAGCATGTGCTCAATTAGAAGAATTCTCCAAAATGTGCTCTTCATTGTAGTATGTTTCTTTGAGTTTGTAATGACAATAAATGTTTCATTCAACAACAAAGTGGTGACTCATTTCGTGCGCCATCCTGTACGTAGATATAATCTCAACTTTCCGGCAATTAACACTAATTGATCATTGATTCATAATTATCATTCTGACAAAATACAGACACCGCAGTGGCATTTGCAGCTTTCAAGGCAAAGTTTTCCGAACTATTTCCTTAACGTGGAGAATCGTATAGTTCATAATAATTGGCCAAATGGATTTTTACATTAAGAAAAATATTGGAAATCAGAAGAAGTAATTCAGTAATATTTTAAATTTATTTTTTCTTCCTGATTAACATAGGAGGTCAAACTGGTTTAGCTCCACGTAGCAATTACCTTATTGTCAATAATACGTGTATGTGAGAGTTTAATGCCCATTTAACCATTTTATACCATTCGTGGAACACAAGGTAGAGTAAACTCAAGTGTTTCAATTGTGTTCACAAGTGGATCTTCATTACACTATTCAAATCAATTATTTTTATTACAGAGCAATTTACAACCAAAGTAATGGTCATGGGAATGTTCCGTACATGTTGCATACAGATGACAGCTAAAATTATATTTCGGCACGAACTGTGGTGACGAACAGCTTCACTGCAATTGACTGGGGTATCATATCAGGCAAATCTATGCCAATACACAGTTGTACTATTGTATCCATGCATCAGCAAATAGATTCATTAAAGAACTGTTCTGAAATATTTGTCATTGTCGTACCATTCCTGTCTTACAAATCAGGCACTTTGTATACTTGAACGAACCGAATAATAGGTTCGTATTTTCAACAATAACTAATAATAATGGTGACGAAGCATGTCTGCATTTTTTTATTATTTGCTTCACAGCGCACCAAGTCAGACAGGCTTTATGGTGATGGGCGAGGAAAGAGCTGGAACTGGAAGGAAGTGATCGTGGCCATAATTAAATACAGCCCCAGCGTTTGCCTGTGTGAAACTGGGAAACTATTTCAGGGCTGCCATCATCGGGGTTCAAATGCACCATCTCCAGCTCACAACTATGTGAAGCGAACCGCACAGCTCATTTGATGAAACATGAATCACTTGAATATTACGACTATTCTTCTCAAAAATTTGTTACATGCTGCTCTGTTTTTCATGAAATTACACCGAAAACAGTTTTAAGGTTTTCATTCAAAAACGTATTTCATAACATGTGAAGGAACACACAGATGATACGAACTGACCTAGAGTTCCAAATCTGAATTATTCTACTGTAGAAACTATCCGTCTTCCCATTATTTACCTTGGATCGAGCAGGGATATTGTAAGCACCTTGACAACGAATACCATCCATACTTGACAACCTGAACATAATCTATACTTCCTTCCATAAGAACTGCTCCCTATGTGCATAGGGGCGGTAGAATAATACCCACGGTCTCCCCTGTCTGTCATAAAAGGTGACTAAAGGGTGCCCCAGGAGCTTTCAACTTGAGAACGTAAGTTGGTGACCACGGGGCCCTTCGCTGATACCTGGTATTGCTTTGACCGGCTCCTCACTTTCATCTGTGCTACAGGACCTCCCTTGGTCAACTCTTGTTCTTTTTCGTCCCCGAAGCTGTTAGAGCATTCGAGGACTCCGTGGCCCTTAGCTTTCTTTGGCCGATCTCTTCATTTTCCGAAATGTCGGATCCCTTGCATTGTTATTGTTTTCTCGTCTCACTAAATACCTTTGACGGTTTTCGGAAACGCCGAGGTGCCGGAATTTAGTCCAGTAGGGGTTCTTTTACGTGCCAGTAAATCTACCAACACGAGACTCACGTATTTGATCACCTTCAAATACTACCGGAGTGAGCCAAGATCGAACCTGCCAAGTGGGGTCAGAAGGCCAGCACCTCAACCGTCTGAGCCACTCAGCCCGGCAGTGTTATATAGAGGATGGTTACTTAGTTACGCTTCCTGTTAAAACAATAATCACCACTAGCACCACAATAAGAACCGAGTGGAAACGAATCACCGTTTAACTTCGTACAGGCGTACAGCACCTTGTCCTTGGTTTTTGTATTTATTTATTTATTTATTTATTTATTTATTTATTTATTTATTTATTTATTTATTTATTTATTTATTTGTTTATTTATTTTACCGAGCTCGATAGCTGCAGTCGTTTAAGTGCGGCCAGTGTCTAGTATTGGAGCGATAGTGGGTGCGAACCCCACTGTCGGCAGCCCTGAAGTTGGTTTTCCATGGTTTCCCATTTTCACGCCAGGATAATGCTGGGGCTGTACCTTAATTAAGGCCACGGCCGCTTCCTTTCCACTCCTAGCCCCTTCCTGTCCCATCGTTGCCGTAAGACCCATCTCTGTCGGTGCGACGTAGAGCAACTTGCAAATATATATATATATTGACAAAGCACCAGATACAGGTTCACTGAGCACATTTTACTTCTACTGTCAACGGACTAATTAACAAGTGTAAACTTTCAATATGAAATATAACAAACATAACAGATGAGTAGAATTTGAGGTACACAGCCTACTAATAACAACTGTCCAAATCGAAAACCATGAGAATATTCATATTCATAGCCAAGTCGTCGTAGATCGTGATTAGCTGCTGGCTTCCCACCCGGAAGGCTGTGGTTGGAATCCCGGTCGATCCTGGTTTGAGATTTTCATATCAAAACTCACGTGGTGTCAGGAAGGGCATCCGGTCTTAAATCCCCGGACAAAATCAGAATGGTCCTGGGAGGCTCCAGTGACCCCAAAAATAACTGGGATAAGCTGAGGAATGTTGTATAGTACCGTAGCATGTGACGGTGAGATTAGCCTAGGCTATTAGGGCCTACAAATTGTAAATGTCTGTCAAACCGTAATTAGTTGCTTAAATAATAATCATCAATGTCTGAACATGTGATTTTTTTATTATTTCCTCGCCGTATTTATAATACAATTAGAGAAACAGATGCAGACAGTGACTTCACAATTAACACAATTTACTTCGGCTACGCACTCGACACATAACATGGCGGAGCTTCTTTCAAGTTTCTTCAGAGTCTTATGTAGTATAAGTCAGTGTTTGTCACACGTATTGGAAATTTTGCTTGTGATTTCTGGCGTGTGGGATTGTCACAAGGAGGAGTCACCCAGTGCGCGGCCTGCGCCACACCCGCCGGGATTTTACGCTGCTATTCCCAGTTTATTGTTTCAATTTTATGTACACATAATAATTACAGATCAGATTTTAACATTAAAAAGATGTCGCATCATTACAAGTAATGAAATTATTATTTGCATGTATTACTTCTTTTAGAGTGCGTCGTTATTTTTGATCAGATTTGTGACTTTAACTTAGAATTTTTCATCTTGCTATGTACAAGATTTTAAATTATATTTTACATGAAAATGCATAAATTGAATATTGGTCTAATTTGATGTGATTGACAAAACTATATAATTTTCATATTAAGCTTTAGTTTCATGTTAGTGTGTCAGTGAGAGGTGTTCAGGTTGTGTGTGATAGGACACGAAAGATGTTGCACAATTTATGTTTCTGTGGTTGTACGAACAGAAATATATTAAACTCTTCAATCGAGCATGGTATTATCATCATTAATCGAAAGGTTGCGTGTTGCCAAGGCTGCGATGTTCGGAAAGGAGCTTTTGCTCAAGCATGCGCGATCTGCAGTCTCCTGGCGTTACCTTCTATGTTAGTTGCAATGCCTGCTCGTTGGCTGCATCGGATGCATATCGAGCAGGCGGTGGTTAGTTGTTATCTAGGGGCAGACGCTAGAGTTGTGAAAAGGTGGTTAGTGGTGGGTGTTAGTTGCCGATTAAGAATAGATCGAGCGAGCGCGGATAGGTTGATGGCCTAGAAAGATTGTGGAAGGTTGCAGGAAACGGCATTCTGCAGATGACGATGACTGATAGAATGGAGAAGGGTGAGGATTGAGCTGCGATGATGCGTCTGTACAAAAATCTTGAATTTAAGAAGAGAATTACGTAAATCGGTTCAGTAGAAACAGCAGACATACGGTCCTAAATGTTCCAAATGCATAGACCAACTCCAGTATCGACTATGGACTGGGAGGAAAATGGCGCGATTCGTATACGGTTCGCAGATGGTAATAATGTTCGCATTATGCATAGAAGATATCATTTCAAGATGTTAGCATAGTGTATACTGGGTTAATTTTTACTCGTTAACATTTTATTAAAATGATTTAGTGTTAGAATTGTGTATATTAAATTACATAATCTATATAATATGTGCATAATGAAAATCCACAGTCTATTTCCAGTCATTCGTCCGGGTCAGGATTGGAATGAATGAAGCCCCCATCTAGTGGCGAGGATAGGAATTATGCCGGCTGTCGAAGCCTGTCGCACTCCTCTGGGAATATGTGCATCATATTGTATGTTATTGAGCTGAAACGGTTGTAGCATTTCTCAAAATTGGTCTTCCATGCTGCGTGCTGATTTGGAGATTAAATTATGCTATTGCGGGTACTCCAACTTTTAAATTCTCTGAATAAAACACTTTAAGGAGTAAACAGTTAACCGTGAAAATTTCGAAGTCGAAGACCAAACAGTTAAACATTTCAACCAAACTTTGTAGTTAGGGAAGATCTCTTTCCAACCATAGGTGGTGAGTATTCTATGGTATGGAGACGAGATGAATTTTGATAAGAACTATGAAAAAGTTTTATAACTACTATTTATAGCTTCAGAATAAACAGCTGGTTCCATTTACCGTAGTAATGAAAGAGGATAGTGTCCCTTCATTTTAAAGATTGATGACGGATAGATTTGATGATATCCACAAATAATAATAATAATCGTATGGCCTCAGCTACCGTTTGCAGACATTTCGATTTGACGCCATCTGGCTGTCTGCTCGTCAATTTCGACGTTCCGGTTTACTCTGTCTGCCACCTAGCGGACCTAGAGTAAACCGGATCTCTCTTGGGCGTCTATGGCTGAGATTTAATTAATTTTGTCGGGTAAATACCAAATGTATTACCAGAGATCTTTTACATGCCGACATCGTACGACATGGAGTGTCGATTGGACTTTTTTCCGCCCTTCAAAAATCCGACTACCTCTGCCGGGTTTGAACCCGCTATCTTGGGATCCGGAGGCCGACACTCTACCACGGATCCACAGAGGCAGCCATATCCACAAATGAAAGCGGGTTTTAATGTGTCGGATGTGAATGTGTTTAACTAAAAATAATTGTATTGATACCGAGACGTTTAAGCAGCTACTGCAATGAGAAGTAAACAGGGATATTAAGTGTAACAGGCAGGGTAAGCTGTAATATTTGGCGAGTCATCTTTCGAATTATAATGACGAAAATCTTTACATCTCCGATAGGATTTACATCCTAGTTAATATTTTAGAATGCCTTGATTCTTGATGGTAATATGGATGAAATAAGACTTAGGAAAATGTTTCTTAATTAATATTAGAATTGTCAGTTTCAACTTGCGGACAGTATTCACCAGAGCTTTCGATACGGGCTGCTAGCTACAATTTCTTACTCACATGAAGAGGAATATCAGTCAGTACAAAGAACATCATGACCCTACGTAAGTCATTATGTATAACTTTTGTAGTTATTATTTTCTTACAGAATATAAAAAAATCAAGGAAAGGTGTTTCGGTTTTGCATGATGAAGATAAACAATTTTATCACAATCATGATGGATGAATTTACGTTAACTTCAGTCTGACAATACTAAGGGAGAAAGATAATAATGTTGCTGAAAATGGTCCGGAGTTTGAAGCAGCCACCATTATGATGGTTTTCTTGTGTTCATTTGTAAATCCAAGTTATTAGATTGTCGTAGGCCTCTTCTTAGTGAAAATCATGAATGCTGAGACACTACTGAAGTTATTAGTAGATGTCCTTATAATGATTTACTTTCACTGAATCAAAAGGAAAATATCTGAGCTATTAATTGGCAACATCCTGAATACCTGTCACTAATCCAGCTGATTCTTCCAAGTATCTGTTTCTTAAGTTCGATAATGTGCATTTCGAGAAAAATGTGTTCGAAATGACTGGTTAAGATGATCTAACGAAATTTGTTATATCGGATGTTAAACAGACATTCACCATCATTGATGACATGTTGAATATTACTGAAGGTGACAACATCCCGATTCACTACTCTTCAGGCTAATTTGTCAGACCTGAAAGACCCTCCTATTCTCAGAAGAGAATGTAATGAAAGCTAGCTCCAGATTTGACGAGAGAATCCTTGTATCACACGGCTATTGGGGATCAGAAATTCGATCCGGCTGTGAGCATTTTTGGTCATAAAATTATTGTAGCATTACACAATCAGGATAGTGTTATTTATGAGGGCTCTAGCCAATTTAGAATTTAATCTTTAAATAGCGGATAAATATCGATGCACCCACGTACTCCGATGACGTTGTACTTTTTTTTAAGCAGTTCTGTCTAATTCTGTAACTACTCATGTAGACAAGGCGGTTTGTTACAGAAATTGTATATATTGTATGTGTTACTTATATATTCATTTGGTGTTTTTCTCAAAGTAAATGTTTTTAACATTACTCTGGGCGTTGGTGGAGAAAAGTAATATACGAATGTCGAAGGTTTGATGTTAAAATTAGGTTATGTTATGTAGATGATGCCCTAACCTTAAACAGTCGAAACTTGATCCCCTATGACTTCCGCCATTTAATTTTGATATTACGGTCTGAGCTATTGTAGACGGTTTTAGTTCATAATGCTGAATGCTCATATTTAGTAACCATTTCTTAGTCCCATAACGGATGGGCAGATAACAGGAAAAGCATATTTTTATCAAAGTGATCACGTAGGCCTATACGTGGGCCCTGATAACGACCTTTGCTCAAATGTCCGGGGAGTGATTCATATTAATGGGTTTTACTATCTCTTAAAACAATAATTACCTTTATACATCTCTACAGACTAATAAATATTGAAAATATTTTATTAACAGTAGAATTTACCTAATAAAATGGACATGTTTCAAGCATTCTTCGTGCGGAACCCAAATTAATGTGAACCTTTTGGTTTAATGCTATAACGTGTTTCTGCAATAAAAAGTAATTAACTGGAAAACTCCACTTTAGTTCAGAGTTATTTGTGCACGAGTACGCTTTTTAATCGCAGGAAAAATATAATCTAAATTTATTTCGTTTGATTTTCCTGAAAATCTATGTAAATTTATCACTAACTTGAAATCGCGAAGTTCTTACTACGAGCAGGTTCTGTATGATTTCCATAACATTTCCTGATTAATTTCTGTAACATTAGTATTGAAAATATATTATTCACCATATCCTTTAGTTATTTTAGAATGTCCAAAACGTATTCTGCTTTCATTAGGATTACAGTTTGGCTTACATTATCCGAGTACATGTTGATATAATGTTGCTTATCATCCCGTGTTTTTATGGTTGTAATATTTATGACTGCTAGCGATTAATATTATTTGTTGCTGCCTCAAATTATCTGTGGTAGTGTATCCGACTCATGATATCAAGTTTGCGGGTTCGATCCCGGCTGAGGTAGACGTTGTTTAAAGGAAGATCAAAGATCTTGGCATGTTCAAGATTTCTGGTGGCGCACTCATTGCCACCCGACAAAATTAAATTTAGCCACGTCCAACTTGATGTATGCTGTGCTCGTTATACCGCAATGATAACCGGATCCACGCACTGTAATCAGAGTACTTTCATAGCTCGACACGTGGCGCTGGATGCCTAGGATTGAGCGGTGGAAATTAATTCTTCTCTGTGGACAAGGTATCGACTTTGATTACCAATTTATCTTAATTTGAATATATAGAGATTGTTACATAGATTATTACAGTAAACTCTGTCTTAAACGGACCCTCTATTAAGCGAAAACTTTCCTTCAGCGGAAAATTACCCCGGTTCCTTGACCTGGGCGTAGAAAATTTCCGATCCTCCTAGTGGATCGTTTAGACATATTTTAACCGTTCTATAAGTTCTAGATGGTATGTGATTCAAGGACATGTATTGCAGATATTTCTTCTTTCCCACCCTCTTTTTTCCGGGAGGGGGCGGGGCGCTATTAGCTGATGGATACTTCCTTCGACAAACTGGACCGTTTGGTACTCTACAAATAGATTTCACTACCTGGAGGTTCAGTCGGTCTAAATGAAGAGTAGAACCGATCAAGAGCAGACTGAAGACTTACCAAGATAGCATCAGAAGTTTAAAAATACTACAGGAATTCGCCTCACGGCGGAATAATTCGAATATGTTCGTTGCAATTTCTGAGGATAAAGTTCAAGCGAAGAATCAGGCAATCAAGAATAAGACCACTGCAATTGATAAAACTCTGGGTATTTAACTGCTAAGGAATATATAGTACTGTACCAGTAAGATAAGTGAATTGAGGTGTTTTCAAGTGTGGTGCATATAAATGAATGAACACTGTTCTCTGGTACACGTTCATTAAGCGGATAATTGTTTTTAGCGGAAATTTTCTCCGGTCCCTTGCGATTCCTTTGAAGATAGGTTTTACTGTATTGTTAAAATTAATAATCCTAAAGGCTAGTTCCGTTGATATTTGCCTAGATAATATGTGAGTGGTGTTGATTACTGTTGTCAGAGGGAAAAATGGAAGGCACTTCAAAAAATTAAGGAGCCGCCCAGAGAAAGACAAGGGTCACAAAGGGCGTGAAAATGAAAGACTCCCTAGCACTCGACACCTAATACCGTCGGAAAACAAGAAGAGTTGACCAAGGGTGGTTGGACAGAATAAAGTGAGGAGCCTGACACAAGTAAATGAAAGCAATGCCATGGCTCAGCAAAGGACCCTGTGGTCGCCAATCCACGCCACTCAAGTTGAGAGCCCCTGAGGCCTTTTTCGGTCGCCTATTACGACAGGCAGGGGTTTTCTGCCACCCCGCCCTCAGGGAGTAAATGTGTAGAATTGTTATGCGATGGAACATTCCAGCTGATATTCATTAATTGTAAGTAATAATAGTAATCACTTTTTTATCCACAGTATTTAGATACATTCTAGAACTTACCACAAGGATATTGTTCAATACGTTTGTATTCTGATGTCAGGAAAGTCATTTTCTTGAGATGAAGTGTTACTGTTTAATTAGATTTTAAAGTTCTTCAAGTGCGGCTGTCAGGAAATGGCGTGGTCCAAGAGTGAAATTCTTCTTATTTTCTGAAATATTCAGTAGAGTTTCCTGAACGAAACGGTGTGTGTATAACAGAAATATTTCTACTCAAACCTGTTTACATTTTAATATATAATTTCAGTTACATTTCATCAATATCTCGTACTAGAGTTTTACATGTCCTAATTTCACCGAAAGAAAAATATTTCGAGCGAAAACTTGGTAAGCTGTTATTTATACAGAACCTCTTATTCCCAGTAGAAATTTTCGTTTTCAATGTAATTTTTATTTTTACTGTTGCCAGTTCTTCCTGCTTCTCTTGTTAAGCACTGTTCAGTTGAGTTACTTTGACACACAACCGGTTGATAGTTATTCTCATATCCTCAGTATTTGTGTGTCCGACTCAATGGCTAAATGGTTAGCTTGCTGGCAATTGGTCCAAGGGGTCTTGGGGTCAGTTTCCAACCAGGTCGGGTATTTTAGATTTTACCCTTCATTGTATAATTCCGATGGCTCACGGGCTGGGTGTATATGCCGTCATCAGCATTAGAATTCATCGTAGACAGGTCCCCATTCTCACAAACGCGCAGGTTTCCTTTAAGGCGTCAATCGAAAGACCTTCACCAAGCCTCTCCGGAGGCTACGCACGATTATATATTAGTATTATTATTATTATTATTATTATTATTATTATAGGTGGATGTAATGCTTACCCCTATATGAATTTTATTTTAGATTCAAAATTGACTGATGGTGCAGAATTTTATAATTATTTAGTATCCTAATTTTTTATGTAGATGAATGTCTTCGTTGACTCGAAGGCTACAGACAAGAGAAGAAGCAGAATTAATCTTTGAGGCAAAATTATCACGAGAAATTGCTTTGAGCTACTCTTTATATTTGTCCTTGTCTGCAGGAAATTTGTGAAAAGATAATGTCCCTTTTGCTTCTTTTTCTGCTCGAAGTACAAGAAAAGTCACAAATCGATATCATATCGTCCAATGAAAGGCAGTTTATCGTAAGGGACATTTTATATCAAAATTGAGGTTACGATGTTTATACGTCAATCGGACCCCACTGCACATGCTGACAAAGTATGGTAAGCGTTAAATGAATCTAGAGAGTAAAAACAAAGTAAAAAGAAATGGTCATAACCACCACCAGTAATATAAAGAACACCGGGTTATCGTAGGCGCCAGTCATTAAATCTTCAGCGCCTGAGTTAGAATCTTGTAATTTGCGTACAGATCATCATACGCGACAAGTTTAAATTCTGCAGGGAACGTGAGATGCGTCAGTTTCATTGTCCATGAGTGTTGTCGGTCATTGCTGCAGTACACATTTTATAACTGCCTCAAATCAATTTTTCACTTGAAACGTAAGGCAAATTCTGCTGATACAGTAAAAGAGGGGTGGGAAGAGAAGAGAAGGGGATGCTTCTTGTGACAGGCCTGACAAAGCGGTTGAATGTCAGTACATATTCCTACCGTTCGTGGCGCAAGTGAATTATGTCGCTGAAAATTCTAAACTGAAGTTTGCGGTCAAATGGAGAAACTCGAGGGATTGTTCAGTGACCATAGTTTTATGAATAAGGAAGCTGAGGACAGAAAGAATAAAACACAAGAAGGGAGTTGAAAGTACAAAAAAAATAGCAGATACAAACAAAAGTCTTGTACAGAACTTAATCATAAGTTAAACTAGAGATTAATTTTACTGCCACTCAACTACCGTTTAAACTGAAATTTAAGGATGCATAACCTTACAACATGGCAGAACGACTGGATCTCGAAGATATTGTTGAGGTGTTTTCTAGAAATACTAAGTGAAGATGAAGAAGTGGTTAAAATGATTGAACGACCACAGGCACCACGAGTTTTTCGAGCATGGGCACGTCACTATCATATATGCACTCGACAACGAACGGCAAGCAATCGTAAGTGACATTCATGGCTTTAAAATAAGTTCCATTTCACTACGACTGAATAAATATGTAACCTAATATATAAAAATACGGCAAAAAATTCATTTCTGGAGTAGAACAAAAACATAAACTGCCTAAACTGTTATTCGACTTGTTAACCGTTTCTATCGCCTCCTGTAAAATTCAAATTTTGTCGCTTACGGTATTTTGCGTTTCCAGGGACGATATATTCAAAGATTCGTAAACACAATTATGAACCAAATCTCTACACTACACAAGAGAAAAATCAAATTAGCGCATAACTATCAATTCTCTATAACAAACACCTGGTTGTGAACCCATTAGCAACAGTAAAAGCAACAAAACAATGCACATGAAACTGGAAATACGATAATTACGATGCACAGCTTCCTGCCTGCACCATGGGTTGCCAGCGCCCCAGCGGCATTATGAAAAATATATACTCAATTCTAGGCTTCACAACCGGTAATGGGGCTAGCTACAGCGAAAGCATCAAGTCGGCTTTTACTCAACCATAGTACTGAACTCATAATTCCATCCTGCTAAATACTGCAACCAGAAAATTACCACTACAAATGAAACTACAAGCGTAACCATAATTCTTTATTGCAAGCTTATCTTACGTCCGTAGCATGAGAACTCACCGTGGCAAGCGGCCCACCCATTCGAGCCAGCTCGGAATACTTCGGCCGACTTCGAGTAATAAATAATTAATTTCCATATAATAAACCTTCATTGCAAGATATTTCGGCAATATCATTAACCAAGAAATAAATAATTAAGAATTGTAAGAAATATGTAATGAAGCTAAAATCCACAGGTTGGAAGTGCTTAATTAAACCTGGAGAAATGTTGGCATCCATACCGCTCGCCTAGCAGCACGTGCCAAGGTCAAGCAATCAGAAAGCGCGCGAAATCCCCTACACGAAGTTAATTAATTACGCCCGTGAAAAGCGCGAAAAAATCAGTAATCAACACCATCATGACTTGGAATTTTGGCGGAATTTTATTGTGAATCTCAAAGAAATCGGTCCAGTGGTTGTCAGATTGTATGATTACACCACAAGACATCATGACCAGGAAAGCGTCATTCTTCCTAAGACGCCGTCTCCGAGCGGAGGTTGGCGATCCACGTAACTAGCTCTGATCTTGACAGCGCGGAATGGAATGCCACTTCTGAAGTACAGCAGTGCCATCTTCGAAGGTCTTTTAGCCATGAATTTCTTCTTCTCCCAACATATCTCTTCCCCTGTATCTTTCCTTCGATAGTAAGCTGTAATAACTGATATCTCTCACCTCTCATGATATGTCCTAGGTATTGTGTTTTCCTCTGTTTTATGGTGAGCAGTAGTTCTTTTAGCTTTTTCATCCGACGAAGGACATCGCATTTGAGATTTTCATTACCCAGGGTATCCGCAAGAACATTTCGAAGGCATCAATACGTTTTTCTATGATTGGATCCAGAGACCAGCTTTCATAGCATCGTTAGAAAAGCTATAAATATCCCTACCTCTGGACAGTAGCCACACTCACTTGGTCGGTTGTGGCGAGAGTGGATCCGCATCGCGTTAATATCAGGTAGAGGTCTTGAACTGTTTCTTCAAATAAACTTGTGCCATTTATTGATTTATTTGGTTAGAGATTAAATGTTTAGTGGAAATGACATAGAATTCTTAAACTTCTGCAATTGAAAAACCGCGAGTGCATAGTAGCTTTCATTAAATTACTGTGTGTCTTTGCAGTCAGTGAAGGGAAACATAAACAGGCCAAGATAAGCTTCGGGTCTCATATATTGTGACCTCCTGGCGACAGGCGAGAGCGAGGGGAGCTCTCACGGATCGTCGATTCTTCTCCGTGGAACGGTGAAGTCGTACATATAGTGTTTATCCAGAATAAGTAATTATTTACGTGTTTTGTACCCATTAAAGTGTAGAATCAGTGTAATTATAATAAGTATATAAGAAAATAATGTACTTTTCAATCATGTGTGGCTGAGATTGAGACGAGCTGGCTAAAATGTAGCCAGGAGCCCTATGTCTACGACGCAGTATCAGGTCTGTCTAATTTGAATTTCATGCCTGGTAGTTAGAAATGTACATGCTTGTCCCATTAAATTACTATGTGTCGTGTGTAAATTAAATGTATAGGAAAATGTTGAGGCGAAATATTATTCATGCCAGTGTGCGAAACTCTAAAATGCGTTGAAAACTTCTTTAGAAAAATGTAATATGCGAAGTTTTTAAATATTGTCTAAAAATCAATGAAATATATTCAGGCTAATAAAAGTTACAATAATGACAACGATAAAATAGTTGTCGTGAGCGTGGTAAAGTCAAATATCAAATTAATAATAATAAAATTAATATTTACGTCAGGATATATTCGAGATGATAAATTATGTATTCAACAGTAATGTCGAGTGAGATTTGAGATTTATACCGAAATCCAGTGAAGTCTGATAAAGTTAGCAGTTATTTTTGGAAACTTAACTTTGTGACAACGTGTATTTGTGATACAGAAAATCACGGTATGTTATTTTGTTCTTGAGGTCGGAAAAACATAAAGAAGTTAATTGTGATATTCTTATAAAGGTGTTGATCAGGAGATTGTATATATTTGAAAGTTTCGAACAGGAAGAGATGGATTGTAATGGAAATGAAATATTGTGAGAATAGTTACGATTGTTAAAGGCAGAGTAAATCTGTATTTTATGAGTGATGTATAATAAACAGGAAGCCGAGGATAAGAGGCTCTGTTTGTCGATGGAGAGGAATTTTGTGACCGGCTGTATGTTAAGATGTAATATTTCCGAGACAGCGTGTGTAACATAACGATGTCCTGTAAGCAATCCAGTACAGTTGACTAATTTAATAGTGGTCAGAACCCAAGTGAGCATGTTGTAACGCCTATTTTAATTACAAGTCGATGTTCTCCCATGGTTACAATTTTTATGAGACTGTAGGTCTTGACAATGAAGTCCAAGTGACGATTCTATGTAGAGCCAGCATAATGCATTTTTGTGATAGACGACCTCACGAACAAAATACATTCTGACACACGGTCAAAGTAATACTTGATTATTATAAACTGAATTCTATTCTGTATTTTTACGAGACGAAATTATCGTTGACTAGAAACATTGCGGGTGGGAAAATTGAATGTTAATAGAGTGATAGTCTAGCTTGAGTAGATTGATGGAAAGTTGATTCACTGGTTAGTTTACGGCAATACGTGTTTGGAACGGTGAGACGAAAGGCCATTTGGAGCCTCACACTTGAGTTATTCAGCGGTATTACGTAAAATTAAACGAGAGTTTATTTTATTTTTATTTAGCGAACTTCACTGAATGTGCTGAGATTGTATTGAGGAACGGCTATTCGGACATGTTGTTTAATTTCGATTGCACGTTTTATTGTAAAAAATGGACATAGTTTTATTTCCAGTTTCGAGTTCATTCTGTGGCGAGTTTCATTTCATTGCGTTAGTGTTTCAGCGAGGATTAGATTTAAATATCTGGGATTGTGTTTGAAGTTTTTATTTCGCCAGACAGTATAAACGATGTGTAGATATCGTAATATAGGTTCAACGATAGATTAGGATGCTGCGTGTATTATATGAATATACGGATGAGTGGGCATTGTGTAGGCTCAACGACAGGATTAGGGCGTCGTCTGTATGTAGTCAAGTCATAGATTAGTCATTTTTGCGAATCGTCTCGAACGATGTTAGTGTCTGCAGTAGTGAATGCGGATGTGAAGGATGTTCGCAGGTATTATTCAGGCCATGTTTCGATATGATTCTTACTAGCCAGAAGGTGATCCCATAATAGCGTTGCATCAGAAGTGGCATGAATGTGAGGGTTGTCCCACATGGGATCCTAGCTAATGGAGATTGATCATTACTGCTTAGTCACACGGGTTCAAATTCGATGAACTTTCGTTTTTCTACTTTTTTTCTTTACTTTTAAATTTATTATTCGGATATCCGGTATCTATTGATAGTGACGTGTGTTGATACTTAATTTATTTAAGTTGGATTTACGCTACGAACGCGGTTTCGAGTCGTCAGCTGTTAATATACTTCATTTTCAACTTCCGTCATTTCATTTTATATTAGGTGAGACGCTGGTCTACGATTACTTGTAGTTTGGTTTAATGGGACAAGTGTAGGTAGACAAATTTGTAATGATAGTCGTAGTTATGGAAAATTAGAAAGATTTCTTTCATTTGTTTTGTAGTGTGGACTCGTAATTCAACAAACTTAACGACATTATTATTTGGCAACCTGAAAGTCGGTTTATTAAGAATATTTTCAAGTGGCTTATCACTTTTCTGTAACTTAAGTGTTTGGCATTTCTTCTAAACGCATAATGAATTAGTGTTTTCCTGCATTTCGCAGTTTTGTTCCTTCAGGACGACGTAACGTAACATCCTCTCGAAAAAGTCGTTGTTGGTTCGTTCTGAACACCTGCTTCGGTGATGCATGTTTCAGCATCGGGATTATTCTGTAACATAAGGGTGTCATGAGATGACAATACATGGTGGAATTTTATTTTTGATTGTGACCACTGCTGTTAACTTGTAATGAACACCATGCTTTCTAGTAATATTTTGCAACCTATCCAAAGCAACTGATAGTCGATTTGGCTCGATTAAGGGTCCATTCGGGGGATGTTCCAATATCCGATAGGATACCAGACTGGTGGATAACCTTAATTAAATGTAAATCTGGAATTAGCTGCTTCTGTGGATCAGTGGTAGAGTGTCGACCTCCGGATCCCAAGATAACGGGTTCAAACCCGGCAGAGATTGTCGGAAGGGCGAAAAAAAGTCCATTCGACACTCCATGTCGTACGATGTCAGCATGTAAAAGATCTCTGGTGATACATTTGGTGTTTACCCGACAAAATTCATTAAATCTCAGCCATAGACGCCCAAGAGAGATTTGATTTACTCGGTCTGCCATCTAGTGGGCCTAGAGTAAAACGGAACGTCGAAATTGACGAGCAGACAGCCAGATGGCGTCAAATTGAAATGTCCGCACACGGTAGCTGAGGCCATACGATTATTATTATTGTTATTATTAATCTGGAATTTTACTTGTTGAAGGTCAGATTTTCCACGCATCGTGTGGATTAACTCTCAGTTATCGTTTGGATAAATGGTGGCCGATTTTCAGGTTTTATTCTCGTTTCTAGTTTCTGCTGTCCACGAATTTTATAATATATTTTAATTCTTTGAAACATAATTTTAGACTATAATAAGAAGATAACACTCACGTTATGTATTGTGACTGCGTTAAAACATTATAAATTATTAAGTGATTTTTATGGCTGATTTTAATAAATATTTTTTCGTGATTTAATTTAATAAAACTTTAGCAAGCGCATTTTTTGCTCCTCATTTAAAATAGTTAGGCTCTCTTCTGGACCCCATCGTTTGGTCAATGTAGTGACAGAAATAAATCCGCTACGACCCCAAGATCCAAGATTTCGATATTGCTCTATTGAAGCAGCTGTAGCAGACGACCAACGGTGGAACGGTAAGTTCAAGGGTTCAGTAAGGTATCCATTCCAGTAGGATTCCGCTTTCTTTGCTAAATAGCCAGCACAATCAGGTTATAGAAATTGATAGACAGAGTCCCTAGATGATACCACTTAAGAAAGTCTGCATTAAATTTACAAGCTTCCTTCAGCTTATCTCTGGTATTTTTGGAGTCGCTGCAGCCATCCAGGCCTATTTTGGTTTTGGTCAGGAATTTAAAACCGGATGACCTTCCTGACGCAACGTGATTAATGAGATGAAAATCTTAACTCACGAGGGAACACATATATGTGTTTCACTTGGATTCGGTTGAAATTTGGTAGGAATATTCGTGGGAGGCAGTAGAATGCTAAGGTAAAAATTTCATGTCGCCAGCGCAAGTTTAAATGCCAAAATAGAACAAATAAATTGTCGTAAAATTAGAAGTGCCGCGGGAGTATCTGAGTGTGGCGGAGAGGGAGGGAGGAGCGAAGCAGCGCACATGAGCAGCGTATAGTCGGGCTGCTCGCTCGTGTCGAATGAATGACCACCCACCCCCACCCTCCCGGTCACTCTTCTTTACTACACCGCACTTCGCATATACCTCGTATCTTCCCGATTAGAAACGTCAAAGCAGATCAAGAGGTGCAAATTGATTAGTCGTCCGATGAGACGACGTTCTTACAATGACAGGTAAAATCTGACGTTCTTATAGTCATTTTTATGAATGGTGACTGTATATTTACTTTAACCATGTATGGTAACAATTGAGTTTTTACACCTAGATACAAAAAGACACCCACTATAGAAGTCATTCAATCCGTGGAATGTAGTAGTGTGCCTTCAGAATTGTTTTGCAGAGTGTGACAAAAAAGACACCTCATTTTCTGAAGATGAAAGGAATTTGGGATTGGAATTATATCGTAAGTAGATCAATGTATTTATATATATTTACTTTTACAAGAAAAACAAGTGTTCACAGGAATTGCGTTCTTTTCTCCGTTTTACAGGTCTAATTGCCGACAGGATTTTGGATACCGATATGACAGTGGAACTAGATGGCACATTGGATATGTCAGATGATGACTTTGATTTCTAGGAAGACAATATTGAAAGACCGTTATTTGACCTCGTCTCCAAGAATGTTGCTCCTAACCATGCATCCACAACAACGGCTGAACGATGCCTAATCCCAATAACTTATAAGAAGAAGGTCGTCGAATATTGGCGAAACAAAGGTGGGAAACAGAGGAGCTTCGCATCAGTGAAATACAGGTTTGGTAAATTAAAGTTCCGGCAAGAGCTTTACAGGTGGGAGCAACAACTGGAAAACGGTGGCACAATGGGAGAAAAAAAAATTGTTTCGAAGAAGACTTATCAAAAGTTCAAAGAAAGTAGACAACGAAACAAAATTGTTCACGATATAAATATAAAAAATGGGCCTTAAGGTACGCTCGTCTAGTTAACTACGACACGTTTCGAGCGTCTCATTCCTGGGTAATGAGTTTTAAAAAAGAAATTTAAAATTGGATCAAGAAAAATTTGCAAATTCGTATCTAAAAAGTACCAATTTGAACAAGAAGATACTAATTGTAACGCGACACTGTTTGTTGAAGAAGTGTCGCAATTAATAGAAAGTCACGGCCCAGAGTGCGTGTTTAATACTGATCACCGGGCGAGTTGGCCGTGCGCGTAGAGGCGCGCGGCTGTGAGCTTGCATCCGGGAGATAGTAGGTTCGAATCCCACTATCAGCAGCCCTGAAAATGGTTTTCCGTGGTTTCCCCTTTTCACACCAGGCAAATGCTTGGGCTGTACCTTAATTAAGGCCACGGCCGCTTCCTTCCAACTCCTAGGCCTTTCCTATCCCATCGTCGCCATAAGACCTATCTGTGTCGGTGCGACGTAAAGCCCCCAGCAAAAAAAAAATACTGATCAGTCTGGTTTTCATGAAGAGTTCCTTTCTGGCAGGACCCATAAGGAACGAGGAGAAAAAGTCGTATTAGCGGAAGCACAATCTATGAATTCACTAACTCATAGCTACGCAATACAGCCAATAATTTCGGCAGATGGACAACTCCTGCCGAAGTTGCTAGTGGTGTTGAAAGAAAAAAATGGCAAATTTGGTCCTAATATAGAAAAAAAAACTATTTACCGCACCAAATGTGTACACTTTGCCTTCAAAGTCTGGAAAACTGACCAAAGAACTTGTACAGAAATGGTTACGGAATGGTTATTGTGAGCTAGTACCAGAGTACAGTGTTTTAGTTCTCGATTTCTGGACCGACAGAAAGAAGAAAATATTTTAAATGCTAAAATTGGGAGTAAGAAAATAATTAATGTTCAAACAATTCCGAAAGGGTCCACTAGACTTAAACAGCCGTTAGATGTTTTGGGCTTCCGCATTTGGAAGCAATTTATACGTATTTTGTACGATTTAAATTTGTTAAACTCGTTAGACATGAAGGTACATTGAAGGAACAACATTTTAAAAGTGCAATCTTTGACGCACAACCAGTTCTCCTCTCCGCGTTTTCGTAGCATGTGGCAGTACAGTTGGTACAAATGTGGCTATGTTAACAAGAAACCTTCACAATTTGTTAATCCAGTCGATTATTGTTTCAAAGAAGAGCCTTCCTATAATAAATGTAATACTTGTGAAAGCGACAGCGCTGTAAGATGTGCATGGTGCACACAATATCTGTGCCTTGTACACTTTTTTGTAAACAATCACTATTGCACTAATTACAACGAGTAACAAGAATTCGGGCGTGAATTCTTCAAACCTTATTGGCATCGATGTTCAAACATCGTCCTTTGTACACTTGTTTCTTGTGCTGTTTTCATATTTAGGTTTTGCACATCGAATCGGGAAGTTAAGGGGAACGCGCTAACTATGCGCTGCCTGGCTGCCGGCGCAGCTCGACACAGCCCGGTTAAAGGTGTACAAATTGTACTTCAGGCTTGCCTGCTCCAAGCTGCTCTGCAACAAGCAAAGCAGCTTAGCTTGAGAGTCAGCGAAGCAAGAGTGCACGCGTACTGAGCGCGTTAGTCATAGCAAACCAAAACCTGGGTTTCCCTAAGCCTGACAGGTTGCCTGGGACCCGTTCGGACTGCCGGACTTGAGGAGAGCGAACGTGAAGTTTGCTATCGATGCGACGTGAATGTGCCGTTATATGTTATTGTAGCTACATATTCCGTCGAGTGCAGCTCTGTTGTAGTTCGAGGTGCAACCAGCAGGAAAATGAACAAGTCAACCGTAAAGGAAATCGAAGAAAAATTTAAAAAGTGGTGAATTTATTCTAGCAACAAAACAGGGCTCAAGTCTAGCATGGGAAAAAACTTCATGTGTTTATGAACAGGTATCAAATAAGCCAGTAGGTTACTCGCAATGCAATTTTTGCCAAAAGCTACTCAGCACACATTCAGGGACCTCAAGTATGTTGCGACATGTCTGCAAATTTGACCCAAATGTTCCACAGTCTAAAAATATTTTGAAAGAGGACAAGGACTTGGTGACTGTCAAGTGCGTGGAAATGTGCGCCAAGGACTTGAGACCGTTTACAACTATTGAGGGCGAAGGATTTTTAAATTTAGAGCAAACGCTGATAGAAATGGGCAAAAAGTATGGCTCAGTGGATATTAAAAATATTATACCCTCTCGAGTCACAGTTGCTAGGAAGGTACAAACTTTCGCGGACAAAGTGCGCAGTAAAACGCTTCCCGACATAGTACATGCTATTAAATCTGGTATCTGTGCGAGTACCACTGACCTGTGGACAGATAATTACAAGGGTGTGTACTATATGTCTGTCACAATGCACTATATAAATGCAGATTGGTCTCTCAATAAGTATGTATTAATGTGTTCGGCCATCCCTGACTGTCCAAAAACTGGTGAAAATATTCGCAGTGAATTGGAAGATCTTTTGGAAGGACATGGCGTTTCTCATGAAGATATTTGCAAAATTACATTTGTAACAGACCAGGGAAGCAATATTGTTAAGGCCCTCAGCATATACAAACGTCTTCCATGCATGGCTCATATTATTAATACGGTCTTGAAGCATGTTCTGAGCGAACTCTTTTTGAAAGAAAGTGTTCCTAATGTGTTAGCTGTTATCCATTCAGTGAAATCTCTGGTTTCGTACTTTAGGAGAAGAGGCCTATGTGTGAGGTTACAATCATCTTTGAAACCGTATCTGCTCGGTGGAACAGTTATTTTGACATGCTGCAATCAGTTCACTCCCAGATAGATGCTGTGAGAACTGTTTTAGAGAAGGAGGGCGCCTCTGATAAAATGCTCGGTTATGATCAGGACATTACTGGCCTGCTTATAACATTTCTTAAGCCATTTAAGGAAGCCACAATTGATCTTGAGGGTGATGAGGAGCCGACTTTACATCTGGTCCTTCCGTGGTTTTATGCCTTAAAAGCCCATTGTACTCCACAGGATGACGATGAACAGGTAATATTTCTTTTCTTTTAAATTTTAATACGAGTCTCCTGATATATCAATAAAAAAATGTTTTCATACTAAATGAATTTTCAGTACTTGAAGCTTTTGAAACAAACCGGTGGTGTCTTCCTGGAGCACAAAATTGCAACACTTTTGGTGCCTAAATATCGCACATTAAAGAAACTAAATGCAGTAGAACAAATGTCTGATTTTGAGGCAGCTCGACAAATGTGTGCTGAAGGTAAGATTCTGTGGTTATTTCTTCATTATTATTATTATTATTATTATTATTATTATACCTATGAAAATAGGATATTTTTAATATTCTAACATTAGCATTAAATATTTGGGCATATATATTTTCAGAGCAGCTACCCAATCAAAATAGACAAGAAGTCACATTTTCTTCAAATGAAGAAAATTCAGTGCAACGTAAGAAAGCGAAATTTGACGATTGGGCAGAAAATTCGCCAATGATACATGATGAGGTCAGTAGGTACTTGCAAGAAGGGTTTATTAGTGACGAAAATATACTGCGGTGGTGGAAGAGTAATTCGCACAGGCTGCCCCGACTTGCTTGTGTAGCGAAAAGAGTTCTTAACATACCCGCTACGAGTGCCTCCAGCGAGAGGGCCTTCAGCTGCTCCGGAAATTTAATCAGCGAAAAACGTTCCCGTCTTGATACGCAAAGACTTAATGACCTCATAGTAATACACACATTATCATGTGTCCATGTATTAAATAGTGGTATGCAGTATGCACAATATGAGGCGACCACAAAGTAAGAGAGCAAATTACACTTCTAAACTGATTAGTTTTGTAATTATTTCTTTTGGTTTTGTGGGGAAGGTGTTTCTAAATTATGAAATGTATTTCAAAAAGTTATCTATAAAATTAATATTTTAAAGATATTTATGACCTGTGCCTGCATTATGTATATCTTTGCTTCTAATTTTCTCGAATTATAAATAATACATTATATTTATGGTCATATTTCCATCAACTTTCATTGTGTTTATTTAAATATTCAAATATTTTTGTTCAAGGAACGTACGTTTTATTAAGTAACTATTTTTGACAGAAATAAATATTATTTGTTAATTAGTTACATAAGGCGTCTGAATTACGAAATAAACTTTGTAATGACTAACATAATACTAAATAACCAGATAAAATAATATCTGTGTTGACGAATCCTATATAAATTCTGGCATGTAACAACCCCTTTCCTGTCTGCATTCACGCGAGTCTCACATCAGCACAATGAACGAGCAAACATAAATTAACGCAGCAGGAAGAAGAAAGCAAGCAAGCAAGCTAACCTGAGGCCTGCCCAAGTTGGGCTGAGCTTGACCTGGCCAGGAGTGCAGCAGCCTGCCTGTACTGTTGTTTACGTGAGGCTAGCTTGCTTGCCTGCTCTCTAGGCAAGCATGGGCAAGTTAAATGCGGAGTTTGTACACCTCTAAGCCCGGTTGGCTCACGTCCGCTGCTTCCCTCCCTACCTCTCCGCCAAACCCCGATACTCCCGCGGCACTTCTAATTTTACGACTATTTATTTGTTCTATTTTGGCATTTAATTTGCGCTGGGGACATGCAGTTTTAACCTTAGCCTTCTACTGCCTCCCACGAATATTCCTACCAAATTTCAACCGAATCCGAGTGGAACACATGTATGTGTTCCCTCGTCAGAATCGACCGGGATTCAAACCTTAGTCCTCAGGGTGCGAAGCCAGCAGCTAAGCCACTGAGTTAATCAGGCCCAATTATTATTATTATTATTATTATTATTATTATTATTATTATTATTATTATTATTATTATTATTATTATTATTATTATTATTATCATTATTATTATTATTATTATTATTAATATTATTATTATTATTTTCTTTGGAAAAATACGATGGAAAATAACAGAAAATGATTTTAATATTAGAAGGCAACATTACGAGTTCCAACGTGTTATAGAATTCTTACGTTAGAATCATTTAAAAATTAATTTCCATGCCGAAGATTTAGAGAAGAATAAAACTGTAGTGTTACGAGATGTTGTCACAACAAACTCTACAGTTTTGATTGGAACCCGGTTCTTATTCATATTAAAATCTGAACACCTTGACCGGGATTTGAACTTCGGTCACCTTAGTGACCGTGTCTATCGTTTCTCACTCTACATAGGGAAGCTACTATATTAATCTTTATATCACAATGGTCACACTTAATATAAGCACTTTTGTACCTTCTCAGATCACAACAACGTAACTTCGATATTAATGCATGGGAAGAAGAGGGGTATATATGTATTTCTAACATGAGAAAGCTTATCGAGCATTAATTAACGTAGCAATTAGGAACGTGAATCTGGTGCAACCACACCCCCTGGGAACCAGCACAATTTGCAGAGCATTCCAACCGGGATAAAACAAAATTCAATCCATATAACACTCAGTACTGGAAAAGTAAATCTCACTAGGGGATTTGTAATAGCAATGTTATAATTATAACACGTGTACATTCTGTTACAGATCTCTCATCTGAGCAAGCAAGGGTTACAAAACTCGTACTCTGTAGGCTTGTTTCGATAGAAGTCTGTTTGCCTCTATTTAATCCCAAGGAATAGTACTGTAGTAGTCTTCAATGTTGTTAGTGGTGGTACAGTATAGGTCATTAAAATATCAAACCAAACCAAGCCCAACCCAATCCAACCCAACCCTATGGTGCAACAGCCCCGAAGGGCCATGGTCTACCAAGCATCGCAACTCAGTCCGAAGGCCTGTAGATTATTAGGTGTCGTGTAGTCAGCACGATGAATCCTATCGGCCGTTATTCGTGGCTTTTCAGACTGGAAAAGAACATACAGTAATTATTTGATATTAAATAGTGATTAGGCACAATTGTAATTTTTAAGGTAGTGGCAGATAAATTAATTGTAACAAGAAAAGCATGCATGTATCAAAAAATAATATGAATAGGGAACATGCATAATTTTCAAAAATATTTTTTTGAAAAGTACACCAATGAAATAGTACGTAAACGTATTATATTGTGGTATGTTGCCTTGTTTTCTACCATTAAAAATATTTATAAGTCCCTTTCCGCAAGGCGAATAAAACGTCCTCTGACGTAAGCGGCGCGCTGTGATGTCACGATCCGGTACCGCATGAAGCTCTACCAGCCATTGTGTATCAGCTGTTACTAACAGCCGATTGCTTATTATTCGTGATTGCGAATATTTTCAAAATGACAGAAGAAGGGTTCAAAACAGCACAGTCCGACATCTACCATGTGTAGATGTCATCATTCTTGAAAAATAGTGACTTTGGTGGCCGCAGAAATTCGCGGATCAAAAGCAAATTGGTAAGTGGCATCTTTTATATACGTGTAATATACTATAACACATAGTTTTAGGATAACAACGAGCTGGATAGAAATCACATCACTTTCAACATTTCCTTCTAGACTGATTCCCATATTAGAGAATAACATTACATTTTCGGGCTTTCAGCATTACTGAAGTAACAAATCGGATTTCAGCGCTAATATAAACGTATAGGTGGCATTATAGTACTAGTCTGCCCCTGTGGTTTAGTGGTTATTGTGATTAGTTGCCACCCCCGGAGGCACCCCGGTGTGACGTAAACCAAGTTGTAACGGACATACATACATACATACGTACTGCACCCATAATGCTCACACGGGTACAGTAAATGCATACATAAACATACACACATACATATATACATTAATTAATTGCTGCGAAAAAATATAAACGCCCAAACCATAGAAAACAGAAGTATCGAAGTTGTTCAAGAAGTGAACGAGACTACAAGTTCAAAGCCTAGGATACTGGAGGTACTTCGATTGTTCGTACATAGTAATAGGTCTACATTCAGTTCAAATAATGCTTACTCAGGAAATATGTTATTGTGAAATATCTCTTACATCACTCTTCTTCTTATTCTACTTATTCCGCTTGTTCCACACTTGTGAGATCGCGGGTGCGAACTGTGCCTGACATGTAGATTTGGCCCTGTTTTGCAGCCGGATGTCCTTTCTGACACCAACTGTATGTGGAGGGGTGAGGTGGTTGGTGGTGAAATGCCTTGTCTGAATATGAAGATGAATGTATTGGAAGAAACACCCAGTCCCCGAGTCAGAAGAATTAATTGTTGTAAACAAGATAAGGTTTACAAGAACACAACTTATTTATTTGCTTCACACAGAATTCTACAGTATGTACAGGAATAAAACATGAAATTGTCTTGAAGCAAAGTAGATGATTAATCTTGAGAGAGTTTCTGTTTCTATACACTATGTACACTCTGAATGTATTTACACTCACTGCTATCTTGAAAAGATAGTTCTTGGGAAAGATATAGTTCATGAAGAGAGTTCCTTCTAACTTGAAGTGTCTGAGTTCATAAGCTTGTATTAAATGAAAGCTATGTTCACAATTAGAGAATCTAATGTGTGTGTCGGACCTTAAGTGAGTTTGGGGATGTGTGGCATACAACATCGGGGCTCGACATGGATGAAGGAACGGGAAAGTGGAGTAGTGACTGAGGTGAAACCTCATACTACCAGAATTCCGTCCACCTGGTCGAGACACATTTTTAAGAGGAGTAGCCTCCGTGTTCGACGTTCAGCGTATTCTGGAGCAGGACACTGGGGAGAATCCTCATGAGTGACAGACAGGGAGCTCCTTATATACTGCACACGACGTAACAGACACGCGCACTGAAGACTGCGCGTCGAGTCTCGAATGATCCACGCTTGCGTGCGTGCGGCTGGCTGGCGCTGAGCGAAGAGAGCGGAGGACATACAACACCCTCCCCTCCTAAATACGCCGATACGGCGTGAAGCGGCGGCGGCGCTGGCGGCGGCTACGATGCTGGGCAGGAGCTTCTGACGTCTCTGTTGTATTGTCCGGAGCTGTGACTGGGCGGAGTGGCGCTGCATCGACCTGAAAGGAACCCATGGTTATTAAATGGTCTAAAGCTCGTTCAGCAATAGATTTATCTGGCTTAATAAGAGAATCAATAGCCGAATATGGACGGTAGCGCAGGCGTATCTGGTCCTGGTGGCGGCAAATGCGTTTCTCAGCAGTCTGAATCTCGTAGAGACGATGGCCCAAAGATCTGCGGATGGCACCAGGTAACCAGAGCGGATTTGACTTGAATGTCCTTATGTAGACTCTGTCGTTGACGGTGAACTTAGTTGGCAAGGTCTTAGGCTGGGCCGGAAGAGGCTGCAACAGAGAAAGTAAAGTTCTGTGAGTTCGTCCATGGAGCTTTTGTGCGGGAGTGACATTATCAGCGGCGGGCAGAGTTCTGTAGTTGCTTAAGAGTTGTAACAAGCCTGAAGAGACAGCTTTTTTATATCTTTCTTTTTAAAGTTTGTACAAAGCGTTCAGCTTCACCATTAGATTGAGGATGAAAAGGCGGTGCTAGGATATGGCGAATGCCATTATATGTACAGAAGTTCTTAAAAGCAGTAGCTGTAAATTGCGGTCCATTGTCAGAAATTAGGACTTGAGGTAAGCCTTCAGTTGTAAATATTTTCTGAAGAGCACGAATGGTAGCATCTGTAGTAGTAGTCGAATGCATATCCACTACATAGGGAAAGTTCGATAGAGAATCTATGACGATGAGCCACATGGAATTGAGGAAAGGACCTGCGAAATCGATGTGAACTCGTTCCCATGGAAAAGTAGCAGGAGGCCATGAAGCTAGATCAGAAGACGGGGCATTCTGATTAATTTGACATTGTTCACAATGGCGGATGAGCTTTTCGATGGCGGCATCAATACCAGGCCAGTAGCAGCGTTGACGTGCCAGTTGCTTAGTGCGGGATATACCCCAATGACTTTGGTGTAACAAGTCGAGAACTTGTGTCTGTAGACTAGGTTGGATAACCACTCGGAAGGTGGTGCCGGTTTCGAGGAGTATAACTCCGGCACGAGTCGTAAGACGATGCTGAATACGATGATAAGGCGCAAGGTGGGCAGGAAGTTTGTTCTGATGGGGCCAACCATTGCGGATGTAAGTACGTACCGTAGCCAGTGTACTGTCCTTATCCGTAGCTTTAGCAATGCAGGTAGCGTCAATAGGAAATGTGTATACGGTGTCTTCTAGTTCTATGTCTAACTGAAGACATTCGGATTCCTGAGAATCGAAGGCGGTGTCAGGACCGACTGGTAAGCGAGAGAGGGCATCAGCATTACAATGCTGGGATGTGGCACGATAGGCGATCTGATAGGAATAATCAGAAAGGAACATGGACCATCTTTGAAGCTTTCTGAGGGAATGCTCAGGGATCTTATTACCAGGATGGAATAAGTGTACTAGAGGCTTGTGATCAGTAATGATCAGGAAATGGTTGCCATAGAGATATTAATTGAAACGGCGAATGCCAAAGATGATTGCTAAAGCTTCTTTTTCTATCTGGGAGTACCGACGTTGATGCTCATTAAGTGTCTTCGAAGCAAAGGCGATGGGTCGTTCTTGTCAGTGACGATCCTTCTGGGAGAGAACGGCACCGACGCCGTAATCTGATGCGTCAGTAGCTAGCGTGATGAGCTTGCCAGGCTGAAAATGAGTGAGTTTAACAGCTTGAACAAGGGCTTTGTTGATCGTTTACCAGGCCTGTTGGCATTGCGGAGACCACTGAAATTTAACACCTTTTTGGCGTAAGGCGTTTAATGGAGCTGCAACTGAAGCGAAGCGGAGAATGAACTTGTTATAGTAGTTCACTTTGCCTAGGAAGGATTGGAGCTGCTTGATGTTCTGTGGTACAGGCTTGTTTACAATCGCCGAGACATTCCGTTCACTAGGTTGAATGCCGTTTTTATCGAGGATGTGTCCCAGGTAGTGAACTTTCGGCTGAAAGAAAGTGCATTTAGCGAGATTCGCTCGTAGGCCATTGTCTTTCAACTTCGTGAGAAGGAGGCGCAGATTATGGAGATGTTCCTGATGATCTGCGCCGGTCACAATAATATCATCAAGGTAGTTAGCACAACCGGGAATGGAGGCGGTGAGTTGAGCTAAATAGCGCTGGAAAATAGCCGCTAAGGAAGAGACGCCGAACGGGAGACGCTGGAGCTGGAGCAGTCCGATAGGAGTGTCGAGTGTGAGAAATTGCTTGGATTCTTCGTCTAAAAGTAGCTGTAGATAGGCTTCTTTAAGATCCACTCTAGAGAAGAATTGTCCACCAGCTAGACGACGGAATAAGTCCTCTGGACGGGGAATTGGGAATACATCTGTGTCGATTTGTGCGTTGAGCGTAGCTCGGAAATCACCACAAAGTCGTACATTGCCATCAGGTTTCTTGATTACAACTAGTGGAGTGGCCCATTGACTGGAATTGACTGGTACCACTATTCCAGCTTCTACCCATCTTTCTAACTCCTTAGTGACTTGGTCTTGAAGTGCCAGGGGTACTGGACGTGCTTTGAAAAAGCGCGGCGTAGCTCCTGATTTCAGCTGTATGTGAGCTGTATAGTTTTTGGCGGTTCCGAGCGTAGAGTCGAAGACTTCAGGAAACTGCTCGAGGAAAGCCGTAATATCAGAAGTAGGTTGCAACGTAGTTACTACGTTGATGTTGTCATGAATCTGGAAGCCGAATAAATTAAAGAGATCCATGCCCATAATGTTCGATGCGGTGTAGTTGTTGGCTACGAGTAGTGGAATGACCTTCCGAATTCCTTTATAACTGGCGGGAAGCGTGATTTGGCCTTTGTGTCAATCTTCAGTTTGTTAAATGTAACAAGCTGGATGTCAGCTGGAGAACATGAAGGTGAACCTAAGTCGTGATATGTAGCCAGGTTAATGATAGAGACAGGTGATCCAGTGTCTAACTGAAAATCGACAGAGCGATCAGAGAATGATAGAGGAACGATGATCTTGTGAGAATTATTGGTGGGAAGAATAAGATTTATCTGATCAACTTCCATGTCCTGTCGGGGCTGTATATGCTTCGGGCGCGCTGCAGGAGTCTTAACAGGGCGGAGCGAACTCTGACATACAGTCTTGATGTGTCCTACTTTATTACATCGTTCACAAGTGGCTTTTGAAAAAAACGACAGTCACGACGTTCATGATGTTTGAAACATCCTCTGCAGGAAGGCAGGAGTTGCGACTTACTCTTAGAAGTGGGCGTCCTTGGAGAAGAACGAGAGGGAACCGGGCGAGAATGCTTGGCAGAGAGCGACTTGGCTGCGCGGTTCAAGGTAGCAGAGGTCTGGCGGGCTGGAGTAGAGACTTGAACGACTTCGTGTTTAGAAGCTATTTCTGCCGCAGTCTTGGTAGTAAGTTCGTATACCGTAGCAATATGCTGGACGGCTTCTAAAGAAGGGTTACTCTTCTTGACAGCGTCAAAACGAACTTTGTCCTCAGGAGTATGCAGAATGACCATATCGCGAATGAGGGAATCGGTATAGGGCGTACCACAACCGTCCTTGGAACATATAAACTGGCAGGGTTTAGCTAGACCTCGCAATTCCGCTATCCATTCAGCATGAGTCTGATGCAGTTGCTTCCTGCCCTGAAAAAAATTTGTAGCGAGCGGCCACTATGTGCGGGGCTTTAGCATAGTGTTCAGTGATACGGGCCAAGAGCTGTGCGAACGGCACTTCAGAGTGTTGCTCTTCTGGACTTAATTTTTGTAGTAATTCACACGTACCGGGCGAGTTGGCCGTGCGCGTAGAGGCGCGCGGCTGTGAGCTTGCATCCGGGAGATAGTAGGTTCGAATCCCACTATCGGCAGCCCTGAAGATGGTTTTCCGTGGTTTCCCATTTTCACACCAGGCAAATGCTGGGGCTGTACCTTAATTAAGGCCACGGCCGCTTCCTTCCAACTCCTAGTCCTTTCCTATCCCATCGTCGCCATAAGACCTATTTGTGTCGGTGCGACGTAAAGCCCCTAGCAAAAAAAAAAATTCACACGTAGCATAGCCAACCGAACTGAGAAATAGTGCACGTTGGCGCTTGTCATCCGTGACGGAATGGCATATGAAATGTTGCTGTAGGCGGGCGAAATAGACTGACCATTCTTTCTGAGCCGGATCAAAAGCAGAGAACGGAGGAATTGCTGAGGGCTGTGTAGAAACAGAAAGAGTTTGCATAGCAGTGAGCAATGCCGCTTGTTGTTGCTGCATGAAATGCTGTTGTTGGTGCTGTAGAGCTTGCAATACGGCAGCTAGCTGCTCGGCTGTAGCCATGTTGAGATGCTGTAGGCGAGACCTTCACCGGAACAGCTGGGAGTGTGTGAGAGAGCAAGCAAGCTGAAGCGTGCCGAACAGGTGCTGCGAGCGAGAGAGATCCTTGGCATGACGGCTGACTGTCCGTTGTTCGACGGAGGCTAATAGTTGCACTGTAGAAAAGGCTAATTGCTGATAGAGGCCGTACAGGTTCCATTGTGGAGTGGTGATAGTTACGGAGTATAGTGTCACTGTGCCAATGAGTGGACGATATGCTGTAAGAGTTTGTTACGCTGTCGCGAATGAGTTGACGACAGAATGTAATCAGTTTTGTACCTCGTTTCTAATGAGTGGGCGACACACTGACCACTGTTTGACTTCGTCGCCAATGTGTTGGTGGCAGATGGCACGTAGTTTTTTACCTCGTCGCCAATGAGTTGTGTTGTAAACAAGATAAGGTTTACAAGAACACAACTTATTTATTTGCTTCACACAGAATTCTACAGTATGTACAGGAATAAAACATAAAATTGTCTTGAAGCAAAGTAGATGATTAATCTTGAGAGAGTTTCTGTTTCTATACACTATATACACTCTGAATGTATTTACACTCACTGCTATCTTGAAAAGATAGTTCTTGGGAAAGATATAGTTCGTGATAGTTGAAAACTAACATTTGCACTAGCCTAGATTAGCTAAGAGAGTTCCTTCTAACTTGAAGTGTCTGAGTTCATAAGCTTGTATTAAATGAAAGCTATGTTCACAATTAGAGAATCTAATGTGTGTGTCGGAGCTTAAGGGAGTTTGGGGGTGTGTGGCATACAACATCGGGGCTCGACATGGATGAAGGAACGGGAAAGTGGAGTAGTGACCTGAGGTGAAACCTCATACTACCAGAATTCCGTCCACCTGGTCGAGACACATTTTTAAGAGGAGTAGCCTCCGTGTTCGACGTTCAGTGTATTCTGGAGCAGGACACTGGGGAGAATCCTCATGAGTGACAGACAGGGAGCTCCTTATATACTGCATACGAGAATGGATCTTAAATACTTGTCATCTCCAAACAGTATACCTACAAGGTCAGAAACCTCTTCGCTACTGAGCTTCCCAATTTACCGCACGACCGGGTACGGCAACTCATTCATACCTGCAACCATACGCTCTTGGAATTCCATTCCGGCTGTAATTAGAGACATACATAGTAGAAATGTATTTAAAAAACATGTTATAAATGGTACATAGACTTAAGAAATTAGTATCTAATGTTTTTTTAAAAAGTGACTCTCAGAAATTTTCCTTTTGTTTATAACTATTACTTAAGTTTAATTTTATAATTAATTATATGTAACTAGAAATCCTAATACTCTGTAGTATGTACAATGTAGCACATATGAGATGGTTTGGCATAACAGCAGGCTTCATAGCCTGAGCGATGCCACAAGTCAATAAATAAATAAATTAAATAAATAAATAAATAAATAACAGACACGCGCACTGAAGACTGCGCGTCGAGTCTAGAATGATCCACGCTTGCGTGCGTGCGGCTGGCTGGCGCTGAGCGAAGAGAGCGGAGGACATACAACATTAATCAGATGCGATTAAAATCCCCGACCAGGCCGGGAATCGAATTCGGGGTCCTTTGAACCTAATGCTTCAACGTTGACCATTCAGCCGAGTAGTCGGACCTCTCTTACATCACTGCTGTTCAAAATTATATTTAAGGCATCATAAAGTGGTATTTCCATACGAGGGAAAATAAATTTTCGCCCGCAATCCAAGCCTGCTTTTAATGAATTTAATTTTGTCCTCCCAAAAAATATAACGAGTGGCTGAGAGATTGTAACCACTGATTGGTAGATAGTTTATCATATACTATTCCTAGTTCAACTTTTGAATTTAGAGATAATATTACGTGAATTCCCGTAACTGACACTCATGTTTTTGAATTATCCTCCACAGAAGATGATTTAAGAAGCGATCTCTGTATGAAGGTTATTTCTCTCTAACGTTTCCATCCGCTAAGAATTTCTGGCTGCAGTCTTCCGGAAGGAAACGGGGTCAATTCCATCATAAAGTAGTCCTCAGGAGACATATCCTCAGTGATTGTGGGAGCACAAAGCGTTAAGTGCTCCATCTCACGAACTGCGATGTACTTCTGATAAAACGTCCACGTAACACAATTGCCTCCAGACGAATCGAATAGTTCGTCTTGATACATTCTACTGTATTGACCCTTCGATAACACGTTTTGAGAACCAAGAGAGTAGTAAAAACACAGAAATATTGTTTAAGGCGCCCCGGTAAATAGCCAGCCGTCTACATCCCTACTCGATATATTATACCAAGAGAATTGTATTTTTATGAATGTAACAACCCACCATGACGAACTGACTCAGTATTCTAAGACGCGCAGAATGAACCATTAAGGGTAACAAGTACGTATTTAAAAAATTGCAGCAAGTTGGAAATTCAAGACTTCAAGTAATCATAATTCGTTTCTTATGTATTGAACCCTTTTGGTCCATATTGAGGGATACCTACCTTTCTTACCTATCAGCAAAGCTCATGAGATCTCTCTCTTGGGTCGCATCGGGTTCTTCGTCACTTGCTGAGGTAAAGGTAGGGTTTAGTAATTCTAATCTATCTACTAAATGAAAGGTCTGTTTAAAAGATTCCTATTTATTCAGGAAATTCTGAAGCATTCTGATATGTCAACGGTATCACTGAAATCCATCGTGTCCACTGGACACCACAATCATTTTTATTACATAGAAGGTTAGAACACTGGTGTGAGCCTTTGACGTAACTGCCTGATGGGCATTCTTACTAGAAACCATTGTCTCATTTTTTATTAAAGAAAGGAAAGTCTGGAAATCCTTAAATTCGGCTTCCATGTGAGACCACATGTACCATCATAGTAATTCGTTATGGTCCAGCCCTCGTAACACGAACTCTGGACTCTGGGTATAATTAAGGCAGTCCAACCGGTGTGTGCCACACAGTGGTTCTACGGCATGGACCTTTAATTGAATCGATGTGACCTGAGTCTATATCATGGACCGACATCTAAACTTCTAAGTTACTTTAAAGTCATTGTGGATGATGACCGCATGGAAAATGATGCTACAGTGGCATATGGCCCTAATGTAAGTCACTGAGGTTGATGGCCCTCTGATCATCCAAGTTTCTAAGCTGAAGGCTAAACACAATTAAGTTACATCGGTTGATGACCAAAGTTTCCACTTTACTATCCCCAGCACATTCACTGCTCAATCAATCAAAGTTAAATAATACAACAATAGCAATGCTCACAAACTTTGTGGCAGTAATATCCATTACCTTCGGATATGTCCCCTTAATCGTTACGTTAATATTTACACATCCCCAGAAAACAAACTAAGATTTCCAGAATGCATCTCCAAGTTATTCGCTTGATTTAAAGTTATTTCAAAGTGCGATTTCACTGAATTTAATAATTAAATAAATTTAAATGATTTAATGAAATCTTAAAGGACAACAAATTCTATCTCCGCGGACTCTGGTTTCTTCACAAATTCCTACGCAATTGTGTTCTCACAATTTTTAAATCCTTTGATGTTTATCTGTTGCTTCCTATTGCTGGAAAAGAACGATTACATCATTCATGTCCAGTTTATATATCTTGTTTCATAACCTCACACTTTAAATCTAATCTAACCCTAGCCATTATTAACACTTGGATACCCTAATAATCTACGTACAAACCAAAAGCAACTCGCCATATAATTACGATGTCATATCTCGTCATAACTTTTTATAAAGTTTGCGCACCCCTCACAGACAAACAATCATCACTACCATCGCTCTATATTTTGGACAACCCTGAATTTGGCTTGTCTTGTTCATTATACTCGAAGTCCGTCGTATCAAATGCACATTACGTCCCCAATTAAATATATTTTACAGTATCTAATAACACTCAGGTTATTACCGGAAGAAAATTTCAACTAAATCCAACATATAACGTTCTCCCCGGCCGAGAAATACAATCTCAATTCCACGCGTGTCCCGTTATATCCCCGCTGTGTGTTCCCCTATCAGCTGAGGCCTTTCACCCTAGTCCGCTTCGCAGTTACACGAGACATCTGTCGTTCTACCTAACTGGCCTCTCTCTTTAAATCTTTAATCTCTGCCGACATAATTAAACAAATACGATATTCTAACCAACAAACGCACGTAGATTATACTTCAAAATGCCCACAATAATTATACACGTCGCAAATTAATACCAGCGCGGATTCCTTGTATATTGCTTTCCATTCCCACCATTATAAAATATTCCTCGGGCTTCCACAAGTCCCGGCTTCATTGACAGGTCTCTAACCTGATTCACAAATCTCATCTCGACTCACACGACAAACTAACCTCTGTTTCCCAACTCACAACTATCACCGACAAAGAACTGGAAATAAATCCTTACTGGAATCCACAACGTCTAATAACACTCAATGCTTTAATAATGAATAACTTCGCATAAAATGATATCGTATTTTTAATAACTTGATTTTCACGAAAAATGACTGAAAATTTCTACTAGATCTTTTTATTGTCAGTCAGACACAGTTTAAAATGGGCCTAGAAAAAGTCTCACTCCGTGACCAAATTCATCACACTAGACTCTCACCCGACAGCGCGCTTCCACTCGATTGAAAATGGGTAACTATGGATTTCTTATATTATTTACGTCAAAATTTCAGACCGAAAAATTTTACGTCGAATGAACATCATAATTTGACATCACAGAATATAGGCAGTAAACACACGGAAATGACGATCTACATTGGACGTGATATCACTTCAAAACCCTATTCAATAACTTTTTACAACATCATACGGCACTCGCAAGACTTCAAAAATTTTATCCAAGTGGAAAATAAAACAAATGACTCCTTTTTTAGTCGTATTATAACATTTACAAAAACCACATAGGGGTGACCACTGCGTCGTATATCCCCATTTAAATACACATTTTTTAGAGATCATGAAACAAGATATAATAGGTAGTAAGATGGCAAGTCACATACCTTATGTTACGCCATCGGTCATCCTCGAACTCACTAGCGACCCTCGCATTTTTATTTAGCCATTTTTAACTTTTTGGCTTTACATATCATTATATTTCTTCAGGTTTCCTGGAAATAAAGCATTAAAAAAAGAAAATACCCTTAACTTGTTTTGTTGAGCGCACACGATGGACTGTAATTACTTCCGCACACGGATTTCTTTATTTATCACATAAAAGTTTATTCGGTACTTTGACCGTCCTATCTGGTACAATTATTTCCACTCAAGAAACTATCTCCACATGGAGTCAAGGCCCCAGCCACAATGGCTAAAATCTACGGTTGAACTTAGTCTACTTTTGTCGTTCGATTTCACAGAGCAGCTCAACACTTTATCGTCCACTTCGTAACACAAAACGCAGGGGAAGGAGAGTTCGTCATGGCGTCAATTCTTATATATAGCAGCTACCCCCTCTCTTCGGGCATCTCCCTTTGCCGCCAAGAAAATTTCTGTAAATTTTCTGACTTAACTAAACTGTAATTACAAGAGTTTTGAAGGTGACTACATATTCGGTACATTTCCAGCAGTAGTGTTCATGGACATGTAAAATGTAAACGTGTTCGATTTGTGGGATAAATGACCTCCTTTGATAGGCACTATATTTTTGACTTGGCTTGGGCACGCCATATACACGCGCTTTGAAATAGTTCACAAAAATGACTTAAGATTCTTCCGCCGTTGACACGTGCTATCAAGAATCGAACTTCTTATTAAATTGACAATTTATGCATAATATTCTTAGGGCACAAAGGTCATGGGTTCAGTATCAAAGGGCATGCAGAATTATAATACAACGAACCGGTAGACCAGAGTAATAAATCCTTCTCCTCAATCTTCTACCCTTGTCAGGGCATGACGGCGTTCATAATTTTACTGTTCTGATTTTCTTTCTCTAAGTCCGGCGGGCTGTAACTATAATGTTTAACTCGTGGAAAAGTTTTCCCTCCAGAGGTTGCAGCTGGTCCACACATATGATTGGATGACTTCGTCGTAGTCTCTTGCCATTAATCTTTCCCTCTACCATAAGCTTCTCCAGGGTGTCTGTTCTTCAGGGGATGTGACCGAAGTACCGGAAGTAAGCCCGGCTGATGCGCTTGAGAAGCCTAGTCTGGATACCTAGTTGTTCCACTACGGACGCATTAGCTCGGTGCACAGTGCAAGAAATTCGGAGCATGCGTTGGTAAACCTACATCTCAAATCTCTCCATCCTACTTTCTTTTAATTACTTTCTACGCAGTATCTGCAAGAAAGCACGGAACAGATACCAGGTATATGCATAAGTCTTTTCCGGTTTCACTAAGGGATGGCGCCAGCGAACAGTACGCAGTTTGTTCGTCCGATATTGACCTACTAACACACACAAGTTGAGTCCAACAAACACTAGCATCTATATTGTATCGTTCAGTGATCATATCGACGTTTGTGCCTGAAAAAGAACATTTGCGGCAGGCATTCGTTTAGTTATTTAATGAAATGATTTTTCTTTTAAAATTTGTTTTACATCGCTTCGACACAGATAGGTCTTATGGCGATAATGGGATAGGAAGGGCCTAGGGGTGGAAAGGAAGTGGCCGCGGCCTTAATTAAGGTACAGAAATTTGCCTGTTGTGAAAATAGGTAACCACGGTAAACGATCTTCAGGGCTGCCGACAGTGGTGTTCGAACTCACTATCTCCGGGATGCAATCTCACAGCTGCGCGCACCTAACCGCATGGCCAACTCGCCCGGTTTAAACAAAATAGAGAGGCTGGGGAAAGTCGTCGTTTGCTGGTAGAAATATATGGTGAACATACTCCATCGATTGGAACATACGAGATATAGTTTCGACGATTTAAACGTGATGATTTCAATGTGAAAGACAGTGTGCGCTCTGGTAGACCACAAAAGTGCGAAGACGAGTAATTGCAGGCGAAACCGTTAATGCACATCGCTACCGCCAACAAATGATTAATTTAAATCCCGTATTGATCGAAAGACGACTGGAATGGGCCAGAAGACATGGCAAGCCGATTTATTTTACACGAGAATGCACCGTCTCACCGCAAAATCAGTGAAGGACACTTTGAAATCGCTTGGATGGTACATCCTTCCACACCCACCGTACTGTCCCGACGTGACGCCATCTGACTGTCACGTCTTCGCACCAATGGGGCATGCGCTCGCAGAGCAGCACTTCAGCAATTTCGAGGAAGTTGGAAAAAGGCTCGGTGAATGGATTGCCGCAAAAGACAAGCAGTTTATCTGGCATTGTATTCATAACTTACCTGCAAGATGGGCGAAGTGTGTAGAAACTGATGGCCAATATTTTGAATAAACAAATGAATTTCCCTTGAAAATTACGTGTTTTCTTTACCACGAAAACCGACAAAAACTTATGCATACACCTAGTAGTCAAGAGAATGGTGTAAAGTTAATCTCCACACTGTGCTGCACTTCGTATCAGAACTCTCACCGAACCATAGCTCGCCGGTATGACACCATCTTACAACTCTGTTGCTGTTTTGTAACTGCTCGTGCCGCATAAGAGGGCGGTTAGAAGACGGGATGGACCCACGGGGGGACGACTGTAATACGAGAATTCATGAATTTAGATGCATTTAGACTTCAGTTGGTTAGTCCATATCAACGCCGAGCATTGCTGGCATGGAAAAATTGTTCAATGTTAACTGGCGATGGATTTTGTCGTGATTGTCTTAAGGTGTAAAACCACTTGGTCATCGTCCATATTGACAAGGGAAATTGCGAAAATTATTATAAAAATGAGAAAAAATCGTTACGGAACGATCGTTTGAATAATAAGGCAAGAGGGAGAGAATAATGAAAGAAAAGAGGATTCACTTTACATTAGATATCCTGATATTACAGAGTCGGAAGAAAACTAAATGAGAGGCCTACAATATAGAATGCTCAGGAAATTTATCAACAAAAACATTACATTTACTATTGTATGTTGTGATGTGCACCGTCTCTTCTGGTGCCACTCATCTCCGATAGATGGGATTACTGCTGCGTACCGAGTATGACAGGTGGCTGGAATATCGGCGAGAAGGAACTGGTGAGTTAGATACAACTCTTCTTCAACATACCATTCCTCTGGTTCATAAATTTTGTAATACTACTGGTACGTAGCGCACTGGTTCATCATAGTATTCCAGCTATTCGATCCTTACTCTGAGGCACTGATTGGAATGAGCAGTGTGCACACTTAACGGAATAATGGTAGAAGAGTGATCACGGCTGTCTGCGGCCTGGTCATTGCAGCTCGAGAACTCTGGACTTGTTGATCACCAGGGTAATACTGTTCGTTAAAAGTGAGAAAATGTGCGATTTTTTATTTGACCGAGTATTTCATATGAGAGCATTACTTTTAATCACGACATTCCATCATAAGGAAAACTGTCCAACTCGATTCTAATTGGCAGTTCGCAAGTGGGTCTACCATTATAATGAAAACTCACTAACTTGACTGTGACTGAGTGTAGACAAGAAGGCCTGCCATTACACTGAAAATTCCCTAACCCATTCTTCACATGAGAAAAGACGTATGGTGACTTTCTCGTCGCGTTTCTGGGTTAACCTTAAGAGCTATGCAATTTAATATAATCTTACTCACAACGTGTACACTACTTAACCTAGAATTCTGTACACAATATAGTATTCCGTAGCTAGTACAGTATATAAAACCAATTTTCTGGTTGTACTTTTTTAATATCAATCTGATACATTTTTTACACCAGATAAGACAAATGGCTTACGACTTGTTCAATTCATTGTCTGTCTATCTGTGTCTCTGTCTGCTACAGCAAAAGGGAATAATGACACTGGATTTTCACAAAACTTGGTATTTAAGTTTATGATAAGGCCGAGTAGAGTTTTAGCTATGATTTTGTTATAACATTCACTAGAAACGGGCTACAGTGGGAACCTGAAACATAAAACTCGGTGGAGCCTTCTTAAGGTTGCCTTTACAGGATCATTGCCTTAGAGAAAATATTACAAATAATTTGTTTCTTCTATACATTTGACATAAATACTGCTTAAGGCTGGGAGTTATTTGAAAATTTCCATCACGAATTTAGAGATGCAAAATGTGTGACGCGATGTTGCCTAGCAACCGTGCAGGCTGTGATGTGAAGTATTGATGGATGGCCATGACTGAGAAACGTATCTTCAAAGAGGGGCGTTAGAGTACAGATGGTCATTTTTATCTTGCAGGCTGTGATGTGTATATTGAAGGACAAATTCATGATAATTTGTTTATAACAAGGGGAAATTCGACACTATTTGTTTCGATACAGGTAAATATCACTGGAAGTCGTGTGAAAGTTTCTCCACGAGCCGATAACTACCTCTATTGAGATTTGCTATGTACTCGTCTCTGTATTCTTGGAATGTTAACCTGTCTCTGTCTGTTACAGCAACACGGGAATAATAACACTGGATTTTCACAAAACTTGGTAGGAAGTTTATGATAAGGCCGAGTAGAGTATTTATACAAGAATGAAGGGATCAAATGTAAAAAAGAATGAAAACTAAAAACCTGCACAGGGCTAGATAGAGTCAGGACTACGTCATGACACGCCACTGACATGAAGAGGCTGTCCACAGACGTGCCTCAGAATGTCAGCAACAACATGACGGGTCGATATAAATGTAATCATGCACATGACAAGTGTTTAATTCCGTCAACGACGGGGGTACAACAGATAGTAAGTTATAAGAAATAAATCATGTAAAGTCTAGAAAAGTCTAGAAAGAAAAAGTTCACTAGATTGTTAATAATTCAACACTTGCTCACCTTTAATATATCAGAACATGATATCTTATATTTAGAACTGTCACTATTTACTGCCAGTTCCTTGGCTGAATGGTCAACGTAGTGACCTTCGCTTCAAACAGTCACGGGTTCGATTGCTGACAGGGCTGAGCATTTTAGCTGTATACGGCAGTAGTGAATTCATTCTTCCGCATAGGTTGGCATCAGGAAAGATATCTGTTGGTAAAATTTGACCTAATTTACTTTACTGCCGACCCCAGATAACTTAGAAAAATGCAAGTAGAATAAATCTATTTACTACCATTATCTATATAAATAAAGTCGTAGGGGGTTCGCTGTCTGTAATTTCGTTTGTTCTGCCAAATTTTCAATTATTTATCCGTTATGGTCAACTCAAGACCGAATCGGTGGTTTTTATTTTTCGTGTCTGTTCGTCTGTTTGTTTCTTCCACCATCACGGCGAAACGGCTGGATAGATCTCAACCAAACGGTTTTCCTCCATTTTCTCTTATACTATTGATTTGCTGTAAACTCCGTGGACCGTATGTGAAACACATTTTCATTATAAACAACTTTCGTTATGTTCATAATTTACCTTACTCTTCAAATGACGGAGAAATTTACTATTTTCTGCGGGTATCATGCTCTGCATTGAGTGACCGACAGACCGACAACGAACCTACAGGTTACCACGGCAACGTCTCTGACTGCTTGCCAGCAGGGAAGTAACGTATTGCCATTTTCCTCATCATGCCTTTAAATTCATGGTTGTTCCTTGGGTATAAGGCAAGAGAGACGTCAATCGGCCATTCTGCGGGATATTGGCGGAATATCGTTGGAGGTTATAACCGTCCCCGAATAGCTCAAGTAATAACACCATTAGCCATCTTATCTGTTTGTCTAAGACTCCCTGCGCCTAAAATTCTAATCTCTTACCGCTTTCTTATATCCATAACTCACACCAGCATAATTTATTGAGGGACATTTGATTTTCCAATACATTCCTAGAATTTACATATTTGTACTCATCCTGCTGTCCTATTTTCTATTAATTTCAACTTTCTGAACTGCATTACTTTCTTCCTTAATTACTCCGTATATATGCGAGTGGTAATCCCGAAACCTGTACAATCTTTTCTTTGAGGAAATACAACTTCCAGGCTATGTAAATGTATAACTTTTGGCCCCGGAAAATGTCGGAATATGGATGCAATTTTAACGACGGTGCAGACCTTCCTTTCGGAATAATTGGTGGCTAAACCGTAAGTCGTATCACAAAAGATCGCGTTTCAATTTGGGCCTATGACACTTTGTCGTATCTCTATCCCTTATTCGTTAAATAGCATTGCATTTCTCGAGTTCAAGTTAATTTTGTACTTTTTACACGTGTATGTTATCGTTTGGTACACTAATAGGAAAGATGCAGTCATGGCATTCGGCAAGCATATTGACATGGCCAGTGGCCATATGTTCGCAAAATTTCATGATTCCAGGGTCACATGAGTATCAAAAAAATAAAGTAGTATGTGAAAACATGTTCCAGATTTCACCCCATTCAATGACTAATTGAATCTAACGCATAAATATAGGAGATACGGGAAAATGCCATAGTACCAATCATGTAGAACACTGAACGAGTCGTCTGATGGTGAGGTTAGTTTGTAGGAACAATTTAATATAATCTTAATCACTGCCTTTCCAGTAATTTACGGAGAAATCCGTATACAATGTAGAATACCGTAGCGAAGCACGGGTACATTTGCTAGTTTCAAATAAAGTTTCGTTCAAAGAATCCGGGTTGGAATTCCGGCCGGGTCTTTTGGCTCGGGGACTGGGTGTTTGTGTTCGCGCCAACACTCTCCTCTTCATATTAAGAAAACACACCACACTACCAGTCACCACAGAAACACACAATAGTGATTACATTCCTACACATAGGAAGGGCATCCGACTGTAAAACAGGACCGAATTCACATATACGACGTAGTTCTCACCCTCGACCCCACAGCGTGGGAAAAAAGGTAGGAGAAGATTAATTTCAAGTAAGGTTAACCATGTGTAGTTTGAAGGAAACCTGAGATAATATACTGACAACTTTCATTGCAATAAATATGTCCACAAAAATTCTCCTCGTCTGCATTATCGCTGTGGTCGTAGAGATATACAATTTTTTGCATAAGATCGCAACGTTATGCTAGTAATAAATTTCACTTCGGCTAACACCTCGCCTACCCTTCGTGATAATTTATAATCTCCCTTGAATGAGACAGAAATGGCCCCAGTAGATTTACAGGAACGTAAAGTAATCACTTTACAGCTCACAAGTCTGCCACTGCCATAACTCTTGCAATCGTAAATTGTTACTGGGACTTCGAATGAAGATCATTGAAAGATTAAATGAAACCAAAAGTTGGGTTGCAGGCAGTAAGACGACTTATTCTCCCTTGCGAAATTTCCATCCCCTGCCTGTAAACGTAAGCACGGGCAGTAGAACTAATTCAGACGTACTGTAACTCTACGTTACTTATATTCATTCTCCTAATTTTTTTCAGTATTCAAAATAGAGATAGCATTGAAATAAAAATAAAAGAGAAATATGATTTTTTTTTGCTAGTGGTTTTACGTCATACTAACACATGGAAAGTTTTCAGCGACGTAAGTGTGGAAAAGGGCTAATATTGGTAAGGTAGCGACTTTGGCCTTGATTATGGTATAGCCACCAATATTTGCCTGTTGTTTAAAAGGGGAACCATAAAAAAAACCCACCTCACACCTATAGGGCTGCCGACGGTGGGATTGGTGGACATGTAGCACAGCTGATACTCAAATGTAATAAATATTAAAATCTCAGTTTAAATCCATTTCCCTTTAGACGATATTCATATGGGAAATAATTATTGTTGTCCAGTGTGGAACGTGATTCCAGTACCTCAGATGTAGGGAGATAATTACTGTGTTTATGGAGGATTTTGTGTAGGCTGAAAATAAATAGAAATGACTAGTGTGACGATTTCACTGAGTCACGTGCTAACGGACAAGGCGCAAATGTTTCCCGCCACCCACTGCATTGTTGTCGCTAAGGAGACAAGGAGGCGCGAACTTCGTCGCCATTGTTAACATTCATAGAAGAAAACATTCCAGTGATTACAGGAATGCCTGTGAGATACAGGAAAGCTTATATCGGACCGATACCGGTAAGTATCTGAACTGCCAATGAGCAGATTTTGTATGATAAGGAAATACTGTAAAATACTTGTAAATACATGTGTATTGTATATATTTCTCAGCAAAACACGTCTGACTGCACTTTCGGGTTACTTTATGGATACGGAAGACAAAACAATTACTTTCTTTACCTGGAAAAATAAAGTTAATAAATAGTACGATTTGACCCGAAAATGTTTCAGGCTTGCCACTGACCTCAGGAGAGCTGTGAGTTTGTCGTCCTCCTCCTAAGAACCGCTTTATGTTTAAATGTGACAATTGACTATCATTGGCTTCCAGGATATAAAGAAACTCATATGGGAAAATAGTCCGATACCCAGTCGTCTCATAAAACATATCCCCTTGTGGGTGGGGCTGGTAGAATACATTCACGGTAACTCCCGCCTGTCGTAATAGGTAACAGTAACATTTGTGATAACTGTTAAGAAATCATAATTTTTAATTTTCACTAACCTGGGAACACTACAGCTATACTTGCTCATAAAACTAACTGATTAAATCATTTCCTACCACTGATTTAATAACAGCAGAAAGTGAATCTTAAAGCCTACTTTTCAGAACTTCAACATCGGATATTTTTATTTACTATTACCGAAAAAAGATCAATTGTTTATAAGAAATTTACATATTCTCTCTTTTTTTTTCAGATTTGATGGTACGTTCTTGCAGACTACATCCAGTAGAATAACTGCAAACATGGTAAGATGACAATGGAACTAAAATGATCCCCATATTTTTCATATTGTTCAGCCTGTATTTATAAAAATATTTCTCGGCCAGGCAGCCACTAATATCACCCGTGGGACACCCTAAATACAGACAATTGGTACTGTGCAGTGAGTAGCATCTAATAATTAAGTATGTAGGCCTACTCATATAAAGAAAACATGCATTTCAGATATGGACTCACTGAATGTTTGTTAGTGGATGACTTAGCTGGATTTCCTGCACCTCACGTGTAAGATCTAACCTCAACAAATACCGATGGTGGGTTGTAAGTAAAGGTGTCCTCCACTAATCATTTTAGCACTTACGCTTGTGTAAATTCGTTTATGTTGCAATTAATTAGGAGCGAGTAAAATGGAATTGGATAAAAACGACAGAGAAAACATATTTTTCAATTTTCTAATTTAAACCGCCTTATTGTGCCTTATGTACAAGTTGCCGACGTTTAGAATACATTGAAGTATTATTTATCAATGTGAGTGAAGTATCCCTGCTCGATCCAAGGTAATCATTTCCCCAGGCAGTTTATATCAACTGCGAAGGTGCCTCCACCCACCCAGTTCCTTCGTCGACTTTGCGACGTAAGTTGTGGCCTGTCAACCGCTGCCGGTTTTGAGAGCCCTGTCTAATAAGTGAATTCCCCTGCTTGCTTTAATTGTGTGTGGAGTATGGGTTCATTTCTGATGTGAGGTCATGGCTGGCCAGTGTGTGTGGCCTGGCGTTAAGTGCGGGTTTTAGAGCAGGATGACCTTTGGCCTCTTATACTTGAGGCCATCGGTCTCGTAGTTCTCTAGCTGGTTTATAAGCGGGTTGCCTACATTGGGTAGCCGCTTGTAGAGCTTGCTAGCCATGAGACTCCGTCTTTCCTCCAGCGTGATGATTTGACATTCACCATGAATGTCGGTATTCTTTGTGTACCGATCAGCCCCTGTAATAAGGCGAAGTGCCCGGTTCTGGACGACTTACATCTTATATTGGTTGCTGTTGGCGGCAATACCTTATAATGGACAGGCATACTCGAGCAGTGACCTAATCATAGTGACAAACAGTAGGAGTCTGTTTTCTGTAGAGAGGCTATTATTAGCGTTAAGTAGGGGGGATAATTGTGATACCCTTCTGTGGGCGATGGCCTAAATTTGATATATATGCTGGCGAAACGTCAGTCCTCGATCTAGGATTACCCCCAGGTACTTCGAGGTTGGAGACCATCGGATAACTTCGCCAAAGGAATCCAGACCGCCCTCAAGTCTGGAAGTTCGGGTAGTAGAGAGAGTAACGTGACTCTTAGTGACGTTGATTTCGATTCTCCACTTTTCGAACCGGGAGAGGCTGTCCTGAAGGTAGGTTTCTACTCTGGGGGACTGCCATGAGACCGCAGGGATCGCCGGGTCGTCAGCATATAAGTAGATTTTAGCCTTCGGAACTTTAGGCATGTCGGAGATAAATAATTTGAACAGGCAGGGGCCGATCACGCTGCCTTGAGACACGCCCGCCGTGATAACACGTGCGGATGATAGCGCCTGTTTAACGGAGAATTTGGAATTCCCTCTCTGAGAGGTAGCTCGTAATTAGAGCGGTCAAATGAGGCGGGAAGCCGAAATGTTTCATTTCATAGGAAAGCCCTTCACGCCAGACCTTGTCGAAGGCTCTAGAAATATCCAGAAAACAGACTCTTGTGTATCTGTTGTCGTTAAAGTTTTTGGTTATGTCTTCGGTCAGTCTGAGTAGCTGGTGAGTCGTAGAGTGGTCTTTCCGGAAGCCAAACTGCTCATTTAACTCCAGATTGAGGTCGTCTGTAGTCGTTTGGAGACGGGATAGGAGGATCATTTCGAATAGTTTGGAGATGATAGATAGCAGAGAAATAGGCCTGCAGTTCTGTGGGAACGTCCGGTCATATTGAAGTTTGGGGAGCATAACTACTTTCACTGTTTTCCAGCAGGCTGGAAAATGAGCAAAATGAAATATGACGTTAAATAACTTAGTGAGAAAGGTCATAGACTTCTTGGGGAGGTGATTTAGGAATACCGCTGAAATCCCGTCCAGGCCGAGGGTTTTCCTGTTCTTTAGCCTTTCAATGTGGGACATGACTTCAGCGGTAGAGACGAATTTGAATTCCAGGGGCGGGTGGGGGTCGTAGATCTTCCTCCTCCTCGTCTATGAAATCCTCATTCGCAGGTTCAGCATTAGGAGAACACGTAGTTTCCAACGTGTCCGCCAGTGCTTCTGCCTTTTCCTCATCAGTGTAGGCTAACCCTTTCTGACCGTGTAACGCGGGTATGCCTGTCCTTTCATCCGTAAATTTACGTGCCATGCGATAGACGGAGCCGTCCGCTGAGCTTAATTCGGAGAGTTTAGACTGGAATGCAGCTCTACGGTGGTGTTCTAATAGTACACATAGGTTGCGCTTGTGTCTGTTCCAGAGCGCCTTCATTCGAATGTCCCTGGTGTTCATCCATAAGGCTCGAACCCGGTTCTTCAGCTTGAGTACTTGATGTATCTCGTCAGGCAGCGAGGTAGCCATAGGTTTCCTGGTAGAAGGTTCCACGGCGGAAGTTTCACCTGTATTCCTTATGGCTGTCGTAATTACATCTGCTTGGAGGTCGATATCCTCGGCTGAGCGAATGCTAGGATTGCCAGTGATAGACTCGCTCAGTGTACTGCGTTATCGTTCCCAGTTTATAGTGCACATGTGAAGCGGGACAGTATCAGGTTCGTGTTGAGGGGCGGCGTCAAGTATGAGAAGGACGGGTGTATGGTCGGAGTCTAAGAAGTCTTGAGTGGTGAGATATGGGCATAGATTAAGGTTACGTGAGAGGGCTATATCGAGGTGGTCGGAAAGAAATTTAGGGTTTTAGGTGTAGTAGGTGGGATTATCGGAGGGGTGAACTAATACGTTGTTTTTATCGCAGTACGTGGCGAGAATACGGCCCCGCTGCGTGGTGAGGCTGCTCTTCCATCTCGTGTTTTTACAGTTTAAATCTCCCGCGAGGATTACTCTTGGTTTGATTTGTTGTATGGAGTGAAACTCGTCCGTGTTAAGCTCAGCGTGAGGGGATAAGTAGCACGAAGCAACTGCTAAAGGTCCTCGACTGGCCTGTACCTCCACTATAGTGGCCTCTAGGTGTGTAAGGCCTCCTGGGGTTGGTAAGCGAGTGTATTTGAGTGTATTTTTAATGAGAATGCACGTACCTCCGCCGGCTCGATCAACGGGGCAGTCGTTTCTATACAGAATGTAGTTTTGTTTTAGATGAGATTTAAGTTGAGATTCCCCAACTAAGATCAGGTCTGCGTGGTGTGTGTGAGCTCTCTCACCAAGTTCAAGCTGTCTTGTGAAGGATAGAGTCGGCATTGCAGAAGAGGATTCTTAAGTCTTGAGGTCGTGCCCAGGGTCTAGTTCCCATCACTGGTCCATTCGAGGGCTACACTTACTAATATTTCCATCATCTCCGGTCACCATGCCTCACCTTAAACAGTCTCCCCTCCACGTGAATTACCGCAAGCTACGGGGGCATTTTGAAACATCTGGAACATACCTCTCACTCGACAGACAGCTGGAAGTCACCGGTGATGTTAGGCCTACGCAATTTGAGGGTTCATCCAGTATTTTCATTCTCTGGCCTGCATATGGTATATGAGTTCGCACAATTTTTGTGGCAGGGAGTGTACATTATAATAGAAAGCGCTGGGAAAAGAGGAAGTGGTAATGAAAGAATATTCAGTTAGATATGAAATATACATATCCGTAATGATGTTACAAACTTTCAGAGATGATAGAGGACGGCAAATGGATCAGTTTGCGATAAGGAACCATATTCCAGAAGCTCCATTTACAACAAATGTTTGAAATGACGTCCCCCTGCGTTAATGCAGGCATGGCATCGTCACGGTACTGTCGTACCCGCTCGAATATCCCCGGTATCGTTTGAACACCGTTGCAAGCAGGGAGAATTCTTTCCAAGAGATCCTCTTATATTTCGACATGTGTCTCGTACACATGGCTTTTCACACAGCCGCCCAAAAAGGAATCAAGTGGGTTGAGATCAGGTGAACGAGCGGGCCACAAAACAGGACCTCCTCTTCCTATCCACTTGGCAGGGAATGTCTGATCCAGGTGTTCACGAGCCCTCATTACAAAGTGAGGTGGGGCTCCATCATGTTGGGACCACATTCTTTGACGAAGTGTAAGTGGAATATGTTCTATGAATGTTGGTAGTACATCTCTGAGCACCACTGTGTACACTGCTGCATTTAAGCGCGGAGGAAGAAGAAACGGCCCTACTACGTAACCATTAATAACGTTTGACTCAAACGTTTCCGGACTACGGTTCCTTATCTCACACTGATCCATTTGCCGTCCTCCATCTCTGAAAGATTGTAACATCATCACGGATACACCCTGGAGAGAGCATAGTTACTTGAATTCCAAGACAAATATACCGTTTTATTATTGTATTTTAACTCCTTAGGATGCAGTGTCCCAACATGGCAGCTGTTGGCTCCATCGGAATGAGAATGTTATGCCCTGTTAATTGTGCTGCCTATGGACAAATGACTTATCGCGCTATTCTAATGAAGTTATGTAAAAATAAGCACACGTTGATACTATACATTGGAAGTGGTAACACGAAAACGATATACATGTGGCGATAGACATAAGCTAAATAGTGCTGCCTATGGTCGAATGAATTATCGCGCTATTCTAATGATGTTATGTAAAAACAAGCACACGTTGGTACTATACATTGGAAGTGGTAACACGAAAACGATATACATGTGGCGATAGACATAAGCTAAATAGTGCTGCCTATGGTCGAATGAATTATCGCGCTATTCTAATGATGTTATGTAAAAACAAGCACACGTTGGTACTATACATTGGAAGTGGTAACACGAAAACGATATACATGTGGCGATAGACATAAGCTAAATAGTGCTTCCTATGGTCAAATGAATTATCGCGCTATTCTAATGATGTTATGTAAAAACAAGCACACGTTGGTACTATATATTGGAAGTGGTAACACGAAAACGATATACATGTGGCGATAGACATAAGCTAAATAGTCACAGTGATACTAAAATTATCTCAAACTTGAATCATGCTGCCTTCATCCTTTGAGACACAGTATGGATACAGACTTCGCAGCCACATATTACGAGTCTAACGAGTTACGTTTTATTTGGAGGTATTCTCTGATTTACTCTTATATTTTCTGAACATGAACTTACAGCACATATTGTCCCTTGATGAAAATCTCTAAATTTTATCGGACTAGGGAGCAGTGACCCCTGTGGGTGGGAGCGGTAGAATAACACCCACGGTTCACCCTGCCTGTCGTAAGAGGTGACTAAGAGAGGCCCCAGGGCCTCTGAACTCTGGAGCGTGTGTTGGCGACCACGGGGCCCGGACCTGAGTCCTGACATTGCTTCCACTTACTTGTGCCAGGCTCCTCACTGTCATCTATCATATATGACCTCACTAGGTCGAAGTGATTTAACTAAATACGTTATAATGTTACTGATCGAAAAGGTTAAAAGTTATTTACTTCTTGTTATAAAATATCTTGTGGATTTGGGACAAGAAATAATAATAATAATAATAATAATAATAATAATAATAATAATAATAATAATAATAATAATAATAATAATTGTACCGGGAGGTACACCTCAACCCCGCTCATTCAATGTCACCATTCAAGTATTGCGTAATTGTGTTATTGTGAAGCTGCCTAAACTGACAGAATTTATTCGCCTTGTGTTTGTTTACTTCAAGTAGTTGAACTTTTCTCCATAGATGGCAGTACAAAAACTAAGGTCACGCACTCTGGTGCAAGGAAGAGCTATTTGTTATTGAAAGAAATTTTGTGTTTATAGGTTTTCTCAAGTAAATCAACTTTCATTTATTTTTTTATATATATTTCAAGATTTGCAACACTTCCCTCTCATTCCGCAGTCTTTGAATGTGACCAATCACTAATTTTCTATAATTATTTTTCAGCCTATCACAGGCTTCTTTTGGTTCTTTGGGTGGAATTTTTGAATTTGTGAGTTTACGTTACCTGTGATTAGTTACCACTATAAGAGGAATACCATGGTTCTGCTTTACCAGTGATTAGTACTATTTGAGGGACCGGAGACCTGGATTTTAGACCACTTTTTATAAGAAGCATCATATCAGAAAAGAAGGTATTTTGAACTGTATCCACTGATTGTTTTGGATTCATGGTCATTTTTTCATCATTATTCGTTTTATATTTTAGTCAGTGGATACATTTTGAAGTTTTTTAATTATCGTTTCATTTCGTTGCACCTCGTAACATAAGGGGACGATGACCTAGCTGATAGGCTCCTTTAAACAACAAACATGTTCATCATCATCACCATCATCATCATCAAACTTACTAAATGTGAATTCTAACCCTACACGTTATTTAAAAGACAAAAGCACGGAATATACATATAGTACGATGACGGTGGTAACAAAATGATTTAATAAATAAACCGCAGCCCACAGCTGTTCTCAAATATGGCTAAGCACGCTTAACACACTCAACAGTACAACTGTAGCCTCCAAATGCTTTCCCCAGAATTGTGCGCTCATTCTTCAGCTGGCCTTTTAACAAAGGGCCGAAGACTTAACACGAATGTATCAAACATGTTTTCACGTGACACCTACGTACGCACGAAATGAGTAGCCTATTGATTACTGAACTCAACCCAGACAAAAACACAATAAAGCTGAATGTTCTCGAAAACCGTTATTGCTACAAATAAAATGCGTTCATTTTAGAAAACGTCATTTCAGGACCACAAGGTACACTTCACTTTTCGACAGAGACAACCGTTTACCTGTTATTTTAGTTGATGTACAGCAAAAATTTCCAAATTTCCCTATTTTCAATCAATCAATCAATCAATCAATCAATCCTGATCTGCATTTAGGGCAGTCGCCCAGGTGGCATTTTCCCTATCTGTTGTCTTCCTAGATTTTTCTTAAATTATTTTAATGACAATGGAAATTTATTAAACATCTCCCTTGGTAAGTTATTCCAATCCCTAACTTCCCTTCCTATAAATGAATATTTACGCCAATTTGTCCTCTTGAATTCCATTACCTTCATATTGTGTTCTTTCCTACTTTTAAAGACGACAGTCAAACTTATTCGTCTACTAATGTCACATCCACGCCATTTCCCCGCTGACAGCTCGGAACAAAGCACTTAGTCGAACAGCTCGTCTTCTTTCTCTCAGTTCTTCCCAGCCCAAAATTTCCAACATTTTTGTAACGCTACTCTTTTGTCGGAAATCACACAGAACAAATCGAGCTGCTTTTCTTTGGATTTTTTCCAGTTCTTGAATCAAGTAATCCTGGTGAGGGACCCATACAGTGGATCCATACTATAGTTGGGGTATTACCAGAGACTTATATGCCCTCTCCTTTACATACTTACTACAACCCATAAACACCCTCTACCCTTGCAAAATTTCCCATTAATTCGAAACTGTGAAATACTTCAAAATTAAAACAATCCATTGCATGACTAGGGATTTCAACTCCTTACCAATTTCAGCTCAGTCGGTCAAGTACTTTTTGAATCTATCCGGAGCAAACATACAAGCAAGCAAACAAGCAAACAAACAAACAAACAAACAAACAAACAAACAAAAACCAAACAAACAAACATCATCTTATTTTTATTAACAGTATACAGTAGATTACGGTAACTATTTGAAGCTAGTATGCAGTAAGGTTCTACATTGTTTTTAATGATATGGTTTTCAAAGAAAATACAACGAGGTTTATCATCCCTCCGTATCTCTGAAAGGACTAAAAAAGGGAGAAAATCTTCATGCTTTCGGAGTATTATGGCACTGGAAAAGAAATATAACGAACAGTTATTATATCACTGAATATCCTCATATGCTAATTCCTGTAAAATAAAAATGCAATTAAATGGACTATTTTGTGTCAAATGCACATCGTAGGACAAAGGAATACTTTTCTGACTTGGGAGAAAACTACATAATACATATACTTTATTAGTCATCAAGTTTGAATACAATAAAGGGTCATCTGGCTCGGGATAAAATACACGAGGGAGTTGGAATTATTTCATCTAATGGGCATTCTGGACTGGAGAGCAGACGGTTACGAAGATACAAGGGCTATAAAAAGCATCGTTAAACGGACATGCAGTTCCGTTATTCCAATTCGTGACCTCACCGACGTTGTGTGTTTTCCTCTCACTACTCATAATTGATGTTAAGTGTAGGGTAAATAATTTCATGTAGCTGACGAACTCACGAATTAGAAATATTTTATAACTGAACTAGCAAATGGACCCGTGCTTCGTTACAGTATTCTACATTGTATACAGATATCGAAGTAAATTACTGTACACGAAGTAAATAAGATTTTTTAAATTGCCTGCCTCTTGGCGTTATCCGAGAAACAGCATCGGGAGGTCTGCAGACGTTATTTCCAATGTAAAGTGCGAGTTGCGGAGTTGTGATAATAACTACAGGTCCACTTGTACACTGCAGTTCACTATGCGTAACGTCAGTCACTTTGGACGGGTAAATTTGTTTATAATTCGGGTACCCTTGCAAGGGAGCACCTTTGCCTACTGACAAACAGAATCGGTGAAGTAGTTTTGAAAAACATTGCACGTGCCCTTGCCTTCTGGTAATCGAATTGAGAGGGGAATTATTCATTACAATGGAACACAGGAGTTGGAGGAGGACCCCTTTCCTACTTCCTACTGTCGATATGGAAGGTACTGATTACAATAGCTACGCCCTCCTGCTGACAGTCACTATTGATTTGTAAATTATTAATTGCAATGGCAGGCAAACTCCTTCTAGATCGCTATAAATCGACTTCATTGAATAAATATAGATCGACATATGGAAGTATATGAATGTTCACCTTCATTTACAGAATAACTGCTGCTAAACGATGCATCATATCGAAATACGGATTGTACGATAAGACGCCTCTGACCTCATTTGGCGATCTAAATGGCTGGTCCTATGATATTTCTTCGTATCTCACCTACTTAAAGGTAAGATTGTTTTAGAAACGTTGAATAGGGTGAAATTTGTGTAAAGTGTTCAGATATTGATTTACTTTTCAGATACTTATGTGACAGCTTCAAACATAAAATTAGGCTCACACATGGCTACTGGGTGGGCCAATATTCGTGTAGAATTTTATGATCCTACCTTTCCTATAAGTGATGCAAACCACCAATTATACGTGTACAAAGTGCAAAATTTAGTTAAATCCAGAAATAGAGCCAAATTTAACGTAAAAGGGATAGAGATATTACAAAATGTCATAGGACCAAAGTTGTAGATCACTCCAAATTGAACCGAGATTGTGCCATCAGGTTTGTCATACGACTTAAGGTTTAGCCACCAAATACCTCAAAAGGAAGGTCTGCACCGTCATTAAAATTGCCTCCATATTTCGATATTTATCGAGGTTAAAAATAAAATTTTTAAACATCTCGTAAATTTCCCGTCGGTTACAGGCTAAACGATATAATTCTGCCAAATTTCAATTTTCTAGCTCACCTGGCAGATTGTGCCGCCTTCTTGAAATGGGGGAGGGGGTTAAAATTATGACTTTCAGGAAACGTTTGAGCCCATGAAACCTATAACTTATTGTTTTGGATAACTATATCTGGCTGTGTTCTTATGTAAATTTGAAACTCCCAGCGTGCCCCCTCAGAGAATGCTGAGAATTGACGATTTTTCTAGGGATTCTGAAGTAATCAGCTTGTCTGGTACCAAGTACTATGTATTAAGTTTCTATGATGCCTGAAGTTTCTCATTAATTCACGTCTATTTTCATTTTCATGCCATAGTCTATATATATATATATATATATATATACTAGCAATTGTACCGGTGCTTCGCTACGGTATTCCAGATTGTATACGGATATCGAAGTAAATTACTGTACATGAAGTGAATAATAATTTATAAATTGCATGTAAATTGGCGTTATCCGAGAAAAAGCATAAGGAGGTCCGCAGACGATGTTTCCAATGTGAAGTGCGAGTTGTGGAGTTGTGATGATAAGGACAGGTGCACTTGTCTACCACAATTCATTATGTTTTAGAAACGTTGAATAGGGTGAAATTTGTGTAAGATTTTCACACAGTGCATTACTTTTCAGATACTTATGCGACAGCTTCAAACATAGAATTTGGCTCACATATGGCTACTGGGTGGGCCAATATTCGTGTACAATTTGATGATCCCATGTTTCCTATAAGTGAATCAAGCCATCAGTTGTACGTGTACAAAGTGCAAAATTTCGGTAAATCCAGAAATAGAGAAAAATTTAATGTATAAGGGATAGACATACGACAAAAGGTCCTAGGACCGAAGTTGTAGTTCACTCTAAATTGAACGAAGATTGTGCCATCCGTTTTGTGATACGACTTACCACTTAGCCACGAAATACATCGAAAGAAAGGACTGCACCGTCATTAAAATTGCCTCCATATTTCGAAATTTTTTCGGGGGTAAAAAATAAAATTTTTAAACATCTCGTAAATTTTCCGTCGGTTACATGCTAAAAGCTATAATTTTGCCAAATTTCAATTTTCTAACTTGTCTGGGAGATTGTGCTGCTATCTTGATATGGGGGAGTGGGTTAAAAATCAGGACTTTAAGGAAGCTTTTAAGCCCATGAAACCTGTAGGTTCTGGATAAATATCACCGACTGTGTTCTTATGCAGGTTTGAAACTCCCAGCATGTACCCCTCAGAGAATTATGAGAATTTGAGATTTTTCTAGGGATCCTGAAGTCATCAGATTGTCTGGTACCAAGTTTTAAATTTCTAAGATGCCTAGAATGGTCTCACTAATTTACGTCTGGTTTCATTTTTATGCCTTAATTTATGTATATATATATATATATAGTACAGTATATATAGATCGCGCCAAACAGACTTCCATTTATTAGTGTGGATAATATTTTACCCGCTTCCCTAGTGGTTCTAGGGGCGTCTTACTCCCACAGTACGTTTTCCAGGTAGTAAGTCATACTTGAAAGTCATACTGGAACATACACACGTCCATTATCTCGGTCATTTCTAACAATTTATTTTTTCACCCTTTCTCACCCCCTATGCCAAAGGGGGCTGAAGTTAGACTTTAAACATCCGGAATGTTACTATTCATCTCAACGACCCGGGAAACTATGGATTCGGCAGTATATTCGATTACTATTATATCTCACTCCCTCTTCCCCTACACTAAAGGGGGCTAAACTTTGAGTTTTAAAAAAATCGGAATGTTACTATTCATCTCAGCGACTATGTATCCGACACTATTATTTCTATATATCATTATTATTTCTATATATAACTCTCCCAACGCCCCCCACCACGAAGGGGGCTGAAATTGGACTTAAAAAAATTCCGGAGTGTCACTGTTCATCTCAGCGACCCCGAAAAGTATGGATTCGACACTATTTTCGATGATTTTTATATCTCAGCCCCTCGCCCCCCCCCCCCTGCCCCTAAGGGTTCCTGGGCTGTCTTACCCCACGTGGTTTGTCTCGTAATACTAAAAATCCGGAGTGTACAATTCACCTCGGCGACCCCGAAAACTATGTATTCGACACTATTTTCGTTTAATTTTATATATCACTCCCCCTCGCCCCCATGCGAAAGGGAGCTGAACTTGGGCTTTAAAAAATTCCGGAGTGTCACTGTTCATCTCAGCGACCCCGAAAAGTATGGATTCGACACTATTTTCGATGATTTTTATATCTCAGCCCCTCGCCCCCCCCCCCTGCGCCTAAGGGTTCTTGGGCTGTCTTACCCCCACGTGGTTTGTCTCCTGATACTAAAAATCCGCAGTGTACAATTCTCCTCGGCGACCCCGAAAACTATGTATTCGACACTATTTTCGTTTAATTTTATATATCACTCCCCCCCGCCCCCATGCGAAAGGGAGCTGAACTTTGACATTTGAAAAATGGGGAGTGTCACTGTTCATCTCAGCGACCCCGAAAACTGTGGATTCGGCACTTTTTTCGATTATTTTTATACCTTGCCCCCCCTGATCCCCCACCCCTAAGGGAGCTACGGATGGCTTACCCCCACAGTGTTCGTCTCCAGATAAAAAGTCATAAGTGTACCAAGTTTGGATGAAATTGCTCCAGTGGTTTAGGAGGAGATGTGTCATTTACACACACACACACACACACACACACACACACACACACACACACACACACACACACACACATGCATACATCCATTTTTATATTTAGTAAGTAGAAGAATAAGATTATGCTTGCTTTATTATTACACAGAGATATTTTATTTTGAACACTGCAGAGATCTAAACTTAAACTGTATATCCGAAGAAATTATTCGAATCCGAGGAATGAATAATACTTCGCTCGCGGCATGCCCAATCATGAGAATGGCTTTAATAATATTAGTCATCAGTTTCAGAGTCGTGTTCATTGCAGAGGGCAGGATTTTTATTCTTAAGAAGGATAATTGGTGCCACAATCGTCCGCTCTAAGATGTTCGAGGGTACTCCAGGTGACTCCAAGTCTTTCGAAGCTCTGCCGTGTAGTCGATTGACTTGTAAATGTGTAGAACATCGGGTAATTCTTGTAAAAGTTGCTTTTTGAAAGAAAAGAATGTCATGATATATGATAGCAAGAATAAAGAGGATGAAACCCGGCGCCGGCACATATGCCACTCCTCTCGAATAGCTCAAAATTTAACGTCCTGATCCGACGGACGAATCATCATCAACACCGTCATATGCCCTCACACCATATAAGACCAAAAACAGCTTCCTACGCCCTGGACGTAAAATGGCTCCTTGAATATTGTGTTCTCTACCTATCTTATGTACGTTGCCTAGCGACAGCGACTCGATGCATGTAATCTTGGTGACAGCACGTTGGATTGTCATATCCCAATGCACGTTTTCCGATGGTTTTTCGTTCATAACTCACCAACGAAAGCGAAAATGAAAATTCCGGCTTCGAGGTGCATTCGGACCCCTTTCCATCTACCTATGTTCAAAATTTCAGATCTCTGCGTGCTGTAGATTTTGCTGGGCATCGCTCACAGACAGACAGACAGACAGACAGACAGACAGACAGACAGACAGACAGACAGACAGACAGACAGACAGACAGACAGACAGACAGACAGACAGACAGACAGACAGACAGACAGACAGACAGACAGACAGACAGACAGACAGACAGACAGACAGACAGACAGACAGACAGACAGACAGACAGACAGACAGACAGACAGACAGACAGACAGACAGACAGACAGACAGACAGACAGACAGACAGACAGACAGACAGACAGACAGACAGACAGACAGACAGACAGACAGACAGACAGACAGACAGACAGACAGACAGACAGACAGACAGACAGACAGACAGACAGACAGACAGACAGACAGACAGACAGACAGACAGACAGACAGACAGACAGACAGACAGACAGACAGACAGACAGACAGACAGACAGACAGACAGACAGACAGACAGACAGACAGACAGACAGACAGACAGACAGACAGACAGACAGACAGACAGACAGACAGACAGACAGACAGACAGACAGACAGACAGACAGACAGACAGACAGACAGACAGACAGACAGACAGACAGACAGACAGACAGACAGACAGACAGACAGACAGACAGACAGACAGACAGACAGACAGACAGACAGACAGACAGACAGACAGACAGACAGACAGACAGACAGACAGACAGACAGACAGACAGACAGACAGACAGACAGACAGACAGACAGACAGACAGACAGACAGACAGTCAGACAGACAGACAGACAGACAGACAGACAGACAGACAGACAGACAGACAGACAGACAGACAGACAGACAGACAGACAGACAGACAGACAGACAGACAGACAGACAGACAGACAGACAGACAGACAGACAGACAGACAGACAGACAGACAGACAGACAGACAGACAGACAGACAGACAGACAGACAGACAGACAGACAGACAGACAGACAGACAGACAGACAGACAGACAGACAGACAGACAGACAGACAGACAGACAGACAGACAGACAGACACTTTCTTTTATAATATTATATATATACAGTATATATAGATCGCTACATACTGACATCCATTTATTAATATGGATTACATTTAACCCCCTTCCCTAGTGGTTCTAGGGGCTTGTTACTCCCACAGTATATTTTTCAGGTAGTAAGTCATACTTGTAAGTCATACTGTAACATACACATGTCCATTACCTCGGTCATTGTTGACAATTTATTTTTTCAGCCTTTCTCAGCCCTTATGCCAAATGTTACTATTCCGAAATGTTACTATTCATCTCAGCGACCAGGGAAACTATGGATTCGACACTATTTTCGATTATTTTTATGTATCAACCCCCCCTCGCCCCCCACCCCAAAGGGGAATGAACGTGGAATTATAAAATATCCGGATAGTCACTATTCATCTCAGCGATCCCAAAAACTATGGATTCGACACTATTTTCGATTATTGTTATGTCTCACTCTCTCATCGCTCCCCACCCCGAAAGGGGCTGAACATACTTTAAAATTTATTCCGGAGTGTCATTATTCATCTCAGCGACCCCAAAAAGAATGGATTCGACACTACTTTCGATGATTTTTATATCTCACCCCCTCTCCACTCCCCCCTAAGAGATCCTGGTGTGTCTTAACCCCACGTGGTTTGTCTCCAGATACTAAAAATCCGTAGTATACAATTCACCTCGGCGACCCTCAAAACTACCTATTCGACACTATTTTCGATTAATTTTATAAATCACTCTCCGTCGCCCCCACCCCCAAAGGGGGATGAACTTGGACTTATGAAATATCCGGAGTCTCACTGTTTATCTCAGCGACCCCGAAAACTATGGATTTGACACTATTTTCGATTATTGTTTTATATTATTGTTATATATCACTCTCCCATCGCCCCACACCCCGAAGGGGGCTGAACTTGGACATTAAAAAATTCTGGAGTGTCACTATTCATCTCAGCGACCCTGAAAGCTATGGATTCGACACAACTTTCGATGATTTTTATATCTCAGCCTCCTCGCCCCCCTAAGGGTACCTTGGGTGTATTACCCCGATATGGTTTGTCTCCTGATACTGAAAATCCGGAGTATCACTTTTCTTCTCAGCGACTGCGTAAACTATGGATTGGGAACTACTTTCTATTATTTTTATATATTGCACCCCCATCGATCCCACCCCGAAGGGGGCTGAACGTGGACATAAAAAATTTCCGAAGTGTCACTATTCATTTCAGCGTGCCCGAAAAGTATGGATTCGACACTACTTTAGATGATGTTTATATCTCACCCCCCTCAGTCCCCCGCCCCTAAGGGTTCTTGGGGTGTCTTACAAATGTCTGGAGTGTACAATTCACCTCGGCGACCCCAAAAACTATGGATTCGACACTATTTTCGATTATTGTTATATATCACTCTCCCATCGCCCCACATCCCGAAGGGGGCTAAACTTGGGCTATAAAAATTCCGGAGTGTCACTATTCATCTCAGCGACCCCGAAAAGTATGGATTCGACACTATTTCCGATTATTTTTATATCTCACTGCTCCCTCGCCCTCCACCACAAAGGGGGAGTTTTTAAAAAAAATGAACTGTCACTATTAACCTCAGCGACCCCGAAAACTATGGATTCGACACTATTTTTTATTATTTTAATACTCCAGTGGTTTAGAAGGAGATGTGTCATTTACACACACACATACAGTACATACGTCCATTTTTATATGTACCGCCGTTGGTAGTATCTTCGATTTGGATGATGGCAGGTTCGATTAGCTACATAATTATGTTTAAATTAGGAGGAAGTCAAACATGAGTAGCCCGTTCTTCAGTTGCAGTGACACGCAGTGACTGTTACGATTCTCGTTTAAGTATGGATAATATACAGTGTTTTTCTTTTCCTTCTTCAAGTGGTTCATAGTTTATCATATACGCATGTCAAACACAACTCAGTTCATAGATTAGGCATATTTGTATTCCTGACTCTTCCTGCAATCACCGGGCGAGTTGGCCTTGCGGTTAGGGGCGCGCAGCTGTAAGCATGCATCCGGGAGATAGTGGGTTCGGACCCTACTGTCGGCAACACTGAAGGTGATTTTCCGTTGTTTCCCCATTTTCACACCAGGCAAAGCTGGGGCTGTATCTTTATTAAGGACACGGCCGCTTCCCTCCCACTCCTAGGCCTTATTTGAGCTTGAAGATCTCCGGCAGAAAGCAGAACAGTGGCTCGGATTTCATTCTCGTTATTTAGAAGCTCATTTCTTTGCAGCATAAACGTTTGTCTATTGTCATTTCTTTCGCGCTCTAACAAGGTTTCAACGTGGTGACTTAGGAGAAACAACATTAACGCCAAGTGTCCTAACGTCCAAAACACGAGTAAGAGAATAGGAGCAATAGAGAGTTAATACCTGGTACAAAAGCTACAATTTTAAAATGATTATTGCTTAAATAACCATAACTACAGCCTGAAATTTTATTTCAACAGCACACTCGCGTGCCAAATGTCACGGAATGGGTATCTATTATAGTGTAGGGCCACCTCTATTCTGCCGCAGCAACACATTGTGGCACCGATTTCACAAGTGGACAAGGCATACGTGGAGAGATGTTGACCGGGCGAGTTGGCCGTGCGGTTAGGGGCACGCGGCTGTGAGCTTACATCCGGGAGATAGTGGGTTCGCATCCCACTGTCGGCAGCCTTGAAGATGGTTTTCCGTAGTTTCCCATTTTAACACCAGGCAAATGCTGGGGATGTACCTTAATTAAGGCCACAGTCTCTTCCTTCCAACTCCTAGGCCTTTCCCATTCCATCGTCGCCATAAGACCTATCTGTGTCGGCGCGACGTGAAGGAAGTAGCAAAAGAAAGGAGGGAGATGTTGTCCCGTGCCATGTGGAAAGCTACCCACAGCTCTCCGCTATCTCTAAGTACAAAATAAGGGGTGCAAATGGACCTCTTCACCACATTCTATAAAAGCTCGATGAGATTCATATCGGGCGAGGGAGGTAGTCAAAGCAGTTGCTGAAACTCTCCAGAACACTCCTAGTAAAATTCTGGGCAACTTGGGCCCAATAACACAGTCCTGCTGGACTATCCCATCCTCGTTGGATGTGTGAAGTCCATGAAAGTCTGCAAATTGTCATCAAGCTCTTCAACGTAGTTGTCACCGGTCAACGACCTATTCAGGTGGAGCAGCTGAATCAACTCATGCCATGTAAACACCTCCCACATAATTACGGAACCACCACCAACCTATTCCATGCCTTCTTGATAATTAAATGGAGCCTGCGTCACATCTGAGCTCCACTATCAGTTTTAACCCATTGCCATCTAATATCGTCTCAGAGACGTGATCAGCCGCCCAGACCGAAGAGTCAGACCACGTCTCAGAGACATGCTGAACGTTGTCACGCGTTGGTGTCGATAGTTTGGTATGACACAAATATATGGTAGTATTATGCTGTTGTATAGTGTTCCTTAAACATCTTTTGAAAGAGGCAATATCGATACTGTTTTTTTAACCTAAATCTTTTTACAGTAGGCGGAGAGTCTCCCACTACTGACGTTCCTTGTCAAAATGTCTACGCGATGTCAAAGGAGTATAAACAGAAACTTTATTGCGATAAAATGTGGTTTGACAACATTAATGATGAAAGGAAGGCCTACTTTTTTACTATGCTTTATTATGGCCCTAGTAAAAAAAAAGCTCGCATTGAAAATGAACTGGTCAATGAGGAGTGAACCGGCGTGTGCCTTCTCCGTCCGTCCAGTTGAACTGCGCGCCTTGTAGAAGCCCATCGTGCTGGGAATCCTAAATTATGTATCTGAAGATACTTGGACCTTTAATCTTTAGATGTCTCTATTATCGGCCTATGTGCCCAATAGAGGACGGACAATTAATTTTTAATAGAATTTTCAAGTTTCAATATTGGTAAACCTTAAGTGTTTGTAGATAGTTTATTTTATGTGCACTTCTACGGCTTCCTTCACCCTTAAGTTATTAACCAATCAGGAATTTTTGTGTATATTTCTCTAGCCAGTTACAATGGGGGGGGGGGGGGTGTTGTACAGGCATCCTGCCTAGGTCAAGAGAGTTCTGAAACTTTACCCTCTGAGTTGCTATAAAAGCTGGGCGCTTTAGGGCCTCATTGTCATCTTCATTGGTCCTGTCTAAAGTGTGTGCACGGCGTAATAAGAGGCAGGGGCAGCCTTGCTGTCGTCGGAAGGCCCAACAACTCAAGGTAATGGCAGACGTCTCTTAACATGTAATCGCTCCAGGCAGTTAAATTGAAGGGAAGGTTTCAAACTTCTTTCTTAATGTAAAATTCTTAAGTTTAATATCACCATTTAAATGTAAATTTTCGGCAAGACTAAAAACTGTGTTCAAGTCCCTGCTGGGAAATATGTAATTTAGGGAATTAGGAGTGTTCACCGTCTATTAATTTCCGCTCAACTTGCTATGGGGTAACTAAGATAAAGAAATAAAATTTAGTGTTTTTAACTTATGCTCCGATCTTTCCTTTGTCAACCCATTCACACCAGAACCTTCTGACACCTCTGTAAATCAGAGTACATTTCTAAAAACGGAAATAAGTTTAATTCTATTCCATACGATTTTAATACTAAGCGAAAAACAATACACTTGTGAAGTACATACAATAAGGAACAGTAAGGAAGTAGTTGACATTACTAACCACTTCAAAAATGCGCAGTATTAAACACACTCCTTCATACAGCGTTAGCGTCCAGAAGGGTATCCTGCTATAACATTGGGCTTAACCATCCGCCCTAAAATATTGATTTACTTTCTCCGGATTTAAATCAATTTCGGGTCACATTTAACGCTAATACTATTCCGCCTCTTTGGCCGCATGGTGAGCGTTGCGGTTTTCGGCTGATAGTACCTGGGTTCTTTTCCAAACCGGGTCAGGAACTTCAGCTGAGTTTCGTTAATTTGACTTGTTCCGGGCCTTGGTATTGCCAGCGTCTTAATACACATCTCTTCGTCCATATACAACACAGGACATTATTAACCACTCCAAAATGCGCAGTAGTAAACACATTCCTCCATGTAGCGTTGGCGTCCGGAAGGGTATCCTGCCATAAAATTGGGCTTAATCCACATTACTGACGCCCCCAGGTAATAGGGTAAATGACCAGGGAAGGAAAGGTAGTAACAGTAGTGCTGTGACAAAGTTCGGATGTAGGGATGCCATTATTAACGCAGTAAGATCATGGTTACTGTATATCAACAGAAGTAGTGACAACGGATTAATTTCAATTTGACAATTGACTGTAGAAATTAATGGAGACCTGTGTTCAACAATGATGTGAGTAAAGAAAACATGTATATGAATTTAAATCGTGTGAAATAATAGTTTTCAAGAACCAAAGGCAGTATGTGTTGCTTTTTGAACAAACCTCGTATCGTACCTTTAGCTTTGACACCAGCACTGCCTAATACACACATCAAGGGTCGTACAGTTCCATAAAGAGTTCTCTAGAGATTTGAATAGGTAAGACTTCATCTTTCTGTCTTCGTATTATGTGCACTTTTAGCGAGGAATTATCAATGGCAAAGAAATGAGAACTCCTGAGTACATTCTGCAAAATTTTAATGAGCAAATACGGGACTAATTCCCTAGGAAAGATAAATCATACGGTGAGTCAACTCTAGGGACATTGTTTGATCGGTGGCTAATTGTTTCAGTGCTAACACTTGACTTCTACAAAGAGAAACTGTACAGTATGTAGTAGAGTGGGCACGCAAGTAGTGCGTGTAGATTCGAGGAAAGTATCAGAGGAGCGTTAGGGAATGTAAAAGATTTTCTACTATACATTTTAACTCCGATTAATGTAGCTTTATTTATTTAATTTCCCTTCAGTTGGTGTTGAGACGAGTAGCTCAGATGCTACAAGTTAGCGGCTTCGATTTAGACTCGTTCCTGTGGTATTTGAAAGTGCTCAGATACATCAGCCTTGTATCGGTAGATTTACTAGCACGTAAAATATTTTCTGCAGGAAAAAATCTAGCACCTTGGCGTCTCCGAAAACCATAAAAGTAGTTAGTGGGATGTAAGACAAAGATGCTGCTAATGATGATGCTTATTATTTATTTTTTCCATCATCTTCGATTGGTATAGTGGATAATAAGTGACTCGGTGCCCTTGCCTGAATATCCAGCGTTGAGGTTTCGGTTCAGAGGGTCTCGGGTTCGATTCGTGGGGGTCAGAGATTTTAATTGCGTCTGGTTAATTCCTCTGGCTCGGAGACTGGGTTTATGATCGTTTGTCCGTGATCTTCATATTCACATAACATACCACACTACCCAGCACAACAGAAACATGAAATAGTGAATAAATTTCTACCAGACAGATTTGGCGTCCGAAATGACATCCACCCGTTAAATAGGGCCAAATGCACGTGTGCAACACAATTCGCATATGCGACTCCCGAAGTGGGAAAAGTGGTAGTAGAATAATAATAATAATAATAATAATAATAATAATAATAATAATAATAATAATAATAATAATAATAATAATAATAATAATAATGTTATTGGCTTTACGTCCCACTAACTACTCTTTTACGGTTTTCGGAGACGCCGAGGTGCCGGAATTAATTTCGCAGTTCTTTTACGTGGCAGTAAATCTACCGACACAAGGCCTTAAAATACCACTTGACTGAGCCAGGATCGAACCTGCGAAGTTGGGCTGGAAGAAGAAGAAGAAGACGAAGGAGAAGAATAAGAAGAAGAAGAAGAAGAAGAAGAAGAAGAAGAGGAGACTCATGCCAGTAGCGAGGGAGGATTTTCTAGCTTGATTGAAGTCAAGGATACTGATTATTGTATGTATCAGTATCGTAAAATCGCAGTGATATCAGCTAAGTTTAAACCACTGAGCGATCATCGTCCAGGTCACCATTCCGTGGCTCAGGAACTAGGTATTCGTTCTCTTTACAAGAAAGCACTGGGCATCGCAAGAAAGATGGGAACTTGCTTACTTCTGCTCTGAAATTGGAGTTTAAATCATGTGTTGATTTTATATCAAATTATACAAGCCCCAAAGGAAAAGGTCTAGGGAAACCACTTAGAAACCCGTTGCTAAAAATATGATCGGTAACAAGAAAATCAAGAGAAGATAAATTACGAGCCTTGGAGGCTTTACTTTGTAAGCAACAGTCTGCTTTCTAAAAGGGACAGTGAAGCCGCTGTTCAAGTGAATAATGTGATAGCAAAATATCCCAAAATAATTTAGTGACTGTGAATTTTGAAAGCAGTGTGTTGTGAAAAATGCAGACATTATGTGTGACGATAAAGTTCAAACTTTCAGAAACATTTCTTACCACGAAATACAATTGAAGTCATGAATCTAAAGTTAAAAGATAAGCATTTTCAATGTATGACCATATTATGGCTTTTAATTTAAAGCTATAGCTTTGGAATGGGCAAATTAAAAGTGACAATTTACTTTATTTTCATACCTGTCACCATTTCAAAAGGTCCCGTAGCTCTTCTTTATATCAGTCATTATACTTATGAAGGAACTAATTAACAAGATTGAAAGTAGGTTTGTAGATTTCAAAATTTCTGAAGATGGTTTCTCTTTCTCAGTGATCCATTTTCCGTTGATGTTCGCAAGACCTATAGTAACATCCAAACGGAACTTACAAGTACTGTGACCAAACCAAACCAAACCAAACTAAACTAAACTAAACTAAACCAAACCCAACCCCATGGCATAATAGCCCCGAAGGGCCATGGCCTACCAAGCGACAGCTGCCCAGCCCGAAGGCCAGCAGATTATGATGTGTCGTGTGGTCAGCACGACGAATCCTCTCGGTAAGTATTTTTGGCTTCCTAGACCTAGACGTAGGCTGAGTGGAACTCGGACCAGCCCTCGGTCCAGGTAAACATCTCTGTCCTGGCCGGAAATCGAATCCAGGACCTCCGGCTAAGAGGCAGGCAGGCTACCCATACACCACGGGACCGGCACCAACTAGTGTGACACCGTTTTGAAAAACAAGTTTACTGAAGTTGGGATCCCTATGTTTTGTTCTTATTCGCCAAGCCAATATCTTTAAATGGATAAGTTCGCAGCGAGAATACTAGCAGTGTTTGGATCTACGTATCTCTGTGAATAGTTACTTTTACTTATGAAGTCAAACAAAACTGTCCATTATTCATGACTGACAGCAGAACACATTTATCCTCCACCCTGAAAGTGGCATCATCACAAAATCAAGTGGCTGACATTGAAACTAGGGTTCCTAGCAAAAAAAAAAAAAAAAAAGTCAAATCTCAAGTATAGAGTAACAAATAGTGTTTACTCTGTCATCCGGGCTATTCATATTTATATACAATGTGTAGTTTGTTATAGGTCTATAGTGAAATTGTTATGTTTGTGTTATCAGTCTATAGACTAGTTTGATGGAGCTCTCCATGCTTCCCTATATTGTGCTAATCTTTTCATTTCCACGTAACTACTACATCCTACATCTGCTCTAATCTGCTTATCATATTCATACATTGGTCTACCCCTACCGTTCTTACCCACTACACTTCCCTCAAAAACCAACTGAACAAATCCTGGGTGTCTTAAGATGTATTCTACCATTCTATCTCTTCTTCTCGTTGAAACCGAGCTCGAAAGCTACAGTCGCTTAATTGCGGCCACTATATAGTATTCGGGAGATAGTGGGTTCGAACCCCACTGTCGTCAGCGCTGAATATGGTTTTCCGTGGTTTCCCATTTTCACACCAGGCAATTAAGGCCACAGCCGCTTCCTTCCCACTTCTATCCCTTTCCTGTCCCATTGTCGCCATTGTCGGTGCGACGTAAAGCAACTTGCTCTTCTCGTCAAGGGCAGACGACCTAGATGTTAGGCCCCTTTAAACAACAAGCAAGTATCTTCTCGTCAAATTTAGCCACATCGATCTCCATTCACCAATTCGATTCAGTAGCTTTTCATTCGTAATTCAATCTACCCATCCCAGCTTCCGCATTCTACTGTAACGCCACATTTCAAAAGCTTCTATTTTCTTTCTTTCTGAGCTAGTTATCTTCCACGTTTCACTTCCATGCAATGCCACAGTCCAGATGAAAGTCTTAAAAACATATTTCTAATTCCTATAGCAATTTTCGAAGCAAGCAAATTTCTTTTCTTTGGAATGACCTTCCTTGCTTGTGCTAGTCTGCATGTCATGTCCTCCTTATAATCATTATTATAATTCTTCTTCTTACGACGTCGTCTCCAAATGGAGGTAGACGATCCACACGGCCAGCTCTGATCTTAACGTTGCAGCCATGCCATGTGACTTTATTGGAATATCTCTCAGGATCTTTAAATGCAGTGGTTTCCCGTTGCCTTCTGCATCATAATGCCGTTGACCAAACTGGTTCCTCCACCTTTGGGAACAATTTCTTGTCCCCAGGACAATAGAGTGCCCTTACCCATACCCGCTCATCCACTCTCAAAGAGACTGTTGGCACTTGGTATAGGGGATCTCCTTATACCGGGAGATAATCGGTCCCTTCATTCGTTAGCCGCCTGCATATAAAATATTATTTTATATGCAGTCGTTGCCCCCTCTCTACCGCGGGGAGGTGAATGTCAGGATTTCACGGCCATTTCCTTGTTTCTCTGGTTCTTTAGAGAGGAATTGTGATAATTATGTAACTGTAATATTTTATTCCTACTGTGCGAAAATGTTTATCCATATAATAAATTAAATATCCATTGAGGATAACATCAATTACAGGGATAGATTCAGAAGGATGGTAAAAAGCTATCAGTTTTTATGGTGGAGACAGAACCCAGGAGACGTAGAAGCCTTCTATCATAGGAGCGGAAGAAAGCGCTGATCGATGGGCTCAAGAGATATTGGCAGGATGTCAAAGCCGGCAGACGAACAAGACACAGACACTGAAAATGAGATTGGTTGTAAACACTCAGTCCACGGAGGCTCAATTTGAAAATCAAAACAAAAAATTATCCAATGTTTATGTCCAGTAAAGAAATACAGAAAACTCTAATATTTAGTCTTCTCATTTTGCTGTGCAGTCCTTGGAGCTAAATTTATCAGCCGAATGGGCCCTATACACATGCTGAGTTTGATATACCTGCTGAAGTGAGTACTCAAATATACCGCCCACATATCGGTATATTTACCGGCAAGTAAAATAACTTTTGCGGGGCAAAAATCCGACGCCATCACAAAGCATAAAATCTGTTAGTGTGACCTAAAATAAATAGCATTATTATTAATAATATTATTCATAAAACACTCAAAAATGAACCAGGTAAGGCATTTTAACTTTACAATTACCGAAGGAGAGCAGAACATAATCACAGAGATTTTTGGCTGTATAAAAAGCAAATCCCAGGGTGGTATGGTCCTGATGGCCATGGTCTATCAAGCGACCGCTGCTCAGCCCGAAGGCCTGCAGATTACGAGGTGACATATGTTCAGCGTGACGTATAATCTCGTTCGTTATTATTGGCTTTTTAGTCCGGGGCCACTACCTCTCTGCCAATAGTCCATCTACTGTTATCACGTACGCTGAGTAAATTTCGAACCAGCCCTCAGATACAATTCTCCTGTGGATTCGGACGGTAGAATACACCCACGGTATTCCCTGTTTGTCGTAAGAGGTGACTTGAAGGGGAGCCAGAGCCTTTCAGCTTGGAACTGTGGGCAGGCAACCCCATTTTTCCTTGAAATTGTTTTCACTTAATTGTGTCAATTTGATCATTCCTATCAGAACCCCCTTGGCCAATTCTTGTTGTCTTCCGACCTCAATGGTTGGTTACTAGTTTTACGAGGACTAGCTAGTCTTAAATTTTCACGACCTTCAAGGCCATTTTCCTCCTTTTGCTTATAACTTCGAAGAATAAAGTGTCGCACCTCTTCGATTTTCCTTCCGTTTAGAGTTAAGGGAGCATGGTCAACTTTACTTCCTCTTTAAACCGTAATCACCACCACCTCCAATCCGAGTGAAAGTAATATCTGGCCGGAAATCGCATCCGGGGTCTCCTGGTAACAGGTAGGCTTGCTACCCTTAAACTGCGAGGCGGGCTCTGGATAGTTAACACAAGGAGATTTATGGTCAATGTTTGACGCTCATTCCTCCGCCCAAGAACAATCAATTTTTGAGCCAGTTATTATGTCTACCCGTTAGTCTTCTTTTCCTGATACGAAGTCGGTGGTGAGGTGAGATGAAATTTTATGGCATGTCTTTTTACAGTCGGATGCCCTTCCTGACTCCAATCTCAGATGAGGAGTTGATGGAAGATGAAATGAATGATGATGCTATTGGCTTTACGTCGCACCTACATAGATAGGTCTTATGGCGACGATGGGATAGTAAAGGTCTATGCGTTGGAAGGAAGCGGCTGTGGCCTTAATTAAGGTACAGCCCCAGCATTTGCCTGGTGTGAAAATGGGAAAACACGGAAAACTATCTTCAGGGCTGCCAACAGGGGGATTCGAACCCACTATCTCCCGGATGCAAGCTCACAGCCGCGCGCTCCTAACCGCAAGGCCAACTCGCCCGGTTGAATGATGATGAAGAATATTGGGTGAACTGTCACGTTATTTGGCTGGAAGTGAAAATGGGAAACCACAGAAAACCATTCTAAGGACAGCCGACAGTGGATTTCAAACCCACTCGTCTCCCGACGCTTTCTTTCCATCTGTCACCCACTTGATTGTTATCAGTCAAAATATTTCCTTCTCTACTGTTTATCATGTTCGACTTTGTTCTTAAATTGTGAACTGCAGAAAATTAATATGTCTGTAGGCTCTTTCCGTCCTACTATTAATTTCTCAGATAAGCATCTGTTTCTTGGCAAACATTATCCGTGCATTGACCTTTTGCTTCTCTGGACTTATGTGTGATTAGATTGTTTATTCTCTTGTTCTGAATTTATGCACCTATATTTGTTTCTTTCCATTATACGATCCAATATTTCTTTCTTTATCCATGGTGTGTGCGGTTTGAGTTGTTTGTTTTTCCAAGATTTCCTCCACTACTGATTGTATCCCATTTCGTATTATCAGCATTTGTCTCTTTCATATTGTTTTCTTCTGGTTTCAAACTCTTGTTACAGGCTCATTCAGCAGGATTGGAAGGGGGAAAATTTGAATGATGGGAAGCCCCTTTCAGGAAGGAATCGTCTGACAGATGCTAGAATAAATACCTTGACTGTTTACTATGGAAATGCTATCAGGGAAAACTTCAATTCTGTAAATGAGATGAGGAGGAAGGCTATTTGGGCTGTATGGTACCACAAAGCATCCTCAGATGGCAAGCCATACCATTATTTCTGCCCAAAGGGATCTAATTCTTGGTGCTCTTACCAAAATGCCGTATTGGAAGGACAAGTTCAGGCTTACAAACACAAAAATAACATACCCCTTTCTATAATGGAGATTGTCAAACCTGTGTTTAAAGATTTAGTTAAAACAGATCTCCTGAAGAGGTGCGTAGGAAGCCACACCCAGAACAATTATGAATCCTTACACTCCAAAATTTGGAGAATTTGCCAAAAAAAATGGTTTTTCAGGGCATAAAGTGGTAGGTATAGCAGTAAATGATGCTGTTATGACCTTCAATGATGGTATGCAGAGTAGATTGAAAGTTCTTGAAGAGCTACAACTTGTTCCTGGAGAGTATTGCCTCCAGGCTTTCAGCTATATCAGTGCTCAACGAGTCACTTACAGCCTTAAAAGAGCTCAACAATCGACAAAGGAGGAAAGGAAAGTAAGGAGAAGACTAAGGATGGAAGAAGCATCTCGGAGAAACTCACAAGAGGGAATCATGTATGCATCAGGGATGTTCTATAGTTCATTCATTTCAGTTGTAACTTTAATGCTCATTTACCGCAACTTGAATTTTTCAAAACGTTTTTCCTTATAACATGAACATTTTTCAAGATATGAGCACGAAAGTTTGTACTTTACATCACTTTCTATAGTTCTAAAACGTGAATTAATTTTGTAGTAATGTCATGGCCAGACCTTTTTTTAAAAAATATTTCTTGAAAAAATTACCTAAATTTAATGAGAAGAAGTATTGCTTTAAAAATACAACTTAAATACAAAATGTTTTAGAGAAGTTAATTTAGTTTGTTCCTCAATTATTTAGGAATAGGCTATATAAAATCGAAAATTATTATAATCAGTAATTGTGGGTGATATGAGGGAAAGGCTACTCTTGTGTGAAAAAAGTTGCACAATTTGAAATGTACGAAAACATCTTTAAAAATTTTAATTTTATAAATATTGATAAATATTTAGATTTATAAGGATCTTGTAGTCATGCATGCAAAAGTTTAATTAAGAAGGTCCTGTGGGAGCTGTAAAAATTGAAATTGAATATTACCTATTTTAGATAGGTTTAAGCTGTATGTGCCCCTTAATTAAGTCCAGGGTAGGTACCCTACATTCAGGTCCTGCATCCCAAATTCACGGAAACCAACTTTCATGTGTTACTGTGAAGATCAATCAAAAGCGAAAAAAGGAAAGAGCCCCTTGGAACGCAGGTGGCTGGATATATAGCCAGCTACACTGTTCCACCTGGTGCCACCTATAGGTAGTTGAAACTTTCACCCTGTCTTTCCCCTCAACTTTCTTCCTGACCTGTATGGATATGACTTTAAATCTAACTAGTCAAGGGAGCATTAAATAAAAAATATCTATTCGGGCTTTAAAAAAAGCAAGTGTATTGGGCTGAATCTACCTGGACAACGTGCATCACAAGTTTCGTGATTATTTCTGTCATGTAATTTAATCATTGTAGTCAATACTGTGTCTACCACAACTAGCAGTGAAACCATTAACTCTATACTAACTGTCTTCTGGCGACCGGTGCTGAAAGGAACACACACACACACACACACACACACACACACACACGAGCGAAGCAACTAATGACTTAAATACATGGGCAACGTAATACAATCCTATTTTAGCAAAAATGTGTATACATATAAAAATGGTGTCATTTACCAATGAAAACGATTATCGATGCAAAGCAAATAAAAGGCAAAGACTGTGAATTTCATAGTGAAATACTGCCAAATACGCAGCTCTCAATATATTTAACTGTCCCCAATATTGCTTAAAAATAGATTCACAAGCTTATTAAAAATATACTTGCAGAGTTAGTCTATGAAACCTGCAATACTTCATAGAATAATATTACCCAAGTTTAGTTAGTTTGTAGTGTATTGAATATTAAGCAGTTTACAACTGAATGGAAATACTAGTACTTAATAGAGTTTAGCTGATAGATTGGTCTATCAATCTATCTGACGCCCTTACACAAACGCACATGAATTTTATTGTTTACCGACTGATTTGCATTCGCACCATTTGAATGATCTTACGTAATTTTAACCACTAAATCTACTATACTATGCCTTTGCTAGCGAGATCTAGTGTTTACAGTGCACTGTGTTTTCTGGTATGGGCTAGAGTAAATTTGTTACTTTCATTGATCTGTCTCAGTCTTATCCTTGGCCTTGACAATATGAAAACGACTGAGTTGTGAGCGATGCTCATTCCTTATTCAGCCAATTCCTGCTGTGAATGGTGTGAAAATGTTGCTCATAGAGTCATTTGATGCATGCATTTCAGGGGGATTGGCAGGCTGGTATGTAATAGCAACTTCGGACTCAGTGAAGAAAGCAACGGGGAAACTACTCCATTCTTAGTTTCCCTAGCACGTCTCTTCAGTGATGCCTAGGCCATCTATGACATCTAATGGTGGAGCTGTTGAGGATCCAACCAGCCTTCGGGCTGAGAATTGAATATACATCACTATACGAAAACTTGTCTTTTGGTGGCATTGATATTTCAACATTTATGGCTGGATACTTATTTATTTATTTATTTATTTATTTATTTATTTATTTATTTATTATTTGGCTTACAGTATTTGCTTTAGTTTAAAATTTGGTTACTGAATTTGTTTAAGTAGCACTGATTCAGATACAAAAGCTCACATTTTTTCTTAATAAATGGCCATCATTTTCTTAAAAGAACTAAAGGTTGCTAATAAGGGTGACCTCATCTAAGAACGCGCTTATAATTTTCTCATTTGAAGCACTGTACACAAATATTCCTTACAATAACTGGTATACTCATTTTCTTGAATAGCGGAGCCTTCAGATTGTTTTCTTGTCATTCTTAACAATGCAGACCACTCCGAGATAAAGGGATCTTACAGGGCCGTAAAAGGGTATAAGATGGCAAGCTCGACTAATTATGCATCGTCACATTAATATATGATGGCATGCGACAGATGAGATAACTCAAGTAATTAACGAGGGCAAGCTGTGATAAGATTAGCGTCTCATGGACCCCATCTTAATTATTGACATCTTCCATAAACGAGCTATGTAATATTTCAGCAGCAATTTCTCATACAATTTTAGTGAAATAGGTTTCAATACCAGAGCAAGCTTGCAGTTCTAAGCAGTTATTGGCATTGTACTTCGAGTTTTACGTGGAATCTGATTCATAGGCACGTAACTTATTATTTCAAAAGTCTCACATGGATTGGCATGGTTTCGAAGCATGGTTGTCTTGGGAAGCCAGTGAAGGTTCCACTTACAAATCGAATAAGTACCAGTAGCTTTGGTGGAGACCACAGTCCTTTACATACTGTTTTTGTTCCACTTCACAAAAAAATGCTTTTATTGACTTATCAGTGAGATTATCACAATTTTGTTACTTAGCACATTTCAGTTAATGCGGACGTAGGCGGTACAAAACTTTCTTTTTATTACTAGTTGCTTTACGTCGCACCGACACAGATAGGTCTTATGCCGACGATGGAACAGGGAAGGGCTAGGAGTGCGAAGGAAGCGGCCGTGGCCTTAATTAAGGTACAGCCCCAGCATTTGCCTGGTGTGAAAATGGGAATCCACGGAAAACCATTTTCAGGGCTGCCGACAGTGGGGTTCTAACCTACTATCTCCCGAATACTGGATACTGGCTGCACTTAAGCGACTGCAGCTATCGAGCTCGGTAGGTACAAAACTGATGCAGCGACAGGAAACAGTTGAAAATTTAGTTTTGATTTCTTTTCTTGTCATACATTTGAGAGATGCTTTGAACAAAACCGAGCAAGTTTGGCTGTGCGATTGAATTCTGGAGACGGTGGGTTCGAAATCTACTGTAGGCAGCCGTGAAGATGATTTTCGGTGATTTCCCATTTTCATACAGGGATAATTCTGTGACTATGCCTTAATTAAGGCCATGGTTGATTCCTTCCCATTCCTCCCCCTTTTCAATTGCATCATCACCAAGGAACCTGCCCGACTAGGTGCGATTTCAAACTACAAGTTTTGAACAAAGTAACATAATTTGCAAATACACTCTCTGTCTAAAAAATGTAATTACATACGATAAGATGCGGAAATGAAATGGAATTGCACATGCTGAAAGGTTATGTAACTGTATTGCAATTATTGAACTATTAGATCAAACATATGCCTTTGCTGGCGAAATGTAGTGTTTACAGTGCACTATGTCTTCTGGTATTGGCTATATCAAATTTGTTACTTTCATTGACCTGTCTCAGTCTCATCCTTGGCTTGGACAATATGAAAGTGACTGAGGTATGAGTGATGCTAGTAATACCATTGCTTATGCAGCCAGTCCCTGTTTTGAATGGTGTGAAGATATCGCTCATAGGGTCGGTTGGTGCATGCATTTCAGTGGGCTTGGCAGACTGATATGTAATAGCAGCGGCTGGCTCGGTGAGGAAAGCAACGGGAAACTACCTCACTCCTCATTTCCCTAGTACGCCTCTTCAGTGCCGCCTAGGCTATTTATGACAGCTGTTGGCGGAGCTGCAGATGATCAAACCAGTCTTCGGGCTGAATACCCAACATACATAGATTAGACATTCAACGGAAATGGCATAGGGCAAACTGATAATCCTATGTTAGTGGAATGAAGCATCCGTTTGGAAGTATTCAGTTTTTAAAGGAGTCTTGGAGCCATTTCATTCTATCTTCAGCGCTGGATCTGATTGACGTATGTGTTGATCCCACACGTGTTTTATTAGGGACAGATCAAGGGAACTTACCGGCCATGGGAATGCCTCATCATGACACACGGCGGGTGTGAACGAACGCTGTCTTGATGACGGAGTAAGTCATGAGGCAGCAGGATGTTACTTAAGCACTGCTGTACCATCAGGATCCCCTAAGTCACTACAAAAGATGAACTGAAGTCTAGCCAATGACTCCCCATATTACTATTCTAGAGCAGTCCTGGCGAAATTGTGATCGTGTGCGGAGTCACTGTGTAACTAGGTAATGCAACGTGCATAGCACCTACCTAAGGGAGAGGGAACACGATTTGGGTCTCCATGCGGTCAAGTGATCGTATCTTGCGATGGTAGGGTATTCGGATGTCAGATTAGTAATGTGTACCTGTGGTCACCCAATCACGCCCTGAAGGTTCCGCTCGATCAAGACAGAACAAATCAAAGGAGAATCGCCACATTGTGCAAAAAGCACTACCGTGCGTTGTCATCAGAATGGTTACTGTGTTGGAGTCCGGCTCCGTGGCTAAATGATTAGTGTGCTGACCTTCGGCCACAGGGGTCCCGGGTTCGATTTCCGGCAGGGTCGGGAATTTTAACCATCATTGGCTAATTTCGCTGGCACGGGGGCTGGGTGTATGTATCGTCTTCATCATCATTTCATCCTCATCACGACGCGAAGGTCACCTACGGGAGTCAAATCAAAAGACCTGCACCTGGCGAGCCGAACATGTCCTCGGACACTTCTGGCACTTAAAGCCATACGCCATTTCATTTACTTTGTTGGAAATTAGTATCAGCTGGGTTATGGGCTCACCGACCCATACTTATGCTGCCGTTGACACCTGAGCAGAGAGTGCAGATTTTGGAGTAGTACCGTAGACAGAAAATATAGACTAATGACGAGTGACGTCGTATCATCTTCACGCCGATGAATTCGGTTCTAAATTACCATAGTTGTCCATCGAGTGCTTGCATGGCAGCATCGAGGGGAGAAAACAAATTCTGTCATTATTTTCGGTAGGCATACCAGAATTACTGTAGGCCAGAGGTGCTCACGCTCGGCATTTCGTCCCTCGGGCGGGCAGGCAGGCGATGATTGGATCATGCTTGCCGGGAATAACACCAGTTAGATTATTTATTTCAAGGCATACTGTATATGTATTTGGTTGATACATTTACTCTGTTGTTGTACTTTAATCTTAGATAGTAAATATCTATGTCCTCAGTCTTGATCAAACTCTCTCGCCATTGAAAGGCTAGTTATTATCATCGGACGCCTAATACGTTTTAAATACTACTTCCGGAAATTCAGTGAACACGAACACTACAACACTGAGCAAAATCAAGCAATAAACGTGTTGAATTAGGTAAAAATATTACATTTTTCTGAATGAATAACAGGGATTTTACTTTCATACAAATGGAATCAAATCCAAGAAATTGTAAATCGTACCATCAAAATAGTAACACAAATATTATAATGTGTTAGTTTTCTTTGAATGTATAAATATGACAAAATTAAACTGACTGTTTATATTGAGCGCAGTATAAATCATACTGGAATATCTTGGAAGGTCGGTTTTCTTGCGACTGTAGCTTATTTTAAGTACTGTACCCCAATCAGCATTTCGCTGAGTAATGGAGCAGAGCTTCGTTGTCACAATCGAACGTTACTGCTCTCATCCCTGTAAAGTGTGGTCATTTTCTCCCTTTATGGTGAGGTATACTTGCTACGTGAGCTGCCCGCATTTACGTCAGGCCAGCCCGGTCGCACTGAGCTAGCCTCAACGGGCACTCATCTGAGCACCTCTGCTCCAGGCCATTCGAAGCGAATTGTATTTGGCCTTTTTATGCATTTATCTTGTTTCCTAACCCCTTCAACCCATCACCCTCTCTCCGACCGGCAGTCGAACTCGTTTCTATTTGTATTTGACGTTCAGCTAGCAGTCAGATTAATACTTCATTTCTCCTTCAGGATTCCTCTCCTACTGAAACACCATTATCTCCATCATATTCCCAGCCTATACTTCTAACGCACTAATTTGTGCTAGTCTCTTGTTCAAAATACTTCTCGTAAAATCCATTTTATGGTAGTATTCTGATAATTACTACTAATTAAAGGGAAAAGATAACATGATAATAATCCACTATTAGTTTTTATCATAGGAGAAAGAATTAGTAATACGACCGAGCTCGATAGCTGCAGTCGTTTAAGTGCGGCCAGTATCCAGTATTCAAGAGATAGTGGGTTCGAACCCCACTGTCGGCAGCCCTGAAGATGGTTTTCCGTGGTTTCCCATTTTCACACCAGGCAAATGCTGGGGCTGTACCTTAATTAAGGCCACGGCCGCTTCCTTCCCATTCCTAGCCCTTTCCTGTCCCATCGTCGCCATAAGACCTATCTGTGTCGGTGCGACGTAAAGCAACTTGCAAAAAAAAAAAAAAAAAATATTACTGAACGAGCAGACAGTTAAGAGCATGAACATGAAAGACACCTTAAGTCACATAGGGTTGATGAAAGCAATCTTTTGTGTTCTCTTATATCATTGATGAGAAGTGACATTCTTAACTTGCTTTCACTGAATCGTGATTGGACTAATATTTTATGATGCAGTTTGAGATAAGTCATTTTGAATTCTAGTTCATATCCATCATATTTCATGCAGTGCTATCATTCGTAAACCCGGCATTTAATGTCAAGCCATTATGCGAAGTCTGCACCTACTCTCGGAGTTTATTGTTCCCTAGTTTTATGAGGTCAGCATGTTGTATATCCTGGAATATTCAGAGAAATATACTCTAACATTTGAATTGCATATCTATACGGAAGTAATTAAATGAAGTTGTATCGAGGCGCTAAGAATAACAAGGTTGGTTTATGAGGTTTGTTTCAGTTGACAGTTAATCTTGTAATGTTAAAGCCATGATTGATAGTCATTTTATATAGAATCGAAGAAACCACAGGATCGGCAATTACCATTTCTAAATTCGAACAAGCATTCCTGGATCTTGATAATAATAATAATAATAATAATAATAATAATAATAATAATAATAATAATAATAATAATAATAATAATAATAATAATAATAATAAGAAGAAGAAGAAGAAGAAGAAGAAGAATGTATTCGTTCATCCATTATTTGCACTTGTAGAGACTTTTCTGAAATCATAGAATTCATTACTTCATACTTCCGAAATATATGGTCTACCGTTTGACTAGAATTCTATAATAATAATAACAATAATAATAATAATAATAATAATACATTAACCTCTATCAAATTACGAGAAGGCCGAAAATTTGGATGGTGACACAGCATTTAGGTTAAAACTTTTATATCATATTTGTGCATTCAGCTGATCATAGCAAGAGATCTGCAATCCTAACGAAGGAAATATTATATTACTGTAGGTCTACATACTCTTCTTGTGACGATCAGTTCTTGGAAAGAAACTTCGGAGAAATCTTAAACATCTACATTTTATTTCATGTCTTGTATGTGAGCGCATCTCTGGAAATACTGAGAGCAGGATCTAGAATAATAATATTCGTTTTAGAATCTTATAAATAAAATTCTAGCGGGTCCATTGCCTGTAATGCCATTTATTTCGCCAAATTTTGATATAATTATCCGTTTGAGGTCCATTCAAGATCGTATCAGTAGTTTTTAGCTTTCGTGTCTGCTTGTTTGTTTGTTCCACCATTACGGGTAAACGGCGGAATAGATATCTACCACACTTCATATTCAGAGTCTACTCAACCAGGAGCAGTTTTAATATGTATGTCATTTAAAACCACAGAATAGTTTGGAGATTTATAGGTGAACCAGATGATATTTTACTATTTTCTTTTACACTATTCATTATATCTCGACTAAACTTCATATTTAGGGTCTACTCATTCAGGAACAGGTTTCGATATGCATATCATTTAAAAATAACTTAATAGACTGAATACATCTCTACCAAACTACATATTTAGAGTCTCCTTATTCAGGAACAGGTTTCGATATGTGTATCATTTAAAAGTCACTGAATAGACTGGGAGTTTATACGAAGACCAGAGTAGTTTTTTTATTGTTCTCTTACACTGTTGATTATATGTAAAAATCTGTAGACTATATGTGAAACGCCTCTCATTTTAAATAATTGATATGTACATAATTTCGCTTACTCTTCAAATGACAGAGAAAATTACTATTAGCTACGGGCTTCATGCTCTGCATCCAGTGACGAACACCCTCGCAGACAAACAGTTATTTGAAGGATCCATAACAGGAGAAAATCAGAGGATTTGTAATATTTCGCTCGGCTTGAAATTTGACCCAACCTAATGTAAATGAACACCGATGAAACATGAGGTAGAACTTTTCCCTTTGATGTCTGTCTGTCTGTGTGTGTGTGTGTGTGTGTGTGTGTGTGTATGTGTCTTTCTGTCTGCCTGTCCGTCTGTCTGTATGGTTATCTATCGTTTGTATATTCCTAAAGTGGAAAACTGCTGGACTTACTTCAACCAAACTGTGTATTTGGAATCTACTCACTCAGGATTGTGTTGTCAGATGCATATTATTACGTGCTCGCGATATATATGTGTTCTTTCTTACCTTGTGCATATTTCAATAACTTCGCTCATATAGACATTCAACTGCTACGTTTTCCGTCCATCTGCTGCCTTGTCTGCCTCACGACTGTTTGTGCTCGCTCCCCTCTCCGCGCCAGCTCCTGACGTCACCTATTTCCAGTACATTCCACGCCTGTCCTCTCCGGCCTATATATCTCGCCACCTCGCCTTGATCGGCGATCAGGTGTGTGTTTCATGTTGTTATAAGCAGTGGGAGTTTATATCGTTCGCACGGCTGGTCCGTGCTGGTTTTATAACCTGTGTGGAACTTGCTTCTCCTGGCTGGGTGAGCAGACTTATATTTTATTATGATTTTATGTTAACATCTTTCTTGCTCCTGGTATACTTTGTTACGATTATCAAGTTTGAACCTTGGTCCCTTTCGGACTTAACTGCGCATTGGAGCACTACTCTCACTTTTGTGAAGGTTAATAACAGTGATGAGGGAGTTATGGTTGGCGGACTAATAAGTGACTTGGAACTTTACTTGTGTCCTGAAATGAACATTATTTCGAAGTGGGTTTTTGCAGCCTGATCCTTGCCTGTTCTATCATACCTTTACCTGTGATTTTTTCTTATCATTTTCCTTTGCTATCTTTCTTCTTGTGTTTTGCCATTATCACTTCCCATTCTCCTTTTTCTTATGAGAAATTGTAATGTTACTAAATGGTTAATCGTGGTCTGCGAATCTGATTGGTATTATTTCCCTTCAATTGTTTAAAATGGTGCCAATCTTGCTGTTTGAAGCATAGTGAATTCCGTTCGGGGGATTAATATAATGATAATATGCTCATTGTACTTTGGCATCCCAATGCTTAGGGAATGTTTCATTCCACTTGAGTAAAAATTAATTGGACACCCTTTTGTAAGATATCTTCGTGGAACCTACTCCCTACGATGTCCATATCATTGTGATAAATTGTATCTAGTCATCTGTATGCTATTATAATGTAATTGTACATACTGTCATTTGTAACTTTATCTTCTGTAATTTCTACTATTCTTGTACCTGTGAAATGCCAAAGATAATGAGTTCAATTATTATGTACCATGTCTGTAAGTCCTTTTCTTAATGCCGTTGTAATATATGTCTTGCTTTCTTGAAAACCTCCTCCTTTGGGTTTTGTTATTTATTTGGCATCCCTTTTATATTAATTCTAATGCTCCTACCACGGAAATACCTCTAGGAAAGGGCCTTACTTTGTGTTCTGCGCGCTGTATTTGTGACGAATTGCGTATTGCCTCTTGCACGCTTCCGTCTGCTCTAATTGGCCTGTCACCTAAATATTGTTCACCACCTTATAATTAAGGGAGGTTCTCTTCTCCTCTTCGCTTGAAATCGTGTTTGAACTGGTCTAACTCAAAGATACGTAACAATATGATGTCATGGTAATCAAATAGAATTGGTATTTATAGGAAGATTATTCTCAGATATATCCGTTAACATTAGCTCTATCAAAGGACTGTATATTACAAACGTTTAAGAATATGTTGTTTCCTTTTCTCTTTGCCATGTACGTATTTGTCGTACGACGGATAAGAACGCAGTTGATTACGGAAAATTGGATTTTTAGTCCAAGACCCGTTGGACATGTCGCGCATGTCACTTCAAGGTGGGCAACGGGCAAACCTAAGAGACTTTTTACTCTCTGCGATAGGGCAGATATTAAAGGAGGTATCATCAGGGTCAGGGCGCCACGTCAGTGGTCAGAGATACAATAACTTATGTAACCACAGAACCATGGAGAATTTCGCACAACCTCGGACCAGGAACTGTACCGCACAATAAATTCGGAACTCGTCCGCATTCTCTCTCGACTTTGTTCAACTTCATGGTATTTCACGTTATTGCCACACGCTTTGGTACGAAAATATCATTGTAACATGTCGCATGAAATGTGTGAATAGAGCCATCTTACTTCGCATAAATTCCTGAAGGAAACATGCAAGCCACTGCAAGTTCCCGTGCGAAGAATGGGTACAAATGCTACTGTGTTCTAATAGTATCTCCTTCAGTAGCAGTAATTAATTGTGGTAACTCGGTACATATCGTACTATGTACTTTTACCTTGCACAGCTGTGAAGCTTTTGCAGTAGTCGCAAGGAAGCGGGGTTAAATTCATCATCATTATCATGACAAGTTTTCATTCCTTACCTGAAGTGGGAGGTGGGCCACGTAGACGGTAACGCCTTCTCTCTGGCCAGGGGATTCAGGTGGAACTGAAGTGAAGGGATAAGGGATGTGAAGTAAGAAGGAGATTGAAGGTTCTTTAACCTCTTGGCTAATTATACGCCTGCTCCATATTTGAATAATTATTTGCACTATTTTGTCAATTAAAAAACCAAACCAAACCAAACCAAACCCCATGGCACTACAGCCCTTGAAGGGCCTTGGCCGACCAAGCGACCGCTGCTAAGCCCGAAGGCCTGCAGATTACGAGGTGTCGTGTGGTCAGCACGACGAATCCTCTCGGCCGTTATTCTTGTCTTTCTAGACCGGGGCCGCCATGTCACCGTCAGATAGCTCCTCAATTCTAATCACGTAGGCTGAGTGGACCTCGAACCAGCCCTCAGGTCCAGGTAAAAATCCCTGACCTGGCCGGGAATCGAACCCGGGGCCTCCGGGTAAGAGGCAGGCACGCTACCCCTACACCACGGGGCCGGCTTTTGTCAATTAACTTAATAATAATAATAATAATAATAATAATAATAATAATAATAATAATAATAATAATAATAATAATAATAATAATTGTTAACAGTTCTCGCTGGATATTGGAAAAATAAACGTGTGAATTGCGTCAAAATATATATCAGCTTTTCGGTAGCAAGTGTAACAATAATCATACAATACCTATAACAATCTCTGGGATCTGTACGAAGTTTAAATCAAAGTCAGTCCGTTGAAAGCTTGTAGTTCCACAGTGACGGTCTCGAATTCCTCGACTGTTAGTGAGTAAGCTCTAATGATGTATAGAGCGGGCGTGACGCATCTCTGCATGACGAATAGAGGCTTTGCCTTTCTTATACATTCCTCCACCAAGAAATACGTGCTCTACAAAGAAATAAGGGAGAATGAACATTAGGCCAGACTACAGTTTCTTCTTTACCTTCACATCGAAATGTATTACATACAGCAAAGTTCTCGGAGTGCGCGGTAGAAATTATTATTGTTTTCAGCAGGTGTAGTAGTTTTCGGTGCAAATTTCAGATGAAAAAAGGAAGGAGAAAGGTGCTCAAGTAATTCTTAAAAAGGGAGAAAAAGGTGCTGGTTTATTCAACAAATTCAACGATTTCTCTTTCAACCATTCTAGTTTATTGAATTACAAACAACTACATCATATCATCACTCATCAAATGAAGGAAAAAGCACGAAGTTGTTGTACTTCAAGACATTAGGAATCTCTACATTTTAAAAAGTATATATGTTTCTATTAGGAGATAGAATGTTTTTTTTCTAGTGGCTTTACGTCGCACCGTTACAGATAGGTATTATGGCGACAGTGAGATAGCAAAGGTCTAGGAGTTGGAAGGAAGCGGCCGTGGCTTAATTAAGGTACAGCCCCAGCATTTGCCTGGTGTGAAAATGGGAAACCACGGAAAACCATCTTCAGGGCTGCCGACACTGGTATTCCAACCCACATTCTCCCGGATGCAAGCTCACAGCCGCGCGCCTCAAACCGCACGGCCAACTTGTCCGGTCGATAGAATGTCTTTGTAGATGCTAAAGCTTCTTTCGATATCCATAGGAACCAGTTGGGCAAGCCTTGTATTCACTTGGAATGGCAACTCTACAGATGTGGCGAATTCCTCAATGTCTGGACTCTTCTGAAGACTAGACTCAAGTTTGTCTTTGGCAAAGCCATCTAACTGCTCCCTCATGAAAGTAAAAATATCCCATTGTATTCCTGACCTTGTTCTTCTAATCGTTTAATAACTGCAGTCATGTACTTGCAACTATGGACGCAATATAGTTCTGTTTGCAAAATATATATTTTCTCTGGTAACAGTCTGCATCGGCTGGATCCAAAGAAAGCACAAACTCTCTAATTTTGTCAAAATTCTCACACATCATAGCAGCACACTCAATCCACGACCCCCCAGCGAGTAATGACCGGGAAATTTGGAAGGGGCAGGCCAGTGGTTTCCCTGTAGGCAACAATACGACTCGGAGCTTCCAGTAGAATCTTCTTCAGGGCAGGGATGAATAATTGATTTGCGATGTCGTATTCGTTTTTTATGGATTCACAAAACCTGTGAAGGGCATGAACCAAGCATGTCACATGAGTAGTATAATTGGATAGTTCTGCCGCCTCCTCCTCCTCCCGCTGGAAATTTGAATTCTGGCGGGAAATTTGAATTTTGGCGGGAAATTTTAATTTTGGCGCGAGATTTGAATTTGTAAACAAAGCCACGTGCTTTTTGACAGCTGTCATCGACAACAACGCATCGCTAACCTCACTGCTGTCATCTTGACGAGCCTAAACTTCAGTGGTACCAACTTAACCTAACTAGCGCGAGGTAAACAAATCCACGTGTTTTTTGACAGCCACGTGCTTTTTGACAGACAACAACGCATCGCTAACCTCAGTACTGCCATCTTGACGGGCCTAAACCTCAGTAGTACCAACTTAACCTCACAAGCGCGAGATAAACAAATCCACGTGCTTTTGTTGACAGCTGTCATCCGCCATGTTTAAACTACAGAGCACCGTGCTGCTCTCTTTATCGCAGTAGCTGCAAATTCGTCACCTGTCATCGGCAGTGCTGCCATCTTGGCGGGCCTAAACCTTAGTGCTATCAACTTAACCTAACTAGCGCGAGATAAACAAAGCCACGTGCTTTTTTTGACAGCTGTCATCCGCCATCTTTAAACTACAGAGCACCGTGCTGCCCTCTTTATCGCAGTAGCTGCAAATTCGTCACCTGTCATCGGCAGTGCTGCCATCTTGGCGGGCCTAAACCTTAGTGCTACCAACTTAACCTCACTAGCGCGAGATAAACAAATCCACGTGCAGCTGTCATCCACCATCTTTAATCTATAGAACACAGTGCTGCCCTCTTTAGCTAGATACCTGTGGTGGCAGGCAATTCTACGTGACACCAGCCATCTTTGAGCAGCGTGCTGCCCTCTATGTGGTGGCGGCAAATTCTACATGCTCTTGTTTGGAAACAAACCCAAGCGCTTTTTTTGACAGCCATCATCCGCCATCTTTAAGCAACAGAGTACAGTGCTGCCCTCTTTAGTTCAAATGTGATGGCGGCATATTCCACGTGCTCTTGTTTGGAAACAAAGCCACATGCTTTTTTGACAGCTGTCACCCGCCATCTTTAACCAACAGAGCACTATGCTGCTATCATGCGGGCAATTTCGTTAGCTGTCATCCGCCATCTTTAATGAACAGAGCACCGTCCTGCCCTCATGCGGGGCAATTTCGTTAGCTGTCATCCGCCATCTTTAATGAACAGAGCACCGTGCTGCCCTCATGCGGGGCAATTTCGTTAGATGTCATCCGCCATCTTTAATGAACAGAGCACCGTGCTGCCATCTTTGTTTTGGGATCTTTATTCTTTGACATGTGGTGGCGGCAAATTCTACATCCACAATCTGAGAGCACCGTGACGTACTCTTCGTTGTGGCGGACAATTTAAAAAGAACATGTCAAGGAATACCTTTGTTCTAAAAGAAAACAAGACTACGGTTCTGAACGGCTTGCGTAAGATAGCGATTGTTATAACTTCCTTTTTCCTGCTCTGTTAAGGCATAGCTTTATCGAATACTTGAAGATTATATTACAAAATAAGTGATTAAGAATATAATCGATACAACATTTGATCAGAACATTGAATGATGTGTTTGGGGTGCACCTTCGTTCTAAGAGAATCGAACCCGAGACTGCTGGGTGAGAGGCAAGCACACTAAACCAAACCGTAGGAGCCGGCAATTCTCTTTTTATATAATAATTTCGTGTGGCTATTTCTAGTGAAGTGCAGTCTAAAAATAAATCCCAGTCTTGTTGCATCAGGAAGGGTAACTGGCTAAATCCTGATCTTTCAGCGTCAGGAAGGGCAACCGGCCGTAAAACAGATTCTTGCGATTTAAACTCTTGCCGCAGGAGGGGGCACTCGGCTGTAAAACATATTTTTAATCCCAAGAGAATCGAACCCGAGACTGCCGGGTGAGAGGTAAGCATACTAAACTAAACCGTAAGAGCCGGTAATTCTCTTTCTATATAATAATTTCGTGTAGCTATTTCTAGCCAAGTGCAGTCTAAAAATAAATCCTAGTCTTGTTACATCAGGAAGGGTAACTGGCTAAATCCTGGTCTTTCAGCGTCAGGAAGGGTAACCAGCCGTAAAACAGATTCTTGCGATTTAAAATATCATGTTAGGAAGGGGCACTCGGCTGTAAAACATATTTTTAATCCCAAGAGAATCGAACCCGAGACTGCCGGTTGAGAGGCAAGCACACTAAACCAAACTGTAGGAGCCGGCAATTCACTTTCTATATAATAATTTCGTGTAGCTATTTCTAGCCAAGTGCAGTCTAAAAAAATAAATCCTAGTCTTGTTACATTAGGAAGGGTAACTAGCTAAATCCTGGTCTTTCAGCGCTAGGATGAGCATCTAGCGGTAAAACAATAGTTCAAGAAACTGTGATTTAAATTTCTAGCTGTAAAAAACAGATTCTTGCGTCAGGAAGGGCATCTGGCCATAAAATAGGTTCTTACAATTTAAAATCTCATGTAAAAACAGGAGGAGAGCAGCAGCTAGCTGCTTCCTAGTGCATTTCAGGTGTTATGCCTTACGAGTAGCTATGTACTAGCACCGGATTTAGAATAAGCAGACTCTAGAACGATAAAAAATATCTGGGATGTGTTTTTGAAGCATGCCTACACACACGCGCGCGCAAGCTGCATCCGTCTAGCCAGCTCCTACCTGGAATGTGTTTGCCTCAGCAGAGTACGAAGTCTACTGCACGCGTACAGTTCGCATTAAAATTATTAGCAGCTTGTCGAGCTGAGCTCAAACCTTCCCGTTTAATCGTAGTACAAATACGTCTGTTTGTAGAACTTGTATATTTCGGTACCTCAGCGTTTCGTGTTGTTGCTAACAGGTAGGGGGTACTGTGGATGTAGGCTTAGCTTAATAAAACTCACGACAATGTCTGATCTCTGTAGGTCGAAACTTGGTTTCTTCCGAACATTGCAACTTTAGTCTATTGATAAATAGTTGTTCTCTTCAGTTCTCATGCTATAGAAGAGGTCAATCTTATAATTTCAAACTTACAACCATGTCCGACTTCTATGGGTTGAAACTGGGTTTCTTCCGAACATCGTAACATTTAGCTAATTTCTATTGATGAATAGTTGTTCTCTTCAATCCGCATGCTGTAGGAGAGGAAACTCACAACTATGTCCGTCCTCTATAGGTTAAAACTTGGTTTCTTCTAAACATCGCGACTCTAGGCTAGCTGACTCGCGCTTTGGTTTTTTAGCACTCTAGGATTAGAAGGTGAAAACATGGTAGAGGTTAATCTTGTAATTTCAAACTTACAACCATGTCCGACTTCTATAGGTTGAAACTGGGTTTCTTCCGAACATCGTAACATTTAGCTAATTTCTATTGTTGAATAGTTGTTCTCTTCAATCCGCACTCTGTAGGAGAGGAAACTCACAACTATGTCCGTCCTCTATAGGTTAAAACTTGGTTTCTTCTATACATCGCAACTCTAGGCTAGCTGACTCGCGCTTTGGTTTTTTTAGCACTCTAGGATTAGAAGGTGTAGACATGGTAGAGGTTAATCTTGTAACTTCAAACTTACAACCATGGCTGACCTCTATATGTTGAAACTTAGTTTTTTCCCTAAACATTGCAATCGCGCGCTAACTTTCTAAGGCTCGATCCGCTGCAGAACTCTTAAATTCTGACACCTCGGCATCAACAGCAGGTTCGATCCCGGCTTAAATACGTCAGCCTGCAAAACTCAGCGTAAGACCCTCAGGAGAGCTCTTGTTGCATAAACATTTCGTTCCGACTGTACTGCAAACGTCTGCAATTCTTGATATCCGCTTGGTAACAAGCAGCATATTTACTCGCTGCAGTCTGCGTGAAGCACTCACAGTTCTTTGTATGTGTTTATTACGTGCACATCTCCCGTCTAAGTACTGTCTGCTGTGAATATTATTCTTCAGCCTTCAACTTAAGGTAAGCCTGAACTGTTAGTTACTGTTTGCAAAGCAACTTCTACGCTGGGTAATAAACATCTACATTCATATATATTTTCTTTTTTTTAGGTACAACTAGAATATTATCATTCGAGTTACAGACTTGAAAGTACGCATTTTATTCATCCGAGTAACAGTCTGCAGCACGTGCATTTTTAAGGTATGTTTCGAACTTTGAGTTGTAAAGATAGCTAGGCTAGCTGACGTACCGTACACTACATTCATATATGTTTCTTCTTTTTTAGGTACGACTAGAATATTATCATTCGAGTTTCAGGCTTGAACGCACGCATTTTATTCATCCGAGTAACAGTTTGCAGCGCGAAGATTTTAAGGTATGTCTGACCTCTATACGTTGAAACTTGGTTTCTTCCGAACATCACAACTTTAGTCTAATCATAAATAGTTGTTCTCTTCAATCCTCATGCTGTAGAAGATGTTAGTCTTATAATTTCAAACTCACAGCAATGTCCGACCTCAATAGGTTGAAACTTGGTTTCTTCCGAACATCGTAACTTTAGTCTATTGGTAAATAGTTGTTCTCTTCAATCCTCATGCTATAGACGAGGTTAATCATAACTCACAGCAATGTCTGACCTCTATAGGTTGAAACTTGCTTTCTTCTGAACATCGTAACTTTAGTCTATTGATAAATAGTTATTTTCTTTAATCTGCATGTCATAGAAGATGTTAATCTTATAATTTCAAACTCACAGCCATGTCTGACATGTACAGGTTCAAACTTGGTTTCTTCCGAACATAGCAACTTAGTCTATTGATAAATAGTTGTTCTCTTCAATGTTTTATGCTGTAGAAGAGGTTAATTTTATAATTTCAAACTCACGGCAATGTCTGACCTGTACAGGTTCAAACTTGGTTTCTTCCAACATAGCAACTTTAGTCTATTGATAAATAGTTGTTCTCTTCAATCTTTCATGCTGTAGAAGAGGTTAATCTTATAATTTCAAACTTACAGCAATGTCTGACCTCTATAGGTTGAAACTTGATTTCTTCCGAACATAGCAACTTTAGGCTATTGATAAATAGTTGTTCTCTTCAATCTTCCATGCTGTAGAAGAGGTTAATCTTATAAATTCAAACTCACAGCCATGTCCGAACTCTATAGGTTGAAACTTGGTTTCTTCCGAACATCGTTACTTTAGTCTACTGATAAATAGTTGTTCTCTTCAATCCTCATGCTGTAGAAGAGGTTAATCTTATAATTTCAAACTCACAGCAATGTCCGACCTCAATAGGTTGAAACTTGGTTTCTTCCGAACATCACAACTTTAGTCTAATGATAAATAGTTGTTCCCTTCAATCCTCTTGCTGTAGAAGATGTTAATCTTATAATTTCAAACTCACAGCCATGTCCGACCTCTATAGGTTGAAACTTGGTTTCTTCCGATCATCACAACTTTAGTCTAATGATAAATAGTTATTCTCTTCAGTCAGCATGCTGTAGAAGAGGTTAATCTTATAATTTCAAACTTTCAGCAATGTCTGACTTCTATAGGTTGAAACTTGGTTTCTTTCGAACATAGCAACTTTAGCCTAGTCTCTATTGGTTGTTCTCTTTTCAGATGTTCCCCTGCTGTGAGGAATGCAATGTAACGTTTACAAGGCGAGATAACTTCATGCGCCATATGAAATCAAAACACCCTAGCATAACATCTGCTTTATGTAAAGTTTGTAGTGTGTATTTCGCTAACGTAGAGCGATACGAGGCTCACTTAGTAGAAGCGCATCAGGTATCTACTTGCCCTCAGGTAATAGGAGAAAAGCGTAAATAAACGGATGTAGCTGTAGAAAGTACTAGTAGTAAAAAACCTAGAAAAATCATGAAATTCAAACTATTCACTGCGAGCACTGTAACACTGATGTACCATCTTCACATTTTCAGGGACACTTGCGGAGTAATGCGCATAAAAATAATGCGTGTAGAAGTGGTAGTAACGCAAACATCCAGGAAATTAATACAGCATTTAAAAGTAGGATTTCTAGTTACAGAATTCGCACCAGTCAAAAGTTTCAGAGCACTTCAAATTTTTTAATTGTGTTCAACCGGATGTACAACAGCTTCTTGCTAAATCTTTGTCCAATCATAATTTATTTAAAGTTAATTTTGAACTTTTCGCCTTGTACATTAAAAGCACTGATGAATCCGAAATAACGGACATTAAATCATTTAATACGAAGAATTTTGTAATAAGTGAGTCGACTAATTTTGGTGATGTACTTAGGGATGTATTATTTCAACTAAGAGCGAGGAATTTCAGGAAAAGGAATAAGGGTGGGCTTTAGTTGAAATAATGTATCTAGAAGTTAACATCAATAAGTATAATCCCATGCGAGGTTCATCGTACATCGAGCTGCCGACATGGATTCAGCAAAGAAAAGCTGTTGTAAACATCCAAAACAATGACGAAGCATGTTTTGCATGGGCGGTGATGTCGGCTTTAAATCCTGCTAAATCGAATGTAGCGAATAGAACATCATCGTATCCACACTATTCAACGCAGCTAAATTTCGATAGTATAGAATTTCCTGTGCAGTTAAAAGATATTAAGTGCTTTGAAGAACTAAATAACATTAGCATTAATGTGTATAGTGTAGAGAAAAAGTCTGTAGTAGGCCCTCTGTATTATACATGTCATAAGAAGAGTACTCATGTTAACTTACTCTATATCGAAAACAGTGAGAATAGCCACTTTTGCTGGATTAAAAATCTGAGTAGACTTGTTGGCAGTCAGTTGTCAAAACATGATGGTAAAAAGTGGCTATGTGATGGATGCTTGCAGTATTTTAGAACTGAAGATCAGTTAACGAAGCATTCCAAGAATGACTGCAATCATGTACGTACAGAGATACCTACTACAGGCAATGATGTTTTAAAATTTACAAATTTTCACAAGCAGATGTGGGTACCTTTCGTGATTTATGCAGACTTTGAAGCCATCCTCACGCCATGCAACACATGCTTACCTAATCCTGACAACTCTTTCACTAATACTACGCACATGCATGTCCCATATAGCTTCGCGTATTACATCAAGTGTAGTTATGATAGTACGCTTAACAAGTTAGAGCTGTATCGAGGACCTGATGCTGCTAAAGTATTTTTAGAAAGACTTGAAAGTGATGCAGTTCATCTTGGTCGTATTCTAAATAGTAATATTCCTATGAAGCCACTCACCGAAATTCAGTTAAATGCTACAAAGTGTAGCATTTGTGATGGGGAATTTTCCGAAAATGACCCTAAAGTTTTTGATCATTATCATTTAACTGGTTTCTACAAATGTGCCGCTCATTATAGCTGTAATCTTAAGTACAGAGTTCCTAAATTTATCCCTGTAATTTTTCATAACTTATCTGGTTACGACTCACATTTCATCATTTCACAATTTGGAGCTTCAGATGAAAAAGTAGATATAATCCCTCAGAATAAAGAGCCGTACATTGCGTTTGCAAAGTCTGTAAAAGTAGATGCGGAGCATTCTATAAAACTGAGATTCCTTGACTCGTTTCGCTTTATGGCGAGTAGCCTCGATAAACTTTCTAGTCATTTAGAGCCAGAACAATTTACGGAAATTCGACGCGTTTTTCCTGAAGAAGCGCAGTTTAATTTACTTCGGCGTAAGGGTGTTTTTGTTACGAATATCTTGACTGCTTAGAACGCCTCGAAGAACGTGCTTTACCATCGAAACAATCATTTTACAGCTCGCTGAATTCAGCGGATATTAGCGATGATGACTATTTACACGCACAACATATCTGGGAGCAGTTCCACATTCAAACGCTAGGTGAATACTCCGACTTATATTTAAAGACGGATGTACTTTTGTTAGCTGATGTTTTTGAAAATTTTCGCTGCGTTTGCAAGAAAACCTACAGCCTTGAACCATGTCAGTATTTTACTGCGCCTGGGTTAAGTTGGGATGCGATGTTAAAATACACGCAGGTGAATTTGGAACTGCTAACTGATATTGATATGGTGCACTTTATAAAATCATCTATTCGAGGCGGTCTAAGTCAGTGCAGCGGGCGGTATTCTAAAGCAAATAATAAGTACATGCCGAGTTTCGATTCTAATCAGGAATCTCAGTATATTGTTTATCTCGATGCTAATAATCAGTATGGGTGGGCGATGAGTCAGCATCTACCGGTGAGTGGTTTCCTCTGGCTAACGCAGTGCGAAATTGATGCTTTACAGCTGCACGCCCTAGGCGATGAAGCCGATAAAGGCTATTTCCTCGAAGTTGACTTACAGTATCCTAAAGAGTTACACACTTCTCATAATGACTTACCGTTCTGCCCTGAAAATATGAAGCCTCCGTACATCGCATCAACGACGAAAATGCTAATTGCTAATTTGTGTGATAAATCTAAGTATATCATTCATTACCGAAATTTAAAACAGTGTTTGCAGCATGGTTTGAAGTTATCCAAAATTCATCGCGTACTAGAATTTAATCAGTCACCGTGGCTAAAGCCATATATCGATCTGAACAATAATTTAAGAACGAATGCGGTTAACGAGTTTGAAAAAGATTTCTACAAGCTCATGAATAACAGTGTGTTTGGTAAGACTATGGAAAATGTTGACAAACGCGTTGATGTAAAATTGATTACAAACTGGGAAAATATTAAAAAAAGGTATGGTGCAAACTATTTAATAAGTAAACCAAATTTCCACAGCTGCACCATCATACATGAGAATTTAGTTATTATACAGATGAATCGTGTTAAGGTTAAGTATGACAAACCTACCTACGTCGGCTTTGCAGTACTTGAATTGGCTAAAACACTCACGTATGAATTCCATTACGATTATATGATGAAGAAGTACGCGCATAATGCGCAATTGCTCTACACAGATACCGATTCGTTTATTTATCAAATCAAAACTGATGACTATTACAATGATATAAAGCCAGACTTGGGTAGGTTTGATACAAGTAACTATCCTGCAAATAATCAATATCATCTACCGCTAGTGAACAAAAAGGTTCTAGGTAAAATGAAAGATGAATGTGCTGGGAATATTATCGATTCATTTGTAGGTACTAAATCCAAGTCATATTGCATAAAACTCTTAAATGAACTACAAATAAAGAGATTGAAGTGGGTTAAAAAGAATGTCGTTCAGAATCAGCTAAGTTTTGAAAACTATAAAAATTGCATTAAAAGTAATCCACCTATTTTGCATAAGCAAATGACTGTCATTAGAAGCAAGAAGCATCAGTTGTACACTCATTTAATTAGTAAGGTAGCCCTTAATAGTGATGATTGCAAACGGTTTGTCATTCCAAATTCTACCAACACTCTAGCCTGGGGGCATAGTAGTATTGATAGGTACTACTTTACATAAAGCGGATGTGTGTAAACATTATGCTAGAGGTGTGTACTTTGTAAAATATATGTTACGTTGTCTTACATCACAATTCACTGTACATATTGTATAAAGATAGGGAGAGGTACGCTGAGAGCGTAGTACGGCAAGTTTAAACTTGTACATACAAGAATTGCGTCGAGAATGGGAGAAGTACGCAAACATCACTACGGTAAAATTATTCGAGATAAAACTTGTACATACAAGATGTAAATAAATAATGTAGAATTGGCATATTCTTTTATTTTAGATTAGGTATTATCTTCCTCCCGCTCCTTATTTGCAAGATAGAGTTTCTTTTATTACTCAAAGAAGAAAAGCACGAAAGAAGGTGATGAGTAGATTCGTAAGTATGTTATTGTCTAGCTCATGTTGAGAAGAGAATTTTTTTTCTTTTTCTAAACAGTGTTTGATTGCAATGCAGTGTTCAACAACATCGAACTATAAACGGTAGTATGTGTTCAAGTCTAAACTTGCAATACTCTTGCTTTTGCAATGCATGTTCGATAGAAATGTAGCTTGATAGAGGAAGAAGAGCAGCTTAGTAAGTATGTTGAGAAGATAATTTTTTCTTTCTAAACTGTGCTCGATTCTAGTCATACAATGCAGTGTTCAACAACATCGAACACCAGTATGCAGTTCAAGTTGTAATAAGTTTTGAACAGTAGTATGTGTGTTCAAGTCTAAACATGCATCACTGCGGGTATGCGAGCGGATGACAGCTAACGAAATTGCCCCGCATGAGGGCAGCACGGTGCTCTGTTCATTAAAGATGGCGGATGACAGCTAACGAAATTGCCCGCATGATAGTAGCATAGTGCTCTGTTGGTGAAAGATGGCGGGTGGCCGATGACAGGCGACGAATTTGCAGCTACTGCGATAAAGAGGGCAGCACGGTGCTCTGTAGTTTAAAGATGGCGGATGACAGCTGTCAAAAAAGCACGTGGATTTGCTTATCTCGCGCTTGTGAGGTTAAGTTGGTACTACTGAGGTTTAGGCCCGTCAAGATGGCAGTACTGAGGTTAGCGATGCGTTGTTGTCTGTCAAAAAGCACGTGGCTGTCAAAAAACACGTGGATTTGTTTACCTCGCGCTAGTAAGGTTAAGTTGGTACCACTGAGGTTTAGGCCCGTCAAGATGGCAGTACTGAGGTTAGCGATGCGTTGTTGTCTGTCAAAAAGCACGTGGCTGTCAAAAAACACGTGGATTTGTTTACCTCGCGCTAGTAAGGTTAAGTTGGTACCACTGAGGTTTAGGCCCGTCAAGATGGCAGTACAGAGGTTAGCGATGCGTTGTTGTCTGTCAAAAAGCACGTGGCTGTCAAAAAACACGTGGATTTGTTTACCTCGCGCTAGTTAGCTTAAGTTGGTACCACTGAGGTTTAGGCCCGTCAAGATGGCAGCAGTGAGGTTAGCGATGCGTTGTTGTCGATGACAGCTGTCAAAAAGCACGTGGCTTTGTTTACAAATTCAAATTTCCCGCCAGAATTCAAATTTCCCGCGGGAGGAGGAGGAGGCGGCAGAACTGTCCAATTATACTACTCACATGCTGCAACTTAGGAAATAAAGGTTTCAATTGTTTAACAGCTGAAACCATGTATGGAACTTGGACCGTAACCAAAAGACGAAAATGTTCTAACTCGATACCAGTAGGCCAGAATTTTTGGCATAAGTCCATAATTGATTGCGTTACTGTACTGGCATTGGTTTTCTGCAGCTCATACAATTTAACAACATGGGCTAAACGTTCTCCCCTGCTAAGGGAAAATCTAAAATGTTCAGAACATATCGTTCCATTGTCTATGGTTTTGTCCACAATGATTCCCACATCACAATCAGACGCTTTCTCGTTGATTCTTTGTATGGTTTCTTGGTAAACAGGCTCCATGTAGTTTTTTTCGTAAAGTACTCTCATCGGGCATTGACAGCTTTGTGTATTTTTTCAAGAAATCGCTTGAAGGCTGAATGGTTCACCTTATTGAGTGGAATTCCTGCTTGTGTAACAGCTGCACACAAATCATATTGAATTCCTTCAAATTTTGGCCTTGTGAAGAACTCTGTTGAAACGCATTTCGTAATAGATGTTGACGCAATTTGTTTGCTTGAAGAGTCTATTCATTTGATGCTTAGAGCTGGAAATGTGTTGTTTGATGCGATCTCGCTGGTGTTTTTCATCTAACAAAATTATTGAATCACAAATAGTACATCGCATAACAGTTCCGTCAGTGTCTATGAAATCCTGTTCGAATTCCTGAGCCAGAGTAATAAATCGGGCACTGGACACCTTTGGCATGGTAAAATTTAGTAGTACACTCGTTTAGTAAAGTAATAAAGTGCTAACAACAGTTCACTTGCTAACTCAATGCGACTACCAGACAACTCACTCTTGTGCTCACTCGCTCACTTGCTGTCCACACTCTCTTGTAACACCGCGACAGTTACCAGAATGTTCTCATTCATGCTGAAACTGCAGTGTCAGCGATTTCTAGTAGCTTCGAGCAGAACCCAGTCTCAATTCTCGGAACTACGCGGATGCAGTTCCTGACATCTCTGCGTCACCAGCCTCCGCCTCCATGCGAACAGATTACATCTTTCACAGTAACAAACTCATATTCACGAATAGTAGGCTACGGATTCTGGTGGGATAGAATCACTCATTGTCAATTGCATTATTGCGGGCTACATTATCTACATTATAGTGGTAAAACGAGAGAAAGAGGTTTTGTCGGACACACAATTATTTTCCATTGTTGCAGGTGTGCTTTGAACTCCCGCGCGGTGTTTACTGAAAGAGGTAGGCTTACTCTTCGCATGTACACAGCAAGCTGAGGAGACATTAATTGAAAGTTAAATATTTTATATTGATTAGAAATCTTACAGAATAAGTTGGAATTAAACTTGAAAGAAAAAAGGGCGAAAATGGGATTGTGGGCATGGTTGGGGAAAAAGGGATAAAGGTCCCAAAAAAGAGAAAAAGATGCGTGAAAAATGCATCTTTTCGCAACTAGAAACAAAATGTCACACTGTGATATCTTTCCGAATAGCTTTAATTTACCCTAACAAAAAAGGTGCGCACCTAAAAATCTTAACCCTGATTATCAATTATTGTTATACATACATATATACCATACCATACATACATACATGCATACATACATACATACATACATACATACATACATACATACATACATACACTATCTGATGAAATGTATCCGGATACCTACTTCAAACTGAAGACAGAGTTTGCTGGTAACACACTGTCTAATAGTCGATATGATTATTATTATTATTATTATTATTATTATTATTATTATTATTATTATTATTATTATTATTATTATTATTATTATTATTATTATTATTATTATTATGCTGGTCCGCCTTTTGCCTTTATCACTACCCTGACTCTGTTGTTGAGACATTCCACCAGGTGTCGGAACGTTTCAGTGGGAATGGCATCCCGTTCTTCCCGAAGAGCTGTAGCCAGAGAACGTGTTGAATTTGGACGGTGGAGTCTGGAACAATGTTGCCGTTCTAACTCATCCCACAGGTGTTCTATTGAGTTTATATTTGGACTATGGGCGGACCAGTCCAGTTGCAGAATATTATTATCCTTTAACCATTGGTTTATAGAGCCCGCTTTATGACTTGAAGCGTATCATGTTGGTATAAACATTCGTCATCATATAGCTTGTTTTCCACGCTAGGCAAAACGAAAACATTCAGAATGTTTTGATATTCGTGTACGTTTACAGTGATGCAGACCTGCTAGAGGGCCAAGACCATGCCATAAGAAACATCCCTACACCATGCTGCCACCTTCTCCAAACTTAACTATTGGTACTAAACATTCAGGTAGATAGCGTTCCCCGAGCATTCTCCATACCCAGAACCTCCCATCAGATTGTCCCAGTTTTTAACATGATTCATCACTCCAAATTACCTGTTTCCACTATTCCAGTGTCCAGTGGCATCGCTCTTTACACCACGCCAGGCGGGGCTTTTAATTAAGAGGGGAAATATTTTGTTTATAGGTAGCTGCTCGACCGTGGACCTATATTCTTAATCTCCGACGCACAATCATGGGTCGGGTAGTACTCGGTAACACCTCGAAATTTTCTGGTGTGATTCTTTTTACAGACGACCGACGTTTCAGATCTTTTGAAATTGAATGGTTGAAATAAATTGTGTCATGTCTGCATATATGTCTATTTGTTCTAAAATCACGCAAGACTAAGGTAGACAGAAAGATAGATAGATAATTTTTGTTAGAATTTGCCTTACTTCGCACCGACACAGATAGGTCTTATGGCGACAATGGGATAGGAAAGGACTAGGAGTGGGAATGAAGCGTCCGTGGCCTTAAGGTACAGCCACAGCATTCACCTGATGTGAAAATGGGAAAACCACGGAAAACCATCCTCAGGGCTGCCGACAGTGGGCTCGAACCCGATATCTCCCGGATGCAAGCTCACAGCTGCTCGGCCCTAACCGCACGACCAACTCGCCCGATAGGTAGATAGATAAATAGATAGATACATAATGTATTTATTCTTGCAAAGTTAGGGACAGTTGTCCCTGGCTTACACTTAACCAGTTATATAATCGGGGTGATAAATAACTAATTACAAATAACTAAAGAGTAACCACACAGGAAAAAGATATTTTGAATCAGTAAAAGTTAAATTTCGATAAAACAAAGTCATGTCTTAAGGAGAAAAACTTTATCCAGCTCTTTACCAGGTGGTAGTGTGCCGAGAATGGATGTGTCATTCCCACGCAGTAGAGCTACGCTGAATAAGAACCTATCATAACTTACAAACTAATCAGAACTACCGAACTTAGCTAACAGTAACTACTTGTACATTAACATTTATAAAATTCAAGTGGAAAGAGCACTGTATTACAGAAAATAAGTACAGTTTTGAGGATGTACATAAAATAAATTTACGAAACAAAATACACTGACTGACAGAGCAAATGCAACACCAAGAAGGAGTGGTCAGAACTTTATGCCAATTGCAGGGTAGACTGACGTCACTGAGGTATGCTCATGATGTGATATGCGCCGCTGTGCTGCGCACGTAGCGAACGATAAATGGGACACGGCGTTGGCGAATGGCCCACTTCGTACCGTGATTTCTCAGCCGACAGTCATTGTAGAACGTGTTGTCGTGTGCCACAGGACACGTGTATAGCTAAGAATGCCAGGCCGCCGTCAACGGAGGCATTTCCAGCAGACAGACGACTTTACGAGGGGTATGGTGATCGGGCTGAGAAGGGCAGGTTGGTCGCTTCGTCAAATCGCAGCCGATACCCATAGGGATGTGTCCACGGTGCAGCGCCTGTGGCGAAGATGGTTGGCGCAGGGACATGTGGCACGTGCGAGGGGTCCAGGCGCAGCCCGAGTGACGTCAGCACGCGAGGATCGGCGCATCCGCCGCCAAGCGGTGGCAGCCCCGCACGCCACGTCAACCGCCATTCTTCAGCATGTGCAAGACACCCTGGCTGTTCCAATATCGACCAGAACAATTTCCCGTCGATTGGTTGAAGGAGGCCTGCACTCCCGGCGTCCGCTCAGAAGACTACCATTGACTCCACAGCATAGACGTGCACGCCTGGCATGGTGCCGGGCTAGAGCGACTTGGATGAGGGAATGGCGGAACGTCGTGATCTCCGATGAGTCACGCTTCTGTTCTGTCAGTGATAGTCACCGCAGATGAGTGTGGCGTCGGCGTGGAGAAAGGTCAAATCCGGCAGTAACTGTGGAGCGCCCTACCGCTAGACAACGCGGCATCATGGTTTGGGGCGCTATTGCGTATGATTCCACGTCACCTCTAGTGCGTATTCAAGGCACGTTAAATGCCCATCGCTACGTGCAGCATGTGCTGCGGCCGGTGGCACTCCCGTACCTTCAGGGGCTGCCCAATGCTCTGTTTCAGCAGGATAATGCCCGCCCACACACTGCTCGCATCTCCCAACAGGCTCTACGGGGTGTACAGATGCTTGCGTGGCCAGCGTACTCTCCGGATCTCTCACCAATCGAACACGTGTGGGATCTCATTGGACGCCGTTTGCAAACTCTGCCCCAGCCTCGTACGGACGACCAACTGTGGCAAATGGTTGACAGAGAATGGAGAACCATCCCTCAGGACACCATCCGCACTCTTATTGACTCTGTACCTCGACGTGTTTCTGCGTGCATCGCCGCTCGCGGTGGTCCTACATCCTACTGAGTCGATGCCGTGCGCATTGTGTAACCTGCATATCGGTTTGAAATAAACATCAATTATTCTTCCGTGCCGACTCTGTTTTTTCCCCAACTTTCATCCCTTTCGAACCACTCCTCCTTGGTGTTGCATTTGCTCTGTCAGTCAGTGTATAACTCCCCATGAGATAAAAGTTACTCTTGTATCGTATCCACCCAAGTTGAGAAAGGTACAGGGAAAGCATAAAGTGAACAGGGCGAAGAGAATTTAAAAGAAAAAAGGGATGAGGAATTAGGAAATTGATTATATCTTGCTGCCTTGCTATTTGTGTCTTTCTATCACATATTTTTTCCACGCAAATTTAACCGTCTTTGACACTGATATCCCTCCTGCGTCTTTCGGTAGATCGTTCCAGATCGCGATTAACGTTTGCAGTGAGTTATCACATGTTTGAAATTAAAATTTGAGCACTAAATTATAAAGAAGCGTAAAATACTAACTTCCAAATATCTCCCTTAAATCGGATTTAGGAAGAAATGTTGAAGGAGAAAAACGCTTTAAAAGCGAATATACAGTAAATTCTTTCATATGAAAAATTTCGAAGTTTGAACATTTCTAAAATGCTACTCACTGCTATCGAATCTCTGTATTCAAAACAGCCCAGATAATTCAGCCACCAGGCACCAAGCACGTGATCATACCTTGCAGCAATCTCTCCACTAAACTTACTTACATTGTAGCTTATGAAGTTACCGCTGATTCTTTCAGGTTAACTTACCCATGCGTGTGCGAGAACTCGAACTTTATTCTCCATTCTGAAGGTAGCCGAAGACGTATGGCAGTCCGCCAATGACTAGCCCAGCTGCATTTACCCTTTTTAGTTTAAATGCTTGCAGTTAAGTTTCTATTATTATTATTATTATTATTATTATTATTATTATTATTATTATTATTATTATTATTATTTAGCGTATGATATATACATGACAATCTCTTACACTCTAATTATACAACTGATGTGAAGTTGATCAACGAAAAAATATAAATAACAAACTTTACGTACAATTAGAATGAATCTAATTAAGTATCTTAGTATTACAAATAAGTATATAAGTAGAGAATCATATGTGCACAGCGAGAATGTGCAACGCAGGCTCAGTTACAGGCGAATATCTATTCTCGTTATCCACTCCACTGCTTCGGATGTTGCAGATTCGAGGTCTTCTCTATGACCAGAGAGAGCACGAAGTGAGCATTCTTGTACTATACGCCTCACTGCCTGCTGGACCTTTCTTTCTTCAGATCAAGCTGTTCCGGTCTTCTTCTTTGATCATTCGTCTTGGTCAACTTGGCATTTGTGAATTCTGAATCAGAAGATTACTCAGTTCTGTACATATGCTGGTTTAATTCCTGCCTGTTTCTGATCGGCTTTGATTTCGCCCATCCATTTCATTGTGCTGTTTTGGATTTACTCCTGTTTTCATAGAATTCGATTATTTGTTTCGTAAGTCTGTCTGGGTGCATTCTTTTAATGTCCATTCTATCTTAACCTGATTTTTCTAATGTCACTGTGAATGTTTGTGTATTAGTTTGATTTTCTGTATCCCTCTGAGTCGGTATTGACCATCGGCGAGTTTTGGGCCTAGCGTTGTTCTTATTATTTTGCGTTATTTTTTCTCATTGTTTTCAATTTCTGCTTTCCTGTTAAAAATTAGCGTTCCTGATCTATAAAGACATTCTTGTTTAATGACTGTATTGTAATGTCTTACTCTGTGTGCTTGGAGATACATTTTTGTATAATTTTTTTAGGTTAGACGATATGCGGTTTGCATCTTTTAGCATTTAATTTCATTGGCTTTAGTTTCAAGTGCATTTTCCTTAATTGCTTCACCAAGATATTTAAATTGTGATACTCGTTTAAATTTTTCCATATTTTGTCTCCTTGAGTTTTGGTGCTTGTTTGTTGCGGGTCATGTATTCTGTCTTTTCAAAAGATATGTGGAGGCCGACATTTTTCCGCAGTTTCTTTCATGAATTCAATCTAATTTTGGGCTTTTATTATTATTATTATTATTGTACCGGGAGGTACACCTCTACGGCGCACATTTAAATCTTGCACCTAAAAAACTCCTCTACAGGAGAAACAGTGAACTTGAAAGCTAGACCTACTTAAACCTTTACTCAGAAGATGTCACTACAGTAATTTGACGTAATTTTCTTATTGTGAACTTTCCAGTACTGTCTGCAATTCAACTTGTTTTGTTTTCCGTTCATCAAGAAGTTTGGACATTCTCTCATAGATGTCACTGCTAGAAAACTATGATCGTGCACCCTGGTGCGAAGTGAAAGAACCTTTTTTGAAAAAGTTTTGTATTCATAAGGTTTTTTTTACTAAATGATGCTCATTTATTTTTGGGTTGGCAATATTTATCTTTTCTTTTCGCCAGTTTTGAATCCAGCCAATCCCTAATTTTTGTAATTAATTTCCAACCAATCCCGTATTTCTTCTTCGAATTTGAGTGTAACTTTTGAATGTAACCAATAAAATTCTGTGGGTGTGTCTTGATTATTCATGAAAGGTCTCGAACCTTCCCCGAGGGTTTATAAACTGTGGATTTTCAGGTCTCTTGGCCATTTGATCAACATCTAACTAAGTGTGTGTGTTAAGCAGGAGGCGGGAGGTGCCTCTTTCATCAGGCAGCAGTACTCCGACAAGGTATGGGCACTTAACATCTTCACTTTTTGCTAGCTCCGCAGTTTAATCCGAGGGAAAGGTTCGAAACTTTATCTATGTAACTACTTTAAAATGTAAATCTCCTTTCGGCTCATGTAAAAATTTCATAAATCTTTAACTGTAAATCGGGGATAGAGAGTGATGCACCCTCTCGAGCTCCCATTCATGTTGGTTTGAGGTGACTACGTTTTGTAACTGGTTTTCTTCCTTCCGTAAAGTCTTAATTTTTTTCTTATACGAGCCACCTCCATAGTTTGGGAACAGCCCCTGTTTCATCAGCATAGTGCCCCTTAGGTTTTAAGACTTCATATCTAGGAGTGCAGGTATTCGCCTCCTTTCATTTTGTGTTCGGGCCATTTATTTAACTGTTATTTCTTTTTACACGAAGGCCTTATAGGTTGGGTACGAGATACCCCTGTTTCAATGTGTAAGTTGAGCCTTGGAAGGCCAAAAAGATGTAGGATGTTGTTGGTGTTGCCTTAAATAGGCTTGAGAACTGAGAGCGCGTGAGCTCTTTTTCAAGTGTTGTAAAAGTGCCTCTGGGAGGCCTGCTATTGCAGTTTTTGGGAGCAAGTGCTCTAGGTATTAGGGGATTTCTGCCCTTTTGTAAATTTGTAATATTGGGAAAAATTGAGCTGGGAACTCAAAAATTGTAATACTAGGCGCTTGTAGCCCAGGAATGTTAAAATTCTGGGATCTTGGATCTTTCTAAGTCTTGTTTCTAAATTGCTATGTCATTGTTATCTCACTAAGTGAAAAGTTGTTAAGGCTTTGTTGTTTTTCGAAAATATAACCTTTGTTAAAATTTTAAATTAACTTTGACTTTGTAGTTAGACCCATTCATCCCGGCACCTTCTTTCACTTCTGCTGGTCCACGGGTAACTCCGTAACAATTATTATTATTATTATTATTATTATTATTATTATTATTATTATTATTGGTACATCCATAATACCAGGAGACCTTGGGAACATTGACGTATAAAAACACGTCATTAGTGGATAAGCTTTCAAGGGATATCACATTTCCAACTTTGTTGTACAAATATGTCTGGATGAAAGTTGGTGCGGAGTTTCTTGCAATATTTCAACGGGCCATGCGGGCACTAACGATAGATAGTGAATATACACCATGATAGCGGTGTATTATGGGGAGTGTTTATTCAAGTGATCAATGGAAACCGGACCATGATGAATGAGCACGAAACTAGACGGCCCATATTTGATAACAAAGTTCCAGAATTGATTAATTGCTTAATGAAAAGTGACTAACAAATTCATGAGCGGTTTATAATTTGTCCCAGAGTTCATGGCAGTGAAAGAGAATACAGATACCTCGCCTGTGTCACTGCAATACCTGAACGGTTGGACATTAATTTCTAAAGTAATGAAATCCATTGAAGGGAAGGTAATGAACCAGGAAGGATACTAGGCGCACGAGTTAATGATACTAAATGTTGTGTTAGTACGCTGCTTTGTTTAGGTTTTTACCATCAAATTTAAGAGCATAAAGAGTGAATCAATAAGAACGCCACCAATTCCTTTGAAGTTCATATTCTCAAAAAGGTATTCAGTGGCTCGTAGGTCAAAAATAAGCTCCCATTTTCCGTAGAATTTAATAATGCAGATACTGATGCAATCTGTAGAAAATTTAGAATTATAGAATTTCATCAATCAGATACGTAGTGTATCGGTTAGCGCTATTAGCTATCGTACTCAGGGGACCGGGTTTCGATTCCAGGTACAGGCAGAAATTTAAGATTAACAGGAGGGTTTATTTGTTTCAAAGGTAAATGCAACTCCTCCATTGGGAGTATGTCTGAAAAGAGCTGCACCACCTCGGGACGAGGACACAGATCTACTTGTCTGGCTCCGGTGAATGGTCAGCGTAGTGAACTTCGGTTCAGAGGGCACAGGGTTCGATTCCTGGCAGATCATTGAATTTAGTCTAAGTTGGGTCATTCCATTGGCTTGGGAACTGAGCTTATGTGCCGTCCCCCAACATCTCTGCAACTCATACACCACACATAACACTTTCTTCCACAAGAATACCACACAGTTTATTATTATTATTATTATTATTATTATTATTATTATTATTATTATTATTATTATTATTATTATTTCTCTGCTACCAGCATTTCCACCATTGTCGGTACATGTAGAATCGGCACGCCACGCTGCGCCGCGCCATTAATGTTGTGATGTAAATCTGCGGATCTTGTACATTCGTATTTTGCGTGTATGTTCACGCGCAAAGAGAATGTATGCAGAGTGTTATGATGCAACGCAGTGTGAATTAAATATGTATTGTGTGCTTTCAATGTAAATACATGGAACATACCTGAATCATGGAACCGAAAACTTTGGAACTTGCCTAATTCGATTCTGTTCGTGAATATTCGTTAACTGTGTTGTCGGATACAACTGGAGCATCCATCATCTTTGAATCAGTCCCATAGGGAAACATTATTTTGCTATTAATACTTTCTTGAAAAGGTAATTGAATGATGTATTTTGACAAGTATAATCCTATATGCAAATACGTTGCATCCGATACTGTCAAAATAAAACTTTTTGAAAACACTATATCCAATTTCTTGAACTATCAGGAACAAGAACATGATAATGGTGCTTTACCAGAGTACCAAGCTCGCCTAAAACGGAAGAAAAGGAGTGTATCTGAAAGCAAGGGGGAGAAGTACGCACAAGCATCATTCGATGAAGATTGTAAACGCTTTAGTTGATTAAATGGTACCTTTAAGCACCACGGGTATCAGTACTTGCGCACTTAATAATTTAAAGATTTAGAAGTTTGGCCTTAGAAATGTGAATAGATAAATTTTGGGACGACTTATCAGATTACCAACTACAAGAAAAAGCTATGAGTTATATAAAGTAAGGTTTGTATATACCGCAGTGGAAATTAGCTTGGGCGTAAACTATCTTAGACCGGGCGAGTTGGCCGTGCAGTTAGGAGCGCACAGCAGTGAGCTCGCATCCAGGAGATAGTGGGTTCGAACCCCACTGTCGGCAGCCTTGAAGATGGTTTCCCATTTTCACACCAGGCAAATGCTGGGGCTGTACCTTAATTAAGGCCGTGGCCGCTTCCTTCCCATTCCTAGGCCTTTCCTGTCCCATTGTCGCCTAAGACCTCTCTGTGTCGATGCGACGTAAAGCAACTGTTAAAAAAAACTATTTTAGCGGTCACTGAATATTGATCGCTGATGAAATATTTAGTTGTAAATCTAGGAAAATATCATTTTACAGATTCATGGGAGCTCTTGATGTTGGGTGTATTACAGCCTTTTAATAGAAAATTCACGGCAATGTTGGCTTAGATACCAATAGCATACTCATTTCAATAAACGACAATTAGAAATCTTGTTTTTGTAAATTGATTTACGTCGCACCGGCACAGATAGGTCTTCTGGCGACGATGGGTTAGAAAAGGCCTAGGCGTGGGAAGGAAGCGGCCGTGGCTTTAATTAAGGTACAGATGACTGTATGGGGAGACGTTATAAAGAACATACCGGCAACGTTTTAAAAGATTTTTACGTCTTTCTGCGCTTTTTTAAATGTTAATCTGGCACTTTGGTTTTATACCGAAAGGACGAGTTCAGACGCAAAGAACACGAACGTGCACAGGTTTAGAGAGAGCAAGGACCGAGCTCGATAGCTGCAGTCGCTTAAGTGAGGCCAGTATCCAGTATTCGGGAGATAGTAGGTTCGAACCCCACTGTCGGCAGCCCTGAAAATGGTTTTCCGTGGTTTCCCATTTTCACACCAGGCAAATGCTGGGGCTGTACCTTAATTAAGGCCACGGCCGCTTCCTTCCCACTCCCAGCTCTTCCCTGTCCCATCGTCGCCATAAGACCTATCTGTGTCGGCGCGACGTAAAGCAACTAGAAAAAAAAAAGAGAGAGAGAGAGAGAGCAAGGAGTGGAGTACGTCACGACACATCGCTCACAGGGAGAGGATGTTCACCTTCATGCCTCAGAATATCATGAACAGAAATGTAATCATACACATGGTAAGTGACAGTTCCGTGAGCGACGGACGCAAGAGGTAGTTATTCCTACAACTTTGTATTTCAAAGTCTGTAATTTGAATTCTATTCGTATTGCAGTGACTGATCTTGATATACGGGTGCTATTAAAAGCCAATCTCAAATATAATAATTGAGCATAATAAATCATGTTCTCCAAGTTGAGGAATGTCTTTGATAATCATACATTGTCCTACAACTTTGTACTTCCACTCTTAGTTTTTTAACGTCAGTAATATAAATTTTAAACATTAAAGATTAACGATTACTGAACTTGTAATCTCCAATGGCTAAAAATTTATTTGTACTCATAATATGGCTTTTTCTTAATAATTTTTACATGAAAGTAATGACATTTTGTAGCAAGGCTCTAATTGTATCCTGAAAATGTGTAATCAGGAATCGATTATATTTTGCCCAACTTTGCTTTCTGTTTCTAATTAAGTTAATGGCAAAGCAACAAAATAACATGGCTACGAAGGCCGCTAGAGAAACCTAGTGGAATTTCGTGGTGATTTAATGTACGCGTCTAATCGTCCTAAATGATTTGCTACACCGAGTTATTTAGCTTTTCATTTAGGTGTAGTGAATTTCCGTGATCAGTGCAGTGAGCGCAGGAGGCTCGTGAGTTGTGCGACTAGGAATTCAATGACATTCTTCACGTGACTTAACGTTTTGGGACAAATGCCCCAAATCTGCTATTCCGGGTTTCATCCAACGAAAATCAATCATGTAAAGCAGTACAGTCTATTCCTTATGCTAAACCCGCAATCCATACTTTTATCTCATATATACTACCTTTGCATGCGCGCGTACATTCTTTCCCAGTATAAATGGCCGGTCTAAATGTTTAATTTTGCACCGATTCTCCAGTGAACGTTCAGTGAAGTCAGCCTCCAGAAGAAACTTCACACTGTTAATTTTCAGTTACCAGAAACACTGAAAGAACAACAACTACGCTATAAAATATTTAATACAATTATCCACTTAACACGGGGCGGTAGGATGCACTCTCGTGGGTGAAGCAAGACTGGGAATCTTCTCGTAAGTTTCACTCACTCTGCTGATGGTCTGGTTGTGATAGAGACACAGCAGACCAGTGTCGTGAAGTATCGGAAGAGATCGGCTTTTCGCTTGTTTTTAATTTTGGTGAAAACAATCGGCTTCGGCCGCTTCATTCTCCCTGCCACTTCATTCTCCCTGCCACGTCGCCCACAACTCACCGCTTATAATTCCTGAAGGTGGTTTTCCGTGGTTTCCCAATTTCACACCAGGCTGTACCATAATTAAGGCCACAGCCACTTCCAACTCCTAGGCCTTTCCTCTCCCATCGTCTCCATAAGACCTATCTGAGTCAGTGCGACGTAAAGCCACCAGAAAAGAACCCTGAGAAAGGTGTTTTTCGCACCACTGAAATGTATTCTACCGTTTGGAAGACTTTAAATTAACAGTTACATTTTTTCACTTGAAATGGACGCTGTGTGACGCTTTCAACGATTTTTGCTTTCCCAGTCTCGAAGAAGGATGGATTCAATATTACTGTAGCCGCCTTACGTTGCAGTATTTGAGATGACCCCAACCTGTCAGGCATAATGCAGAGTGGGTTTCAACGCGCCTGATCAGAGACTAGATGTCGGTTGCAGTTCAGGCGGTATTGGAGTAATGTCAGCGTCAGTTGGGTAACAGGTTAGAACTGCCAATAAACAAATGGTTGTGACACATGTAACTTACAGGAACAATTTCAGGACCACATTTGCTTATTCACTGTGTGTTACTCTTGCATAATACCTATACTTTTCAACAAACAAGCTGATCTGACTTTTATACAGAGGAATGTAGTAACATTACTGGTTTTTAAATTCCACATTTATCGTTTTCTGAACGCCGAGGTGACAGAATTTGGTCCCGCAGGATTTCTCTTTGGAGCCTCCGTGGCTCAGGTGGCAGCGCGCCGGCCTCTCACCGCTGGATTCCGTGGTTCAAATCCCTGTCACTCCATGTGAGATTTGTGCTGGACAAAGCGGAGGCGGGACAGGTTTTTCTCCGGGTACTCCGGTTTTCCCTGTCATAATTCATTCCAGCAACACTCTCCAATATCATTTCATTGTATCCGTCATTCATTAATCATTGCCCCAGAGGAGTGCGACAGGCTTCGGCAGCCGGCACAATTCCTATCGTCGCCGCTAGATGGGGGCTTCATTCATTCCATTCCTGACCCGGTTGAATGAGTGGAAACAGGCTGCGGATTTTCATTTTCAAGATTTCTCTTTTGTGGCGGTGAATCTGCCGATACGATAATGTCTTGTTTAAGCACTTTAAGATACCACAGAACTCAACCATTATCGAACGCCAGCGCTCTACGATCTGCGCCACTCAGCCTGGCTATAGTTGAAAGATATTCTGATACCACTGTCATAAATAATAAACTCGCGATGGCAGTGCTCTTCTTTTTAGACACGCACATCCTCCCCCGCCCCCTATGGAAGTGAGTTTTATGTACCATTTTAACCACATGCCAGCATTTTTCTTAAATTCCTGGTAGTACCACGAATCGAACCCGTATTCCCAAGGACGGCAGCCAAACACGCTAACAGTTACACCATGGAGAGTACAGAGAACCAGTCGAACACTCGGAATAATATGGGGGAAGTAATACAAGATAAAAATAATAAATAGACCTAAGTAGAAACATTTTTTTGCTAGTTGCTAGTGCTTTACGTCGCACCGACACAGATAGGTCTTATGCCGACGATGAGACAGGAAAGGGCTAGGAGTGGGAAGGAAGCGGCCGTGGCCTTAATTAAGGTACATCCCCAGCATTTGCCTGGTGTTAAAATGGAAAACCGCGGAAAACATCTTCTGGGCTTCCGACAGTGAGGTTCGAACCCACTATCTCCCGGATGCTAAGTAGAAACATAGGTAGGTAGCTAGATGGATAGATAGATGGAAAATATTTAAATACACGATAAAATAAAGTAAATAAATACAAACAAACTGTACGGAGGCATCAACGGTAAACGTTGTATACTTACGTCATCCCATGCAATGATACAGTATTTCGTAGTGAAGTATTTCTTGTCTTAGGGCCTACTCTTTAATATACACCCGCCACAACGTGACCATAGAATGGCTTTATTTAAAATTAATTACCAAAAGTGTTAATACATCTATACCATTGGGAGATAAGACGATCAATTACAGTTTCGTAGAAAGAGGTAGGTCGCTGGCAGATCCACAATCGCACCCACTCTTGAAATTCCTCGTCCGAATGAAACCGACGTCCACGTGAAAATCACAAGGTGAAAGATCCGGGATGTACGGAGAATGTTGAAGTATTTCCCAACCAAATCACTGAGGCGTAGCCTTCGCCAAATTGGAAGTGTGGGGGCGAACATTATCATGCAACAGGATGACTCCGTCCGACAGCATTCCAGGTATTTTGACTTTATGGCGCGTCGCAGTTTCTGCAAAGTGTGTTCATAGCGCTTCGCCAGCAGGCAACGAACCACACTTCTCTGCTGTTCTTTGCTTGCCTCCATTTCTACAGCTGGTCCAATCCGCGCACCAACAAAGCGTCTCTCAAAGTTGTACCTTATAATCCTGAATACCACCCACACATTTTTTCAGAAATATTGTTCCTTAAATTCAGGTGCGGGTCATATTCAAGCCTCTCGTTTCATGGTCTCATAATACATTGCTCCGAAGACGCGTCAACATAGCAACAACGCGACTTGGCAACGGCCAAAATCTCGCTCCGTCGCTCACTTCCGCGTTCCCGGAACCACATGGTGTGGTAGTTTGTGTTCTGAGCGAAGAAGCATCAGCGGTAACAAGTGAAGAATTCAAAAAATGCGTTTGCGGTCATTTACTGTGAATGTGAAACTTAAAGAATAGAAATATCGGATGCTTGTCGAAAAGAGCATTTTCTTGTTGAAAAACAACTTTAGTGAAGAGAGATTAATAACGTTTAGGGTACTGTGCCTATGTTATTTGCATAATACTTCCTCTTCAATTGTTACTGTGAAGTAGCCTCTAGCTCAAACCCTGTTTGTGCTTAATAATCACCTACCTGCTCACTGCTGCTGTGATGATATTCGCACAGTGAAGGGGTAACACATCATTACTCTAATTAGTAAATTACTCTCTATTTGGATCTGTGATGTTTTTTATTACTTGTAAAAATTTTTACATTACCAAGTTTGTGACATTTGCAGAATTAAGTAAACATATGATTTATTATTTTTCGAATTTTTTCGTTAGAAATTCAGGTGTGCGGGTCTTATTCGCTGCCAGGGATTATGCGGTATTTTCTCGTAACCGGACTCTTGTCGAAGCGTCTACAAGAGTTCTCTAAAGATGCAGGTTTACGTGATTTGTTATCGTGATCTCCAGTGTTAACGAGGAATGTTACCACATGGACGTAGTTTTTCATTTAAAGTGCCCAGATGTGCTCGCCAGGATTCGAACTGCCGTCGCCTAGGTGAGAAGCCAGTAACGATGTCGGATGTCATGCTGCCCACCGCCGTTTAGTACACTTCTCTCTTCGTTATCTTAGCGCTAGCTTAAGAAATAGAAGAAATAATTCACTGTATGGCTACTTGTTACGGACATTTTTATTCGGCATCATTCAGGTTGCCTGTGTGTACATTTCAGCGAATCGTTTTACCCTGTGATATAGCAGAAAAATCAAAACTAAGACGGTAGAGTGTTGTCTTTCTGACTCCAAGTTGCCAGGTTCGATTGGGCTCTGTCCGGTGGTATTTGAAGGTGCTCGATTGCGCCAGCCTCGTGTTAATGGATTTATTGGCACGTAAAAGAACTTATGCGGGACAAAATTCCGGCATATCGGTGTCTCCGTAAACCATATAAGTAGTTTATGGGACGTAAAGCATGTAACAACACTGCATTAGTTGCGTAGTCCGAGTAGGATTAGTGCTCGCGTCGTATCTGAGTGATGCATAAATTCCGTCCATCTACATAACCCGTAAATAACTTGTGGAAGAAACCAGCATAAAATGCACGTTAAGGTTTATTTACAACTTATCCATTGACATAATGAAAAAGGACGCTGGCGCATATTTGAAAGAATTAAACTGTTTATCTGAATGTTCTCTTCACAGTCTTAGTCGAACAACTCACTGAACACGGTACAGTTTTATAAATCATCTTCATCTTCATTTTGAATTTCAAAAGATCTCGAGCTGAAAGCTCTAGCACAAAAAATAATGAATTAAATAAGAGCAAATCAAACGCATTAAAGAAGAAAACTTAAAATTTACTCGCGTCGTATCTGTGAGATAAAGCTGGCAGCAGCTAGCGACATTTGTAATGCATAAAGGTCACAACACAACTGGATGTCACCACTTCCGAGATAGGAAGCCAAGAGGGAAGATGGGCATCTAGCCTCAAACATGCTCAAGTTACAGCAAATAAACACCAGCGTGTATCTCTCAGAAAATACTCGACTAATACAGTGATGAAATTATTATTATATCAGGATTATGTAGGGCATTCCATGGCTTTCATGTAATTAATTTTGCTGGGCAGCCACCAAGTACCAGAAAAAAATTAGGTACCGACACCGACAGACATGGCTGCCGAATGGGCACTCTTTCGCACTTCAATATCCCGGGTTTGAACCCGCGAGCTTAGGATCCAGAGACCGACACTGTACCATTGACTCGCTGAGAGGGATGCACAGCCTAAGTGTCTGTAAGACGGACTTCGATATTGAGCCCGAAGCAAAGAAATGAGGACATTTATATTCTCCCCATTCGATGTTCTCAAAAGGATTGGAACGATATTACATGGATGTGCGGCGAGAAATGAATATGAATATATTATTTCACTCGGAAAAGCAACAGGCGTGATAAATGAGTGGTACTACCAATGGATTGATTCTCGATAAAATTTTAAAGTTTTAATTTTAGTATTGTTTATTCTGTACAGTCGCTATTAAGTAAGTTCTCTAACAGCTGAAGATGACCTATTTACGTGTCGAAACCGGTACTGTTTTTATGTAAATTATTGACACTATGTAAAATAAAGTATTGATTAGGTGGAGAACTCATCCTTCATACTTGGCTATGAGATATCATACAATATTATTTACTAACAAGAGCCTCCGTGACTCAGGCGGCAGCGCGTCGGCCTCTCACCGCTGGGTTCCGTGGTTCAAATCCCGGCCACTCCATGTGAGATTTGTACTGGACAAACCGGAGTCGGGACAGGTTTTTCTCCGGGTACTCCAGTTTTCCCTGTCGTCTTTCATTCCAGAAACACTCTCCCCTATCATTCCATTTCATATGTCGGTCATTACTCATTGCATCCCAAAGGAGTGCAACAGGTTTCGGCAGTCGGTACAATTCCTATCCTCGCCGCTAGACAGGGCTTCATTCATTCCATTACAGATGCGGTCAAATGACTGGAAACAGGCTGTGGATTTTTAATAATCTACTAAATATAATTTTTTGGCTTAACGTCCCACTAACTACTTTTTAGGGTTTCCAGAAACGCCGAGATGCCGGAATTTAGTCCCTCTGGCGTTATTTTACGTGCCAGTAAATCTACCGACATGTATGTGAGCACTTTCAAATACCACCGGACTAAGCCAGGATCGAACCTGCCAAGTTGGGGTCAGAAGGTCAGCGCCTCAACCGTCTGGGCCACTCACACTGGCCATTATCTACCAACACAAAAGCAAGTATAGACTAAAATTGCAATAAAGACAAATGTTGGATAGTTTGGTCAATAATTTTACTACTTACGTGTCTACTTACGTGCCATTTTTAATAGTGGGTCGGATTACTCACATGCACACACACACACACTTTTCTATTATTCTTATCTGTTGATAAATATTCTTATCATTTGTTATTTAAAATTTTAACGAAAAATGCTTAAAAATGCTACTCTGTGTTCAAAAGTTTATTTGCTATGAAATATTACACGGTACGTTTTATATAACGACAATTCAATAAATAACGTAGCAAAATATTGTATTGCGTACATTTACGAAACACCACAATACATGGATTGGTCTTGGTTTTGGCACATGCAGGGTTTAGCAGTAAGCTACTGCCGAAGTTTCAGAACACATTCCTTATACGTAGAATAAGAAAATATATGAACATGGATCCGAAGACGCTTTATTTCCATGTAAAAAATCATGTTCTACAAATCCATATCATTGGGGTTAAAAGTCAAGTTGTGAGTTTCACAAATAGTAATAGTCCTCTCATTTTTAATTACTCTGTTGATGGGGTGAAAGTTTCTTATGGGCATCACTGTAAGTGTCTAGGTGTTAATATAAAGAAAGATCTTCATTTGGGTGATCACATAAACGGTATTTTAAATAAAGGGGCCAGAACTTTGCACATGGTTATGAGGGTATTTAGAGGTTGTGCAAAGGATGTAACAGAGAGGGTATATAAGTGTCTGGTAAGATCCCAACTAAACTATGGTTCCAGAGTATGAGACCCTCAACAGGGTTATTTGATTCGGGAATTGGAAAAATCCGATGAAAAGCAGCTCGATTTGTTCTGGATGATATCCGACAAAATAGTTGCGTTACGAAAAATGTTGCAAAGATTGTTCTGGGAAGACTTTGGAGAAAGGAGACGAGTTGCTCGACTATGTGGTATGCTCCAAGCTGTCAGTGGCGAGATGGTGTGGAATGACATTAGTAAACGAATAAGTTTGAGTGGTAGGAAAGATCACAACATGAAGGTAATGTTGGAATTCAAGAGGACAAATTGGGGCAAATATTCCTTTATAGGAATTGGAGTTAGGGATTGGAATAATTTACCAAGGGACCAGACTTTTTAAATAAATTTCCCAATTCCTTGCAATTATTTAAGAAAAGGCAAGGTAAACAACAGATAGGGAATCTGCCACCTGGGCGACTGCCCTAAATGCAGGTCAGTGGTGATTGATTGATTGATTGATTGATTGATTGATTGATTGATTGATTGATTGATTGATTGATTGATTGATTGATTGATTGATTGATTGATTGATTGATTGATTGATTGATTGATTGATTGATTGATTGATTGATTGATTGATTGATTGATTGATTGATTGATTGATTGATTGATTGATTGATTGATTGATTGATTGGGAGCACACATGAACAATACAACCGCCCACCACATGAAACTCTTTCTTTTTTTTGAAGCCCTGGCCTTCTGACCCCAATTTGGCACGTTCGATCCTGGCTCAGTCCAGTGGTATTTGAAGGTGCTCAAATACATGTCGGTGGATTTACTGGCACGTAAAAGAACTCCTTCTGGACAAAATTCCAGCACCTCGGTGTCTCCGAAAACCGTAAAAGTAGCTCGTGGGACGTAAAGCCAATAAAATGATCATTAGAATCCCGGATTCGCTTATGCATCCGTGGAGTACTGTGTGTGGTAACCAAGGGGGCATTCTGAGCATTTCTTGCAAGATAGTTTCAGGTGGTATGCTTATACGTTCCGTTCACGTGTGGTTTCCCAACTATATAGAGTTGTAGAAAATGTGTTCTAACGTGGAAATAAAGCTTTCCCAGTCCCATGTCCATATAGGATATTTTCTGCTTCTACGTGTGCGGAATGTTTCTGAATATTTGATCGTACCTTGTTGTTACATCCTGTATTACTGTTTTACGCATGATTCTCTTGGTTGTCTAATGCATGGACACAAATTTTTGTTCATGTGCTTCGATGGTCGTGTTACTCCATTTTGTTTTACCCCAGCTGTATGCAATGACAGATATCGTCAACATATTGACTAACGAACTGAGGTTGCGTGAGTAAGCCTTTTTGATCGATTTGAGTCTTCTCTCAAATTCACCTTGCAACTTTAATTTAATGGGTGCGTTAAACACGCAACCATTAAATTAACCATTAAATTAAGTTTACCTCATTGAACTCCAAGACATGTGTATACCTAATCAGAGTCATGCGCTAGATCGTTTCATTCCGGATTGTTGTCCGGCTCCATGGCTGAATAGTTAGCGTGCTGGCCTTTGGTCACAGGGGTCCCGGGTTCGATTCCCGACAGGGTCGGGAATTTTAACCATAACTGGTTAATTCCCCTGGTCCGGGGCCTGGGCGTATGTGTCGTCTTCATCATTTCATCCTCATCACGACGCGCAGGTCGCCTACATGTGTCAAATCAAAAGACCTGCATCTGGCGAGCCGAACTTGTCCTTGGACACTCCCGGCACTAAAAGCCATACGCCATTTCATTTTTTTTTTTTCCTGATTGCTTCACAGACACGGTTTTGTATCAGTTCCACATTTTTATACGCTGAATAAAACACTTTTTAAACTTCAAATTATGTATAGATAGGCCTATGTCTCGAAAACGACTCGATAATCCTCGAAAACTCTCTGTTATGTAAAGTATGATGTCATCCACAATACCTAGATGTGTGATCCGATTAACTTCACGGTTTCTAACACCACTTGCGATTTCAAAGCCCTTTATTATTATTATTATTATTATTATTATTATTATTATTATTATTATTATTATTATTAATATTAATATTATTATTATTATTATTATTATTATTATTATTATTATTTTCGCATCAGTAGCGTAACTGTTTGCACAAATCTCCGTTTAAATGCCGTCGTCGGGGGCTCGGGTTGGATTCCCGGTACTGCCAGGAATTTAAAATTGGCAGGAGGACTGGTACGTGGTTAAACACGTTCAAGCAGCTCACGTCCACTGGTGGTCTTCCTGAAAAGAGCTGCGCCACCTCGGGACGAGGACACGAATGTACTTTATAAATAATAATAATAATAATAATAATAATAATAATAATAATAATAAGTCGCGAGTAATCCCATATATGACTGCAAAAAGTACTAACAGGCGTTTGTTTATATTTTTTGCGCCAATATTTCTTTCATTCTATGGTTGTGGGCTTCTTTTCTCTCTTTGACCCAAGTTGTTTCTGTCCTTTCCTTCGGTTTATCCTTTTGGTCAAATTGTCATTTGTGATTTATTATTATTATTATTATTATTATTATTGATAAAGTTCAATTGCCGTTTTACAATAGTGGCTCTCATGTTTCACATTTAATGTTCGAAAGTCGAATCACTGTCACCTGCATATAACGCTTAATCTTAATATTATATTTATTATTAACAAATACATTACAGTTAGAAGATATCCCGGCGGCATGTATACTTGCAGTAGAATAGCAACGAAGTAAAATTAAAACGAAAATCACATAACAACAACACAACAATCAATATCGTGAAAACCAAATATTAAAGGAAATATACAGGCAATTTCACGATAACAAAAGGAATAAATGGAAGTATATTAAAGCAAGAAATAACAATCCTGGCAATTAAAAATGGCATATGAGTAGTATAGCATAATAGCTGAACGGAGTCACAAAGAAATGAATACGAAATTTGCGGAAAATAACTTAAACTGTTCCTTTACATATAGTGTAATATAATTACACCACTGTCGCTTAGAAATTCACCCAACATTTACAAAATATTACATTAAAAATAGTGTACCACAGTAATGGTCCCAAGGCAATCACATATAACTCCACACACAAGTGAAATATTTCCAATACCTCAATACTACGGTATGGGTTATGAATTACTGTAGATGTATGGGACGATAAAAATGTTTTAGTGCCTTCTCCATCACTAGATGTTGGCTACAACCACAGGGAAACCTGCGCGATTTTCGACTGTCCTCATCAGTCAGCTGAGGCTTCTGCCATGCAGTAGATACCTCATTTTCAGAAAGCTAGTACGAGCCATTTATTTCCGTAAACGGATATCTAAATCCGGGTCTAATTCCTCAGTAATCCAGCTGCCAAGGTGCTTGAACTTCCGTAGTTGTTCCACTTGTTTCCCATAAGTGTTCCATAAGAATGTGTCTATTATTTCTAGTAATGGCCATCACCTTTGTCTTGTCGCTGTTAATTCTTAGTCCATTTTTATCACCTTCTTCTACGATTCTCTCTTCCAGACGCTGGAGACCTTCAGTACTGCCAGCCAAGATGACAGTGTCATCTGCATACCTCAGATTGTTGATCAACCTACCGTTGCTTTTACTTCTTCTTCAGCTTCTAGACACCACTTCGCAGGTTCTTCTCAAGAGTACAGATTAAGCAGCAGCGGACACAATATGCATCCTTGTCATATTCACTGTTTGATCCTGATAGCGCGAGTCCCTGAGTTTTCAATTCTCATGGAAGCTTCTTGATGTTCATACAGCTTTTTTTAAGAGTGTAAGATCTATACTTTCTATTCGTATTGTATAATAAAATTCTCCCGGGCTATTATGACGTGGTCCACTCCTCTCATTTCGTCCAGACGTTTTGACTACCGTGGCATAATAGCCCGGAGTATTTTTATTATATTGACACCGACCATGAAAGCCTTCATACTGTAATATTCGTACTGTGTTCAGAATTCGCACGATTCGGAATGTTTGACACCTGGCAGATTGATTGATTTTCTGTAAAATTCCTGGTCTGCATGTGAAACGTCTCTTCATTATAAACAACTTTTGTTATTTTCATAATAATTTAGCTTAATTTTCAAATGACGGAGAAAACTACTATTTTCTGCAGGTATCGTGCTCTGCATTGAGTGACCGACAGACCGACAACGAACCTACAGGTTACCATGGCAACGTCTGTGACTGCTTGCCAGCAGGGAAGTGACGTATTGCCATTTTAGTCATCATTCCTGTAAACTCGTGGTTGTTCCTTGCGTAGAAAGCAAGAGAGACGTCAATCGGCCGTTCTGCGGGATACTATTTTTTTTTTTTATTTTTTTTTTTTTTTGCTAGGGACTTTACGTCGCACCGACACAGATAGGTCTTATGGCGACGATGGGATAGGAAAGGCCTAGGAGTTGGAAGGAAGCGGCCGTGGCCTTAATTAAGGTACAGCCCCAGTATTTGCCTGGTGTGAAAATGGGAAACCACGGAAAACCATTTTCAGGGCTGCCGATAGTGGGATTCGAACCTACTATCTCCCGGATGCAAGCTCACAGCCGCGCGCCTCTACGCGCACGGCCAACTCGCCCGGTTCTGCGGGATACTGGCGCAATATCGTTCTAGGTTATAACCGTCCTCGAATAGCTTAAGTAATAACACCATAAGTTATCTTCTTCAATCAATCAATATAAATATGACTTACGATTCTTCTGTGTAGAATGATAAATATACATTTATAAAAAGTAACTTTATTCTTAAATGAAAATGGTCAAGAAAGTGAAAGTGGTATGTATTTAATACAGGTACTAGACAAGTCCGTGACTTACGTTGCTTCTCCGCTTAACAGGCCATATACAGGGTGAAAGTATATGAACGTTGCAGTGGTGGTGGTATGGAAAAGTGTTATTTGGCTGTAGCCAATTAGAAATGTTTGATTCCATCAAGACAAGTGAAATTAGGCCCAATATGGAAGTAATAACCAAGTTACACTCACTTTTACCTTGGGATATTTTTTGATGGGTATTTTGAGATTTCAGGGGTAATATGCATTTCTGGGTATGCAGTAACAACAATATCCAGAATGATAAGCTGTGGCAAATGTTTAGGTCTCCTGCAGTATAATGAAACAGATGACCCCTATTTTGAAGAACTTCAGAGAGGAGTGTTAATTGTGCCATCAGATTGTGTTTTGTGTGTCTGCGTAACAGTGATTGGAATATTTACCTTGCTGGTATCTTAAGACTACAAGGGAGACTACCTGGACTGAGAAAATCAGAAATAACTTCTCTTCTCTATATCCAGAGCTGCTTTAGGAAGAGATGAAAAATCAACAGTTCTGGTTTGAACGTGGTCATTGTGGGTGTGACAATAATGGTGTGATCGCGGGCGAATTCAAATGAGCTTTGCGAGATGGTGTTGCAAAATTTGCAAATGGCTTGAGAGTCATGCCGAGAAATCAGCATCAGACACAAGCGCATCGTGAATTTCAGCCGGTTTCACCGTAGGGTACGTACTATAGCACGATCCTGTCAGCTCGGAGGTCTGTGTTCAAATCACTCCCCGAGCGAAGTTCTTATTCTTCGATGGGTGCCCTAATGCCGATTTAAACCATGTGCAAATTTATCAACGTCACCTCGCGAAGTCCATTCGAATTCTACCTCCCGGAGCGCTCCGATTGGCTAAATTCAGCGTCTGATAAAATGACGACGGTGGGAGATATTGAATTATTTCTTTCAAAATATTTTATCAGTATGACCAACCCTCTAACGCTCAAACACCCGGTTAACGTGGCTTACGACCACCCTATATGGAAGAAGTAAAAACCCATTTCAAGAAGTGAGCCCAGATTGTTCTGATATAAAATGTTGTAAGCGTTGACGCCCAAGATATTACAGGAGAAATGGGACAACTCTTGAGAAATGAAGAAAAGAAGTTCCAAGATTTCAGAAAGAAACATTCAAAATCAGTCAGTCACTGTATCGCTAACCACGGTGTAGTTATTGGACGGAAATGTATTTTCCTCTGTTGAACTATTTAATCAAGCATAGTTTTCCACCTGCAGTTCTAGACAGGTCTCCTCACATCCTACAAAAAAAAAAAAAAAAAAAAATTATAATGAAAATCATGCAAATATTTCTTGAGTGACGTCAAAATATTGTTTTTGTTGCATTAAGCAAACTTTCACACATCAGACGCCAGTAGATCAATATTTTCAAATTAATCATTCATATATTCGTGGTTGTTACAGGCTTCATTGATTACATTTGTCATCTGGGCAACCGATGTTTTTAAAATAACATTATATTATCTTTCTGAGCTTTTGGTGGCATGATCTGACACCCTTTTTAAGGTAGGCATGTCAAGGTTACCAGCTGAATGACAGCTCTGCGTGCACGGCAAACTGCTGCTTTTCCGGTTTCACTAAGAGATGACGCCAGCAAACAGTACGCAGCGTATAAATTTGACACATACGTCAGTTTGTTCGTCTGATTATTAACCTACCAATACACACAAGTTGAGTCCGGCAAACTCTAGCGCCTGTGTTGTATCGTTCAATGATCATGTAGACGTTTGTGCCTGAAAAAGAATATTTGCGGCACGCGTTGCTGAACTTACTAAATCAAAAGCAAAAGGCTGTGGAAAGTCATTGTTTGCTGGTGGAAACATATGGTGAACATGCTCCATCGCTTCGAACATGTGAGACATGGTTTCGACAATTCAAACGTGGTGATTTCAATGTGAATAATAATAATAATAATAATAATAATAATAATAATAATAATTGTTACGATGTTTCGTGGATGTGCAGAGGTGAAAGAAGGTGCTGGGTGGAATAGGTCTCAACTTAAGAAATTAAAGTTAATTTAAAACTTTAACAAAGGTTATATTTTCTTTTCAAGATAAACAAATAACAGAATATAACAGGTACCAAGTAGCAGATCAACAAATTAAGAAAATACAATTTTAGTTCGTTACAAAATTTGGGCTTCGAGCCCGACACTTACGAACCTTGAGCTATAACCCCAACTTTACCTATGTACCAAGTTCAAACAAAGGGGCTGAAAACCCCAATCATGCCAAGGAGCACTTGCTCCCGATTACCATGTTAAGCCTCCTCGAGGCACACAGAAACCAATTTTTAAGAACGAGCAAACCCGCTCTCAAAGTCCAAGCCCATCAAAGGCCACAACAAACTATACTTCAATATGCCCTCAAGGCATACCAAGAACAGGGGTAATAAATACCCAACCTACTGGGCCTATTCAGTAAAGAAGCAGGTTAATTACATGGCCCAAAATACCAACTTGACTGGAGGCGTAACTTGCACTCCTAATACACTTTTAAAACCTACTTGGCACTAGGCCGCATACACAAGGGCTAATCCCATACTAAAGAGGTGACTTGTATAAGAAGACTTTATTACATTAAGAAAGGAAGAAACGGTTGTGAAAACAAAGTCACCTCAAAACAATAGGAGTGGGAGCTCGAGAGGGTTTAGCACTCTTTATCCCAATTTATAGTTAAAGAGACAGAATTTCACCAAATGTCTATTACATTTTAAAGGTAGGTTACATGAAAAACGTTTCGAACCTGCCCCGAGGGTTAAACTGCTGAGCTATAAAGTTATTAAATGGCCATTACCTTATGGATGAACTGCTGCCCGAAGAAAGAGGCGCTTCCCGCCCCCTACTACATAATCACACTAGGAGAGATGTTACTGAAATGGCCCCGAGACAAGAAAATTAGCAGTTTAAATACCCTCGTGGAACATTCGAGACCTTTCAAGAATGATAAGACACACCCACAGCCGTTTATTGGTTACAGAACACAGTTACAGAGCAGGTTGGGGAAGAAAGCCCCGATTGGCCGAAAATTAATTTAAGAAATTCGGGATTGGCTAATTTCAAAACTGGCGGAAAGAAAGGATTAACACTGCTAACTCTCAAACCACAGAACAAAATTTAGCAAAAACAAAACTTATGAATGTTAAATTTCTTCAGGACAGTTCATTCCTTTACACCAGAGTGCGTTATTATAATTTTTGTAGAGACATCTGTTAGAGAACGTCCAAATTTCTTGATCCGGAGGAAACAAACACATGTCGAAATAGACACCGTTCAGATACTTCAAAATTACCAAAATTTACTGTGGTGACATCTTTCGAGAAACCATAGAATTAATATAGTTTATTACAGTTCAGGCGTTCTCCTGTAGAGGAGTTTCAACTGGCGCAATATTAGAATTCGCGGCGTGGAGGTGTACCGCCCGGTACAATAATAATAATAATAATAATAATAATAATAATAATAATAATAATAATAATAATAATAATAATAATAATAATAATAATAATAATAATAATAATAATAATAATAATAATAATAATAATAATAATAATAATGTTATTTACTTTACGTCCCACTAACTACTTTTACGGTTTTGGAGACGCCAAGATGCCGGAATTTTGTCCCTCAGGAGTTCTTTTACGTGCCAGTAAATTTACCTACATGAGACTGACGTATCAAATACCACCGGACTGAGCCAGGATCGAACCTGCCAAATTGGGGTCAGAAGGCCAGCGCCTCAACCGTCTGCGCCACTCAGCCCGGCTAAGAAACAATCAGCAGACGTTTACGAGCAATGGGGAAGATCAATAAACTCGGTAAATGGGTCCCACATGATTTGAATGAACGGAAAATGGAAAATCGCCAAGTCACTTGTGAAATACTGCTCCAGCGGGCACGAAAGAAAATCATTTCTGTACCGAAAGGTGACGGGTGACGAAAAATTGATTTACTTTGAAAACCCGAAGCGAAGAAAATCGAGGCTGTCAGCTGGCGAAACCGGTCCTTCATCACCAAGGCCAGATCGCTTCGGCAAGAAGACCATGTTTTGTGTTTGGTGGGACCAGAGTGGTATTGTGTATTATGAACTCTTGAAGCCAGGCGAAACCGTTAATACACAACGCTATCGCCAAGAAATGATTAATGTATATCACGTATTGATCGAAAGAAGATCACCGTGATGGAATGTCATGCTCGTTATCAACATCATGACCCATTGTTGAACATCCTTGGCATACAACAACCATTTTCTTGGCTTTCAATATTACCCTCACTACTTGGGGGATTCTTTTCACAGATTTGTTTTTCATTAAGTTCCTAGAATATAAATTCCTTATAAAAGCCGAAGGTGTTGTTTTCCTTTTTCTTCGTGTCTGTTTGATCATGAAATAGTTACTGGCCCATGCTTTATAGATGACTGGGGTTGTATCAAAGATACAGAGCCAGAAGAGGAAACGCCCTACTCAGCGGGATTACCGTATGCTATATTGGCCTTCCTAAAGCTTAATGCTCGGTGAACATTTAATAACATCCCTCAAGGGTTAATTCAGCGGCAGAAAGGGAAAGGAAACAGGTCACTCACAATGGGACGTCCTCAAATTAAATTCCTATGAGTTTACACAAATTACACCTATCATCTATTAAGTAAAGTCGTTAATATTGTACAGCTTAGCTCCCTTAAATATACAAATATACTCTTAAAGGTGTGAGAGTGTCAGCTGACGATATCAGTATCAAGTCTGTTTAAAATAGTAGGAGCCACTTAAACTAATAGTTTCTTTTAGGATTAGAACTAGACTCTTCTGTATTTATTTTCTTTGATATATACAAAAGACGCTATTAAACAACTTTATGGATAATAATAATAATAATAATAATAATAATACTGCCTTTACGTCTCCCGAACTACTTTTACGGTTTTCGGAGACACCGAGGTGCCGGAATTTATCCCCGTAGGAGTTCTTTTACGTGCCAGTAAATCTACCGACACCTATACTATACTACCTATACTACTGGACTGAGCCAAGATCGAGCCTGCCAAGATGGGTCAGAAGGCCAGTGCCTCAACCGTGTGAACCACTCAGCCCGGCCTCAGGGTATAATTAAACTTGAGTGTAATGCCATACAAACATTTCAGAAACAACATTCAACGTTAGAAGGTTGGTCGTACTGATAAAAGTTTTAAAAAATATTCCGATATCTTGCGCCGTTGCCATTTTATCAGCTGCTGGATTTAGCTAATCAGACAGCTTCGCGATTGTTTACTGACATTTTCCAGCGTCGTGTTTATAGAAAGCAGATAAAGAACAAGAGGTATGTCAGCTGTGAGGATAAAAACATGAAACTGAAGAAGCTGTCAAAGCTCCACAATAATGAGCTTGTGAGTACTGCTCTTAAAGTGTTTTGTTTTTATTCACGTAAAATCCGAATTTATAACTTCAGTGAATGAATTTACTGCTCTATGTGTTTCTTATACCATTTTATGAAGAGTGAGCATTTATCATCATCACCTTGTTGGCCTAAATGTAGTGAATATGGCTGAAGTCATTCAAAGTCGGACACGCCCCCTTTTCTCTCTGCCTCCGCTTGACAGATAGGTACAGCGTTGCCAAGCTTACCTTCCGGCTTTAACTGTAGATGGCTCTCTTTGTGTTCATTTCAAATAATCTTTATTTTAATGTTATAACCTTTCTTATCATTGTATCACTAGATGGCAGCAAGGTTCCTATATCGTGTTTGATATGCTTTCTCTTTCTTTGTCTTTAACTTATTGTTACTTGGGGACTTTTGCCCTAACCAAGAAAGAAAATAGTGGTTCTTCTTCACCAAGTAGCCTCCTTGTGCTACTTTTATGTTTTCAACCGTTTTAAAATTGATTATTTGGTTGAAATCTCACAGACTATTGAAGGTTTGAACTGTTGTTATTCCACTGATACCATGAGTTGAGCCATATTTATCATTTCCTTGCCATCATGCTTTTCTTTTCTATATAAATAATATGAGAGTTTTGTCTATACTAACGCCAGAATTTAAAAAAATGTATTCCTTGTCTGTAAGGCACAGAATAAGAAGAAAATACTATTTCTTAAATTTCCGACAAATGTGTGTACTCACATAACTAGAAAACGGCCGATCAGATTTTAAATCGGTATTTGAGGTTAGGGGAGAAGGCACGGCACTCTACACCAGGTATGGCGAACCTATAACACGCGTGCCACTAGGTGACACGCGAACACGTCTGATAACATACTAACATATTTTAATGTTTTATCGTGTAATAAATAAGTTGGAAATCTGGCAACATAGCATATTTTATAATAAAATTCTTCCGGGCTGTTATGCCGTGGTCCACTCCTCTCGCTTCTCCCAGACGTTTCGACTACTGCTGCGGTAGTCAGCCCGGAAGAATTTTATTATATTGACACCGGCCGTGAAAGCCCTCATACTTTAATAGCATATTTTAATATTACACTTTAATAAAGAAGTACGTATGTCTCAATTAAGGTGGTCCCGCGGTATAGGGGTAGTATGCCTGCCTCTTACCTGGAGGCCCCGGGTTCGATTCCCGGCCAGGACAGTGATTTTTACCTGGATCGGAGAACTGGTTCAAGGTCCATTCAGCCTACGTGGATTACAATTCAAGAGCCATCTGAAGGTGAGATAGCGGCCCCGGTCTAGAAAGCCAAGAATAACGACCGAGAGGATTCGAGGCCTTCGAGCTGAGCAGCGGTCGCTTGGTAGGCTATGGCCCTTCCAGACTCTTGCGCCATTGGGTTCAGGGGGGGGGTCTCAATTCCATGGCCATAATTCTTAAAAATTTTATTAGCGCAAATCAAAAATATATCTTATTCTAAAAATGCATCTGTTTTTAACATTTAATTTTCAGTGATGCCTACAAAATAAAATCATATACTTTCCCTGATAATAAATTTTCAAAAACTGTATTGTTAAAGCAATAAGTACTGAAATTACAAACATGATTTAAACATCAAAATATGTCACATAAACATGCTGGGTGACAAAGGCAACACACATCTAACTGTTCCAGTACAACATATGTTAAAAAAGTTGCGCCCTTTTGTCTCATGCAATTTTAATGACGATCCTATAGATTTCCGAACATATTGATGATCACAAGTTGCCACAAGCACACAAAAGAAATGACTGTATCTTTTCTCGCAATTCGGAAACATTACTAGGTGGTTAGCCGTTTGAGTACCTTGGATGTGTTGTCTCTAACAGTGAGGACCGCGAACCTGAAGTCCGCAGGCGCGTCCCGATGGTGAGGACTTCGACAACAAAGCTTACTCCCATGTGGAAAGACAGTTTCATTACTGCAACGAAAAAAACTTATGATTTTTTGGACAGTGATTTTTTTCCCATTGCCACCTACGCAGCAGAATCCTTGATGGTAAAGACGACAGACTGCCTCAGGATAGACACTTTGGAAATGTGGTGCTACGGAAGAATATTGCAAGTACCTTTGATGACACACCGAGCGAATGAGCCAATCTTGAAACAGTAAAGCAAAGTCAAAGCAAAGTCACCTCCGTACAGGCCATGAAGGCCCTTGGAGGAGTGGAAGGTAAAGGCTTCCACCATTGTTAACCTCGGCACGTGATGGGGTAAAGTGGTTAGCTCTACGCCCGGCCGCCTTTGCCCCCAGGAATTAACCTGGTACTCATTTTTGGTGTAGGCTGAGTGAACCTCAGGGCCATATGCACCTCCGGAAGTGGAAATCTCGTTTCTTAAATTTTACGACTTCCTGACGGGGATTCGAACCCACGTCCTTCCGGGCGAACCGAGCACGCCTTTACCGCCTCGGCCAGGCAGCCCCTAATCTTGAAACAGTTCGGCATCAAATTAAAACTATCGACACTTGTTAAACAACAGTAGCTCAGGTACATTGGTCACAATGACAGAAGGCCCAGTGGGCTGGAGAAGACGTTTATAGGAGGGAAAGTGGCTGGACGAAGACGAAGAAGACGTGCTCCCCACGAACCTACTACGCTGGCGTAGCAGGGGGAAAGGTGATACTCCCACGTGGCGCGCCCCAGGTGGCGGATAGGGGGGTCCTAACCGTATTGCCGGTGGACTTGCGGGAAATAAAATACCACTCGCGGACCAAACACACAACCCGTTGTGTATGGGGGACGCAGACGAAGAATACACCCACGGTATCCCCCTGCCTGTCGTAAGAGGCGACTAAAAGGGGCGACACCAACGGATAATTGTATTAGAACCATAAAACTACTTGTGATTAGTACCACCACGCGGGGAACACCATGGGTTGGTTTTATTTGAGCGTAGTACCACTATGTTAGGTACAAAATAGGTTTGTGATTAGTAGCAACAGAGTGCTTTGCCGGCTTTTACAGTACCTCTGATTAGTACCACTATATGAGCGACACCATGGTTCTGGCTTGCCTATGATTAGTGCCCACTATATGAGGAACACCACGGGATAGTGCGGGTCCCCGTGGTCAGTACACGTATGTGATGAACACCATAGGTTTGCGTTACTTATAAATGGCGCCGCAATGTGCGAAACACCATAGGTCTGTATTACATGCGCGAATTTCATTACCTGTGAGTAGTACCATAATGCGTGGAATACCGCGAGTCTACGCTACTTTTGTTTAGTACCGCAACATAACAAATACCATGGTTCTAGTTTCCTACCGATAAGTACCATTATGACGGGGCCGATGACTTGGAATGTAGACCCCTTTAGACAACAAGCATCAACGATTCAGTATTATGCTATAGAAGCAGCCCCTTGGTCAGTAATACTACTGTTTTGCGTCGGTTTTTGTGACTGTGAGGCATTGCGGGTCGGTTCCACTGATTGTTTAAAATTCAAATCCATCCATTCTGCCTGCTGTCATTTCTTGATGGATACAGTACTTTTGCACCCATCTCTTGGCACAGGCCAGAGTAAAGTGTAGCTTCTACCGAAGTCCCAGTCAACATCCATGACTGTGACAATATGGAAGTTGCTGGGGTGTGGGTAGTGCTGAGTAATGACATTCAGATCATGACTAGTGCATCTGAGTGTTATGAGAGTTGCTGCTCATAGGGTCAATCGTGCTGCAATAGTACTTTATGACCCAGTGAGGAAAGCAATGGCAAACTACCTCACTCATCATCTTGCCTATTACGCCTCATTTTGGTGCTGCTACTGGTGTTTCGGGTTCCCTTATAACCGCATAACCTTTGGTGGTGCTATTTGAGGATCCAACCAGCCACTGGGCTGATGACCTAACAGACACATCCATCCATTCACTCTTCGTCCTGACGTTTTGAATTCTGGTCAGTGGAGGATTTTGGACTTTTACTTTGTCATTCACTTTCGTCTCATTTCGTACCATTAGGAGCCGATGACCTAGATGTTAGTCCCCTTTAAACAACAAGCATCATGATCATCAACGGAAGAGCGTAATTGGAGAGAACATGCAACAAGCACTTCATCATTTCCAGGACACAGACTCACGGAGACGGGCAGTCAAGAGGCTAGCTAAATGATGCCATTATGCCCTTATGGAGGATTAGAATAAGACACATTAAGTTGGTCATCTTACTGGAAAATCACCAAGCGAGTGGCCATGTGGTTCAGAGCACGTAGCTGTCAGCTTGCATTCGAGAAATAAAGCGTTCGAATACCAATGTCGGCAGCTCTAAAATCGGTTTTCCATAGTTTCCCACTTTCGCACGAGGGAAATTCTGGGGCTGTAGGCCTACCTCAGTTAAGGCCACGACCGCTTCCTTCCCGCTCCTAGCCCTTTCTTTTCCTATCGTCGCCATAAGACGTATCTGTCTCGGTGCGACGTGAAGCAAATTTAAAAAAAGAAGAAGACTGGGAAATGGGTTCTTTTAGCACCCCTTGTATCGCGGAAAACTGTCCAGCATCATGCTCCAGAATCTAAAGGACCGTTACGAAAAGTGCGTGAGACGTGACCGTGCACACGTTAGGCCCTACACATGCTGTACCGACAAAATTAGATACGCGTCGTCGACGTCACTTTGCGTTTTATAATAAGACTTGTCTTGATGTTGAGAGCATGTTTTTTGATTTCAATACTGTTTGTTTCACCGCATACTGTATCTCCGTTAATACTGGTCCTAATGATAAATGCTACGTAATAAAACTTGTATTAAATAAAATATCCTACAGTCTTCTTCTTATGCTTTTTATACCGCTTTTCCCACACCTGTGGGGTCGTGGGTGCGAACTGTATCGTACATGTGGATTTGGCCCTGTTTTACGGCCGGATGCCCTTCCCGACGCCAACCCAATATAGAGGAACGTAATCACTCTTGCGTGTTTCTGTTGTAGTTGGTAGTGTAGTGTGTTGTGTGGATATGGCGAGGAAAGTGTTCGGAAAAACACAAACACCCAGTCCTCGAACCAGAAGAATTAATCAGTGGTGATTAAAATCCCCGACCTGGCCGGGAATCGAACCCGAGACCCTCTGAACCGAAGGTCTCAGCGCTGACCATTCAGCCAATGAATCGGACGAATAAAATATCCTACAGTGAGTGCTGTTATAATACGGTTTTTTGACGTTAAATAACGGAAATTGTAGATTTGTCCATTACTTTCTCTCGAGTAAGGTTTTCTAGTACTTTTCTTATAAATGCGCCAGGGATTAGGAACCAAACATTGTTTATACCAAGGATCACCAGTAAGAAAACATCCCTTCCACTGACAGGAAGGATACTTTTAAGCTTTTCACACCTTCTACACTACTCTCTCTTTTAGGTTAATAGCTGACTTGCCAAGGAGCAATAAGGAACATGTCCTTTTACAAATTGATCACCATACTCATACTTCTACTACAGCCGTGAATCGGAATGTTTTTCTCCATTTACTTGAGCCAGCTATATGGCCAAGCTGTCGAAGTCAGGTACAGTATATGGTGCAAGTGGCTACGCGGTTTGATTCACGTAGCTATCAGCTTGCATTCGAGAGATAGTGGGTTCGAACCCCATTGTCGGCAGCCCTGAAGATGGTTTTCCTTGGTTTCCAATTTTGACACCAAGAAAATGCTGGGGATGTAACTTAATTAATACAACAGTCGTGTCCTTACCACTCCTTGCCCTTTCCTATCCCATCATCGCTTCAAGACCCATGTGTGTCTGTGCGACGTAAACTAAATTCTAAAAAAGAAGGGGGAAAAGGTATGAAAGCTTGTCAAAATATAAAAAAAGGAGACCTTGTTCACAATGTTCTACGTTCCTCTGGTACCTGATATTATGAACTGTTGTGTTTGAATGAGGATATATGTATTAAGTTCACGTAACCAATAAAATTAACCAGTTACTGTTAATTTTCCCCGTCTCGGTGGGATTGAAACCTGTAACACGCAGAACTAAAGGTCTCTATGTTGATCATTCAAGGGGCAATGACTTGTATGTTTGGTCCGTTAACACGACAGTTTCCCTCATTATCATCATCCGTCCATTCAGCTAAGCAACCGGAATTCAGAAAATTTCGATCCGACGATCAGGAATTGTCAGCAATACGCGTGCACGTCTGGACACACAAGAAAACACTGATCAACAAAAAGTTACTTTCAGATGATATCCTGGTATCCAAGACCCGTTCTAAGACAACTAAAACATGTTGATGCAAACCAGTTGTCTCTATCACCCGCCGTTCTTGAGATATACGACACCACCCATTTACATAATTACGCTTAACGTTGTTTCAAGGAAGACAACTCATAGACATTAGTCTCACTAGAGCACTGATTGCTGCATGGAGTGTTGTAAATGAATATGGCTTTAGCTAAGATTAGTGCAAATGCACCACATGACACATATTGGATTTATCTGCGACATAGTCGCACAGAATTGCTCAGGTGGCAGCGCACCACCCTCTCACCGCTGGGATCCGTGGTTCAAATCCCTGTTACTCCACGTGAGATTTGTGCTGGACAAAGTGGAGGCGGAACAGGTATTTCTCCGGGCACTCCGGTTTTCCCTGTCATCTTTTATTCCAGCAACACTTTCCAATATAATTTCATTTCATCTGTCATTCATTAATCATTGCCCCAGAGGAGTGCGACAGGCTTCGGCAGCCGGCACACTTCCTGTCCTCGCCGCTAGATGGGGGCTTCATTAATTCCATTTCTGTCCGGTCGAATGACTGGAAACAGGCTGTGGATTTTCATTTTCATTTTTTTCATTTCACATAGCTGCGCACGTAGCAAAACATGTTTGGCGAATTTATGCAACCTCTGGTTGTCATAATGTCCACTGTCACTGACAACAAAAAATATGAAAATGTTTGGATTTATATGAAAAACAACAAAAAACAATGAAAACAATTCTCGATGAACGCTTTTCTCAACAAAAAGTAAGTCTTTTTCCAAATATTCAAAACCTGACGCAAGAGAGCAAGACGGTTTTCAGATATGAAATCAGCATGAAAAACTGCACAGGAAACAGTAAACATCATGATTGATATCTACCTGTTGTGATGCAGTGTTGTCGAAAACCACTTTATTTACTCCGAATTAGGCACTTAATTGTAAACAGAATTTCATTCCTTTTATTTTTCTGTATGCTTGCATGGCAACACTTAATATACAGAACTATGTGCGTAATTGAAAGCTACCTGCTGATCGATTGTGCACTGACGAACAATGGCTAACTGGCTTACCTCCTGTAATCCTTTTAATTACCTCTCTGTCTGCTCACGGAGCCATGAGTGTGTTGTCGAGCGTGACAACACAAAACAGAAATCTAATTCGAACACTTCTGGATTGTGACTTGGAATGAGAGCAGTGGATTAGTGTAAGGGACATCACGCACGACTGATTCGATGGCTTGATGTTCTCACAAAGCCTTCGTTATTTACTGACTAATTAAGAGGGATTAAATTTTAGTTCGAATTTTAAACTTGCAGGAAAGTTTCTACCTGTTGTTGTTTTGATACTAAGTGGTAATCAGTCTATAGACTAGTTTGATGCAGCTTTCCATACAATTCTACCTTGTGCTAAACTTTTCATTTCTAAGTAGCAACTACATTCTACTTTAACCTGTTTGTGATATTGTGTCTAGGTCTACTACCACTGTTTCTATCGCTTTCACTAAGAATCAACTGAACACGTTCTGGATGTCTCAAGAAATCTCCTATCAATCTACACTCATGGTCATAAAAACAGAACACCTTAAAATACTAGAGATAGGAACTCCATATTCACAGGATATGTGCATTAGTACCTATGTTCTGAAGATATGATTAGCATTCGAACCATGTCAGCCCACAGGTTTACCGACTGGTAAAATGTGCCTGCGGCTCTCGTTGTCGCTATAAACCGAAGGTAATGGATCAGTGTGACTTGAACAGACGTGCAGGTTGGCTCGCAGACGTATGCGAGAACCGTACCGTCAAATGAGTGAGTTTGAAAAAGGGCGCTTTATTGGCATGAGAGAACGTGATGCATCCATCCGGGAAATTTCTGCTCATCTGGGACGAAGTATGTCGGCAGTGCAACGGGTGTGTACAGAATGGTTCACAGAAGATCGTAGAACACGACGAGGTGGGTCTGGTCGCTCCACTCAGACCACACCCCGAGAAATTCGACACCTCATCCGAATGGCATTGCAGGACGGATCTGCGTCTCCCTCGGCTCTGGCGCAACAGTGGAACTGTGTAACACATCGTACACTATTAGGAATGAGAGTCCGTCGCCGTTGATTACGGTCTGGGTTACCGACGCGTCGTCCAGTTGTCCACCTACCTTTGACTAATTTGCATAAACATGCTAGACTGAAATGGTGTATGGAACGACGTCACTGGGGACAGGAATGGCAGCAGATAGTGTTTTCGGACGAACCAGGTTCTGTTTGTTTGAAAATGATGGCCGCATTTTGGTTCGCCGCAGACAGGGTGAGGGGCATCACATTGACTGCATTCGCTCAAGACATACAATGCCAACTCAAGGCCATATGGTTTGGGGTGCTATTGGTTACAATCACAAATCACATTTGGTGCGTGTCCAGGGCACTGTGACTAGTTTGACCTACGTGAATGACACCCTGCGACCCGTAGCCATACCCTTTCTGCACGACACCCCAGACGCTATATTTCAGCAGGACATTGCGCGACCACATCTTGCTGCACGAACACGTGCCTTCTTGTGGTTACAGGATGTCAGACTGCTGGCCTAGCTCACCCGATCACCGGACTTGTCGCCAATCGAAAATGTGTGGGATATCGTGAACCGACGGGTGCGGCACTGTGACCCAATGCCAACCACCAAATATGAAATGTGGAACCATGTGAACACAGCATGGATGGCTATACCCAGGACGCCATTCGCGCCTTATACGCGATGATGCCATCACGCATGGAACACGTTATCAGTGACCATGGAGGATCCAGTGCCTACTAGGCAACAGGACACATGCTGAACCTATGTGATTGAAATGCTAATCGTTTTTGCGGAACATACTAATGAACATGTCCTGGGAATATGAACTTCCTATCTCTAGTTTTTCAAGGCGTTCTGTTTCTTACGAACATGAGTGTAGGCCTATGTATCCTTCTGCTCAAATTTCACAAAATTGTTCACCTCTCACCAACTCAGTTAATTGTCTCTTCATCTGTGATCCAATCCTTCCATGTCACCTTCAACACTCTTCTGTAACACCATATTTCTTAAAGCACATAATCTTCTACCTTCGGCTCTAGTTGTTGTCTTTGTTTCACTTCCGTACAATGCCTTCCCTAGTTATACTAATCTGCATTTTGTGTTCTCCGTACGTCTGCCATAATTAACATTTCTACAACCCAAGTAACAATATTCATCTACCTTCTAAGACTTCATTTCCAAATCTAATATTTGTTGCATCACATGCCTTCATTCGATTGCATTCCTTTAATTTTCTTTATTTGTATAATATATTTGTAATCTAAGTGTTCAAATAAGCCACCATTATAGACTACGATCGCTCTGTAGGAGTGGAAACTAAAGGTAATTTAACCAACGCTCTATTTAGACTACAGTAGTTTTACCTTATACCCAGATGTGTTTGCCTCAAAGCAATAATTCGCTACTCGTTTCTCGTGGGGGCTAAGGGAAGCTTACACCCAAGTGCCTCTCCAGAATTGGAAATCTCGTTCGAATTCCTGACGAGGAGTCCAGGTAAAATGTCCGCCATGAACTGAACGTAACACTACCGTGTTGGCTCAGCATTCCACAGCCACAAGTCACAATACGATTTTTTTTTACGGGGGGCCCCGTAACCCGCTCCCCCGGCGTGGCAATCGACACAATCTACATTGCCTCCGACATGCTATTAGTTTCTGAGTAGAAAAGAGATAGCAGGGAGAGTGGGAAGTGATACAAGGAGTATCTTCCGGTTTCCGAGTTAGACTCGCCACCACGGTAAGAGTTTGTATTGGTTAGGTGGTGTTGAGGTATGGTATTGAAGGGTTAGGGTAAAACCACATAGGCAGAAAGAAGAAAGAGCCTACATGTAAAACCTGACATCTTTTGATAGCACGTGCAAGGAAGTGGGCTGGAAAAAGACCAGAGGTTGTGTTAGTTAGGAATAAGTGTCATGCAATCATAACCATTTCCTTGCCATTTTCTGTTATTATGGGGATCAGTCCTTCTTGTCACTGCCGGGTCGGCTCGGGTCTGCTAGCGTCTGGGCTTTGGGCCACAGGTTCGTACCATTGTCCAGCAGCCAGCAGTCCATGGTGCCAAGTCTCCTTTTCGAGAAGGGGAATTAGAGCCAAGCCTTGCATGCAAGGGGCTCTTCTTCTGCCTGTCGATGTCCCTCTATGCGGTGTTGTTGGAACACACTTGTCACTGCAGATCTAAAACGAAGGTAATTTTTCACGGATTGTTTATAAATGCATGCATAATTATATTATATTGTACAGAAAATAAAGTTCTTTTCACAATGCACAATCATATTCATTGAATAAATAGCATAGAATAACGTCATATTACAAAGAAAGTGTGGGTCACAATTGTGATCGCGCAACCACCGACGTGACTATTCTTCGCGCGACCACTGGAGTGTTAATTACTAACCGAGTTGAATACGAGATCTCGGAATACAGATATTAGGAAGGGAGATGGTTAGACGATACCAATATTGAGGGTAGATAGGGCCTTTACCTAGAAAATGAATAATAATAATAATAATAATTTTTCAAAGTCTAGAATGGGGGCAGCATAAAAAATCAAAATAAAATATGTTTTATCCATCTTGAGTCAATAATCATCAATCAAATCAATCATCAATGATCTGCATTTAGGGTGGTTGCCGAGGTGGAAGATTCTCTTCCAATTGTTGGATTTATCGAACATTTCCCTTGATAATTTATTCCAGTCCCTTACTCCTCGTCTTATGGTCGAATATTTACCCGAACTGTCCTCTTGAATTCCAAATTTATATTATGATCTTTCTTATTTTTAAAATCCCCATTTCCCTAGTATGGAGAAGAATAAGTTGTTCGAGATGTACGGCACACAAGGTTAGAAAATTTATTACATTCCAGTTAGTATGTAATCGGGATAGATAAATCAATATGTATCTCACTCATAGAAAAATTTTAAGTGAGGAAATAGGACTTAAACATTCGGATGATTTTGAGAATTACATTTTTCTCTTCACTCAGAAAGTTCTAGTTTCTGATAGTCTTCAGCGGAGTAAAGAGCCTCGAGCACTTTTCAGAATAACACGTCTGTCCGTAATGCTTATATGGAACATTTCTCTTCTCTCAGCGAAGTTCTGCGAGAAAGGAAAAGAGGAGCTATTTGATTTTTATACTTCAATTCAGTGTGACGCGGGGTGGAAGAAACGATCGGCCGCCGTCGTGGAAAATAATAACAAGTATAGACCTATGAAAGAATATTGTTCTCGTACAGGGGGTGGTGATAACTTTTGTTTTGTTCAGTAAAATTAATAGAATATAATGGTATAATTATATAGTACCCCCATCTCATAGTATCGGATCACCTGAAACTAGGGAGAGAGAGAGAGAGAGAGCACTCTTTTAATGCAATTTATTAAAGTCTTATGCATGCATTATGGTTTCCTCTTATAATTATTTGACTATTATTACAATAACTATGATATATTTTGTTCTAGACGTTAACAATTTTGTATTGTCTAGGACAACATGCGTCTTCCCTTTACTAGCCTCATTAATGCTTATTTTTGTGTCCAAAGTCTCTTGGAATATCCTACCATGAACTATATGCCTTACTTAAGGGCTGATTTACGAACAGAAGATAAGACACGACAATACGACAATTAATATATTACTACATTTGATATTATATTTAACCTGCTAATAATTATAATCATTATTCTAGGACACGCGGATCTCATATCCATCTTACCCTTATCTTTCATTATTCTCGTTTGTATATTTTGATTTTTTATTACCTTTGTCCACACACTTTTTAAAATAAAAAAATATATATCTTGCTATTTTTCCTGGTGTAATCCACTACAAGATTATTTGCTGAATCACCAAGCGCATTGATCACTTAGCTATGAGCTTGAATTAGGGAGACAGTGGGTTCGAGCCGTATTTGCGGCAGCCCTGAAGATTGTTTTCCGTGGTTTCACATATCCATACCAGGTATCTACAAGAGAAAAAATGATGCAATGCTACGAAATTTGTGAAAATGGTGGACACCTTAGGGCTCTCAAAACTTGTATCTTGAGGTCGGAAGAGAACAAGTGTCCACCAAGTGACGTCGGACAGCATATATCCCAGGGGGGAGTTTGGCAAAGGTTAGTAGAAGTAATGCCAGAATCAGCCGAGATCTTCATAGTGATTAATCCACGATAGCAAGATGAAAGCGCGTGTGGGTCCTACTTTTAATTATTACGATTATAAAGGTTCGAGGATCTGATGATGATGTTATTGGCTTTATGTCCTATTAACTACTTTTAAAGTTTTCGGAGATGCCGAGGTGCCGAAAATGAATCCAGCAGGAGTTCTTTTACGTAGCAATAAATGTACTGACACGAGACTGACGTATTTGAGCACCTTCAAATGCCACCGGATTGAGTCATGATCGAATCTGTCAAGTTGGGGTCAGGGGGCCAGCGCCTCAACCATCTGAGCCACACAGCCCGGCACGAGTATCTCATTTACGCCCGACTTCATGATTTTCCCTACACGGTAGTTATTGGTTCCAAATACCGTAATTGTCAATCATCCTGTAATTCTGTTCCGTGTACAAATAGCCCTGCCTGCTTACAAAGCCTCCATTATCCATGCTAACGTAAATGTTGCCGCTTCTGTAAATACAATGCAAATGGAATATCATGAAATTAATTAACATTAATTCACAAAATACAAATAACTGGAATAGCAGCTAATGAGCTGTTTCCTGTCTGAATATTTTACTTAAAAATAGCACACCGCTTCTGCTGCAGGGCGTGGATGATGATACAGTATGCGTAATGTGAAAAGGTAACTCAAACGAGGGTCAGCAAAGACGCTTCCAGCGGAACATCTATTTTAGGTTAAATGTACATAGTAGTAATAGAATAAGACTTATGCTTCTTCACTCATAGTAGATGTTTCCTCATAGTCTATTAGCGAACTTCGTGGGCACCTCTTATCCACTACTGTTATCTCCGTAAGTCAGCTAATACCTCACCAAGGTGCGAGAAACACAGAAAAACTATTTAGAGGAAGCGAAATAAAATGAGATTTGATACATGAACAGAGCGGCAGGTTGTGACCAACTTGTGTATTAAGGAACAGTAGGTAGACGTAACACTGATCAGCGTTGTTAAAAGTGGTCACTGGAGGCTTTCGCTCTCGTTTTGCCACGATACTGTGTCCATAGATCGTTCTCCGAACTCAGAAGTCAGCTCTCTCACCATGCAGTTGTTTGACGGCACTGAGTGGAGGTTGACACGGTGTGAATAATGGTCGTGTGTTTCATTTCCTCTCACGAAAGAGAATACGAATTGTTTTTCATTATTTCTGCAATAATAATAATAATAATAATAATTTTTTTACGAGGGATTGTGGAAAATCTTCAAAAGACACTTGTGAAGGGTCCGCACTCCACAAGTGTGTGGGATTCTTACCCACTAAAAACCACACACCCTTTTCCCACGATGTGTATCATCACCCCGGAACCGCTCTCGCATTACTTCAGGGTGATATCGTGCTTTGTCTTTCGGACGTCTTCTTTCTTCATTTCTCCTTTACGAACGTTCGTATGCTTCCAAATCCTTCTTCTTCTGACGAAGGACGTTCTCCACGTACACTGCTTCTATGGGACCGAAATGTCTTAACCGATGTCACGCTCAGCAATAATAGGCCAGATTCAAATTGATAAATCTAAAACTTCCACGGCTCTCTGGCCGCATTAAATCTGCATCACCACGCATAATTCTAGACTCAGTGGTGAAACTTGTAGTCACAAAATAACACTTTAAAATTCAGAGGTCGATAGGCAAGGGAGAACATAGGTGTATTATATGTTCCTGCCAATAAGGGGTTCATGAAGATAAGGTGTTGACAGAAACATCGAACAAAAACATGGAGAAATTCATAATATTCAGAAAAGTATTAGATTAATAAACGGTAATCTCTATGCGCTATAAATACAACGTAGCACTGATAAATGAAACGGTAAGCAACCACTCTATATTTTTGCTTGACTGTCAATATTGTGACCCTAGTCACAAGATTTCTAGTTTTATGAAGAATACGGACGGAAAATTCTAAGTTCCCATGGAGGGAATTAGATATTTTTCACCAATAGAGCAAGTGTTGTGAATTTCTACTTTTAAAAAAAAAATCGAGATTAATTGTCCACGATTCAAACTGCGACCGCTTTGGATTGAATCTTCTGATAATGGCCGGTTACACTGCTCTACAAAGATTTTATTTCTGGAATGAAAATATGTAATTCTAAAGAAATTTATATTGCTAAATTTAATTCTGAAATGAGAATTGCGATACCAGTGAGAGTTTTCAATTCACCTGAATATAGGCTATATATCTCATGTGGTATCATTGTTTTGCGGCAAATTGGTACTTTAATAAAATAAAATAAAATAAAATAAAATAAAATAAAATAAAATAAAATAAAATAAAATAGTTATCAACATTAATTTTACTTCTTCTGGTTTTCTTTCAGACACTGATGTTATTGTTCAGATAGTATGGTATGTTAACCTCAAAATCACAGCGAGATTGCAAGGATTTCTACAAATTTAAAATGTATTTATTTGGCTTCTTCAGATATACCAAATAAGTATTCCTGTGAATATACTCTTATTTTGTATTTCTATTCGATATGTCTGTATGTCTGACAGAGAAAAGCATTCCTGGGCATGTTTCAAGAAAGTAACACAAAACTTCCTTGTCAGTAGAAGAGACCTTAAATATAAAGAGTTTTTGAAAGAAATGATCGAAGCTCATGGAGATTTAGGATGCAATATGTCCTTGAAAGTACGGTTGATGGACTCACATCTATACTTCTTTCCAGAGAATTGTAGTGCTGTATCAGATGAGCTTGTTGAGAGATTTCATGAAAACATCGGTACCATGGGAAATGAGTGCCCACAATGTCAGCAGATTTTTGCTGGAGTATATTTCAGGACAAGAAGGATGCTCAATACAAAAGGAAGAAATAAGTCGTTGTGGTGGAAAATTTCTGTCATATTGTTTTATAAACATGTATAAGCAATCCTGTGAATGTTTGTTGAAAAATGTGAACATTATGTGAGCACTTCAACTATCACCTTCTGTTACTACCCTAATGTTTATAGCCCCCTTAATAGAATTTCTGTCAGTATGTCTATGACTAAATTAAAGCTATATATATATTGTACCGGAGGTACACCCCTTCCGTGCATTTAAATCAAGCGCCTTTTAGAAGGCCATCTGTAGTATAAACTCTGAAACTGCTAGTGGAAGAAGTTTGGACATTTACCGTCAATGTCTATACGGTCGACGTATGTGCGCCCTCTGGTGCGAAGATGAACAATCAATTTTCAAAGTAATTTTGTGTGTAAAGGTTTCCTAAACTGAATTGTTTCTAGATTGTTTATTGTGTTCTAAGGTTTCTAGCACTTCTATCTCTTTCCGCCGGCTTTAAAAATTAACCAATAAGGAATTTTTGAAATTTATTTAATTTACCAATAAGAATTGTGGCTGTGTCCAGGGTTTCAGCCCAGATATTTCTGGAACCTTCCTCTCCTCTATAAAAGCTGGGACCTTTCGGGCCCTATTGTCTTTCGATCGCTCCAGTCCAGCAGTAGAGTGTGTTCGTAGAGGAGGCAGGGGAGGGCTTGCCTCGTTCACCTCAGGAAGGTCCAACATCTCAAGGTAATGGCAGACATCTTTTAAACATGTAATAGGCTCAGAAAGCTAGTCCGAGGGGAAGGTTTCAAAATTATTTCGTAGTGTAAACTTCCATTTCTAAATGTAAATTTTCAAACTAGTCTAACGAACTTAATCTAACTTAGGGAATAAAGAGTGTGAACCATCTTTCATTCCCCTTCAACTTAGTATTGAGGTGACTATGATTTTGTAAACCTTTAAAATCTATCTGTTACTTTTGTAACATAAAACTATTTCACCATCTAGTCACCTCCGTAGTATAGGCTTAGCCTCTGCAACTTCGAGCCATAAGCCCACATAGGGTTTTAATGATGTTCCAGAGAATTTTAAAGGAGCGCAAGGGTTCGCCTCCTAACAGTTTGATTTTCGGCCAGTAACTTTAACCTTTTCTTTTTCACTAAGGCCGTGTAGAATGGGTACTTATTACCCCTTGTAAAGTTAACTACTATTATTCCTTTCCTTTTTAAATGTAAATCAGACTGTTGAGCAGCTAAGGCAGTAAAGACAATCAATAAATCAATCAATCAATCAATCAATCAATCAATCAATCAATCAATCAATCAATCAATCAATCAATCAATCAATCAATCAATCAATCAATCAATCAATCAATCAATCAATCAATCAATCAATCAATCTCTGCATTTAGGGCAGTCACCCAGATGGCGGATTCCCTATCTGTTGTTTTCCTAGCCTTTTCCTAAATGACTTCAAAGAAATTGGAAATTTATTGAACATCTCCCTTGGTAAGTTATTCCAATCACTAACTCCCCTTCCTATAAATGAATATTTGCCCCAATTTCTCCTCTTGAATTCCAACTTTATCTTCATATTGTGATCTTTCCTACTTTTATAAACGCCACTCAAATTTATTCGTCTACTAATGTGATTCCACGCCATCTCTCCGCTGACAGCTCGGAACATACCACTTAGTCGAGCAGCTCGTCTTCTTTCTCCCAATTCTTCCCAGCCCAAACTTCGCAACATTTCTGTAACGCTACTCTTTTGTGAATATTGTGTGGTTTTGGTAAAATATAGATCGCACCTTTAAAAGGCTTGGATATTGTAAATTTTGGAAAATAGTCTTCTAGAGAGTAGGTGTCGATCAAAATGCTCCGTGCAAGTGTAGTATATTGTGGAGCTCAGTCTCCTTGAGGATTTATTGAAGGGAGCAGTCGTGCTGTTGTAAAATTTGTAACTAGGGGGCTTCAAGCTCATTTTGTAAATCGTTGTTGTTCTAGATTTTTCTAAAATTGTTTCTTAAGCTCATGAGGTGACTTGGTCTAGTCCATTGTTTTTCGTGTAAAGTTCAAAATCTGAAAGGAAAGAGAAAAAGAGAAGAAATAAAATTCCAAATTTTATTTTAAATTAAAATTTGATCTTCACTCTATTCACCCATTCATGCCCGCACCTTCTTACACCTCTATACTTCACAGTATTCCTGTAAAATATATATATAATGACATGAAAATATTAAAATCAATTGAAAATCGGATTACTCTTAAAGTAAAAACCAGATTTGAATTCAGCATTACAATATCTATAAGAATCACACATATTTCCTCCAGCAATAGGACGTTTCTTCTTTTGTAGAACAGTGTTATCATATCCGTTGTATGCATGTCTAAATAATGCTTTAATTTAATGTGACAATTTTTTCGTACATGTTTTAACTTCCATCATTCTACTCGAAACTTATGCATTGATGGGTTCACTTTACCTGTTCTTCTTGAGTTCACAACTTGAAATTCAGTCCTGCAGGTAATACCGTTTCACTTTTCTTATTTCTTTTCTGCATAACCAGTATTTTTATGCACTTAACAGGACAAACCTTTAACTATCTCTTAATTTCCTTCATATTTTCCCATAAAGCCGACAAGTTACTTAAAACCTCTTATAAAGAACGTCGTCCTTTCGGGATGTGCCGTGTGGGAGGGTGGGATCAGATGTTCCCTGTTTCCTTTATGAGTCTACCGTGCTGCTTGGTAAGAGTGGTTCGTATTTTCCAGGATAATGATTGTTGGAATCATAATCTACCTTTCTGGTATACACGAACAGAGGATATAAGAGATGACAATCATTCTTTTTTTTACCGTGTAAGTTGAAAACTCAGAGTATGAAAAAGCTGACTGCTTCATTTCACAGAAACTACTTGTCTCCTAATAACACAAAGATTCACAAAATGCATGTCACCGTTGCTCTGCTGATGAAGAGGAATCTTGTCGAGATATTTCCAGGGGGCATATAGGAAGAGAGACAGACATATAAAATGGAACCGAATGTAATATTGTACTCCTCATTTTAAAGTAAAGAGAGATATATTGAAAAATCAAATATACAGTCGCTACATGGTACTGACTTCTCTCAGAAAACTTAACATGTACATATAATGTTTGTTGTGGGTATCTACTAGGTTTGTATCTACATCGGAAGTGAATTAAATTTTAGGAATATTTAAAATTAAGTCGAATAAAATGTTAAATGCTAGGAACATACACTATCATGTACTCATTTTCTTGCTGCATATAATGCTTCGGGTCTAATTACAGTTTAATAATGTCTAAGTTTTGCATTTCGAGGGATATTCTTTTTGTTATATGTGTTTTGAGCGAGTCGGAAGGTTTTTTGAAACTTTTTGACAAGTGTTAAGACGGCGAACTTCTTAGAATTGTTGGACTCACCCCATTCACCAAGGTATTTGAATCTTTCCATTTTCAAGATTCTACCGTGGTTAGGCAGAAGATGTGGTGGAGCATGTAAGATTTTAGAAATGAAGTGGGTTTCGGTATAGGAGATTTTAAGGCCGATATTAACTTCGCATTCATAAGAGTAATTGATTTGTTGAGTAGTTAGTTGAGGAATGGAGTAAGCAGAAAGAGGTCATCTGCAAAAACAAGGTAATCACTATTGCTACCATTACGAGTTCGTCCTCTTTGTAGTCCATTAGAATTCCTTTAGATTGGAAAACAAGTCTCCATTCCAGATGACCCTCTCGAGAACACAGTTGAAACATAGTGGTGATAGTCCATCTCCAAATCGAACTGTTGTTTGGATTTGAAAGGCTTCAAAAATCTCAGATCAGAATTTCTCTTTGGATGACGTGCCAGTGGGTGTACTTTCAATGATCTGCCGTATCTTGTTGTCTAGGCCAAATTCTTGTAGAACTTGGAAAAGTGTCGTGCGGTCAATCGAGTCATACGCCTTCTGTGGAAATCTACAAAAGTCATGACAAATGGTCTGTATCTGTGTTTCAGGTAGGCGGTAATCATTTTTAAATCCTGTATCTGTTTTACGCAGGACCTGAATTTACGGAAACCGGCTTAGTATTTACCTATTTTTGAGTCAATTTGTTCTGCGGTTCTAGTGGGTAAAGATTTGGAGAGGATTTTATAAGTAACAGGAGAAAGAGAGATCCAATTTATGACATTTTGTACGAAGGGGAATAATCTGAACTGTGACCCATTTGGAGGGTATCTGTTGGATAGTTTGGATGAGGGGTTTTATCGTATTGTCATCCAATAATTTCTAGTACTCTGCGATCAGTGAGTCTTCACCACGAGCTTTATTATTTTTGAAACAGTGATTATCTCCCTAAGTTCAAAAATGTCTGACGGGGAAGAATCAGGGTTGGTTGGAACTGCGTTCAGGTAAGGGATAATAGTCGATTGTGATGGATCACAGCTGAGTAGAGACACGAAGTATTTTGCTAAGGTCTGACAGTTTTGTCCGTAATTGTGGGCGACCTGGTTAATGGTTGGGTCACGGAAACAAAGGTTTATGGGAGGGCGGGGGAAGGTGGTGTATTTGGCTAGGTTCCGTTTGAAAGTTTGGTAGAAATTTCTCGAATTATTCTTCTGAAAATTGGATTCAATGGTGGCCAGTTCGTTCTTATAAAAAGTTCTCCTGGTTTCCCTAATGATACGGGCGGTATTCTTGCGGAATTTCGGATATGCCCGCTGTGTCTTATGAGATTCACGAAGTAGCCAGACTTGCTGTCTGTCACTGAGGGCTACATCGCACTGTGAATTCCACCAAGGGTGTATGGGTTTCCTTGTTTGACGTGCAATTTTAAGAGCTGTATCACCAAGAGAACATTACAATTGTTCGAGGTCTGGTTGTGAAGGAGAGTAGATTTGCTCTAAGAATTCAGTTTGAGGTACTTTAAATTTCTAGGTGTCAGATCGAAGGATTCGTTGAGGTCGGTTATCCATGTGTTTCTCGGGATGAACTTGATGTTTATTTTGGAGAGGTAATGGTCAGAGTAGAGGTTGAAGCCTCCATAGTCTTAGCAATTGCTTTATGTCGGCATATTCTTCCCTCTACAAACTCTCCTCCGTTACCCAGGCTTTGGAGCGGCAACAGTACCATTAGGCTACTCAATCCATCCAATGGTACTGCAAGCGGAGTTGTTGTAATTATTTTTATTATTATTTTTGTTTGTTTTGTTTATATCCAACAAGTGTATTTATAATTACTATTACGTTGTCTGATCGAGTTGGACCATGTCTTTGTTCTATATAGCCTGCATTGTTTATAGGATGCCAACTTTTCGAATACATTACAGTATGTTGTATCAAGGTAAGTGTTCACCTAGAATCGAGTATGGAAACCTAATGAAATCAGACAACATATCCAATAACATAAAATCAATCAACCACTCACATCTTATCAAGTCTCTTAAACATTCACTAACCGGGCGAGTTGGCCGTGGGGTAGGGGCGCGCGGCTGTGAGCTTGCATCCGGGAAATAGTGGGTTCAAATCCCACTGTCGGCAGCCCTGAAGATGGTTTTCTGTGGTTTCCCATTTTCACACCAGCAAAGCTGGGGCTGTACCTTAATCAAGGCCACGGCCGCTTTCTTCCAACTCCTAGGCCTTTCCTATCCCATTGTCGCCATGAGACTTCTCCGGGCCCGTGCAACGTAAAGCCACTAGCAAAAAAAAAAAAAAAGCAGTCACTATTCAGAAGCAATTACCAACGAAGAACTAAAATTTGATGTATATTAAGTTTTATGCTTTTGTCTGCCATACGTCTAGGTTCAATTTATACATGACTAATGAGTCTTAAGCACATTACTGTGAATTTCAAGACCTCTGTATATGAGCAATATCCTGTTGTGACCTACAAAATAAGGAAATTAGAAACCAGACCGTTGAAGTTCCAATTCTAATATGGATTTATAATATTCAATTCGATCACAAGCCTTGGGTAATTCTGACTCTTGAAACTTCTTGTCTGATTAAAGGCTATCAGTTATTAATTCAAATTGGTAGACGTTTGTTATGTCCATGTAATTTTCCACCGGACGTGCATCAAATATTTTGCAGTGGGTTATAACTGTCAGGAACCCATTAAATTAGTGTCCAGCCGAAAACGCGGATACAGTCAGGCTCGTTCGTTTCCTCTCTCCGGTCGAAGACTTTAGTCGTATTAAATGTTACGAGCCAGACAATTGGTCTATCATTCGAGCGTTTACTCCATCCACTGAATGTGTCTATGTCTGTCTTACAGCTGACTGAAGCTCTTGTTCCAGCAGACACACAGAGGAGTGTAAGCCGTGACTGACATGCTGAGAATGTTAGAGGGGTTTTCTGTGAGGATGAGCACTGTTAATAATAATAATAATAATAATAATAATAATAATAATAATAATAATAATAATAATAATAATAATGATGATGATGATGATGATGATGATGATGATGATGATGATGATAATAATAATAATAAACATTGCTCACAATGTCCTTAATAAGCTCACTGATTGTCCAGAGTCTCGAATTATACTTCTTAATGTCATTCGCATAACTGGTCACTTGTGCATTCGGTTCATAGAATACAATGTTCCTGCATAACTTGAAATAAAATCCGTGAGGAGCCAATCTCGTTGCGACTTGCCTCAATTGGTAGTTACCATGCTAACTAGCTCAGACGGTTGAGGCGCTAGTCTTCTGACCCCAACTTGGCAGGCTCAATCCTGGCTCAGTCCGGTGGTATTTGAAGGTGCTCAAATATGTCAGCCTCGTGTCGGTAGATTTACTGGCACGTGAAAGAACACCTGCGGGACTAAATTCCGGCACCTGGGCGTCTCCGGAAACTGTAAACGTAGTTATTGGGACGTAAAGCCAATAACATTATTATTATTATTATTATTAATATTATTTTTGTTGTGTCTATCTCCAGTCAGTCATGACGTCAGTTGAGTAGAAATCCTTCTAAATATCCCTTTTAATTTTCTCGTAGTTTGTGCAACACGCAAGAGCCTGTCGTATACGTCTCTAGCTGGTAACGTAACTCCGCTTCGTAGATCCTCGATCACAAAGGTTTCCCTCGCAAGTTCGTAAACAAGCCGCAATTTTGAAGACTTTGAAACACCCGCAGCTCGTTTTAGGTATCTTAACTTTATATTTTGTTCCTCTAAATATTTGAAGCTCAGGAATTCTCCTACAATCTCGAGCCCAAATACTAACATTGGTAACACTTTCACTCTAAAGAACTTGCACCGTTAATGATGCATAGTGATATATAGCTGTCCTCAAGTCCAGTCAGTTTCATAAATACCGAAAATAATTCCAGTTACTGTAGTTACTCGGTCGCATTCTACAGTGAGGCAGCAATCAAGTCCTCATCCGGTGTGGTAATTTTCAAGTATGTAACAGTTTTCCTGATCATTATATTAATCTTTGCGTGGCATTCATTAAAGTGTAGGCTCGGAGGAGGGAATATGGTAAGGTTATGTTTCTTTTTGAAGTCTTCTTCGATCAATGCTAACTGACTTTCTTCGAAATTCAATTTCACACTATGCATGATTTTTGTGTTGTACTTTCTCGAGTTCCGGAAGTTCCTGCAATGATGTTGATTCGTCTCCGAGCTCCATTTGCGCCAAGTTCTACTGCTGCATTGTATTCACTAGTCCACAAGGCATGTTTAATCAGTGTTTAAAGAAGGAAATCTCCCTGGACGTTTCGAAAATGATCTTCCTGAAGTTGCCTAAAATTATCCGGATTTAAATGCTCCAGCTACTATGTAACTCTCTGTTGGATCTCAGCTTTTCTGTGTCAAGTCTTTCTGATCTTTTGTGGCCGGGCCTGTTCGGTTCCTCGAAACGAATTAACTTTTATCTAGGGGAAATGAAATGAAATGTCGTATGGCTTTTAGTGCCGGGATATCCCAGGACGGGTTCGGCTCGCCAGGTGCAGGTCTTTCTATTGGACACCCGTAAGCGACCTGCGCGTCGTGATGAGGATGGAATGATGATGAAGACAACACATACACCCAGCCCCCGTGCCATTGGAATTAACCAATTAGGGTTAAAATCCCCGACCCGGCCGGGAATCGAACCCGGGACCCTCTGAACCGAAGGCCAGTACGCTGAACGTTCAGCCAACGAGTCGGACTATCTAGGGGAGATAATGGCCCGATTCGAGGTTGGCGCCTCCCAGAACTTACATGATCCGGATTTCCGTTATGCTTTCCTTACAACAGCAACATGATAAGTTTTGATTTCACCGAGTTTGGGTTTCGGGGAAGACAATGTCTTCTGTTTCTCTGAGCAAGTATTTGAAAGCTGTCGATTTGAGAATCAGGTTGTAGGCATTACAGAATTCAACGAGTCTTTCTCAGCTCTCGTTGGTTCTTTGGCAGACTGGATAGTTTCCTACAATACTTCGAATTTTCTTTGTGCAGGTCGATGGTATATGTACCGAGAATCTGAGGAAGAACGCCTTTGAAATCTTCCAAGCATTTATCTGTTATTTAATTCTTTCTCGCTTGGTTGATCAACGCATGCAAGTTTACTAGAGTGTAGATTTTGTTTTCGTATTATAATAAAAGGTTCTAAAGTTGAATGTTCGAAGAGTTGAAATTGTGACAGATTAGAATTTCCTTGCTGACGACAAATCTTTTACCCAGGTAGGAGATAGTTTTCATTACACGTTTGCCTATTTTGCCTTTCAGGATCCTGTAGCCCTATGACTGAAATATGTATTCGTCTGTCAATATCGCCTTGTTTATAGCCACCGCGAATATAAGTTCATTTTGGGAGATAATTTCAAGGGGGCGTTTCAGTTTTACAACCCTCGTAAAGTAGACCACGTTAAATGTAGCAAGGAAGTTCCATTGTATGTGTTGTCCTTACCAGGAGCTTTGACATCTCAAAATACACAGTACAAAAAAATTAGGGGAACGTGTTTTTGAACGTATGCCATGCTCCACAAAACAATACCTCACACCCAGGTATATTACCAACTAAACATTTCTTCTTTACCGTTGAAGTATACAAAAGGACACCGATGGATTCGAGATCATTTTTAGAACACAAACGGAAATGTCGAAATAGGGGCGAAAAGGAAGTGATAAGTCTTCCAGGATGGATTGTTATCAAAGTTGCAGTGCTTCAGTATATTTTATATCCTCCACGAGCATTTATCACAGTTTGGCACCTACGTCGCATGCTCCGTATAAGTCGACGGAGGTTACGTTGCGGTATAAGGTCCCATTCTGCAATGAGAGCCTGTTCGATGTCTTGGAGAGTCTGTGCTGGAACAGGACGCCCACGAACAATTCTGTCAAGCCTATCCTACAAATTCTCGATGGGATTAAGGTCGAAACTCACTGCTGGCCTTTCCATCTCTTGAATGTCCAGTTCTCGTAAGACAGGTCTGGTAATGCGCACTACATGAGCCCTGGCATTGTGGTGCATGAGTACGAATTCAGGGCCAATACCGTATGCAACAACCAACACATGCTGTAGCAGTATCTGCTCGACGTACCCCGCAGCGGTAAGATTGCCACAGACGACGACAAGATCCGTACGGTCATCATTACTGATGCCACTCCACACCATCACTGAATGTTGTCCGAATCGGTCACCTTCCTGGACAACATTTTGCATATACTGCTCACCACGGCGTCTACATGCACGTTGACGTCCATAACGCTGTGTCAGGGGAAATCTGGACTCATCTGTGAACGACACAGGTCTCCATTAGCGAAATTGCCAGTTGACGTGGGTTCGAGCAAACAACAGGCGAGCTGCACGATGTTGCTGAGTTAAACGGGGCACTCTATCAGGACGTCTGGATCGTAAGGACACTTCTCGTAACATGTTCATTATTGTCTGGTCAGACACCGTGACTCCAGTGACCCTCCTGAAGTCTTGTTGCAGTTCCCTGGCAGTTGCTGAACGACGCCGCAACACACAGATGGTCAGATATAGGTCATCCTGTGGGGTTGTCGTGCGTCTACGACCTTGCACAACCCTCCTTGTGAACTGGCCTGTCTCAATGTAGCGATTCCACGAGCGGTGAATAACTGACGGAGAGACATCGAGATCCACAGCAACACGACAAAAAGTCCACCGTTCCTGGATCAAAGTGACGGCCATTGCGACATAAACCTCGTTAAAATGTCTCAGGGGATGTGCTGGTTAGCGTATAACGTGCTGAGATGACCGCAGTAGTCCGTGTACCTCTCAATGACACACAGACAACTTCGATCTGACATACCCTGAGTAGCTAAGGTCTCACGGTATGCTGTACGATTATTGGAACCCCATCTACCAAATTAATGTTCACATACCAGACGTTACAACACATGTTCCCTTAATATCTTTGAACTGTGTATGTCACTTCAGACTTTCTAGAATCCGAATACCCACATGTATTGCTCTGAGCGAAAATGGAATATTACCATCAGGGGCAGTATTTTCCACGGATCTCTTTTTATGCTATTAATAGTTGAATGAAATTTTAAACATCATGCGTAGAATATTCTTCTGTGCAGTGAAACAAAACGAACATATACATGTAAAATTGCATTCGTAATGCTTTAGTATATGATCTACTCGCTTCTTTATTAAGGTAATTTCCAGTTTTTCCAAGTTCTGGCGTTTTTATTAATATTGAATCACTTTTCACGATTTTTCAATTATTACTATTACTTTATTATTTTATTCCAATAGACAATTTTTATTTGTCCCAACGGTATTTAAAATTCAGAAAGAGGTGAACCAAATCTGTAGCCTGTACTGTACATATAGGAATTAAATGACGTGTGTCTGTTTGTCTACTTTCCGAAACATCACGTCTACACTGCTGGTGGGAATTATATGAAATTTTTCACAAAAATCCTCAGGGAATCTGTCATGTGTTTCATTTCTAAGTGTAGACCTAAAAAAAAAATATTTGCGTAAAATCGTATTATAGCTTACTCCTAGACAAGCTACCATTTTAATGTCAGCATAGCAATGACACAAGTTTATTGACCCAATCGCTTCAGGTTTAATAATCTCGCACACTCACTTAGAAATCAGATTCAAATCGCTCCCAGCAACACGGGTAAGCCAACCGGTCAGAACTACTGTGGATCCCTCTGAAATAAATTCCATAAATAGAACAACAAGCAGAATTTTCATGCAGAGTTTTCAGTGAACTATTCAAAATAATTTTACTCGCCAAAAATGACGTCAGAACGATGTTGTGTGATAAATATCAAAAACGTTCGAGAATATTTAGAGGTACTTCATACTTTATGGGATCTCAATTCATTTATCTTTGCTCCAATATAATTGGATGCAAGGCTAACGAACCTGAGACATCAGAATGTAGAGAGCAAAGTAGGCCCTAATTTCATCCTCATTAGAGTCAAAACCACTTGTTATCGTCTATTCGTTATTTCTTATCTCCATTCCGATAATTTTTCTGTTGAGTAAATATTGGTTTCCCGTGCAATATGGGAAAGCAACGGGTCCATGAACTCCAAAACCTGACGACTCCGATACAGACTTATCTAAATATTTGCCCCTAATTTCTGCTGACATCACTGTAAAGACTTTAAAGTGATGAATAATTAGTTGGTTATCACTATTACTAGCCAACACCACTTTGCTTTCGCACGCGGGGCTTCGGGTACGATTTCACAGTCGCTCGTATCGGATGAACTGTCACTTGAACTTAAAATCTCTTCTTCAGTATTATCATAATCGTCATCCCTGTCCTCCGAATTACTGTCTTAAACAATTGCGATTAACCCAGCAATAGCATTGCTGTCACTAGCTTTTACTACGCCGGAACCATGGCTAGGGCCCTGACTGACACCTGGCGAAATTTTTGTACTTTCAGACATTGTTGCCAACTCACGAACACAAAAATAGCTAAACTGTGTTGAAAATAAAGCTAGAAGCGGTTAAAATTACAGACTGAAATAGTTTAAAGAAAGCCTAGACGAACTCACTCGATTCTTGAAAATTATGGTCTCCTCATCCTACTCATAGTTTCCAACAGCACTACTAGAAGTAGCAGAAGATACAGTACCAGTTTGTATGAATGGCAGCAGCTATTGCTTCTTCTAGGGCCAAAATGTACAAGCAGAATGGCATCTAATGTTTGTGTCATAATTCTCTTTCTTGGTTTCGATTTTGTAACATTAACGTGACCAAAGACATGTTCTACATCAGCATTTAAATGTGTCAGTCTTAATAAAGGATATGCCAAGAATACAAGTTCTTGATGGGGATTTTCTTCACTATCACCTATCTCTACTCAAAAATTTATTGTATTCAAGTATTTTGCTATTTGGTGTAAGTAATATTTTTCCATTTAGTTACCAGTAAGTCTATATTAACTGAATCAATACCAAGGTCACGTCCGATATAAATTATTGAAGTATTGAAGGTTTCACTACTTTCAGGGTTTCCTCCTCCTCAACAACAACAACAACAACAAAATGCTTGTCATTTGTGTAGTATTTATATTGTGTGGAAGGCGTAACCACAGTTCATCGGTCAATTTTACAGTAACATTTGTTCATCTTGGCGTATGTCCGACTCGTTGGCTGAATGGTCAGCGTACTGGCCTTCGGTTCAGAGGGCCCCGGGTTCGATTCCCGGCCGGTTCGGGGGTTTTAACTTCCATTGATTAATTCCAATGGCTCGGAGGCTGGGTGTTTGTGCTGGCCCCAACATCCCTCCACCACAATAACACGCAGTTACCTACACATGGCAGATGCCGCCCACCCTCATCGGAGGGTATATCTTACAAGGGCTGCACTCGGCTAGAAATAGCCACACGAAATTATAAATTATTATCTTGGCGTATGTTAAACCCAATTTCAGTTATGACTGATACTATGCCTGGTAACCTGCGAGCAGAGCACAAAATTCTGACACAGAAATGTCTAGTTTTTCTATTTGACCATGCGCCTCACGTACGCTTAATGAGCTTGTCGTGTAGAAGTGTGTTATTCGCTGTCGCAGACTGGTGAAGGGATCGGTAGCTCTTTCAAAGGTTATCACGTTGTGCATGTGATATTTGATATTTTCACGCTATCAAAATGAAAAATATCTTTGAATCGTAGAAAAGTATTAAAATGGAAGAAAGCCAAAACTTCTCACGTAATGGAAATTTGCAGATAAAAATGTAGCTAATAGCTAAACTCAATATTTTGTAGCAAATTAATTTTCAAAGTAGCTAGAACTAGCTATATAATTGCTAAATTGGCAACACTGCTTTTAGAGGCTACAATTGGGCAATAAATAATGTACAAGTCCTTAGAAGGAAAGCTCTAAACAGGCCACATTCCTGTTCTATTCACGGAAGTTCGCAAAAGGGAAATCATTGCCGGGGTGGTCAAAATATAAGCTAGTACACACGACACGGCGCGGCGCGTGAATGTGTCTTCTAGTGCTGGGGACGGAGCGGAGCGGAGCGGAGCGGAGCGGAGCGGAGCAGTTGTTGTGACGTCATCACCCGGTAGTACCGAGTGAACTACCGAGTGAATGTCCTGACGCGGGACGTTTAAACACGTTATAGGTATGGCACTGCGAAGGTATTGCATTCCCCTATTAATACCCTTCTCTCACAACGTAACAACTGTAAATAACTGCATATATATTCACTATAATTGTTATATACGTAACTGCTAGGGAGTAGGAGGCAGTATATGGAATAAATGTTAGTAACTCGTATAGTTAACTCATTCGAATAGTGAAACAAAGTATGGCGCATACTTACCGAAAGGGTTTGTATACAAGGGGATTAGAAGTTAACAGAAAAGTAATGTATTAACAATTATTTCGTAAGTTCATGTGATACGGTACACTGTTAATGAGAAGAATAACCTGGATATAAAGAATCTTATCAGAATATAATGAAAAACACTGACATAATTTCATCTACAGGATGACAAAAGTAATTACGTAAATGAACGTTGACTGAAATGTCCTTCTTTGCAAATGTGATTACAAAACATATCTGACAACATACTACTACACGTTCCAATGCCATACAGCTATCAGTAGAATGCTTCTATAAATACAGTTATTATATTATATTATATTATATTATATTATATTATATTATATTATATTATATTATATTATATTATATTATATTATATTATATTATATTATATTATATTTGATGTGCCACCACCCGTCGCGTATGTGCGGCCACAAAATTTGCATTTTGCGTGTTTCCTATTATCAGTGATGTCAAAAAATTGCCAGGCATCGGACGGTTTTCGTGGCATTTGTGGAACAACGTTCTGTAAAAATTTCTTTAAATTCCTTTAAATGTTCTAAAAATATAACTACTATCTACGAATATGTTTAAATATCACACTAACACCACAAATGTAATCTAACAGACTTTACATTATCTACAAAACATAACAAGCGTAGAAAATATATACGTACATTCGAAACACACAGATTGAATACAGGTACTTTCGTACCGGTACGTGTGTTGTGCGCTACACCAAAGAGAATAAGTAGCGCTACACTGTGCTCAGGTCCTCCGCGAGTACTCGCAGTTGTAAGCGGAGGGGATCGGTGGTGCGCTCTACCGCTACAACCGGATTACTCATCGGTATTACTCGCTCCGTCCCCACCTCTAGTGTCTTCATTTGAGTTGAAGGCCTGGTCAATGCTCGCGTGAACGTCACGTCAGATGAGTCGAGTGGGTTTATACGAAGGTGATGGCTGACATATTGATTGTAGTATAGCTTACTCCCAGACCATGTACCAGGATTACGTGAGAATAACAGTTCATCTTTTAAGGGTATGGTACCATGAATATTTATATTGCACACACAGAAAAACAGATATAAAGAAACATTTTTCTCAAGTTTGCAATCACAGTTCGACATCAAGTTGTGATAGCATTGTCTTCATACGTGATGTTGTTCAGGTCTTCTGTCTTGTCTCTGAAAGCACGGTGAGGGCATTTACAAGTAATATGGTCCACCGTCTGCCTTTATTCTCCTCTTCCATCTTCATTTGAAAAGAGTCGTACTACATCTTCCATGAACAGTCCTCACCCAGTTCATTGTCCGGCTGAGAAGACTGAATCCAGCAGCTCACTCACTATGAAGCGATGCTAGCAGGAATTGCTGTTGCCACTGGTTTTTCTAGGTATCTGATATGTCGAAAGAGCCTTTATATTAAATGCAGTATTTTGATAGAGGTCACTGATGTGTCTGTAGGAATACTGTAGGAAAACGAGGGTTGTTTTCTGTTTTCTTCCAGACGTTCGACAGTGATTGGAGGCATATTAAAGAGGGTGAAGGTATGTTACTCAAAGCAGGTAGCCAATGTATATTCACGAGCCGAATGCAACCTATTATGATACGCATTGTCTGATACATCTGGATGTCTACCAATTTATTTTGAGCGCTTTTAAGCTAATTTGAGCAGCAGTATTCAGCATAGCAGTGGCAAGGTTATGAATATGAAAGGCATAGCCGAAGTATTGATTGCCTGCGGTTGCTGAGAGTATGAAAGTACGTCGGCCTGTGTAGATATTTACTGTACCAGAACTACTTTGTAGTACTGGAACGAGAGCTCCAGAATTTATAAGAGATAGTCTGGAGGTCGAGTTGCATCTATTTTGACTATTTATTTAATAACTACAAAATTTAGTAAGTTGTGACAGAAAACGATCATAAATATAAAACGAATTAAATACATGGGTATTCCTAACATATACAGAGAACATCTTCAACACGGAAATATACTGTTTTACTTTAAAATTTTAACTCTTTGGGCTTCAGTCTCCTAATAACTCGACTGTAGGCTTCAATAAACTAACACAGTTACGTACCGTTGATGGTGTGGTCTGTGGTCAAAAATAATATTAATGATGTTTCAATGCACTATACTCATGATTTAATTTAAAAGTAAGTGCACGTAGTTGCGATAATTCGACAGTGACAGTATGAAAACCAATAAACTCTGGCGATAGACATCTGTTGATTGGTTGAAGTTCCTGATATTCTGGAGCCATCGAAATCTACAGAAGTATATCGGACGGTAGACCGCTGGCCTTCTGAGCCCAACTTAACAGGTTCGATCCTGGCACAGGCCGGTGGTATTTGAAGTTGCTCAAATACGTCAGCCTCGTTTTGGTAAAATTACTGGAACGTCAAGGAACTCCTGCGGGACAAAATTCCTGCACCTCGGCGTTTTCAAAAACCGTAAAAGTAGTTAGTGGGATGTAAATTTAATGTAGGCCTATGTTCAGTCTTCAGCCCTAAGGCTGGTTGGATCCTCAACAGCTCCGCCGCCAGCTGTCATAGATGGCCTAGACATCACTGAAGAGGCGTACTAGGGAAATGAGGAGTGAGGTAGTTTCCCGTTGCTTTCCTCACCGAGCCAGAAGTTGCTATTACATATCAATCTGCCAAGCTCACTGAAATGCATGCACCAACCAACCCTATGAGCAACATTTTCACACCATTCATAGCAGGGACTGGCTGCAGAAGGAATGGTCCCTCATACCTCAGTCACTTTCATATTGTCAAGGCCAAGTATGAGAGAGACAGATCAATGAAAGTAACAAAATTACTCTAGCCCAAACCAGAAACATAGTGCACTGTAAATACTAGGTCCTGCCAGCAAAGGCAAGTAAATTCAATAACACTGTTAAATCTACAGAGGATGGGAACTGACATCAGAAGGTCAAATAGAAAACGTGAAATGAGAGGTAAGTGATGCGTGTTAATAGGGAAATACTGTAGTTTCACTTTTCACCTCAACACCAAAGGATTGAAACACACATCTTACCAGTTTGGAGCCTAGTAGTAATAATTAAGGAATCGTCCTAAATGAGGATATGAGTTGCCGAACACGACATGTCTCATTTGGAGTTAAACTTTGGAAATACACCATTAAAATTAAAACAGTGGGTGCTGTATGCAAAAGAGTTAGATATTAGAGCCGGAATAATCTTATAATAATCAACATGATTATTTCGTATTTTGTAATTTAGAACGCAGCCAATCCTATTGAGACTTATGTGATAGAAATAATTCCCAGAAAGTTCCAATGGTAAGAAATGTTGCAGATAACAAAGAGAGAGTGCAGTTTTGCCAGTTTACCTTCACAGTTTTATTGATGTGAAGGAAGACTGTGTCATTACTCACTCCTCAGGATTAATAGCTCAAATTTGCGACCACTGCCAAGAGCACCATTTTACAGGGGATAAAGAGTATCAAACCATTTCACCTCTTGCTAGCATGATGCGTTTGTTCAATATCTGCTGAAAAGAACGAATTCAAGAGCTCGGACGACCCCGATGCTCTATAATAATAAAAAGTATATTTTGACGAACAGGAGATTGTGTTTCAGTCACATGTTCCAAATTGCATATACAGCCTGATGCCACCGACCGTAGGAGGCAAGATAGATGGGAAACATGGTGGATAAGGTTATCTGGGCGCAGAAACCCTGATGGATATCATTTTTCAATAATTGGCTTCATGTCGCAGCAACCAAGACAGATCATAATGGTGACGGTGTCATAGGAAAGGACTAAGGGTGGGAAGAAAGCGGCCGTAGCCATTTGTCTGGTGTGAAAATGGGGAACCACAGTAAACCATCATCAGAACATCCAATGGTGGGTTTCGAACCCACTATCTTCAGAATGCAAGCTGACCAAACACCATAGCCACTTGCTCGGTACCTCTGAGAGAGGTTCGAAATCTACGGTAGTGCAACCGTAATATGAGAGGTGCAAAATAAGAACAACTGATACAAGTTGGTCAGCAAACTTCTGTGGGGAAAATAAGAAGGCATGGTCGTGGTGATTATTATTTCAAAGGGAAGTACAACTGGGGGCAACCATCCTCCATCAAAGCTAGTCAGAAAGGAAAATGAAGAAGCCTGACACTCCGAAGGATGGAGTTATCGGCGAAGGAACGGGAAGGGCCACGAAGGGCGTGAAAATTAGTCTGGGTCTCCCAGGCTTTGGAAACATAATACCATCGGGGTCGGAAAAGAACAAAATTTGACCAAGGGAGGTCACATAAGGTATATGAAAGCGAGGAGATTGGCACAAATAAGTGGAAACAATGACACACTCACCTAGGGGAACCATGGTTGCGAATCAACTCTCAAAGTTGAGAGCCTCTTCTTCCCTTTTCAGTATCGGTAATAGTCTCCCTCAAGTATATCTTGGTATTCGCTCGTGGTTCTCCATCTTCTCACAGCTGTGTTCATTAATTTCCATTTTGTATTCAGGCATAATTTTAAATCTTTTATCAGATGAGATATCGAAAGTTTAATTTCACATTTCGGACTGGTCCCTTGAGAGTAGTATCATCTAATGTTCGTTCAGAAGACTAGGATTTTCCAAATGCACATTTGTTCAGTAATGTACTCGGTTAAAAGGCTCACTTTTACCTCCTCTATGTGTATGAGATATTAAATAACTAGCTGAGCGAGGGAAATTCTATATTTACGTTCCGGTCGTCAACAAATATTTGCTTAACGAGGCGGATACAAATTGAATATCACCGATATGTACGCGTTACTGAAGTTCCCTCTCGGGTGTGTTTTCTGTTCAGCCTGCTTCGCTACGAACTTGACAAGTTCAAATAATGTATTAAATATAGACAATTATCAGGAATATGAATGACAAATAGCTAATACTGATTTAGTTAAACTAGTACAGTTCACTGATCTAATTTGAATTGAGTTTTAATGTGGCTGTAAATAGGGGATTTGTCGTGAGGTGTATATCATATATAGTTCACTTCCATTTAAGTACAAATGTGTTAAACGAGATACTTCATGATAATAATAATAATAATAATAATAATAATAATAATAATACAAGTACAAAAATGACCAAATTGCAAAAAATATTCATCAGAAATTAAGAAGACAAAATAACCTAATCCATTGCGCTACAGAATATTGGAAGCACAAAACCCAATCAGCCTTAGAAAGTGAAAATTACAAACTGTACTGGAATAGAAGTGTCAACACTGATAAGAATATTACCTGCAATAGACCAGATATAACTTTTGTAGATGAAAGCAAGAAAATCTGCTTCATAATTGGCATAGACTGCCCCAATCCTCAAAACATCCAATCAACACATGCAGAGAAGATATCCAAGTAGACAGATCTTGCCACAGAAATAAAGACATGTGGAAACTGAGCAATATTATCATAATTTCAGTAGTGATTGGAGGTACTGATATGATACCAAAGACACTCCACAGGAGCATTGAAGCACTTAATCTTCATCCATATAAAGTGTTGTCTAGGTCTAGCGAAGACTATGTAAGAATTTGAATTTCTAGTCCCGCTCTCAACGATATGAGATTTCTTTTTGTTTTTATATGCAAAAAGGGACGGAAATTAAAGGAGAGTACGAAGCGGAAATGGCGTTCGATCGCAGATGACAAGATCTCCTTGACGTTAGCTGTCTCATCTTATAAGAGTTAGCTTATCTCACGGGATATCTCTGCGCTCACTGCTGGCTGAAGGACGACTTTCATGTAAAGTCCCGTCCTCCGACTTAAGTCTGCCATTTGTATTTCATCACCAATTGATCGACGTGAAGGATTTCCGATAAAATTTCACTTGGACAAACTATGAAAGACGTTGGAGACAATCATCAACAAATTATCCCTTAAATGCATGTGATCTAGGTTGATATTTATAAATATTATAGAAAGGAAAAATTATATGTCAATAGTTTAAAGAGATGCCTTTGCTTTCGAGATGCAGTGTTTACAGTGCGCTATGTCTTCTTGTATGGGATAGAATAAATTTGTTACTTTCAATGGCCTGTCTTAGTCTCATCCTTGGCTTTGACAATATGAAAGTGACTGAGGTACGAGTGATGCTAGTAATGCCATTCCTTATGCAGCCAGTCCCTGTTATGAATGGTGTGAAAATATCGCTCGTAGGGTCGCTTGGTGCATGCATTTCAGTGGGCTTGGAAAACTGATCTGTAATGGCAACTTCTGATTCGGTGAGGAAAGCAACGAGAAACTACCTCAGTCCTCATTTCCCTAGTACGTCTCTTCAGTGACGCCTTGGCCACCTATGGCAGCTAGTGGTAGAACTGTGGAGGAGCAAACCAGCTTTCGGGCTGAATATCCAACATACATACATACAGTTTAAAGAGCAAAGAGGTCAAAAAATATTTTCATGTTTCATATATGTGGCATCATAGACACCCATTCATTTCACAATCGATATATTACTTCTTTTTCTCCCCAACGTTGATGGTTAGTGGGCAGCACTGTCATCCTATCCAATGCTAACTTCTTTAGGCCAGGGATCCATTGGCACAGGTTTCATAAAGAGTATTGTACTGGTTTAAAATAAGAAGCATGCTTTTCACAGATTGCGGCTGCATGGCAGTATTTTACTGTTACAGGACGAATGGTGGCAGCAGTTTCAAGGTCGTACTGCCGAAAATGGGCCGGGTTCCATTTTCTTTGCAGCAGTTTACTACAAACCACGCTGTTGATCTCTACGCTTTGCATTCCTCCTCAGTTGTGTTGTATTTGGCTGCTTTGTTTGTTAAAATGGAGCTTGATATTGAGTAATAAGACGAGAAATTTCAGGTTCTTTATAATCCTGTGAATGATCGTTATAAGAACAGGAGTGTGAAAATTGAATCCTGAAAGAAAATTATGCCTTAGTTACACATTTACTGTACGTACAGCACAATGAACAGTTTGATAATGAATATGCATTGATTCATTGTTTGTCACGACTGATGTTTGTAGCTAAGAGTGTAGTATCTGTTGCTCCTGCCGTACCTACAAGCAGCCGCGACTTCTCGTCAGACGCAGGTAGTATCTACGTGACCCCAACCAAGCAGTTCGGTGGAAGTATTCTATTCACGTTCTGTAATAGTAGAATTACTCCTCATGTATGACTGTAATTTAATTATCGTATGAGACGTTACTAATACACGTTGTAAGTCGAATGTAATTTTCAATCTTATTTATAAGTCAAGACTAAATTAAAAACATCTTCTAAATGTTAAAAAAAAGTACGAGTTCGACGTAATTTTGAACTGACTGCAAGCTGAAACTCCAGTTTGTTTTTTAATAGTAGACTTATTATAGGGCGAGTAATGTAATGTTTTAAAGAGCTCTCCGTTCCGGTTCTCGGTCAGTGATAATGGAAGAGTAGTTAAACACATTCTTCCGCTTCCATTACTTTGCCTTCCTCATGAATTACAGCGGATGATATTGAAAGCTCGGCGTAATGTTCTGGACTCATGGCCATTGGCATATTAAACCAATTAAGAGCGACATAGCTATTATATGAGATGTCAAGAGAAATCCCCGCTTGGTGAAGTGCTAGATAACTAGTTCTTGTGATGGGGTGCAGAACACACACTCTTTTAGAGCTTGTGTAGTTAATTAGGGCACATGGAGAAGGGTCCGGTTATAGGAGTGAAGCTTTCTCGTCCATTTAATCCTAGAAATTCCTCTATTCCCTGTTGGTGATCATTGCTCTTACAGGAACACTACTCCACGAGAACTGTTTGAACCATTCGTAGACAATAAAGTACTAGAACTGATTCTGTCAGAGAGTAAGAAATTCGCGGCCTTCAAAAATCAACCAGATCCTGCGGAAATAAAATCTTATACAGTAATTTTATTTCTGACGGGCTACAATAAATACTATTGGGATCCAGGTAATGGCATGAGAAATGTTGGTCTTCACGAATCCATGCGTAGAAATAGATTGGTAAAATTCTTGGCAGTACTCCACTTTGTAGATAACAATTAAAAAGTTAGCACAGTAGGTTGATAGATTAACCTGCCCGTCTTCCTGGACAACGGATAACCATGATAAATTAGTTCTTGAGGGTAACCTTGTGTAATAATCAGTTTTGTTTCAATTAACTATTAAACTCAAATAAGAACTTCATATCTGTAATATTGTTTCGTGTTCGTACAACAGAGTGCATTACTGTTCGTACAGTCATCAATTCCACATTGCCCATCGATTTTAGAGACACTTGTGCCCAGTGAACTTAGAAATCGATATAACTGCCTAGTTTTGTTGTCTACTGTATGTAAGTTACTTTCTCATTACATGGGTGATTCGATTAGTTACTCTACGTATTCATGTTGGGGATCATTCAATGTGATATTATTTTTTCCACTTGTTTAACGTCATATTAACACATCGAAGGTTTTCGGCGACGGGGGAGTCAGAAAGGGCTAGAATTGGGATGGTAGAAGCCATGGCCTTAATTAAGGTACAACCCTAACGTTTTTTCTGGTGGCAAACTACGAAAACCATCTTCATGGCTGCCGATGGTGGGATTCGAACCCACTATCTCCCGAATGAAAGCTCACAGCTGCGCCACCCAAACCGCTCAGCCAGCTCGCTCGATCATTGTGATTTAAATAATCCCCTGGACTTGAAGAAGAAACGCAAGCATATGCATAATTGCTGGTGTCAGGAACAGAAAGTGGACCTTCAATATGCGGCTCGTTCAGCTACCAACGGCCATTACTACCTCCAAGCAATCGCGTTGATTACTATGACATTCATGTGACATACCTCAATGATAGAAAACGACACAAAACAACGTAAGTGTCAGAAAGTTATACTGATCTAGTAAAAAGGAATGTACCTTTGCGGATTAGTAACTATGGCAGGATATTTATTATCATACGATAGTGGTAATTTCCATACAATATATTCAAGGTAGTTAGAGTAAGAGGTAGGGATCACGCGCAGGTCTCCCTACCACGCTTGGCCGTCGATGACGTCAACGTGAACCCTCAGCGCCTTGTCTTCTGTATGAGATAGGCAATACACTGCTGTAAGCTATTCTGTTTTAGCCACAAGTTAGAGATAAGAGAACTTCATTGATATTTTAACATCACATAAGAAAATGAATTCCACTTCACTATTACAGTAGAGTAATAATAGGAGATCAAATACAGTGTGAATCCAGCAGCGTTTCTGAAGTATTTCGATCTGTATAAAAGGTTGTAACAATGCTAAGACTGTGATCGCAGTGGAATGGCCATTCCATATGTTCATGTTCTCAACACCTATGATAACAATAACAAGGGGCTCTAATTGTTACAGACTCGAACATTAAAGCTTGATGACTGCAAGAAATATGTCCGTTGTTACAAGCAGTATTGGGAAACTATATAGGCCTACACTGTCAACAACACAAACAGCAAATGTTAGGAAACTGTCCACAACACAAACAGTACAGTAAATGTTCTCCTCCAAGTGCCAGGAAATAACAAATTCCACGTTAACATTAGATAGGCCATATTAATGAGCCTGTATATTAACATTCTAAACACTGGTTTCATATACAACATTTATAAATTGCCTTTCATATAAAAAATAACAGGTATGTTATACACAAAGAATAATGCTGATATTAAAAAAAAATCAAACACACTTATCCATAGCATAAGTGGAATTTCTTTACTTTTCTTCTTTCTTTGTCGGTGTTGTATTAACTGAAACTCGGTCTCTTCAATGTCTGAAATCGTAATACTGAATGTCTGTTCGAATAAAAGAACGGCTTCTCACGAAGCAACTTGCAAGCTCATAAATTTCGGGGAATTTCTTTTTCAGGATATCCATAGGGTTTGTGATGATCTTAGAACCCTCTTTCAGTTCTTTCCCGTGGTAAAATTAAAACTACCGAGCTCGATAGCTATAGTCGCTTAAGTGCGGCCAGTATCCAGTATTCGGGAGATTGGGTTCGAACCCCACTGTCGGCAGCCCTGAAGATGGTTTTCCGTGGTTTCCAATTTTCACACCAAGCAAATGCTGGGGCTGTATCTTAATTAAGGCCACGGACGCTTCCTTCCCACTCCTAGCCCTTTCCTGTCCCATCGTCGCCGTAAGACCTATCTGTGTCGGTGCGACGTAAAGCAACTTGCCCAAAAAAAAAAAGGGACTCTTTTTGAAATATAATTTCCACCCCTTGTAGTTTGATCTGTTTTCTCTCCGTAATTGCTTTCTATATCGAGGTTCTTCTTTATCCTAAAAGCTATACAGTATAGCCAGTGAAGTCTTCAAGCAAGTCCTTGGTTTCACGACTGTTCTCGAGCTGTTTTACTAGATCTTCAAGGGCTTTAACGAACCCTTGCTCATTCTCCGATAAAAAATAGGATGTGGGCTCAACGCTGGCCTTAGACAGGCACACGATATCCGAGTTCTGATCAAGTTCATCAGTACATATTTGGGCGTAATATTTCATAATCTTCCGGAGAACAGTTGGAATTTCTTATCGCCTCGGAAGCATTGAGGCTAGAAGCATTGATTTCACCTTTCGCGTCAGAGCTGTCGGAAGATGATCGTCATAAAGCCTTCCGAACCCTCGAAGCTGAGAAAGATAGCTTTCGATAATGTCTTGATTAGTTCTGTCACCATTTATTTACGTCAGTGGTTTTAGGCAATACATGAAAGTGTATGTTTCTTTCCTGCGCGTGCCTGCTATGATTTGTGCAGCCTGCAATGGCACGACAAAGCATACTGAAAAGTGTATACTCTTACCGCTTTTTACGTTTTATCTCATAAAATAAACACACACGGTTTCTTATACACCACAGATATGTTACTATCGTGTATTATTAGCATCTAGCTTCTGCGTGCACAGCGATTCTTATTCGAACTACCTCTACCTCATTCAGAGCAGATTCAACGCGAGGGTCCTGCGTGACGTCACAGCTCTGCTTTGCCATTGCGCACCTCCCTCGTGATCCCTACCTTGTATTCTACGTACCTTGCAATATGTTCATGAAGTATCATAGAACTTTCACGCTGTCGGTATCATATTCACAAAGAAGTATTCTAAATTTATACGATTATCTACATGCACAGACATGTAAATGCTATCCAGTGGGCTAACAGAGTATCTTAACAGTTCATAAAACTCCCTTCTGCAGTTGTTGGGTGTTTAACAACTTCTGCCCATTGGAAAACACGCAAGTGTTCAACGATCCCTGCCATATGGATATCCACTCCTCGTATCAGCATCGTGAAGAATTCGAAAATTTTATACGATTAATTTGTTTTACAGTGTATTTTTCCTCTTCGTAAATTGCAAAAGTTTCCAAATTTCATTTACTGATTGACAGAAAAGCATAAGATGTCTAATTAACTTCCACTTTGATTGTTGTGTTCTCTTTTGTTGGTTGTAATAGAACCCATGTTCATGGGTCGGAAACCACCACTGACCTCTCAAGCCAGTGAACGACGGGTGCGACCACTGGTAATGCTGTAAAATTTTAAATTTTAATTTAATCTATATATTAAAAAAATTGATGAAAAATAAAGTCAGTCAGTCCGGCCATTCTATCCGGTCGATTTCCTTCATTTTTGTTTTAACTTAAAGGTATTCATGCACAAATTTGTCATCAGGTACTATAAATCACTTAACTTCCACCTTCCTCAAATTATTTCATTTTTTCAATTTTTTGTATCTTTGAAGCAATCATATCTTTGGTTCTAATTGAAGTACGGAGTTCGTTTTGGCCTAAGAACACTCAGTGGATCAGGTTCTTTCATTTCAGCTCTTAACTATTCCAATTAGTTGATTCTTAGCAAAGGAGTGCACATTAAATTTGACGTCTCATTTCTTCAACATTTTTTCTCATTGAACCAATCATATCTTTCGTTCTAATTGAGGTACGCAGTTCGTTTTGGTCTAAAAACTCTCAGTGGATCAAACGCTTTCTTTTGAGGTAATAACTACTTACATTGGTAGATTATGAGAATAGTTATGAGTACGTTTGTCTCCACGACGAAGATCTTTGAAGGACTTTTTAATAGTTCGGCGCGTAGTGTTGTTCCAAGGAACGTTTAATTCAATTTCTTTGTGTAATGTATTTTCAAGTGTTTTCTTGATACAATATTACATTCTATTACCGCAGCAGATCATGTGCTTTATTTCATTAAGTTGGAACTTTGCAAATACATCCGTGAGGATAGTAACGAAGAACACCATACACTATACATTGCGGGCGGAGCCAGCGGGAAACTGCTAGTAGTAGTAATAATAATAATAATAATAATAATAATAATAATAATAATAATAATAAGCGTGCATGACATCCGTATAGGCTTGGTGGTGACCTAATGGGGATGCAATGAATGGCGAAGACGTCATAAACACCCAGTCTCCAAGCCAGGGGAATTAAAAGTATGACGGTTTTGATTCTGAGAATTGAACCGTGGCCAACGACCCAAAGGCAACCATTCTATCCATTTGACCACAAAACTGGACTTTACTTTGTTAAACATTAGGCTACCATCTCCACTGATCAGGTGTTGATTATTGGCAATAGCAGAGGCCAGGGCAGTAGCACTGCCTTCGTAATGTCCAGGCCGTACTGTACCACTGATGACGTCACGCTTTGGGGGGGACTTGAAGGCTATACGCATACGCTCCGCTTGAATAACACACTCTTTTAAATTACTTAAAGAACTGTTAACACCTTATAAAACCAAAACGTATCCTCAAATATTTGTTAATTCTGACATACAATGCATATCCTTCTCCGTAACGTTCTATTTCTCGCGTATATACGTTCGTTTGCGTGAGTACAGCCTAACACTTTGAGACATATTCTTTCGATTTTATCCATGTTCTGGTCAACTGGAACATTCACATCACACACACTGACAGAAAACATGCAGCCAATTACCATTACTATTTATTACAAATATAAATTATTTCTGTACCACACTGTTTCCACTCCATGAACACTGCAGCTTTCCTGGACCTCTTACAGGAAGTTACACCAGTATGGAGTAGGTCTGCTCTCTTTGAAGCACTTTGTTGAATACACAAGTCGGTGTGAATTTTGGAAAAGTTATTTTAAAATATATTCACTCAAATATATATAGGCCTACACTGTCTGGCCAGGTCTTCCAATTTCTTCCCGCAGTCACAAATGACTAGGGAATCTGCGAACTGCATTGACTCCAAAGCCAAGGACTTTGTGACACACTTAGGATCGTCTAAATTCAGAAATACCATCTTATATGTATTTGACACTAACACACAAAATACTTTGTACACCTCAATTCCAAGTTCTATTGACATGTCTGATGGATACTTTAAGCCCCCTCGATTTAGGAAATTGAGATATCTTACTTCTGGAGGTAATTCATAAATAAGATCTGAATCTGTCAGAAGATAAGATTTACATAAATCACACTGCTGTTTGATGCTCATAATTTTATTATTATTATTATTATTATTATTATTATTATTATTATTATTATTATTATTATTATTATTATTATTATTATTATTATTATGCTATTTGCTTTTCGTCGCACCGACACAGATAGGTCTTACGGTGACGATGGGACACGAAAGGTCTAGGAATAGGAAGGAAGCGGCCGTGGCCTTAATTAAGGTAGAGCCCCAGCATTTTTCTGGCGTGAAAATGGGAAACCACGGAAAACCATCTTCAGGGCTGCCGACAGTGGGGTTCGAACCCACTGTCTCCCGAATACTGGATACTGGCCGCCGTTAAGCGACTGCAGCTATCGAGCTCGGTGATACTCATAAATAAGACTTGCATTTTCAAATACACCGAATTCAGGTAAGCCGTAGATCTGATTACATAAAAATATAAGGTCTACCTAATGTTACCCATGTTTATGACATAAAAAATTAACTCACCATCTGGACGAGACACTCTTATTTCTCTCAGGATGTGATTTTCAGGAAAGTGCTTAAAACACACAACTGTGTTGTGATTAACTATTCAATTCTCCCTGGGAATAGCCTTAACTCGTTCTTCATCAGAAGGAAGCACTAATACCGGAGTATACTCTCCTTGTTTACAATTGGCTTTGCAGCCAGGCACACAGCAACTCTTAGGCATGAAGATTTCCCTCACTGATCATCTTAATTCAAGTATATACAATTCGTTGTTAATAATAATAAAACACAGAATGCACTAACTCAATTAATTTTTCGTTATAAATATAACTGTACACAAATAAACTACAAAATTAAAACACTGAAGAACGATCTTCTTAACCTATAGCTTCACATAAATACACGCTCACACTAAGTTTTCTTCACTAATTAACTACTTTCCACTTAATAATGCAGTCGATGACGACTCATTCTCACATTTATATCTGAGTGAACACGCGGCCATCGTTAAAAATTTCAATAAAACTGCGAAAATCTATGTTTAACTCTACTAACTCATGTGCTAAACTTCCCCCCTAACGATCAGCTGATTGCTTTCCCGCGCTCGTTACACTACGGCCTGGACATCACGAAGGCAGTGGCAGTAGCTTGTGAATCAGCCTTGACAACACAGCAGGCTACTCCGTTGTCTATCGCCTGCAGCTCAAAGCGCTTAAGGCTTGACGTTCACTAAACCAAATATCGAAAAGGGATAACCTAAGTCTAGTGGTAGCCCACGTCTTGATCCCAGCATACGCCACTGGTTCACAGGTGCTTGTACAGCAGACCAATATCTGGCAGTCATCTGTGATATGAGTATTAAATAACAATATTTTCGTCCACACCACTTGTAATATTACACTAACACCTCCACGATCTGATTTCGATTCTTCGAAAATAATTTGTCAGTGGATATTGCATTAAGTGGTCAATGAGTCATTATTTCACAGCAATGTTGCTACCTAATATCCGCAACAAATGTTCCTTTTCAGGACCAAATACATTTTTGTTCTTTGATAACATGTTGGTATACACCATAAGCGGTGAAAGAAGGCGGAGCACCGTCTAAGTTTATACTACCTCTGTTTCATAACTGTACAGCTGCGTGATTTGACCACCTTGTATCTCTTTCTTGGGCTTAATTTACGCTTCCCGTTATAAGGAAAGTGTTGCTCGCACCTGTGATCGCCATACAGATAGATCTTCTGGCGACGATGGGATGAAAATCATATTAGTGGTTCAACAGGAATTTTCATGTGTACATTTTTATAAATATATTCAGACACGTCAAAACTCCTAAAGTCAACTAATCTTCAAAATAGTACCAGCAAGACCTGAAAATTAGTTTCATATTTTTAAATTTTATAAGAATTTATGGTATAATATGGAAATGGACAAATTTTGTTTATGTAGGTGAAGATTAGAATATATAAGTCTAAATTCAGACTCTCAGTGGAGTCCCCTCTTTTTCAGGCATTTTCCTCCTTTTAAGTAGTTTTATTATCCTTTTCATCTATTTGCATCTGGTCATCCTATACATAGGCTATAGGTTTCCGCAGACGCAACGACGTTATATCGGTATGTGATGTATACAAACATGCGTTTAATTACTGCATTCATCTATCAACAGCGTGTGCGTCAATCATTATAAAAACACTGTGGCTCGTGAGGTGGCCGTCGTTGTCCTGAGGATCTCTTTCGTTTTATCTTTGGGCGATAACAGTCACATTCATTAGTACAAAAAACTTTCTTACTTCTCTTCATTTCTCTGCTTCTCGTTCCTTCCATCAACAGTTACTTCCATTTTATCCAACTTGCTTCGTTTTTCTCTTAGTGTCTTTCTGTTGTAATTAAAGTTCCTGGTATCTCTTTCACTCCCGGGAATAGATGGCCGATCTTATCTGTAATTTGACTTCTGAGAAAGAGTGCAGTAATTTTTAATGGTTTAGAATAAAACGGCTTGGAACCTCCTCGATGTTGTAAATATGTTTGCTGTAGGTCATCTGATCGGGACTCGAAATTGATATTGGGTCATCATTTTGTCCTTCATGTGAGCCTTATAGCCGAGTGGAATCATCTCTGGCATATCACAATTGTGACCAAGGTTCGAATCCCAGTTATTGCATGTGAGATTTTTCAAAAGAGATGTCACGTCTCTGGAGTTCGGATTCCACTTAAAATGGAGATTCTGTGGCTATGATCACGCTAGAAATAATCACATAAATCTACATGAATGTCTCTTAATTCGCATCTTTGCCCTTAATCGTGTGGTCGTCACTGGATTTATGGAGTAGGGCCTACCGTATACCTCACTGAATACATCCTAACAATTAGTAATAATGTAATATGAACTTGCACGGAATTTAAAAAAACAAGACATTCAGTGTCTGAACTGTTTTTGAAAACCTTTGAGAAGATACAGTTTGTGCCGTTTCATCCCTGGGCCTTTCAAATCATGTGCATTAGTGCATTCTACTCACTGTGAATTTAAATAATTTTAATGAATGATAATTTATTATTAATTCTGTAATAAGAACTGATATCGATTATGAAAGGAAAGATGAATTACGCACATTCCATTTGAATACCATACGGTTAGGGTCGCGCAGCTGCAAGCTTTCAATCGGGAGATAGTTGGCTCGAACCCTGCTGTCGGCAGCATTGAAGATGGTTTCCCGTGGTTTCTCATTGTCACATCAGGCAAATGCTGGGCCTGTACCCTTAGACCACAGCCGCTTCCTTTCCTACACTTTCCATTTCGTATCCTGAGTTCGCCATAAGACCTATCTGTGTCAGTGCGACGTCAAGCAAATTGTTAAGAAAACTGTAAAAAAATGAAATACCGAGCTCGATAGCTGCAGTCGCTTAAGTGCGGCCAGTATCCAGTATTCGGGAGATAGTAGGTTCGAACCCCACTGTCGGCAGCCCTGAAAATGGTTTTCCGTGGTTTCCCATTTTCACACCAGGCAAATGCTGGGGCTGTACCTTAATTAAGGCCACGGCCGCTTCCTTCCCACTCCTAGCCCTCTCCTGTCCCATCGTCGCCATAAGACCTATCTGTGTAGGCGCGACGTAAAGCAAGTAGCCAAGTAACCAGAAAATAAAATGTAATTACTTCAAACACGAGCCTTGCTAATCCTACTCGTCAGTGCCTTCTACACACCGTAGGTGTGATAATGTTATGTGATTGGAAAGCAAGATATCATAACTGCTGTGAAAGCCATCGTATTGTCATTTTTCAGAAGTAGAAATATGAAAGAGGTATAAAGCTATGCCATGAAATTTTTGTTGACTTATGGATTTGTTGACTGTGGATAATTGACTTGATAGTTTATAACTGACAAGTACTCCATTGCACTGAGCTGCCTTGGTCGATGATGTAGTAGTATTTACACACACGCAGTTCTGTCCTTTGAATTATAGCAATTCAATCACAAATGCCTGTACAAAATGTTTCCTTTCACAGCCCATTAAACCCGGGACCCTCTGAACTGAACGCTTTAACGCTGCCCATTCAGCCAATGAATCGGACAGTACAAGATTAAGAATAACAACATGCAAAACATTATGTGATTAGTCTGAACATGTTTGTAATTGTAGAACCTGTAAACTTTTATGTTTTTAAATTTTCGATTATGTCTAAGATGTTCATCCTGGTCTTGAGAAAGAAAGAGGTGGCGGAGTATTACAGTATATTTCACGGCTCCGTGGCATTTCAGTCTACTAGCAATCACAAAAACGAGATGAACTCCCTTCATCTTTCCATATAGTCGTAGATTAATGACTAAGGTCGACTTTTACCTACGATAATCAATAATAATAATTGTTCCGTGTTTCCATGGATCACAGAGGGTTAAGAAGTGCCTGTGGTGAATGGATGGACAAGGAATTAACTAGAGCAGAACTTAACACAACAAATTTTAAAATTTTATTTCTTATCTTTTTTTAAGCTTACATGGAGGAAATAGAAAATCTGAATGAAAGACAACCATATAATGAGCTCGTCAGCTCTAACAATACAAAGGACTTAAAAGTCCGAAAATCAGGTACAAAATTTACGATTGTTAAGAGTTTGGTTGATTTAAATAGAAAAGAGCGTTATTGCTCTTGACAGGAACACTATTTTACAAAGAACATGTTTTGCTCCGATCATTTATACGACATAGGAGTCGGAGCTCCATAAGACACCATAGTCCAGCCTCAATTTCTTATGGCGTACTTACAAGTTACACCTTACAACCTATCGGTTGTCCTCAATTAAGGTATTTAAACCAAGTATCCCGGATGTGGGTTTATCTCTTGCTCAACAGTTTATAACTCACGTTTCCTAAAGGAAACATCACACCCGAAACAATTACCGAATGAACAGGGCATGATTTCCCATACTAAATGGCCTTAATCTAAAAGAAAGAGGCAGAAAATGACTGGCCGTAAACAACAGGCTAGGAGGCGAAAAACTTGCTCTCCATATAGAAATAGGTAAAACCGTAAGCGGGCTTATGGCCCAATGATACAAATGCTAAACCTATTCTAAACCGAGGTGACTAAATAAGAAATATTAAAGCCAAATATCATTAAAGAAATTGAGAGGTTTTGAAAACTCTAGTCACACCATGCCAAGTTGAATGGGAACCAACAGTGGGTAATCACTCGTTGTACCCTTACATTATATATTTTCCAGTAGGCAATAGGATAGGGTCCTCAGACTTGCCTAAAATTCTACATTTAAACCACCAAAGTTCAAAATTTACATTAAATAGAAAAAATGTTGAAATCTTCCCCTAGAACTATGAGCAGGAGCATTCACATAGCTATGACAATTCGGCCATTACCTTGAGTTGCTTGGGCTCTCCTAACGCAGGTAGCCGCCCTGCCTCCTAGTTCACGTCAATTCACCCTCCTCACGCTGGAACGATTCAGACCATACTCTCTAAAGCAGCCAGCTTTTATAGTATTTTTAAGCGGAAGCTTCCAAACCTCTCCACTGATAGGCTGTATTCTAGAACACACCCACAAATTTTAATTGGCTAGAGAAAATATTTACAAGTTTCTGATAGGCTGATTACTATTGATTGAAGAAGAAACAAGCTGAAGTGTTGACAACTTTGATATATAAACAAAACAATTCTCAAAACCCAAGGTTTGCCAACTGCAAAAATAAACATTTCTTGGTGAAATAATTAGAGTTCACCCCAATAGAGAGAGCAATTAAACCGATTTTATTTATTTCGTATGGCGTATAGAGGGTACAGAGAAACTATATATATACTTAAAACTATATACACTTAAAGTAGATAAAAACAACAATCGGACAAAAGATCAATCGATGGTAATTAACTTATAATTTAATGTCCAGAGAATTTAGCCAATTCACTGCCTCTTCACTTGCCGCATGAAGTTCATGGTATCCTCCCTGGAAGCTCCGAAGTGGACACATCATTACAACATGGTGGACTGTCTGAGCCACGTCACCACAATCGCAATGAGGGCTGGAAATTTTTCCCCACTTGTGGAGCCAGAAGTTGCTTCTTCCAAGACCGGTCCGCACCCTGTTCAACGAAGCCCAGATACTTCTTGGCAAGTTGAACCCAGCAAGTTTCCTACAAGGGTCAGATATCAATCCTAGCTGGTCAGGGTTTGAAGCAGCCCACTCTTCCCTCCAGACATTATTCATGCTGTACTGTGATTCAACCAGTCTCTTTCCTAGTTGCCATGATGGATGTCGAGATTTTAATCTTCCATGCTTCTGAGGGTTGCAGTCTTGATGAATTGGAACGAGTGTATTTGCAGAACACTTTAACCATACCTTCTTCAAAGCAGTTAGCCTTCGAAGATGAGGAGGATGGATGTTAGTTAATACTCGCAGCCATTTAAGTGGTGTGGATTTGAGTTTGCCAGACACTGTCCTCGTGGTATCATTCAGCTGGACATCAACTTTTCCTGTGTGTGTGCTGTTGATCCATACAGGGCTACAATATTTTGCAACGGGGTATACTAGGGCAAGAGCTGTTGTTCGGAGGACATTAGCATTTGCTCCCCAACTAGTGCCACTGAGTTTATGAAGGATGTTGTTACGTGTTTTAACCTTTGATGCTGTTCTGCAGAGGTGTTCTTTATACGTCAAAGAGCGATCCAGCACAATATCCAAGTATTTCGGATAAGCACAGTAATTTAGCTGTTGGCCTCTGAATTGAACTTGTGGAATGTAATGGGCTCTCCTGTTGTCTAGATGGAAGGTACTAATCTCTGTTTTGTTTACATTAGGTTTCAATCGCCAGGTGTTGAAGTATCTATCCATTTTTAGGAGATCTTGTGTGAGAATGGCTTCAGCGGTCTCAAAGTTTGTGGACTGTGCTATTAGGGCTATGTCGTCAGCATATATAAACTTTCGGCACGTAGTAGATGGAAGATCTGCCGTGTAGAGATTGAAGAGAAGTGGAGCAAGAACAGAACCCTGCGGCAATCCATCCTTTAATCTGTAGAATCTGCTTCTGTTTCCATTGAGATGTACTTGAATTAGGCGATTGCATAACATGTTGTTGAGCAAGAAAGCTAGTGTCTTGCAAGGAATAATTTTCAGGAACTTCAGGATCATCCCTTTTCGCCAGACTGTATCATAGGCTGATGATAAATCCACAAACACAGCAACCGTTTTCATTTTTTCTTGAAAGCCCTGCTCAATATAGCTGGTTAGTGCCAGAGCCTGATCGCAACAGCTCCTGTTAGGTCTGAATCCTGCCTGTTCAACTGGAATGTGCTGAAGTACTGTAGCTGAGATTCGGTTATAGATCAATCTCTCCAGTAGTTTGTAGCAGATACTCAGTAGAGCAATAGGTCGATAATCTTCCGCATTACAGCCACTTTTCCCAGGCTTCACAACAGCAACTACTTTAGTTCTTTTATGAAGAGGTGGGAGTCTTCTTTTCATTAGGATGTCAGTAAAGAATTTAGCAAGCCATTCCATAGTTCTAGGACCACTGTGCGTCAGAAATTCGTGATGGATACCATCCAAGCCTGCTGATTTCCCCGATTTTGTTTCCTTCAAAGCAGCTGAGATCTCTGCAACAGAAAAATTCTCGGAGAACTGCGAGTTTGTTTCAGCTCTGGACAATTAAACCGATGATAGAGACATCTAACAGTTGAAGACTAAAGAATCTTGTAGTACACCAGTTCAATTTGGTTTACATAGATGGCCTTATAGAAGGCGTGCAGTTTAACTGCCCGGGGAAGGTGTACCCCCAGTATAATAATAATAAAAAATTTATTTTAGGTTCCAATAACTAATTTTACAATTTTTATAGGCTCCAAGGAGGTAGAATTTTACCCGGAGGATTTATTTTACGTGACAGTTTAATGCATGGCTACGCCTACAGATGTAGTAGCTACGGTCCCAAGGTATGATGTACGACCATTGGAATCCCTTCTACCAAATTAACGTTCTCACACCAGACGTTACAAAACATGTTCGCCTAATTTTTTTTGAACTATGTATTTCTCTTCACATACTTCATTGTATTGTAACGTAACTTTATGAAGTAGAATGAGAGTTGTACAGCAACTTTATTTCTAATACAAAATAAATATGTTTTTTACTGCATACTCGAAACTGATAGTCGTTTTCTTCCCATAAAGATAAACGGATCGGAGGCATAGATAGCTTGTCGCACTGTCATGTGCTCGGTTCACCCATGCTTGTAGTGTACTGTATGACTCGCTAACACCAGTAGGCACAGCACATGTCTACTGCAAAGCGACGCAGTCACTTCGTCCCATTCTACGACTGAAGCGCCTGACCACTCTGCGCTCTTACGTCACATGGGCTCTCCGCCTCTTTAAATTTAACATGCAGTAGAACATATTATGTCAGCCTACGGTATGCTTATTCCCCGATTATATCCGTAAAGCTAATTGGTTCGGTGTGTAATTGACATATCATAACAATCGCAAATCTCCAATTTGCATTGGAATAAAATTCAGCCTCTGACTAAACTTCGACGTATTTCGGGTATCCAGGGATCATCTTCTATACCGGGAATTTCCATTGCAGGCAGTATCGTCACTGAACCCCTCTCGATTGCTAACCATATAGCTAGCCATTTCGCGGATGTGTCCGGCTCCAGAAATTACCATCGTGATTTCCTCACTCTGAAGCGGGAGGCAGAACGTCATCACCTCAGTTTTGCCACTCAAGCTTCAGAGGACTATAACGTGCCCTTTACGGAGTGGGAACTCCGCAGCGCCTTAGCGCTTTGCAAGGAAACGTCTTCTGGACCAGACAATATCCATAACCAGATGTTGAAACACCTTTGTGAGGACAGTCTTCTTTATCTCCTTCGTGTGTTCAACCGAATCTGGATGAAGGGTGATTTTCCGTCTCAGTGGTTAGAGGGCATAGCCATTCCTGTCCTCAAGCCTGACAAAGATCCTAAGTATGCAGGAAGTTACAGACCTATTTGCCGTACAAGTTACCTCTGTAAGCTATTTGAAAGGATGGTAAATCGCCGACTTGTGTGGTGTCTGGAGAAACAAGGACTCTTGTCCGAGTACCAGTGTGGTTTTCGAGCCGCTCGATCAACCACTGACCACTTGGTACGCCTGGAGAGCTCTATCCAGGAGGCGTTTCTCCGCAAAGAGCATTTGGTAACTGTTTTCTTTGACTCAGAGAAGGCCTACGACACCACATGGCGATATGGTATCCTTTCAGTCCTGCATCAATGGAGATTCCGAGGTAACTTGCCTGTATTTATTGCGAATTTTTTGTCCCTCCGTCTATTCCGTGCCCGAGTAGGGAGGACATATTCGCAATACCACGTTCAAGAAAATGGAATCCCACAGGGATTGGTTCTTAGTGTCACTCTGTTCGCGATTGCCATAAAAGGTATTGTTTCTGCTGCTGGTTGAGCAGTAATACCGTCGCTATATGTTGACGATTTTGCTCTGTACTATAGCTCGCGTAATATGGTAGTCGCAGAGCGACAATTACAGAAAGCTATTAGCAGAGTGGAGCAGTGGACCTTAGAGCATGGCTTTCGGTTTTCCACCGCAAAGACCTCTGTTGTCCACTTTTGTCGTCAACGTACTCTTCATCCTCCTCCTGAACTTTATCTAGGAAATGTCGCTCTTCCCATAGTTGACACTTAACGATTTCTTAGGCTCCTTTTCGACAGTAAATTATCATGGGAGCCACACGTGCGGCAGCTAAAAGTGCAATGCACCAAGAGGCTTAATCTCTTGAAGTTTCTTAGCAGCACTAATTGGGGAGTGGATCGCACGGTGCTCCTACGATTCTATCGGGCACATATTTTATTCCGGATAGACTACGGCAGTGCAGCATATAGCTCAGCAAGACGAAATGTCCTTTCAAAACTGAACAGCATCCACCACAGCGGGTTTGGGTTGGCGACGGGAGCTTTTCGAACAAGCCCCATAGCTAGCCTGCTCACTGAATCTGGTGTGCTACTTTTACACCTGAGGCCCTAGCAGCTCCTTCTGGCGTTTGCTACTAATTTGCGACAAATGCCACTTCATCCAAGCTATCCTTGCGTATTCAGAAACCGTTGGTTGTATACCGCTTATCCTCGAGCAACGGGGCCGGTTGGAATACGCTTGTATAGCAGTCACAGATTGTTTCACGTAACTTCGGTTCCTTGCCTTGTCAGACAACCAAGTGAGGTACCTCCGTGGGTAGTACGACGATCTGAAATAATCGTGGATCTGTACACTGGCCCAAAGGAAAACACGGACCCTTCGATTTATCGAGGCTCTTCCTGTCCGTTGTTGGCCGGTATCCTGGATCGGTCGTCGTTTACACGGATGGTTCAAGGACAGAAACGAAGGTGGGCTGTGCGTTCGTTGTCGACAATGAGAGGTTTCTTTTTGCTTTCCCGGAAACCTGTAGTGTGTACACAGCAGAGCTCTATGCTACATGTGAAGCTCTGTGGTACGCACTGTCCGATGAGCGCCTACACTTTATTGTGTGTACTGACTCCTTGAGCTCGCTACAGTCTATTGATACCTGTTTCCCTTGGCATCCTCTGGTGCAGCGGGTCCCGGACCTGCTGGCCGGGTGTTCGGATGCAGGCACCAGAATCACGTTTAGGTGGCTCCCAAGCCACATGGGTGTAGAGGGAAACGAGTTAGCTGATAAGGCTTCCAAGGAGGCAGTAACACTGCCCCCGTTGCCTTACAAGGTTCCAGCAAGTGATATTCGCACTCAGCTGAGACATCTGGTTATGCCCCATTGGGAGATGGAGTGATAGGCCATTCTACTTCCAAATAAGCTGAGAGTGATGAAGGGAACAACGAAGGTATGGAGGACTTCCCTTCAGGCTTCTCGGAGGGAAGCAGTGGTATTATGTCGTCTTCGGATCGGCCATGGTATCCTGACGCATTCCCATCTTTTGAAAGGAGAACCCCCTCCGGTGTGTACTTGCGGCGACCATCTTACCGTGTACACATCCTTACGGAGTGTGTGGGCCTCGTCGATCTGCGCCGTAGGCTTAACCTCCGAGTATAATCTCCCTCATCCTGCGAGATGACGAGCAGTCTGCAGACCTCGTCATCCGTTTTATGAGGGATAGTGGTCTTTTTTATCGTGTGTAATGATGTCTTTTGTCCTAGTGTATTTGTGTTAACTGCGCTTTTATCCCATTGACTTTATTTTAGTTGGCGCTGCGCATTTTAATATGTTATTTTAACATCTAACGTGAATTATATATATCTGTACTTCCAGGCAATGCCTTATTCCTTTGTTACCTGTATTTTATATTATTTTATTAGAAGATAAGGCGTTGCGAATTAGATCCACTGATTGTTTTAATATCATAATCATATTTCTTCATCACCAATCTCTTTACTTCTAGTCAGTGGATACATTTTAAAATTTTAATTATCATATATCATGTCGCCTTCTCGTTCCATTAGGGGCCGATGACCTTCGATGTTAGGCCCCTTTAAATAACAAGCATAATCATCATCATCATCAAAATCCAGCCCCACATCTTGTTATATTTCCGAACTCGTTATGAATACCTACAGTAGATTTGATCTCCGTTTTCAATAGCGACGTTCTTCCTCAGGTCACGTAGGGGCTATGTGTTGTTTTTGTGTAGACGGAGATTAGAATCTCATATTACTTATCGGGCAGTAAATGTCCTCTTGCCAGCTCTGCGCACCATAGTAAGTTTTTTATAATCAAGCACTTCAAGTATATTCCCTCTCGGGTAAAACACACTTCCACGATATTAAATATATATCTATCAGGCCTGGCAACATATTGTACATTAACGCTGCAGCCTTAGAATTCCTTCTATAGTCTATTGCAAAACTATCTGTAGAGATTGATACTGGAGGGCGACCCAGGAAACGAGGACTTAATCAAATCAAAGAAGGCAGGCGAGCGGCCAACGGCAACAAGGAAGAAGCTGCTGACAGTGTAAATGGAGACAAATGTTCAGAGAGCGGACCCTGCTACACGATATAACAATTAGGCTAGAAACATTAGAAGGCATAGAAGACGAGGACAATGTAAAAATTATGGTTCTGGTGTAATTTATTTATTTCTTCATTTATTACAGAATATCCAAGTATATAATATTGTACCTGTTAAAAATCTCCCGACATCTCATGAAGTGTTCCAGCGGCTACAGCAATTCTTGTTACGATTTCTTCTGATTCAACGCGTGTCTCGCAAACGGACTGTCTGAAATGTTCCCAGAGAAAGATATATTAAGGCAGTTCGGTTCAGGCGACTGAAGCAGCACACATGCGTGTAAAGACCTTTGGCCGGAAAATGAGGCTGCACCACAACCTACTGCGGGAATCAGCGTGCGAATTGCACGTGACAAGGCAAACATCACCTAATAAATTCCATGACGCATTTAAGATGGGAAGGTTTCATTTGCTGCTAACGTAGCAACCTCCACACAGGGGTGTGATGTACACCGGGATACTGAATAACAGCTCGTGTGCTAGTCTTTGGAGAGTTGCAGAATGTCTGCTATAGCAAATGAGTACATCATGTAGTTCGCTTGGACCTGCGTCATGCATGTTTGCACGAAAGGTCCTTGTTTCTCTTTGTTGCCGATGCACATGTGCAAAATTGTTACGGTTTCCGTTGGGAGCTCCGTACACCAGATGGCGTGTGTCCACCAGTTCACCGGTCATGAAACGCTCCATATTCACTGAACAGGGAATGAAGTATGACTGCGGACGAGAAGGACAAACACGTGCAAATATATCTTCCCTACTTCACCACTTTGTTAAAGAGCAGCTGACGTAAGCAGGCCGAAAGAAATACGTTTGTGAACAATCTCTAGCACAAATAACTATCTAAAATTTGTCCTGGTGTTCTCTAGTCCTCGCAAATGAGCTGTCTGAAATATTCCCAGAGAAAGACATATACGCAATGGAGTCCAGGCGTCTGAAACAACACTCATGGGTGTAAAAGAACATTTTTGTAATGACTTGTGTTTGAAATTTTTCTTACAGAACCATGAAAACAGTTATCAAAGATATGAAATTAGGGCTTTATCTTAAATGTTTTCAAAGATCATGGAAATTTATCGAACTTTTCCATTGATAAATTATTCAAATCCCTAATTGCTCGCCCTATAAATTAATATTTGGCCCAATTTGCCCCATAGTTTGGGACGGAGGACCGATCTACCTACGTATCAATAGCAAAATTGAGTTTTTAAAACTCTAGCAGACTGCAGAAATTCCATAACCCTATCGGACGAACTACTGCTGAGTTTGAATTAATTTAACCCCTTAAGCACCGAACGTGTTACCGTAGATCGTTTACATTTCAACATGACTCGCAATAGAGTACACCGAGCAAGAGGCTGTGCAGTTAGCTATCAGCCTGAATTGGGGGGATAGTAGGCTCGAACCACACAGTTGGGAGCCATGAAGATGTTTTCGCGTGTTTTCCCATTTTCACACCAGACAAATGCCGGGGCTGTAACTTAATGAAGGCCATGGTCGCTTCCTTCCCACTTCTAGCCCTTTCCTGTCCTATCTTCGCCATACGACCTATCTGTGCCGGTGCGACGTAAAGCATCTTGTAAAAAAAATCAAGGAAAACAATAGAGCACCGGATTAACTTACTTCAGTCCGTGATCTTAGGATCTATTGACCGACACTCTGCAACTGACTCGGAAATAACCTGGAGTGGGGTTGGGGAGTAATAGGCGAGTGTTAATGTCACTAACGTCTCACAAAGGTGTTCGTGTCTTGAATCCCGGCCAGTGCATGATGGATTTTTGAAATTAATGATATACCACGTACTGAACGAGTTGGCTGTGCGGTTAGGGCGCGCAGCTGGGAGCTTGCATTCAGAAGATAGTGGGCTCGCACCTCATTGTCGGCAGCTCTGAAGATGGTCTTTCGTGGTTTACCATTTTCACACTACGTACTTGCTGTGGATGCACCTTAATTAAGGCCACGGCCACTTCCTTCCACTCCTAGCTCTTTCCTATCCCATCGTCAACGTAAGACCTATCTGCGTCAGTGCGACGTAAAACCAATTATAAAAAAAGCAAATAAATATTAATCCACAGTTCAGTTCAGTTCAGTTCAGTTCAGCTCAGTTCAGGCAAGCAACTCAAATTTTGAAACCATTGTAGGGATATGAGGTACAAATTTTAGGTAAATTAAATACAATAAAGTATGAGAACACATTCTTCTTTTATTCCTAAAAAATCAATCCTTTTCTTAATCTCATTATCCGGTCGTTTAGATTGGCAGTGTTATGTGTGTCCTCCGCGCTCAGCTCCGCGCCTACAAGCTCCGCAACCCGCCGCATCACCGATGTTTCCAGAGCCTACGAGAGGACTGCACTGCGCCTGGCATGCTCGTCTGTAACGTCAGCCAGCGCTATATAAGGAGCGACATTCCTCGCCTTACCGAGGACTACTGGTTGTGAGGTCTCACCTCCAGACATTGCCTCATCTTCCCTGATTGCCGTAGCCACGTCGAGCCCCGAGTCAAGCATTCTGCTAAACTCTCAAGTCCTCACCAGTGCTCCGACGACTATCTTAGCATTCTACGAATTAATGTATTGATGCAAGTTCCTTGCAAGTCTAAGTCCAATACTAGCATTATACTTACGCGATTCTCTCTACAAGTTACACTTGTTATCCCACAGCAGATAGTTTTCGACTATCCAAGGACATTTCCCAGTGGAATAGACTATCTCCTCAAGATAGGTGTGAATGTGTACATAGGACTCTCTCTTTGTAAATATATATTTGTGCCACAGACTTTCAGTCTATCATTTAATGACAGCATTAACTGCGTGCAATCAATCAAGCTTCAAGACAAGTTTCATTACATTTCTTGTAAATACTGTATAAAACTATTGAAGCAATAAACTTTATGTTGTGTTACTGTATACCAAGTTCCTTGTATACAACAGGCAGTTTGCCTTTTTTTACCACTTCGAGCGCTAATGTGAGTCAATGCATTGTTTCAATTAAGCCATTAATCTACATTCGATGTGGACACTTTTCAAAAATCAATAAATTCCTAAGGGTATCGAACCAAGGAACAACTTACAGAAAGAATTATGTAAATAAGTTAATTTGGTTAGGATTTGACTCAAAAAGAAAACTAGTAAAGGAACAAGCGATTTTAGGCAGTTTTCCGGAACTTAACTTAGGCCGGAGGTGATTTTCGAAATTTGGTTTCTTAGTTTCATAGAGCTCTCTAAGACTCATAATTTGAAGCTTATTTTGGGCCCTGTAGCCCTTCAACTTTCGGCACAATTGAGAAAATCGCTTAATTTTACGTTTTTCGTAGTGGGTCTATGGGGATCCTCACTTTGCCTGCTAGGAAATGGTTTCGGCATTAAAATAACATTCAAAAAAATCACGTCCTTCTTGTTCGGGTCATATGGTTATGATGACGATATCCAGAGTCATGTTGAACAACAAGCTTTCTTCCTTGCATCGGACTGTGCGGCTGCCAGTTCCGCTCATCTGAACGCAAGTTGGTGAGATTGATTCCGATTCAGTATAATGGTACTGGAAGATGCTCAGATACGTCATCCTCGTGCGGTAGATTTTCCGGAAAGTAAGAAAACTCTTGCGGACCAAAATTTCGGTACCTCGGCGTCTCTGAAAAACGTAAAATTATTTAGTTGGGTGTAAAACCAATAACATATTGATTATTGCTACTTGCTTGTTTTGTTTGAATTTGAAAGACCCATAAAACAGATTAATTAGTTTTCAGTACCACTCCCTACTTTATATGTACGCAGATGTTGGCCTCTTTGAATTCGAATGACTGTCACGACCTGCAGGTTATAAATTCATGGGTTTTGAAAAGTACGATTCTTTCTCGTTAAGACTATTAAGTTCAGTGGCACTTTAGAGAGACTCTCGTGAGAATTTAGTGGTTGAGGTTACATTTTCACGCTTCTCCGGTCCGATAGGGGCTCCGTTATTACGAACTTGGTGGTAATATCAAGTTATTAGTCTTTGTCTCACTCGGATGGCGCTCATCGATCTGATATTGGGCGCGAGCCAATTTAGCGACCAGGCTCTACGGAATGTGCGGTGCCGTCATGTCTGGGGCGGCCTGTCTTTTATGAAATGAGACTAAATCAAAGTGCAATAGCTCACAAGCAGACAGTATTGTTCTAATATATTGACTAAGAGAACAATCAATATCATTTCTTGCTCGAATAGTTCAGCTTCGTAGTTTTGCAAAGTGACTCTACAAATATGAGAGCGTTGCGCTGTGCTGGTTCAGTGGATGAACAGAACTATATTTAAGGGTCTGTATTTATAAATGTGGCAAAGGAATAGGTGTGTGATAATCTATACTAATATTATAAAAAGAGATTTTTTCAGTTTGTTTATATATATACGGCAGCCCTGGTCTTCCGTGGTTTCCCATTTTCACACCAGGCAAATGCTGGGGCTGTACCTTAATTAAGGACACGGCCACTTCCTTCCAACTCCTAGGCCTTTCCTATCCCATCGTCGCCATAAGACCTATCTGTGTCGGTGCGACATAAAGCCCCTAGCAAAAAAGAAAAAAAGGTTTGTTTATATGCAGATGGTAACCTCGCAAAGCACTCAACCGGTTCAGTAATTTTTACACCATTATACCAGTTTTCTCTTTATTTATTATTATTATTATTATTATTATTATTATTATTATTATTATTATTATTATTATTATTATTATTATTATTATTATTATTATTATTATTATTATTATTATTATAATTATTATTAATTATTATTGCCGTGTTTGCGTGGAACAGAGAGAGGTGAAAGAAGTTGCTGGCTTGAGTGGGTCTAACTACGACAGTCAAACATAAATTTAAAACTGCCAGGCTGAGTGGCTCAGACGGTTAAGGCGCTGGCCTTCTAACCCCAACTTGGCAGGTTCGATCCTGGCTCAGTCCGGTGGTATTTGAAGGTGCTCAAATACGACAGCCCCGTGTCGGTAGATTTACTGGCACGTAAAAGAACTCCTGCGGGACTAAATTCCGGCACCTCGGCGTCTCCGAAGACCTTAAAAAGTAGTTAGTGGGACGTAAAGCAAATAACATTAATTTAATTAAATTTAAAACTTTAAAAATAAAGGTTATATTTGTTTTCAGATATTAAATTTTAACAAATCTATTCGCTTGGCGAAAGCACAAGATTTCAGGTACAGAGCTAGCTTGGTACAAAGTAGGAAAAAACAGAAAAACCCAGTAAGATTAGTTACAAAATTTGAGCTTCAAGCTCCCATTTTACAAAAGTCCCTACATCACTACTGTTGCGGTTAGTTAGGTAGTCAAGGAGCCGAGTCTCTCAATTTCTTTTACGGGATATTTAAATCTCGCAATTTTCACGAGCACCTTTTGCTCCAAAGGTTACAAGTTACGGCCTCCCAAAGGCACCATTCAATATTTACACAAATATCTTTTACCTTACAAGAAAGAGCCTCTATGCTCTATAATTCTATCAAGGAGACTGCGCTCCCAAACCCTAGCAGCCTTTAATTTTTACACTTGTGATTAGAGCGTCTTTGTTCAATACAGTTTACACTTTCAGGCATCTCTAGGCACAACCTAAAATTTACAAGACCGTATTAGTTGTCATTTAAGTTTACATGGGTAAAGAGTACCCATTCTACCGGGCCTTTGTGGAAAATAACAGATTCAATTACTGGACCAAAACTCAAAAATGTATGGAGGCGGAACATGCGCTCCTTAAAATCAAAGCTTAAAACCCTACTTGGGCTGAAGCCCGACGAAACAGCGGCTAATCCCAAACTACTGAGGTGGCTAGATGGACAAGTTAGGTTACAATTTACAATAGTGAAAACAGTTACAAAATCGCAGTCACCTCAATATTAAATTGAAGGGGAATTCGAGAGGGTAACGCACTCTCTATCCCCGGTTTTTAGTTAAGTCCTATAGACTAGTTGAACTTTTACATGAGAATAAATAAAAATGCACATCTTCGGAATTTTACAGTTACATTATTAAAGATTGGAAACCTTTCCCTCGAATTAGCTGGCAGAGATACCTTACATAGTTAGAAAAATGGTGGCCATTGCCTTAGCTGATGTTCTGCTTGCCGATGGATGAGGCCCCGCCTCCTCTCTTAACACAGACACTCAGTAACACGACGATCAATAAGACAAGTTACCTCGAAAAGGCGTCAGCTTTTATACCCGAGAGGATGGTTCGAGCAGGCTCTGGACTAAGTCCAGACACACCCTCTACTTTTTATTGGACAGTCGAAAAGTTACAAAAAGCATATGATTGGCTGAAAATTAAATACACAAAATTTCTGATTGGCCAGACTCCAAAGCTGGCGGGGTGGGTTAGAAGTGTAATAGATTTTGAAATATCAAAAACAAAGAATAATCGATTCATTTTAGAAAACCTATAAATATAAAATTTCTTAAAATTTTTAGTAGTTACACTTTACACCAGAGTGCATGACATGAGTTTTTGTAATAGAGACTGGAGAAAAGTCCGAATTCCTTGAAATAGTTGTTGCAAACTTTGTGTATTAGATAGCGTTGTTCAACGCGCTTAATTTAAATGCATGGGGTTGAGATGTACCTCCGGTACAATTATTATTATTATTATTATTATTATTATTATTATTATTATTATTATTATTATTATTATTATAAGCCGTGATCAAAAAGTGCTGACTGTGTTGCAAATTTGGGCTTGAACTTGCTTTATGACCGGATACCCTTCATGATGCCAACGATATATGGAAGGATGGGTTCACCATTGCGTGTTACTGTGGTGTGGTTTATTGTGAGTAGGTATAATGAAGAGGTGTGTATTGCGTAAAACACAAGTAGCCAGTCCGTAAGTCAGAGGAATTAACCAGACGCCTCTACAATCTCCAACCTGGCCATGAATTGAACTCGTGACCCTTTGAATATATGGACTTAGATAAGGAGTCGTTCGCCGTTTATTGCGGCATACTCGTACATTTTAATTTGATAGTTTTTACTATTTTATATCGTAAAACTCTGTTCTGCCTGTAAATGGAAGAATAATCAGGAACAGAATAACAGCTTTAAATCGGATTTCAATAAATGTTGACAGGAAATAAGTATAGCAGTCGAACTCTTTATTAAAGTACATCTGAGATTTATAATCCTCGAAATTTTAGCGCGTTATTTCTTTCGCGTGAAAAAGTCGTGATTCTTATAGCCGCTGGCGCTAAGTGCATTTACACTGGTATCGACATCCAAGTAAATATATCGATTGCGGATTATCGAGTTAGTGTGAAGTAATGGAATCCGTGAGAAGCGAGGCACTCAGCAAAGGAGTGACGGCCGGATTGAATAGCATGTCGACTGCAGTTGTACCATCTACGAAATAAATGAACTGGACGCATTTGTTCCAACTCGGACAAATAAAATGCTGATTTATTACAAAGTAAGGTTTTAGGCTATGGTGTAAACTACCATTTGTGAACTTTTAGTTGAGATTCGACGGATGGTGATTTAATCCATTCAACATATTTATTTTGAACGAAATGATTCTGGCATACAAAACTTTCTTTTCCGAGGACCTACCTATAGAAAACTACATACAGACATCGTTTTCAACGACCGTATAGCGCATTACTTTACCACAGACATAGTTACCATAAATCATTCTTAAGTATAACTCCAGGATGTGCAAAATCAGCCTGTTAATATCTTATATATTCATTTAATTACATGTTCATTTTAAAAATTTTGGGGGCAAAATTTTGTCTGTTAGAATAAATAGCAACAGGTAGTAATAATTATAAGAACACTGATAATAGTTATGCAATATTAATAAACCAGTAACACCCGAGCTCAATTCACTCCACATCTTTCTTTTAAAGGAGATAATTTAAACGTAGAATACGTATCAAGTAGTTGATTCTTGGAATAAGTGAAAATTCCTCTAGAAGGAGTGTGTAAGATAATCACTTTTACAAGTAAGACTTCCCATTTTCATGAGTGTGTCGTTCCACTGTACAGCATAAGTATTTTACGCACGTTGAGTAATGAAAGCAGTTTAATGTTTTTCTGAGATGAGATTCCTATTTTAATAACGAAGGATAAATACGGAGATGATAGAACCACCCCTATCATCTACAGCTAAACCTCAAGCTCGATGGGCAGGATTTAGAAGCTCGAATGAATTTATGTCAGTGGCTGTTGGGAAATATGGAAAATGATGCAGCATTCCTGTCGAAAATTCTAAACTCAGACAAATAGCGATTGCACAATAATGGTACCGTCAACAACTAAAACATGCCACTATTGGAGCGTTGACAATCCCCACTGGGTGTGACAGGCAGACTATCAAATGAATGTGGAGTTAACGGATGGTGTGGAATGTTGGGTGATTGCCTTATTGGACAGTATTTATTGAGGACAATTTGCCAGGCGAACGCTACCTGCAGTTTCTGCACAATGAACTCCCACTTCTGATGAAAGGTGTGCCACACGGAGAACGTTTAACGGTGTGGCTTCAACGGGATGGCGTTCAACCACATTGGACATTCGTCGTTCGTAACCGTCTGAATGAGACACATCCAGAAAAATGGATAGGAAGAGGAGGAAACTCTCCCCTGGCCCGCATGATCACCGGATTTAACACCAGCATGCTGTCGGTGCATTTGTAACAAACACTTTAAACCTAGGACCCAAACAAGATCGTGAGCGCCTTCACTAACTCATCGCAGAAACTTGCAGATCAATAACACCGGCTATGCTACAGCGCATTAGAATATACATTCAGGTGCGTGTCCAGATGTGCATAAACCAAGCAGATCATCACTTCAAGCCCTTGCTAACCATTGCTCTTGCAGTTTGGTTCCCGGCCCCATCAACACTACCTATTCTGTCTTCAACGACCCTGATGATATACCCGCCCTTGTTAGGGCCACATACAATTTCGTTCACTAAAATATGCATACAAGTATACTTGCACGTATATTAAGAGATTGCAGGAACTAAATAAATTAGAAATAAAATAGCATCGCTGCCCCGGACTCGAAGCTATCACATGTAAGACTAGCGCAACGTAGCGTTCGGCTTGCTCTGACCACCTGTGCTATACTCCACCGCGACATGTTGCATGAAGATTGCAACACATGTATTGGTTTTAACACGGCCGCAATGTCCACTTCGTGTTTCACAGGAGCTTCATTTACATAACAGCTCATTTAGAGAGCACATTCGTCCATAACAGCTTCCTATGTTTATGTAGGACGTAAATACAAATATATCGCTTAACTGTGTTTATTGTGCATATGGACAAACAGATATTTTCAGGACGTTTATAAAACTGCGGTTTGCATAAAATAAAATTGACGGGGGCAGCTGATTCACCTGCTATATTAGATAGTGCTAATTTAGAAATAATTGATACAATTTATATCCAATGTGAATCTATATTTTAAAACGCTGGTTTGTGCCTTAATTCGTTTATTACAGGATATTAGTATCATTCCATATTGACGGTTTTCACTTTACAACAGAACATCCTCCTCTTCAATACATGTATCCATCTTATGATCGAGTGATTTTAATCAAACCTCTTCGGCTCATTTTGAAACATCTTCGGTGAAAATATATATTGAAAGCTATATGAGTTGATGTTGAAAGAGTATCATTAAAAATGATAAGGAAGAGAATATAAAATCCAACAGCATTCGATGCTCGTTGCTGTTATCATATCTTCATTCTATGAACTGCTTTCCTATGGGTCATCGAGCTTTCAGATTCAGATTTCTGCTGCAGCCATCTCTTTGCATCAAGTTTTGATGTTACAAAAACTTTCCATTAAATAATTATATGGTAGCAGATTACTGATCAATTGTTCACCTAGTATTTCCTTAAATGATTTAAAAGAACTTGGAAATGTAATTGCATTCATGGTTTTCTGATTCACTGTATTGTTATTGAATTATTGCGCCAGTCGTTTTACTTACTCACTGTCCACTTACACCGTGATCTCGTGATTCGATGATTGAAGTCTTGTGCAATGATGCGACATACGAAACGAGAAAATAGTGAGCTGTTCTTCCCAATATGATACATATAATTTTGAGTGGTCATGATCAAGACTGTCATAAGGTAGGCTAGAGAGCTGAGTTGCATTAATTGTCGAATGCCAAGTAGTTATAATACTAATATTCATTAAACTAATAAATGGAATAACTTAATAGCCTTTCTAGCTACTTCGGAATTACCGTATTTACGGGAATAATCCCCGCCATCGAAAAATCTCCGCACCCTAACTTTAGGAAGGCTGCTTTTGAAAAAAATGTCAACATTGACTCAAATAAAACCCGCACCCGAATTCCGTGCCTCAATATTTTTAAAAAAATATGCGGGTGTTATTCGCGTAAATACGGTATGTTTTGACTACCTTTTTTAACAATGCAAATAAGTCTATTATTTAAACCTCCCTGTAAGGAGAGGACAGTAAATGCAAGTATTACTGTATTTTCAAATGAGCTGAGAGCGAGGGTACGATTTTTTCAGTGAGCCATGGGTGGCTCTGTATATATCGCCCGCAGCGGAAATTCGGCTCTCCGCCAATAATGTCCAATGTTCCGATAATGAACTGTGTGTGTGTGTGTGTGTGTTGGGTCTCACTGGTCCATGATGAACCACTCAGTACTGTCTGCTGCGAGTCAGCTGAATCGTGTGCCTTGAACTCGCCATTGCTGCGATTCGATTAACTCGGACAGTTGAACGAATCGATACACCGATACACTCAATAGCCAGCACTACGCATTATACTTCAGTGTGTCGTAACGAGTGAACACATTGAGTAATTAAAACGCTTCTAGTCTCGTTTTGTTGCCTAATAGATCGTATAAGCAATACTCTACTGTGGAAAACTTTAGAACGAGATAGATAGAGTAACATAACATATCTAACAACGTAACTACTCGGTGGAAATTAATGAAAGTGCTGTAACATTACGTTGTGTTCCGCTGACACCCGCACATCGGTGGCACCGTTTGTGTTGCTGCCAAGAGCATCAGGTCTGGTCCGACGAAGAGTGGGGTTGCGTGCTCTTTTCAGATCAGAGCAGATTCAGTATGAGTAGTGATTCTAGACGTACCCTCATCTGGCGAGTGGTGGGAACACGTAATGCACCCAGTAACATTGTCAAACGTGATCGTTTTGGTGGTCCAAGTGTTACGGTGTAGGAAGGCATAATCTTGCATTGGCTTACCGACCTCCAAATCTTTGAACCGGGTACACTCACCGGTCAACGTTATTGTGACAGTGTACTTCTTCCCCAGACGCATCTTTTCAGGGGTGCATTCGGCCCTGACTTCAATTTTATGGCTGACAATGCACGATCGCATCGAACAGCGCAGGTGGAAGAGCTCTTAGAGAGGATATTCGGCGAATGGATTTGTCTGCCTGTTCCCCCGACTTGAATCTCATCGAACACATGTGGGAAATATTGGGCAGACGTATTGCAGCACGTCCACATGCACCAACGGCCATCCAGCAGTTGTCAACCGCGCTGGTGGAGGAATAGAACGCTCTACTGCAGGAACTCTTTACCAGTCTTGTGGCCAGCATGGGACGTTCCAGAGCATGATTTGCTATCCGTGGTGATCATGCCCCATTTGTGATGTCCAAGGGACCATTATGAGTCGCAGTGACTTAAGTGTAATTTATTTTCTCTGTAAAAAATGTCATTTCTGTTCGACTCATTGGATATTCCTTTCAGTTGCCTACCATACCATACTGTAGCAGTTCAAGTTTCGTCGAGCTATGTTACTTGAGAGCGACCCAACATGCGAAAGTTACTTTCGTCTTTAAGTTTTGCATAGCCGTGTATAATTGACATTATAATGAATACATGTAGAGTTTGTGAATATGTGACACTGAACATCGAACATTTGCAATAAAATTTTTAGTGATCTTCCCGTCTAAAAATCATTCTCGATCCCTCACGTTGGGTACAAGTGAGTCCGATGTAATGACTGAGCGAGTTGGACGTGCAGTGTGGAAAGGGCAGCTGTGAGCTTGTATTCGAGAGATAGTGTGTTCGAAGCGAACAGATGGCAATCCTGAAAATGGTTTTCCGTTGTACTTCAATTAACGCCACTTCCCTACAACTCCTAGCCATTTCCTATCCCATCGTCGTCATAACACCTGTCTGTGTCGGTGCGATTTAAATCAAATTGTGTAGCCAATATACAGGGTGGTCTGAAACAAGTGAACCGGATATATGAACGTTAGAGGGTTGATCGTACTTAAAGATATCTCGAAAGAAAGTAATTTGAATATCAGCTGCTGAAATTAGCCAATCAGATCGTTCCGAGGGTGAATTCAAATGGGCTTTGTGAGGTGTGTTGCTAAATCTGCATGTAGCTTAAGATAGTCTGTAGAGCAATCATGGAAGAAAAACATAATTTCACATGGGAGTGATATGAACACCTACCTCCGTGGTGACAGGATAACGCCATAGCAAGTGCTGTACGGTGACACTGGCAGAAACCCACGGTGTGTTTTGATTTGATGCTGATTTCTTGATATGGCTCTCGATCCGGTAAAAGATACTTGCAAGTTTAGCAACGCCACCTCGCAAGGTGCATTTTAATTCGCCCGCGAAGCGGTCTGATTGGCTAACTTCAGCAGCTAATAAAATGACTACGGCGCGAGATATCGAATTACTTTTTTCAAATTATTTATCAGTATGACCAACCTTCTGACGCACATATACACGATTCACGATGTTTCGGACCACTCTGTGTATCCAAGATAATGGTACCACAACGGATGCCTTTCAGCACAAACGGGCAAAGATGTGCGAGGTCGAAAATGTGAAAAATTCTTAATTTGCTTCTTATCGACTATTACATTAAAATTCTAGCCTATTTTGTATGTATCATTGAATAGAGTTTATTACGCCCGATCTAACTGTACCATTGCGGTAGACTTAGGAAAATCAGTGCAGATTACACGGTACGAACATTTGTTTTAAATAACCAAATAGTTTTCTTTCACGTGTGGCCTTCGGAAAGGCGTGATGCAGGCTTTTTTAGTTGACGTCGTAAGGTGACCTGCGTGTCAGTGAAGATGGTGCACTACTTAGGATGAATTCTAATAGGCTACTGAAGATAGCACAAAATCTCAACCATCGTGCTAGCAGAATTGCCGGTTGGAAATGGAACCCAGGACCCCTTAGACCTAAGGCCAGCGTGCTAACCATTTAACCATGGAGGCGGACAAGGCCGTCTCTTTCCAGGGGCAGCCTCAACGGAAGTGAGCTGCATGTACAATTTTAACAACATGCCAGCACTCCCGCAATTCTTATATCTCTGGCAGTACCTGGAATCGAACTCACACCTCCGACGACATCAGCTAATGAAGTTTACCGTTACACCACGGACGCGCGGACACCGAATGAATTGAAACATACGGTTGAGCCATCCATGTTACTAGACTCTCAGCCAGAGAAGTTACTCAAAATATATATTGTCAATATTATAACAGCCATGGTCGTTAAAGCGTTTACTTAATTTTACAAAAAAAAAATAATTGTAAGATGCTTTAAGAATAGACTCCAGTATTCTGTAAATTGTATGACATACATTGTAAATTTCTATGTTACGTTTTAATGCAACGCTCTACCCACCGTAAATTGTAGTGTTAAGGCAACTGAATTATTGAAGGATGTATGATTTTGTATACGAACGTGCTGTATTTACAACGGTAAGATAACAGTTTGTAATTGGACCGCTGAATTTACCATAAGTCATAGTGTAAAATTTTGAAATACTTAAGTTGTGAGTGAATTTGTGTATGATGATGCTAGATTTAAAATGTTAAACTAGTAGTAGTTCTTGCAATATTTTCTCTCCATAGAATTGCTTGCTGTACTCTTGTTGTTGTTGTTGTTGTTCTTGGATAATTGTTTCAATTTTACTTTATTACCCCACTACTGTAAGTGATCGTTGTCACCGGGATATTTCCCAATCGCGATGTATTTGTTAATAATAATGATGATGATACAATCGTCCGACTCGTTGGCTGAATAGTCAGCGTACTGACCTTCGGTTCAGAGGGTCCCGGGTTCGATTCCCGGCCGGGTCGGGGATATTGATCGCTTCTGATTAATTCTTCTGGCTCGGGGACTGGGTGTTTGTGTCCGTCCCAACACTCTCCTCTTCATATTCACACAACACATTACACTACCAACCACCACAGAAACACGCAATAGTGATCACATCCCTCCATATAGGGTTGGCGTCAGGAAGGGCATCCGGCCGTAAAACAGGGCCAAATCCACATGTGCGACACGGATCGCACCCGCGAACCCACATTTGTGTGAAAAGCGATAGGAAAAGAAGAAGAAGAAGAATGATGATGATACAATCAGTGAATCAGTTATATTTATTTATTTATTTATTTATTTATTTATTTATTTATTTATTTATTTATTTATTGACACTTCGACGCCATTTGTCTGTTACTGTAGTTTTGAACGGCCACTTGTAAATACAGTATTGTACTGAATTTACTATCTAGTGTGTATTTCATTTCACCCAAATTTAGTCTTGTGCCGGGTGGCGTTGTCACGAAACACTAGCAGGAGATTCCTTTCCCAGTCATCATTACTTCTGTTTTGTTCTTTAATTATATCCATTCAAAAGGAACAGGTTTCATATTTGCTTCTGAATATGAAATGTGCGACTTTGTAAAGCGTTAATATCATAATTAGAGTAGAATTACACTTTGTTTCCACTTTTCACGTCGTGTGGAAAGTTATGAAATACTTTAATATTCTATCGCCCCCACGGCCGCCGATCTTCATCCTCGGCGCGTGTCGTGCCTTGAATTTCTAAGGACCATTTACGAGCACTAATAACACGATCCTTGTCAACCAAGAAAAAAAAATATCGTGAGCGAAAGATTGCATCGTTAAAACTTTTTAATTGGAAATGTATACCCTGCTGGTTACACAATTCATATTAATGAGCAGGCAGGAGACAGAGACATTCTTCTGTTTTGATGTCTTAGTTATTAGAAGTGCTCTAATAGTGGTTTCTCACTCACTTCTTATAATGTGTTTAGTGGGTGTTTTTGAGAGAGATCGTTATTGTGTCCCTGATTAAAAAATAGTTACTGATATCAACAACTGAAAATAAAAATAATACTTTATATTTAGCGACTATTTAATGTTGCTAATTATCTGAAAAGTACCGAGATTCAGATATTGTGATTGCGAAGTGTTCCTCAAACAGGATATTTTCCCCTTTTACATTAGTACAAAGTGATATTATTAACATTTATCTCTTCTTCTCCTCTGTGTCTCAGGCGGCAGTGCGCCGGCCTCTCACCGCTGGTTTCCGTGGTTCAAATCCCGGGCACTCCATGTGAGATTTGTGCTGGACAAAGAGGAGGCGGAACAGGTTTTTCTCCCTGTCATCCTTCATTCCAGGAGTACGGCAGGCTTCGGCAGCCGGCACAATTCCTATCCTCGCCGCTATAAGGCGAGTTCATTCTATCCATTCCTGACCCGGTCGAATGACTGGAACCAGGCTGGGGATTACTTACATCTCGTTCGACCCAACGAGTAGGTGCGCGGTTTAGGTCACGTAGCTGTCAGCTGTCAGCAACTTCTCCTCTCACTTTCTTACTTCCTCGCAATTGAGTCCTTTGCTGTTATTGGTAGAGAATTAGAGACGTGTCTTTGAATTTATAGTTCGCGTTGTTGTGTCAGGTTAGTGGACCACGGTTCTTAAAGCAACAATCTTAGGGAACTATTACTTGCTACATACTATTGTCCACAGAACAATTTGCCGCGCGGTTTGGGCCACTTAGCTGTCAGCTTGTATTCGGCAGGTAGAGGTTTCGAGACCCACTGTCGACAGCCCTGAAGACCATTTTCCACGCTTTCCCATTTTCACACCAGGCAAATGCTGAAGCTGCGCCTTAATTAAGGCCACGGTCGCTTCCTTCCCAATTCTAGCCCTTTCCTCTCCCATCACTGCCCTAAGACATATCTCTGTCGGCGCGACGTAAAAATAAAATATAAAGACAACTCTCTTTCGTCCACTTTCTTCCAAATGAGTCCTTCGCTCTTATTGGTGGATAATTACGGTAATTACAGACGTGTTTCTAAATTTATAATTTACGCTATCGTAAGGGTCAGGTAAATTGACCAGGGTTCTTAAAGCAACAATCCTAGAAAACTATTACTTGCTAATACACCGAGAATGTGGCCGTACGGTTTGGGCCATGTAGCTATCGGCTTCCATTTGCGAGATAGTGGGTTCGAACCCCATTGTCGGCAGCCCTTAAGATGGTTTTCCGTGGTTTCCTATTCTCACACCAGGCAAATGCTGGAGCTGTACCGTAATTAAGACTACGGTCGCTTCCTTCCCACTCCTAGCCCATCGTCGGCCTAGGGGCTATCTGTGACGGTGCGACGTAAACCAAGTTGTAAGGTAATAATAATAATAATAATAATAATAATAATAATAATAATAATAATAATAATAATAATAATAATAATAAATATTTGCTGCTGCTGCTGCTGCTAATATTTCCCTCTATGAGTGGGAGCAATAGAATACGTCCTAGGTGCCCGTGACTGTTGTATGAAACACTGAAAGAGGAACCACCACGGGTCACTTAAGTGAGTCTGCCATCTGCCATTACTTCCACTTGGTTGTGACCGTCCCTCACTTTCCTGTCTGACCTCCTTCGGTCAATTCGAGCTCTGTTCCGACCCCGAGGGTATTAGGTTTGCGGAGCCTAGGGAATATTTCTTTCCGTTCTGATTAGAATGAATAGAGGATGATTGTCTAGTTGTACTTCCCATTAAAATAACAATCGCCGGGCGAGTGACCGAGTGCGGTTTGGATCACACACCTGAACCCCACTGTCGGCACACCTGAAGATGGCTTTCCGTGGTTTCCCATTTTCATACCAGATTTTTCCTGTCCCATCGTCGCCATAAGACTTATCTGTGTCCGTGCAAAGTAAAGCAAATAGTAAAAGAGAAAAAGAAAATATCACCACTAATCGTCTGAGCCCAAGTTGACGGGTTTAATTCCAGTTCCGTCAGGTTCTCAAACACGCCCGCCTCATGCCGCCACGTAGAACAACTCGAGCAGGATAATATGCCAGCACTTCGCGGCCTCCATGCGTAATCGGTCGAACATCAGACTATTATTATTATTATTATTATTATTGTTATTATTATTATTATTATTATTATTATTATTATTATTATTATTATTATTATTATTATTATAGCTGTAGTCGCTTAAATGCGGCCAGTATCCAGTAATCGGGAGATTGTGGGTTCGAATCCCACTGTCGGCAGCCCTGAAGATGGTTTTCCGTGGTTTCCCATTTTCACACCAGGCAAATGCTGGGGCTGTACCTTAATTAAGGCCACGGCCACTTCCTTCCCATTCCTAGGCCTTTCCTATCCTACCGTCGCCATAAGACCTATCTGTGTCGGTGCGACGTAAAGCAAATAGCAAAAAAAGTATTATTATTATTATTATTATTATTATTATTATTATTATTATTATTATTATTATTATTATTATTATTATTATTATTATTATTATTATTATTATTACCTACAAAAAGGTCAATATTCTTGAAAGCAAAGCTAGGACACTGCCGTATCGTCATTCGTCCGGAGACCCTCAATGCTGGTGAGTGCCGTGCAATGAACAAAAAAGGTCTTATGCAGGATCTTGCAATCAAAGAAAGAGAGAAAGATTTCGAGGAAAATTTTGGACACTATTAAACACAACGATTAATACGGAAGATAGCACAATCAGGTGGTGGTGGTGGTGATTATTGTTTTAAGAGGAAGTACAACTAGGCAACCATCCTCTATATAACACTAATCAGAGGGAAAAAATGGAAGTGATCCGACACTTCGAAAAATGCAGGTATCGCCCAAAGGAAGACAAGGGCCACGAAGGGCGTGAAAATGAAAGACTCCCTAGCCCTCGCCGTTGGGGTCGGAAAAGAAAAAGAGTTGACCAAGGGAGGTCGGATAGGATAGATGAAAGTGAGGAGCCTGGCACAAGTAAGTGGAAGCAATGCCAGGACTCAGCTGAGGGCCCCGTGGTCGCCAACCCACGCTCCAAAGTTCAGAGCCCCTGGGGCCCCTTTTAGTCACCTCTTACGACACGCAGGGGATACCGTGGGTGTTATTCTACCGCCCCCATCCACAGGGGGTTGGCACAATCAGGAACTGTACATTCACGTGGAAAAGGTAAGCGATACGTTGCTGAAGGGAAGCATTGCTTTCGATGGTTACGTTACAATTACAAGAATGAGTCCTGCAAATTCAACCGAGCGGATCTTCTCCATTTTCCAGAATGAGACGACAAAAGGGGCCTAGGTCAAAGAGGTAGGAAAAGATATGCAAGAGGTGGGTATTTCACATGATGATATCCAAAAGAGCAACCAACTTAAGAAGAACCTTCTGGACCACAGGGATTGCTTGGACCGAAACAATAAAGCAACAACACTGGCATCGAAGACTGTTGAAATGATGTGATCCTTAGTTGGCGAAACGACATGAATAAAATAATAATAATAATAATAATAATAATAATAGTAATAATAATAATAATAATAATAATAATCTATGTCCTGCTCCTTGGCTGAATGGTCAGCGTGGACGTCTTCGGTTCAAAGTGCCCCGGGTTCGATTCCCACACGAGATGGAGTTTTGAACGCCAAATGGTTAATTTCGCAGACTCGGGGACTGGGTATTTGTAATGTCTCCAATATTCCAGCAACTCATACGTCACTCATACAACTCATAAAACACTGTCTTCCACTGCAATAACACGCAATTTCTATACACGGCAGATGCTGTCCACTCTCGTCGTAGGATCTGGCTTACAAGAGCTGCTCCAGGCTAGCAATAGCCATATGGAATTATTATTATTATTATTATTATTATTATTATTATTATTATTATTATCATTATTATTACGGGGGATACCCGTGGAATGCAGAGGTGAAAGAAGGTGCGGGCTGGAATGGGTCTAACTACAAAGTAGAGATATTGATTAAAATTGCATTAAAGGTTATATTTTCTACAACAGCAAAACTTAACAAGTTTCACATAACTTCAGATTTTAACCAATAACAACAAGTTAAATCAGGTACAATACCAGGAAAGCCAAGATTTAGAGATATTTTAACAATCTGGGCCACAAGCCCTAATTTTTACAATTTCTGAACACTCAGCTCAGAACCACATATTACCAAAGGGCAGAAATCCCCTCATTACATGGAGCACTTGCTCCCACCTAGCACTGTCAGGCCTCCTAGAGGCACATATCCAAATACAAGAAAGAGCTGACCCGCTCTCAATTTTTCAAGCCTATCAAAGGCCACAACGGACTTTACTATTAACTGCCCTCAAGGCACACTTACAAAGAAACAGGGGTATCTTGTACCCAACCAAATGGGCCTTAGTAGAAATATAATAGGTTAAGTTAATGGCCCGCAACACCAAGTAGAATGGAGGCGAGTACTTGCACTCCTGCATGAAATCTTTAAAACCTAAGCGGCACTAGGCCGATGAACAAGGGGCTATTCCCGAACTATGGAGGTGACTCGTATAAGAAAATTTAACACATTAAGGAAGAAAAGGTTACCAAAACGTAGTCACCTCAAGGCAAGAATGAAGGGGAGCTCGAGAGGGTAAAGCACTCTATATCCCCGATTTACAGTTAAAGATATATGAAATTTTACAAAAGTGACGGTAATTTACATGTTTGAAGATAGGTTACATAATAAAGGTTTCGGACCTTCCCCGAGGGTTAAATTGCTAAGCTAGCAAGAAAATAAAGATGTTAAACGGCCATTACCTTTGTGAAGAGCTGCTGCCCGAAGGAAGAGGCGCTACCCGCCCCCTGCTACACTTCCATACACTAGGCTAGATGTTGTTCGAGTGGCGGAGAGTCAGGAAAATCAGCAGTTTTTGTACTCTCGGGGAAGATTCGAGACCTTTCAAGAATAATTAAGACGCACCCACAGTCGTTTATTGGGTAGCTTACAGTTACACATCCAGATCGAAGAAGAAAGACACGATTGGTCAAAAATTAATTACAGAAATTCTGGATTGGCTAAGTTCAAAACTGGCGGAAAGAAAAGATTTATATTGTCAACCCACAAATGAAAGAACGAAATTTAGTAAAGAACAAACTTATGAATACAAAATTTCTTCAAATAAAGTTCTTCCACTTCGCACCAGCGTGCATGGTCATAGTTTTTGTAGAAACATCTATCAGAGAAAGTCCACACTTCTTGATCAATAGAAAACAAAACAAGTTGAACTCCACACAGTACTGACAACTTCGTAATCACAAAATTTACGGTAGTGACATCTTCTGAGAAACTTATGAATTGATACAGTTGTTAAAGTTCAGAGTTTCTCCTGTAGAGGAGTACTTTAAGGCGGAAAATATAAACTTGCGGCGTAGAGGTGTACCTCCCGGTACAATTATTATTATTATTATTATTATTATTATTATTATTATTATTATTATTATTATTGTGTTATGGACAATATATTTTACTCTATTTCTATCCTAAATTAAGGTAGCTGAGACTCAGGATATCTCGGTCATGTTCATGAAAGCAGTCGTGAAATACCCGAGAATTCACCCTGGGCCGTCTGTGTTAGAAGGTTACAAGACCTAGATCACGGCACACAATTTACGGACAGATCTATTTAGGCGGCCAAGCGTTGTGAATTCCTGTCACTATTGTTGGAGTCCTTGGTTCCTTAAGTTTTTGAGGACACTAAAAAGTATTTTAGGGTTATTTTAAACCTGGTGTTTGAATTAAGAGGGTATGATGAAAGTGATAGTGGTAATACACTGAAGGGAGGATGGAGAACTGACAGAGAACAGAGGACCAATCTGGTGCACTTTGCATTCTTTAATTAATCACGTGATCAGATGCTTTCCGCTGCAGTGTATCCTTTATGAAATACCTATAGAAATGTGTCACAAACACATTTCGCCTCTGTTTAAATCAGAATGCCATGGAACTTTTTTACTCAAGGCGAATGCGCATATTAACTGCCGTATGACATTAAAAATTTAGTCTATAATTAACAGTCCTTACATCGTACTGCCAAACATCCGACAAAGTGATAGTAGTCACGAAACGATGAACATCAGAGTTGAAATGAAGGCCAAATAAAAGGGATTACTGGATTTTTTCAAAATGGAAATTTTAAGTTCACATGGAGGGAATTAGATATTTTTCCACCAATAGAGAAAGTCAAAAAACAGATCAGATGTAAGGCTTTTCAGGCGTTTGCTCTATAAACCAGCGTTTCGTCTTAGGTCTGACACTAGACTCATCAGAGTGGGATGTGTCAGACCCTACCCACTGACGGTGGGGTGTGTGCAGGTGAACTTATCAGAAGCCCATTGTAAGAGGCACAGTCTGATAACTGCATACGGGAGATAAATCTCCACAAAGGAATTATTGCCCGCTTAGCATTGCTTAGGATTATTTCAAGTTTAGGACATCATGTCCTGCAGAATCCAAAATCAGTGCGGTGAATTCTTACATTGTAACTTTTACATTCATATATATTTTTACCGCCGATTTTGAATCATTCCGATTAGATTCATGGAACGGTGCTCTGGCCGCTTAATTAAGTCACTCCCACAATTGCGCGGCGGGGGACAAGGTGGTCAACAGTAAGAATGAAAAATACTGTTTAAAAAAGTTATCGCGGAACGTTAATATCCTCCCTCATCAGGCCTTTCATATGTAAATTGGTTTCATCACCCAGGTTTCAAAATCTAGTGGTAGTATAGGAAGGGAAAACATTTATTTAGCTATGTTTAGTTTGTTTACACTATGAAAGTGAACATAGGTTGTTTTACCAAAAATAAGTTATGGGAACTTCTTACCAAAATTATTAATGCCGTGCTTATTTCGTCCAAAAGATCGTGGATATAGAAAGGAGACTTCCAATTCTCTGGCGGCACATCGCTCTGGGGTTCACATAGATTAAAATATAATTAATTATTAATGCCGTGCTTATTTCGTCCAAAAGATCGTGGATATAGAAAGGAGACTTCCAATTCTCTGGCGGCACATCGCTCTGGGGTTCACATAGATTAAAAGATAATTAATTTTATATCACGTTAACCCTATCGTGCACACATTTTCATTTGGAAGCGAAAGAAAAATTTACTCAATTATTTTACTCATTGAAAGCTCACAAAATACACATTTGCTTGTTTCATTTTCTTCTAAAATTACAAAGACTTCTGACCTATGATAATATATTATGTGGGTGATAAAAATACCATTGGGAAATCATGTCTACAATACTTACTGTTTAGTGTTACTTTATAAGGACATATTAATTTCTGTAAATTGGCGTGTAAAAGTAAAATAATTAAAAAACAACAGTACGTGAAGCCGCTATAATGTTTCCCCACTTGCTTCTCTTGGATTTAAATGGAAATAGTGGTGGTTTTGACATGAAGTGTAGAAGTGATTATATTGCGTGAATTATTTGACATTTTTTAAGGGCACTTTGAATGAGAGGGGCTGCCTGGCCGAGGCGGTAAAGGCGTGCTCGGTTCGCCCGGAAGGACGTGGGATCGAATCCCCGCCAATAAGTCGTAAAATTTAAGAAACGAGATTTCCACTTCCGGAGGTGCACATGGCCCTGGGGTTCACTCAGCCTACACCAAAAATGAGTACCAGGTTAATTCGTGGGGGCAAATGCGGCCGGGCGTAGAGCTAATCACTTTACCCCATCAAGTGCCGAGGTTACGGATAGTGGAAGCCTTTACCTTCCACCCCTCAAAGGGCCTTCATGGCCTGTACGGAGATGACTTTGCTTTGCTTTTGATTAAGACACACAGTAGTCACCTCGTATGAGATTTGTGTGCTCGAGAGAGTTAATATCTCAAGGTAAAGCTAGTCAAGCACAGGGAACTATTCTGTCCAACTTTCAGTCGAGATTATACAGTAGATACCGAAAAATTCTTCCTTGGTCTGTATGGAGATAACAGCCTATTTCCCGTTTTTCTTCTTTTTAATGAAAGGCGATGCATCAACAGCATCTTTAGGATTTACATGCCATTTCATCAGATTAACATTCGCTGTTAGATTGAAGTAATCCCTTCGGGGGATGATAAAAGGAGATCGCCGTGGGAACTTGAAAATGAACTCAATGGACGCTCCTCTACTTTGTATTTATGCATTGTAGAGGCAGCGAGGAGGAAAGTGAAATTCCCTTAGAGATTTAGAGCCGAGGCACTTCTCTCTGTCTTCCAACATATCCTGTTAAATCTCGTCCGAGTAAATGTGGGCAGTTCAAAAGCAGTAGAATATGAAGATTTTACGCTAGGGGAAGTATATTCCTTGAGGAGGTACTTGTAAACAATGGAGTGTTTCGCAAAAAAAAAGGGATGCTGATATATTTCTTAGCTCTGTAACTCAATGTGTTGAACCACTGTCAAACAAAATATTAGAAGTTACAGGAGGCCAAATCATGATCCTTCTATTTATACCTATATTACTTTTGTCGCAAAACCGTGTGTAGCAGCCTCTATTGTTCCCTTGTGGCTTGGGGGTGGTAGAAATCATCCATGATATTACCTGTCTATCTTACGAGGGGGTTGAAAGGAGGCCCCAGAGGCTCTGAACTTGAGAACTGAATTGGCGACCAGCTAAGTCTGGCATTATTTCCACGTACTTGTTCCAGTCTTTCAGTTTTATTATTTCTCCCACCGACCTCCCTTAGTCAAATTTAGTTCCCTTCCGATCACTACAGTAATAAGTTTGCGAGACTTAGGTGCTTTTTATTTTCACACCCTTTCTCCTGAAATTGAAGAACAACTCGTGAATCACATTTTTACATTAGAGGAGATCCTTTTAGTCTAACAATTATTGATTTTCGTAAGTGAGCGTTTCAAATAGCCGAACGGAATAAAATACCACGTCATTTCAACGAAAACACAGAAATGGCCGGGGAAAATGTAGCTTTTCACCTTCAGAGCATGTTATAAAAATTTACTGTTTCGTGAACCTGCGGCAATGTTAATGGCCCAATTTCCAATGCAAGCCATTTCACCAATTCATCAGCCATTGCCAAACATTTCTAAACGAGCAAGACGGGGAGCCCAGCGAACCAATTTCCATATGCAGATACAATTGTGCGTTCCACTTCAGACAATTCTGACAATGGCGCGGAAGTAGGGAAAGAGGGTTGGTTTTGCTTCATGTGCGAAAAGTACTCTGTGGAGGACATAGTCAGCTGTTTGCAATGTCGCTTCTGGTTGCATGAAATGTGAGCTGAGGCGAGGATTTAAGTGAATACTTTGATTCAGTGACTTGAAACAATTTTATTATTATAGTGGTACGATTTAGATAGATAGATATATAGATAGATATTTACTTAGCTTGGCAAAGTTAGGCAATGATGAATAGAATACCTAGTGTAATCACTCTGTTTTATTATCATTGTCGTTGGTGGCCGCGCCGGAGTGTGGCGCTGCGGTCGCAACGAACCAGCTGCAACAACAGGTGCGCCACACTGTCGACAAAGGGAACAGCGTGCGTGAGTGAAGTCATGGTAACAATTTTAACATACCTATAGATATAATTTGTTTGTTTTAATATTTTCCGAAAGTCTTTGTTAATATCTGTGCGGTGTTTTCTGTATGCAATCAACCAGTTTTTTTATTATTTCGAGGAAATGTCGTACTGTTTCGTTCCTGGTTGTAAATCGGGTTACGGAAGAAAGCCTGATGGTAGACGATCTTTTACACCACCAAAAGAAAATAATTTGTTTGCGAAGTGGGCGAGAGTTACTCTGCGGAGAGATAAGCAATTGTCAGCCAAAAGCAGAATATGTGACCTGCATTTTTCGGCAGATTGAATAAACTTATTAAGGCGGACTGTTTCGTTGTGAACGGTAAAACCGTTGAACTTCCTCGTATAAGGTGGAAATTAAAACCAGGAGCGGCGCCTCATACTTTTTTCCAAATTTACCGTAATACCTGCCCACGGAGGTAAAATCGCGGAAGGCACCCAGTAGGAAGGAACAAGAACCACGATGTGAGTGGAGCAGTGATGGCAACAGTGAGCGGTAAGGTTCAAGGTTAGCCTAGTTTTAGTCAAATCACGGGCAGTCTAGCTCTCTTACCGATGTCCAAAAGCCAATAGTGTCTCTCCAAAGGTGACTAAAGAACGTAAGTCGTGATTTAATGCGAGCTAAATGTCTCTTTCCTCAGTCCAAGCTAGGATTAATTTCCTGCAGGTGCACATTAATAACACGAAATGTTTTATGTGCTCTGTTAAAAAAGTTTTTTAAAGTATGTCAAGTACAATATTGCTTTCGCTTTTCGTAAGTTCCATTTTATCTCGTGTGTTCTTTTATTAGTCCAAAGGTATTTCTCCGTGAGGACTCACAATATTATTTAAAATTCTCTGACAGTATTATTCATAAGTATAAACGATTATTGGATGTTGTATTTGGTTATTTGCGTATCAGTCACACCTCCACTAAAACAGCTGACCGTGTAGCGTTGGTGATTGGCTCCACTAGCGCCGCTCTGCGGGAACTCACTTGAACTCGGCGAGTGATCTCACTAGGTATTCTATTCGTCACGGTCAGGGACAGCTGCCCGTGTCTTACACTTAACCACCATCAAAATTAGGTTCATAACTAATTATATATATTAAAGATTAACCTAACATAAACTTAAACTATGTAGAAATGTTGAACTATAGCTAACAGTGACTACTTGTACATTAAAATCACACAAGTCAAGGGGAAGGAGCACAATAAAACCGAAAAGGAGTACAGTTTTTATTAAGATATATATAACCAAACTAAGTACAAGAAACAACATCTTATCTAAGCTATCTGGCAGCACATGGGGATCCTCAGCGGCAACTTTACGTACTTCTGCCTTAACTCTGGTTTATACAACAGCTTAATACTGCTCTTCCGTCTAGATGAATAGCACCCACACCAAGAAAATTGACACCGTCTGAATCAGACAGTGTGAATTGTCAAACATTTATTAATTGCACTTTGAACACTGCAGGCTTTCGCCCAAATACATATTCATAATACCCGTAAAACAAAATGAACCATTCCTCTTACCGCCTACTACCATATATAACTACTAATTTACATCTAACCCAATACATATAAAGCTAATAAAACAGAAAAATATTTAGCTCCTAATCGGAGACCATGGCAGTACGGCAACACTGTATAAGTAAAATAAATGCCTTTCGGCGATATAAGACAGTAACATAAATAAACACACCGGCACTCTGCGGGGGTGCATGACCTGCCCCCATCATTTGTGTCAGCAACACTCGCCTATTCACTTCCTCTTCAAACGCACACATCTTAGCAAGCAGCCACTGTCCTTGAAACATATTCCGTATGCTTGAACCTGTCTGCCTGCTCTTTAACATGACTTCCTCTATAACTCCATTTTGCTGTACAATAACCCCACTGCACTGGCTTCCAGTCCACTTCCACATCCTTACTCCAGATCTACGTCACATGAACAATCCTATCTGAGAAGCAAGTAAAATACAGGCCAATATTTTTTTTTTTGCTATGGGCTTTACGTCGCACCGACACAGATAGGTCTTATGGCGACGATGGGATAGGAAAGGCCTAGGAGTTGGAAGGAAGCGGCCGTGGCCTTAATTAAGGTACAGCCCCAGCATTTGCCTGGTGTGAAAATGGGAAACCACGGAAAACCATTTTCAGGGCTGCCGATAGTGGGATTCGAACCTACTATCTCCCGGATGCAAGCTCACAGCCGCGCGCCTCTACGCGCACGGCCAACTCGCCCGGTTACAGGCCAATAAATCACTTCCAATTCACCAAGACATCCAAAGAATCGCTTCAACCCAACTGAAATCCAGACAACTTCCCCTGCTGCTGGCTCAAAAACTAATGAAAGAAAACCTCTGGGACTGCGAACTTGGAATGAAGAATGGACTGCTAAAACCCCCGATGAATGGAAACCGATCTTTGATCCCCACTCGTGTTTCATCTCCCGCGTAGTGTATGGGTCCCACTAAACAGAGTACGCACTGGGCATGAAGAAGCGGCTCTGCGATGAATTCTTGGGGCCTGCGACCCTCTGCAAGCTGTGACTGTGGTGAAGAACTCCAGACAATGCGATACATCACCTTCAGATGCCCAAAAAGAGCCTTCCGCGGAACTACCGACGACCTCCTGACAGCTTCAACAGCGGCTATTCAATGGCTGCAACAACTGGACATCCTAGTTTTGTTACCATTTTTATTTCTTAATGTATTTATTTAATTATATTTTACATCATATGCTTTATTTTTGTATTTTTTTCACTTTTATGTGTTGTACACATCCCTCTTGATTTCTACTTTCTGTTTTACCTTGACTTTTATATTTATTCTATTTTGTAATTTATTTGTTGCTTTCACATGTTACTCAATTTTTGCGTGGCTTAATTTGTACCATAAGCTAAATATATAAATAAAATAAATAACCAATAAAGTTGTAAAAACGAAAAGAGAACTACTAAATTATCTGTGAAATATAACTCTTGTCCTGTGGGTTTCCACCCAAGTTGAGAAGTACAGGGGAAGAATAAAGTAAACGGGATGAAGAGGATTTAAAAGAAAAGAGGACAAGGAAGTAGGAAAGTAATTGTCTTGCTGCCTTGCTATTTGTGTGTTTCCATCAGATATTTTGTGCATGCACTTTTAAATTTCTGGTGGTACGATTTACGATACTGGTTTCCTATGGCGTATTGATTGTAGACGATAGAAAATATATTTTTATCTCTGTTGCTCAGCATTGTAATTATTTTAACCGAAGGATATAAATAAAAATATCTAATTTTCTGAAAAATTAACTTCCGTGTGTGTTAAATATCAATTTTTAGTAATGAAAAATAGCAATGTGTTAAGGGGTACGCTTTAAGCAATCTTGAAAATCTTGAAAAAGCTTGGAATCCAGCACACGACTCTGGAAAAGAAAAAAGGTGACATTTTAAAAGATTCAGTTACTATTTTAAATCATCTATTATACCACTCCTTCTTCTTTTCCTACCGCTTTTTCCCACACCTGTGGGGTCGCGGGAACTGCGTCTCACATGTGGATTTGGCCCTGTGTTACGGTCAGATGCCCTTCCTGACGCCAACCGTATATGGTTGGATGTAAGAATTATTGCGTTTTTCTGTGATGGTTGGTAGTGTGGTATGTAGTCTGAATATGATGAGGAGAGTGTTGGGCCGGACACATACACCCAGTCCCCGAGCCGGAAGAATTAATCAGAAGCGATTAAAATCCCTGAGACCCTGTGAACCGAAGGCCAGCACGCTGACCATTTAGCCAACGAGTCGGGCAAATCTTCACTTATACTACTCTTAAGTTATAAATCGTACAGTGTTTGCTTTTTTTTTCATTATTTTAAATATTTTCGGTAGTCATCGTCTAAATAGTAAAACTTGAAAAGCCTTGTGATCCCTCACGGTTAGTGAACTGATATCTCTAGAAAAAACTACAAACGGTGTAATGCTTTGACTGTCATGACAATGATAATTTCCTCACTTTTAGGTTGACTCAAATTGTTGTTGTTGTTGTTGTTGTTGTTGTTTGAGTCATCAATCCATAGACTGGTTTGATGCAGCCCTCCATGCCAGCCTATTCTATGCTAACCTTTTCATTTTTACGTAATTAATGCACCCTACATCTGGTCTAATATGTTCTTACCACCTGCATTTCCCTCAGAAACAAACTGAACAAGTCCTGGGTGTTTTAAGATGTGTCCTGCCATTCTATCTCTTCTTCTCGTCAAATTTAAGTCACATAGACCTCTTCTCACCAATTCAGTTCAGTATCTCTTCATTCGTGATTTGATCTACCCATCTCACCTTCAGCATTCTTCTGTATGAGCTTGCATCCGGGAGATAGTGGGTTCGAACCCCACTGTCAGCAGCCCTGAAGATGGTGTTCTGTGGTTTCCCCATTTTCACACCAGGCAAATGCTGGGGCTGTACCTTAATTAAGGCCACGGCCGCTTCCTTCCCATTCCTCGGCCTTTCCTATCCCATCGTCGCCATAAGACCTATCTGTGTCGGTGCGACGTAAAACAAATAGCCAAAGATCAGCATTATTCTGTAACACCACATTTCAAAAGCTTCTACGTTTCTTTCTGAACTAGTTATCGTCCTTGTTTCACTTCCATACAATGCCACGTTCCAGACGAAAGTCTTAAGAGACATCTTTCTAATTCCTATATCAAAGTTCGAAGGGAGAAAATTTCTTTGCTTAACAAAGCTCTTCCTTGCTTGTGCTATTTTGCATTTCATGTCCTGCTTACTTCTACCAATTTTTCTTGTTTGACTACCCAAGTAACAATATTCGTCTACTTCCCTTAAGACTTCATTTCCTAATCTAATATTACGTACTTCACCTAACTTCCTTCGACTGCACTCCATTACTATTGTTTTGGACTTGTTTATTTTTATCTTGTACTCCTTACCCAAAACTCCTTCCATACTATTAAGCAATTTCTCCAAATTTCCTGCAGCCTCAGGTAAAATAACAATATCATCGGCAAATCTGAGTTTTGATTTCCTCTCCTTGGATCGTGATTCCCTTTCCAAATTTATATTTTATTTCCTTTAGTGCCTGTTTTATATAACCGGGTGAGTTGGCCGTATGGTTAGGGCCGCGCAACTGTGATCTTGCATCCGGGAGATAGTGGGTTCGAACCCCACTGTCGGCAGCCCTGAAGATGGCTTTCCGTGGTTTCCCATTTTCACGCCAGTCAAATGCTGGTGCTGTGCCTTAATTAAGGCCACGGTCTTTTCCTTCCCACTCCTAGAACTCTCCAGTCCCATCGTCGCCATAGGACCTATCTGTGTCGGTGCGACGTAGAGCAAATTGTAAAAATGTTCTCTATAAATACCAGATTAAGAGTTCTTAAACCTGCAGATTTTAACTTTACTACATTACTGTCTAAACATATCTTGTTTACTTCATCACATATCTTGCATTAACATAATAAAACATAGAGGCTGACATGCAACATGTTTAGTGCACAGTAACTACATAATCTTTTGTCGGACGGTGTGTACAAGACAAGCAAGAAAATAAAATCACTTTAAAGTTTTCGTGATACAAATATTTCCTTAGAAACCCCTTGCTGCATGTAACTTATCCTCTAGGGTCGTTTCAGCTGCTCTCCTTCCCTTTCTTTCATTAACTTAAATTTACAACTTTTATTTTCAGTTTTAATGTGTCGATCATCCAAAACACGAAACGAACCGATACTTATCTATCAGGCCGCGTAGTGTTCTGGATAATTATGTAGCTCGATCATTCACGAATCTTACCACTCCGTAGCATTCCGCACCAAACACCGAATAACTTCAAAATGTTTTATTTCTGCCTAATGGTGTTAAAATGTACTACTACTATATCGAGGATATACACTGGCATATATGTCGTGGGCCAAAATTTTTATTCAAATGTCGATATGACGCAAATTAAAATTTTTCACATTTTCTATCCCCGTATAACAATTTCCCTAAGAGTTGTAAGATAACCGTTATTTTACTATCATATAGGAATAAGAGAGATATTTCTAACGGTGTGTTGAGTCATCAGTCCATAGACTGGTTTGATGCAGCTCTCCATGCCACCCTATCCTGTGCTAACCTTTTCCTTTTTACGTAAATACTGCATCCTACATCTGCTCTAATTTGCTTGTCATATTCATACCTTGGTCCACCCCTACTGTTCTTACCACCTACACTTCCTTCAAAAACCAGCTGCATAAGTCCTGGGTGTAACCCACGCAAATGGTCAGAATTGGCATTTAGACGGTGAAATCACCAAATTTAAAAGAAACTTCAAATTTTGGAACTCCCCCCCCCCCCATTGTCATGGAATTCGGACTACATTGTTATGTGAAGGAAAGGCTTGAAATGCTCTTTCGTAAGACATGTTAAACACCTTCTGATGTCTTTTGGCTTTGGAATTCTTGATCGCAAATCTCATAATTTACCGCAAGTTCGAGGCTTTTTAAAGCCCCCGAAACCGAACAACGCATTTGACTGAGGCCTTTCAAGTGTAATATTAGTCCGACTCCGTATTGTAACGGTTAGTGTTTTTAGTGGCCGTCCTCGGAGACCTTGGCTCGATTCCTGGTACTGCCAGAAGTTTAAGAATGGCAGAAGGACTGGTTTATGGCAAAGATGGTACGTGCAGCTCGTCTTCATTTGAAGTGTACCTGCTCAGGATAAGGGCACGAGTGTACTTTAAAGTGGTATTTTCTCTCATATTCCAGATTTCCTATCTTCATCTTGGATTTTTAACTCCGGAGCTATAACCCCGAATGGGAGCACATAATTTCGTTATACTAAAGTTCGAATGTATGTAGAATGTACGTATCAGGTATCACGTCAAAATCCTTCTATTTATTTTCTTTCCTTATATGGCCATCCTATTTTGAAGAGACTAGGTGAAGAATGCTCTCTGTGATTGGAGAACTTGTGTCTGCCTTGCAGTTCGAAGGGCACTCTCCAAGAGCCAATATCTCACGAAACTGCTACGGGGTGTAATTGCCAGGTTCACACTTGACCTTAGCCCTGAAGACGTAACATACAGTGTGAACGTGCTGGCATCGCAGTTCAAGTCATCTCCTTTAACGTTTGGAGGACTCGTACGTGCCGTGAAATAATGTGCACTACGGTACTTCATTATTCCTGCTGTGGGATTGAACACGGAGACATCACAATCCCACATCACATTATTTATTTCTACCTACGATGCACTTAATGAAAGTCTTCATAGCAAGACATAGTTTGTGGCTCAATAGAGTTTAACATAAGGGCGTGATAGGCAAGTGACACAATCATAGCTTCTTATAAAACCGGCCTAAGTTCGAATACCAGCCAATGCGGATGGGATTATTGAACTAATATTTTATGTCCTTGTGATTCAGGTTCCACATAAAATTGGAGATACCGTGGCCATTATCATGATATCAACAGTCAATAGTTACTTTATTTAAAAATTGAACATATTTTGAGTAGAAAAACTACCGGGTGAGCAGAATAAAGCGGAACCGTTCCATCCTGTGCGTGGAAATTCGCCAGTGAATGAGTCGACTGGTTATGAAATACAGTGCCGGATGTACTCAAGGCGGCGCTACCGCGCCAGGTTTCAGCCTTTGTTGAACGTTTGCAAACGTGGCACGTCTTTCGTTGGTGACATTAGTACAGTGTGTGAATTCAGTGAAATGGCTCAGGTGGCTCAATTCGTGTATCGGTATTCTGTTCCCCAAAGAGTATTCATTTACGATTCATACGTCCGTACAGAAAGTGCAAGGGCCGTAAGGAGGTTATTTCAAGAGAAGATTCCTGATGTTCAAGTTCCAGGTCGGACTTCGATTCATAGATTAATAAATAAATTACGTGAGACGAGAAGCCTTTTTGATATGAAACGTAATAAACCACGTATAGCAATCACACAAGAAACTGTAGATAACATTGATAACGCTCTGGAAAGGTCTCCTACAAAATCACTTCTACGAATTGCTCAGGAAATGGAAATTTCCTATACTTCTGTTCGAACGGGCACACAGTTACTGAAGTTAAAGCCGTATAAAATTACCGCAGTGCAAGAACTTAAACCGGGTGACCTTGCATCACGAATACGATTTTGTGAATGGGTTTTGAATGCGATACATGACGGAGAAGTTGACCCTAATCTAATGTTCTTTTCGGACGAATCGTGGTTTCACCTAAGTGGGTATATTAATACACAAAATACTGAAAAGCCTAATCAGCTTCACCAAGTACCCCTGAAAAATGAAAATCCACAGCCTGTTTCCAGTCATTCGACCGGGTCAGGAATGAAATTAATGAAGCCCCCATCCGACGGCGGGGATAAGAAGTGTGCCGGTTGCCGAAGCCTGTCGCACTCCTCTGGGGCAATGATAAATGACTGACAGATGAAATGTTAATGGAGAGTGTTGCTGGAATGAAAGATGACAGGGAAAACCGGAGTACCCGGAGTACAACCAGTCGCGACTCCACTTTGTCCAGCACAAATCTCACATGGAGTGACCGGCATTTGAACCACAGTATCTAGCGGTGAGAGGTCGGCGCGCTGCCGCCTGAGCCACAGAGGCTCACCAAGTACCCCTGCATGATGCAAAAGTACCAGCGGCGAGAGAATAGTAGGCCCAATTTTTTTCGGAGACTCTCAATAGTGATACGTAAGCGCAAACCATTTTGCGGCCTTTTCTTTTTAAAGAATTAACTGAGAGGGAATGAAGTGTCGCGTTTTTCAATCAAGATTCGTCGACGGCAGATACAGCCTATTTCTCCTTACAGTAAATCCATGCAGTGTTTGGAGATAGAGTTATCACTAACAACATATGGCCTCCTCGGGTCCCCGATTATATAATAATTTCGTGTGGCTATTTCTAGACAATTGCAGCCCTTGTAAGGCAGACCCTCCGATGAGGGTGGGCGGCATCTGCCATGTGTAGATATCTGCGTGTTATTGTGGTGGAGGATAGTGTTATGTGTGGTGTGTGAGTTGCAGGGATGTTGGGGACAGCACAAACACCCAGCCCCCGGGCCATTGGAATTAACCAATCAAGGTTAAAATCCCCGACCCCGCCGGGAATCGAACCCGGGGTCCCCGATTGAACCCCCTGCGATTTTTATCTCTGGAGGGCATTGAAAGTGAAAGTGTACAAAACAAATCCACACACTTTAGATGAACTTCGAAATAACATTCCTCCAGAAATTGCTGCCATTTCTCAGAGGGAACTGCAGAGGGTAATGAACAATTTCCTAAGCAGGTGCCAGAAATGCTTGAATGCTTAAATTTCAACATCTCCTGGCGTGTTACATGTGAGTACTTTTATTTTTTGTGTTGTTTGTTTGATAGAAATAGCTTACGCGACAATGTATTTGCTGCGGACTTTCTGTCACGCACGCACCTCCCGTGTGCAGGCTGCGCTGCCGGGCTGCGGGACTGGTTCCGCTTTATGTTGATCACCCTGTAGTACAGTATATTGGTTCCACCTAGTCAATACCTATACGTTTATTTGAAATTCAAAGTTGTAAAAGCATCTTATTAAAATAACAGGACATGTTTCAGTCGCATTAGGCCATCTTCAGCTGTCTAGAATTAACTTAAAATGAATATACTAAAAGTTACTAAGCATGAATAAAATTCACACTCATATGATACGGTATTTATAAATTAAAGAAGTGCATGTTGAATCATGATCTGATGAAGTAGTCGCTAGATGTAATGTGATGAAGTCAAAACAGTTCTACATAAAATGGCGATGATGTAGTTCTAAGTTTCTTCATGTAATCACTTCTAGAGAGGCCTCATCTTTCTCCTCCTCCTGCGATTACAATTAAGGTAGAGTGAAAATCTGATGATATTGTTTCAGTTGCTCCCTGTTCTCTAAGTCGTTAACGGTCGTTGTGAAAACAACACATTTTGAGTTTTCATAGTTTTTTTCAGTTCATAATTGTACTTGGGATGTAATTATCATCAAAATGTTTTGATGACTGATGATATATATTCCTTACAGCTAAGAGGATTTCGTCCCCCTGTGGGTGGGGGCGGTAGAATAACACCCACGGTATCCCCTGCCTGTCGTAAGATGCGACTAAAAGGGGCCCCAGGGGCTCTGAACTTCGGAGCGTGGATTGGCGACCACGGGGCCCTTAGCTGAGTCCTGGCATTGCTTCCACTTACTAGTGTCAGGCTCCTCACCTTCATCTATCCTATCCGGCCTCCCTTGGTCAACTCTTGTTCTTTTCCGACCCCGACGCTATCAGGTTTGCGAGGGCTAGAGAGTCGTTCATTTTCACGCCCTTCGTGGCCCTTGTCTTCCTTTGGCCGATATCTTCATTTTTCGGAATATCGGACCCTTTCCATATTTTCCCTCTGATTAGTGTTATATAGAGGATGGTTGCCTAGTTGTACTTCCTCTTAAAACAGTAATCACCACCACCACTAAGAGGATTTCGATGCTCATGGGTTGAGAGATACATTGAGATTTTATTGCGAATTCCAATGAGAATAAGTACATTTATACCTTAATCTAATAATGAAATAGGTTTTAGTAGACTATTGTCTGAAGGAATGATAGTGAAATGATATTAAAATCCAGAACGCCAAATTTAGTAGCATAGTCAGTTGGTCATTGAACTTCTGTTACCGAGCTCGATAGCTGCAGTCGCTTAAGTGCGGCCAGTATCCAATGTTCGGGAGATAGTGGGTTCAAATCCCACTGTCGGCAGCCCTGATGATGGTTTTCCGTGGTTTCCCATTTTCACACCAGGCAAGTGCTGGGGCTGTGCCTTAAAGCGACGACCGCTGCATTCCCAATCCTTGCCCTTTCCCATCCGTCTGTCGCCGAAAACCTTCGATGTGTTAGTGTGACGTTAAACCAGTACAAAAATTTAAAAAAGAAAACTAAAAATATGACATGAAATGGGGTCCTCTGTTGGTTTAACGAGGCTGAGTTAATCGTGATCCAGCCCTCAGCCCTGAACTGAAATATTTCGTCTGGTCAGCGATCAAACCCGGACCTCCATGTAAGAGTTTGACACATTACCCCTAAATCAGACCGCTAGAATACTGTTCCTTCTTCTTCTTCTTCTTCTTCTTCTTCTTCTTATTATTATTATTATTATTATTATTATTATTATTATTATTATTATCTTCTTCTTATATATATTGTACCGGGAAATAGTTACTGGGCAAGAGCATGGGATGGATCTCAGGTTGTGTACGGTTGCTATTGGAACAACAGGTACAGAGAAGGATGATTTCGCAGGGCGAAAAAAAGATGGTAATAAAATTTTGACAAGATTTTATTAATAATTTCAAGAAAATAACCCTGCTTCTCATTCATCAAAAATTAAATCTTCCATTGATCTCTTTAAAATGAAATTAAATGACTGAATTGTATACGCTGTTACGATTGAACAAAATAGTGTCTTTGTTCTACCCATCCACTTGATGTTTATATGATGTTAAAAATGAATACCAGCTTTAAGTAATTTCAGCACACAGATCTAAGATTTCACACATAGATTCAAATTGAAAAATAAAAATGTTGATCGTAATTCATAAACCTTCATTCAATCACTTTGTCAGTTGACCAAGATTTTTAGAATTCAAAGAAAATTAAATCAATCGCTGTTGGTGTAAGCCTAAGGTCTGTTTAAAATCATTAAACATAATATCAAATTTCACTTGCTTTCTGAATCCTACAGTCCAATTAATGATTTTCAATCACTTGTTTCAGATATCCTAGAGTCCAGATAACTAAATTAAACATAATTTTTAAATTGGGCACTTGTCGTAGAACAAGTCCTACAGTTCAATTAGGTTGTCATGAAATGACTTCAGATTACATTGACTTGAAAAAAATATTCTAAAGTTCATTTTAAAATTGATCTCCAGTTATACTTGTTTTGGAGAGAAACCTAAAGTTCATTTAAATATGACCTAAAGTTTTGTTAAATGACCTCCTACAATTTCTACAAGTATTAGGCTTGGAATTCACACGATCAAAAATTATTTTGTTAGACCAGGCACTTTTTACATAATATGCGTAGCACTGTTGAATATTGGGAATGATTGAGTGCCTAATTAATAAGTCAGTTAAAGTACCTGAGTTCTTCTTATGAGAGTAGTTGAAGTACGGCTCTGCAGCTTGATGACTGGAACCTGCAGCGAACAGGCTGGAGTCGAACTTAGCACCAGCAGTGAACCACGTTCTCTCCCGCAAAGTTTCTACGTCTTAATCCCACGAAGTTACCACGAATAATCCCTCGAAGATACCACGAATAATCCCTCGAAGTCGCTGGATACGACGTTCAAAGAAGTGTGAGATTACGATACTTCGCCAAGATTTCGGGTAAACTGTGGTAAACTGTGCCTGTGACTGTCGTTATCGCTATAAACCGAAGGTAATGGATCAGTGTGACTTGAGCAGACGTATGTGAAAACCGTATAGTCAAATGAGTGAGTTTGAAAGAGGACGCATTATTGGCATGAGATAACGTGATGAATCCATCCAGTAAAATGCTGCTCGTGTTGACGAAGTTAGTCGGCAGGGCAACAGGTGTGTACGGAATGGTTCACAGAGGGCCGTACAACACGACGAGATGGATCTGGTCGCATCACCCAGACCACCCCTCCGAAAAGATCGACACCTCATCCGAATGGCATTACAGGACAGATCTGCGCCCTCCTCGGCTCTGGCGCAGCTGTGGAACAGTGTAACACATTGTACACTATGAGGAGTGACGGTCCGTCGCCTGGGTTACCGGTGCGTCGTCCACTTCTCCACCTACCTTTGACTAATGTGCATACATATGCTAGACTGCAGTGGTGTATGACACTGCGTCACTGGGGACAGGAATGACAGCAGGAGATAGTGTTTCCGGACGAATCCAGGTTCTGTTTGTTTGAAAATGATGGCCGCATTTTGGTTCGCCGCAGACGGGGAGAAAGGCACACGTTGACTGCATTCGCACAAGACATACCACGCCAACTCAAGGCCTTACGGTGCGGGGTGCTATTGGGTACAACCACAAATCACAGCTGGTGCGTGTCCAGAGCACTGTGACCAGTTTGACCTACGTGAATGACATCCTGCGACCTGTAGCCATACCCTTCATGCACGACACCCCAGACGATATTTTTCAGCAGAACAATGCGCGACCACATGTTGCTGCACGAACACGTGCCTTCTTGTGGTCACGGGATGTCAGACTGCTGCACTGGCCCGCCCGATCCACGGACTTGTCACCAATTGAAAATGTGTGGGATATGGTGAAACGAGGGGTGGGGCGCTGTGACCCAATACCAACCACTAAAGGTGAACTGTGGAACCAGGTGAATCCAACATGGATAGCTACACCCCAGGACGCCATTTGCGCCTTATACGCGTAGATGCCATCACGCATGGAACAAATTTCAGTGCCCATGGAGGACCCATTGCCTACTAGGCAACAGGACACATGCTGAACCTGGGTGACTGAAATGTTAATCGTTTCTGCAGAACATACTAATGACCATGTACTGTGAATATGAACTTCTTATCTCTAGTCTTTCAGGGTGTTACGTTTTTTATAAACATTAGTGTATTCATGTACGGTACCTAGCTTTCTTTTTCCCAAAGGTTTTCTTGATTTTTATACATAAATTTGTCTACCTTTTTCGACAAATTTCAATATACTTGCAATTCTTTTTCAGCCATTTGTCCTTAGCTGTCCTGCACTTTATGTATACATCATTCTTTAATCATGTATTATTTTCTGCCCTCCTCATTTTTTTAATCTTGTACTTTCGCTGTTAGTTAATTAGGTTTAGTATCATCTGAGTAACCTTTTGAGTTTACTTCGTCTTGCCTTGCTCTCAAACTTTCCCTCAGAAGTCACAGGACTAATTCTATAGGACTTTGCACTTTTCCTCCCGTGTTCCTTTCAGCCTTTTCATTCAGTCATTTTACAACATGTTCCTTGAAACAATCCCTCACTGTCTTTTCCTTTAACTTTTATGGATCCTATCTCACTGCATTCCTTCATTCACTTATTTCTTCAATTTTTTCAACTTCAGGCGGAATTTAATGACCACCAAGTTGTGGTCAGAGCCACGTCTGCTCTTGGGAAGACATTGCAACTAATCATATTGAAGTCTATATGATACCTGTCAGTTTCTCCAGGTCTTGTCCACGTATTCGGCCGTCGCTTTCAGTGTTTGAACCATATATCAGCAAGGAATAACTGATGATTGGTGCGGAATTCTACCAGGCAACTTCCCCTTTCATTCCCTTGTCCCAGTCCAAATTCTCCAAATATATTACGTTATGTTCTTTGGCCTACCACTTCATTCCAGTCTCCCATCAAAATTAGATTAGATTAGTCAATTAGAACACCGGGCGAGTTGGCCGTGCGGTTAGGGGCGCACAGCTGTGAGCTTGCATTCAGGAGATAGTGAGTTTGAACCCCACTGTCGGCAGCCCTGAGGATGTTTTCCGTGGTTTCCCATTTTCACACCAGACAAATGCTGGGGCTGTATCTTAATTAAGGCCACGGCCACGCCCACTTCCTTCCCATTCCTAGGTCTTTACTATCCCATCGTCTCCGTAAGACCTATCTGTGTTGGTGCGAAGTAGAGCAAATGAACATTAGAACATGTAGTAATTGCATTAGTTTATGACCCCGAGATTACTCTATGCTGTTTGGGTAAGGTAACTGTGAACTAATATTTGGGAGATGGTGGGATGAAACCCACCGTCGGCAGTCCTGAAAATAATGGTCCGTGGTTTCCTATTTTCAGACCTCTTTCTCATTCGTGATCTCCTTGTTGTTGGGTGTGGTATAATACACACACGGTATTGCCTGGCTTTCATAAGAGGCGTCTACATGGGGTTCCTAACGGTTCTGAAGTGAGAGCTTGGTTTGGTGACCACGGGGCCCTAACTGAGTCTGGGATTGCTTCCACTAAGTTGTGCCAGTGTCCCCACTTTTATCTTCCCTATCTGACCTCCCTTGGTCAAATCCTGTTCCCAACGTAACCCGACGGCATTAAGTTTGCAAAACGTACGGTTTTTATTCATTTTAACACCCTGTATGACCCTCCCCTTTCTTCTGCCGATATCTTCATTTTTCGAAGGATCGGATCACTTCTACTTTTCTTCTGATTGGTATTAAAAGAGAATGGTTCTCCAGTTGTATTTCCTCTTACTATAATAGCTAACGCCACACCACCACCACTCAAAATTATTTTGTAATTCATGAAGGAGTTCTATTCTTCCTGTTTGATGAGCACTATCCTCGTTTGTGCTCGGAATTATCGAAATAAATATGTAATCCACAAGGATGTCCCTGGAATTAGGACTTTGTATCCTGTTTTCATTTTTTTTATTTTAAGCAAAATGTGTTCTCAGAATGGGACAGTGTTAAATTAAAATTAATATATTGTACTAGCCGTAGCGAAGTACGATTATCAAGCTAGTTTTAGCATCTATAAGTCAAGACGTCTGTGTAATAGGAGTCGCGATGTTAATGGAGCGTGACCAGAAGTTTCATTGATTGAGCTCCATTACTATTTCAAGATCTCCTGTTGAAACGATCGAACGTCCTTTGTTCAGTATAGGAAGCCCATTAACATTTCACACTGGTCTCATCAACTGATTTTCTAAACGATGCGATGTACTGAATATTCGTTTTGCATTGTATTCCTTTGTTGACTATTGAAATGGTTATGAGTTGATATTTGTTGATACCCTTTAGTTGTCTCTTGCGCCAACAAAAAGAAATGTACGACCTACTTTAACAGAAAGTCGATAAGGAAATGTCATCGTTAAGCAATGGTTCGTTCAATAGGTCTGGCTTTAGTTTTTCTACTAATAGGACATAGATTAAATACGTGGTAATATGTGGTAATAACAGTGTTCCCTGTTTAACGTCACTTCAAGTGGCCGAAGTGTGTGGCTCAAATAGTAGAGCACTGACCTCCTGAGCTCAAATTGGTGGATTCGATCTCAGCTCAGTCCGATTGAATTTGAAGGTGTTCACATATGTCAGCCTCCTTAGTATAAATTTTCAAGAAACAGATGTCGACATTTTGTCGTCCAAGAGTTCCTTAGCGTGTCATAAGTCACCAACATAGCTTTGTCACATTCGAACATACCGTTATATACCACCGACGTCAGATGCAATCGAGTACCGTTACTGCAAACTGTAGTTAGTCAGCTATCAAGTGAACATCTCAAGGGTTTCTTCTACTGATAGATATTACAATTTTCAAAACAATTATCTGAATTTGATACCTGGCATTGCCTTGAATTAGTACTGGTTTGAACTACTAATACGAGGATAATTAATCATTCTCCTTATCATTGAATTTGAATTTGAATTCGAATTCTAGTAGAATACTAGGGATGTGCCTAAAATATGGAACATAGTTCCTTACTTCCCATGATAGCCCAAAAAATTAAATTAAATTAATAATAACGACAATAATAATATGATAATGACATCATAGGCGTAAACTGCTGAAATTCAAGTTTCTGAATTAATGGCAATGAGGAATTTGTTTATTAATTTTGACGTTCCGTTGTCATTAGTAGGTCACCGCACTGCAATTAACCGCGGTCAGCGCTCCTACACGTGAAATCAGAATTCTATTTATCTGTAGGCCTACCCTTTATTTACAATCCCATTAATGTGATTACCCCAACGACCGGGCGAGTTGGCCGTGCGGTTAGGAGCGCGCAGCTGTGAGCTTGCATCCGGGAGATAGTGGGTTCGAATCCCACTGTCGGCAGCCCTGAAGATGGTTTTCCGTTGTTTCCCATTTTCACACCAGGCAAATGCTGGCTGGGGCTGTACCTTAATTAAGGCCACGGCCGCTCCCTTTCCATTCCTAGGCCTTTCCTCTCCCATCGCCGCCGTAAGACCTGTCTGTGTCGGCGCGACGTAAAAACAAATAGGAAAAAAAAAAATGAAAAGATTACCCCAATGAAGATATTTCCTTATATTAACACCTAGGTACTTACAGTGATCCCCAAAAGGAACTTTCGCCCCATCAACGCAGTAATTCAAACTGAGAGGACTTTTCCTATTTGTGAAACTCGCAACCTGACTTTAGGTGAATTGGAATACAAATATAATTTAGTAGAATGGAAATCTAAAGTATTCATTAAAATTAATCAATATGCTGACGGCAATGACGTTCCCCATATGGCACTACAGCCCTTGAAGGGCCTTGGCCTACCAAGCGACCGCTGCTCAGCCCGAAGGCCTGCAGATTACGAGGTGTCATGTGGTCAGCACGACGAATACTCTCGGCCGTTATTCTTGGCTATTTGGACCGGGGCCGCAAATTCACCCTCAGATAGCTCCTAAATTCTAATCACGTAGGCTGAGTGGACCACGAACTAGCCCTCAGGTCCAGGTAAAAATCCCTGACCTGGCCGGGAATCGAACCCGGGGCCTCCGGGTAACAGGCAGGCACGCTACCCCTACACCACGGGGCTGGCGCAACGACGTTAGGTACTGGGAATTTTCTGGTCTTCAAACATCCGAAGACTTCACCAGTGATCAATCCCACTATATGTTGATGTAGAAAGCTAGCACCCTAACCACTGGATTACCCACGTCAACTGGCTGAATAGCGACAGTGTTATCGATCTTAAGAGATGTCGTAGTACTGAATATTTGACTGGAAAATTATTATTTAATTTGTCAGTAAATCTCCTGGTACTGATCTCAAACATGTAAACACTCTTAAAGGCTAATATAAAGCGCCTGCATGCTTGATCATATGAGGTGAGCCCGTACTAAACTACGCTACGAAGTCGATTTACTCCGAAGAATTGGCTAATCATGGACAGCTCAGTTGTGAGCTAGAATCATAATTATTATATTTTCTTCTGAGAGTTAGCTTTACGTCGCACGGACACAGATAGGATAGGAAAGGCCTAGGAGTGGGAAGGAAGCGGCCGGTGGCCCTAACGAAGCAGCCGCAGCATTTGCCTGGTGTGAAAATGGGAATCCACAGAAAACCATCTTCAGGGCTGCCGACAGTGGGGTTCGAAACCTAGAATCTTTGGTTGGAATCCTATCGTCTGCAACCCTGAAGGATTGAAATATTTTAATGAGCAGAAAATAGAACATGGAGCCTTTGGGTAAGTAATAGACTGCTGACCAGGCATATTACGTTATGTTACAACAGCAGATACAGACCTTTGGGTTCGACTAGGATGGAAATTGGAATAGAGAACAAAGACAAAAGACAAAGTAACCTCCGTACAGGCCATGAAGGCCCTTGGAGGAGTAGAAGGTAAAGGCTTCCACCATTGTTAACCGCGGCACGTGATGGGGGTAGAGTGGTTAGCTCTACGCCTGGCCGCCTTTGCCCCCAGGAATTAACCTGCTACTCATTTTTGGTGTAGACTGAGTGAATCTCACGGCCATATGCACCTCCAGAAGTGGAAATCTCGTTTCTTAAATTTTACGACTTCCTGACGGGGATTAGAACCCACATCCTTCCGGGCGAACCAAGCACGCTTTTACCGCCTCGGCCAGGCACTTCAGGAATATAGAACAGGCTGCCAGTATTATGGATAACAAATGATACAAATACACTTTGAAGGATTGAAGTGTAGATTAGAGAGTTGAATCCACCACAGTCCATTAAAACCAGAGGTTCGGAAACTTGTATAAGATTGTACACCTCACTCACGACTGAAAGTTCATTATACCCCAAGAAAAATCCTTAAATGAAGGGTTTAAAATACATGAGTATTTTCCTAGTCACTAAGGCGGATTTAAGTGATTAGAAACGTTCTTTCAAATACGTATCATAAGAAAAGGTCCTGAAATGAAATACGATCATCATAGCACATTGCAGTAAATTTAAGAGTTTGCGCCTATATCAAGTATTATTATATAATGATAATCAAATAGTATAACATGCCCTATTTTTATGAAACACTGTATGTTAGCCTCAGTATCAGAATAATAATAAAGAATGAATCATTATCAATCTTAAATCTAGAATTCAGAGATTACAAACCATCAAAATTTCAATGGAATGGGTGTGCCTGCACGGCCCAGGTGAAACTTTCAAGTGAGGTGTGGCTTGAAATTTAGGTTACTGTTGTATATTTTTGGTACATCAAGGATGAAAATCCTCTTTTGTATACATACGTTACTGAAAACAAAAACGTATTATTAACTTGATAGTAAGCTCAGCGATACGAGGGTTTGTTAAAGTAAATATATTTAACTTTCGTATTTCTTTCCATATTTTTATTCAAATTTACCCTTGAAGGCTGGGGTACCGCTCGGGTACGCCTGCCATCGTTTAAAAACCACTGGTATTATAAAGTTCTTGATCCGGGTTGAACCGCGTTGTTAATCTACGTAAATTTTGTACAGATCACTGTCGTTTTCATAACGTTACATTATTCTTCATCAAATCTAGGGAGATTCCCTTGAATCGAATAAGGAACATTAGTTGCCTTAATAAGGAATTCTACAGTGTGTTCGAAACGTCAGCAAGTTTTACATACCATACCCTTACCGATGCAGAAAGTGAGCGTCTCCTGGAATGTACGGTTGCCCGCAACTGGTAGAGTGTGTGTGTGTGTGTGTGTGTGTGTGTGTGTGTGTGTGTCTGTGTGTGTGTGTGTGTGTGTGAAGGATCTATGCAACATGGCCTGTTGAGTTACGTCCTTTTTTCGTTGTCCTTATACGGCCAGAGGACAAGACTTGTTACGTCTCTCGGGCTTGGCTATAATATATCCGTCCAGCGATCATGTTAGTCGTAATGTAATATATGCCCTATATTTTGTCTGGTGGTCGTGTTGTAATTGCCGGCCCCTTGGTGTAGGGGTAGTGTGTCTGCCTTTTACCCGCAGGCCCCGAGTTCGATTCTAGGCCAGGACAGGGATTTTTACCTTGATCTGAGGGCTGGTGGGAGGTTTACTCAATCTACGTGATTACAATACTGAGGAGCTATTTAACGTTGAGATAGCGGCCCCGTTCTAGAAAGTCAAGAATGACGGCCGCGAGGACTCGTCGTACTGTCCACATGTCACTTCGTAATCTGCAGGCCTTCGGTCTGAGCAGCGGTCGCTTGGTAGGCCGTGGCCCTTCGGGGCTCTTGTGCTAAGGGGTTTGCTTTTGTTGTTATAGTTTTGTGTGGTGCCTCCGAACGTGAAGGCTCTATCAGCCAAAGCTGTAGCCTTGCATCCTAAATCTTGAGTTCTGCCCGTCGATTCTGGTGTCAAGAGTTCGAGTAATATAAGGGTAAAATATAAAAGCAAAGCAAAGTCACCTTCGTACAGGCCATGAAGGCCCTTGGAGGAGTGGAAGGTAAAGGCTTCCACCATTGTTAACCTCGGCACGTGATGGGGTAGAGTGGTTAGCTCTACGCCCAGCAGCCTTTGCCCCCAGGAATTAACCTGGTACTCATTTTTGGTGTAGGCTGAGTGAACCTGAGGGCCATATGCACCTCCGGAAGTGGAAATCTCGTTTCTTAAATTTTACGACTTCCTGACGGGGATTCGAACCCACGTATTTCTGGGCGAACCGAGCACGCCTTTACCGCCTCGGCCAGGCAGCCCCTAAGCGTAAAATATCTGTATGTTTATTTTTATTCCTATATTGTCGTACGGCGAGTCGCGTAACTTCGTTTGTTTTATCATATCGTTGTTGGCAATGAGTGGGCTTATTTGTGGCCCTGAAAGTAGCCGTTGGGCCACTCCTTACTGATAAGAACACGTACCTCCGTTGTACACGACCTCCGTCAGGCTTATAACCATGGAATATAGGGCAGAAGCATATGTATTTACGTCACCTGCCATTTTGTCTCAGGCAGCGCTGACAACATCCCAGTGTGCATCGTTCGTATTTGGCGCGGGATCTTCCTATCACTCTCTTTGTCTCGACCTATACTTTCTCGATGGGATTCATGTCTGGCTGATGAGGGGGCCAGTTGATAAGTTAGACCTGACCTTGCCTTGAGAACCATTCTCAAACTAATTGGTACGTGTGGATCAGAGACAGGTCCTGCTAAAATTGTGTAACATCCGCACCAACACTGCTAAGGCCATAATATTATGTATTGCTCGACGGTGAGACGTACCTCGATTCTGTTCAGCATTCCTATCACGGGAAAGCTCATTCGAACCCAATACGCAACAGATACACGGCCAGAGCGCCGATGCGTGGCCACGTATGCTGGATTGTGTCGGGGGCCGAATCACGTGTACCGGCCCATCGTTCACGTAGGGAAACGTACTTTAGTGAAGCATGTGACGTTTCTACGTAGCACGTGCAAATGCAAGATGGTATACCCTCTGCTCATCAGTGAACTTTTGTTTCTTAGCCGCTCGCCGGGATTGTAACCCTGCCTCATTCAGGCGAATCAGGACCGTTCTTGAGCTGCCGGGAAAACTCGCGGACTGGCATAGCTGCACGGCGTTCACGAATGAGGTCAAATGGGCCTGAGCGATCAAGCGATCGTGCTGTTCCCGGTTCGAGACCCGCCAAAAATACGAGCCTGCAGTCAGATTGTCTCCCGATTTTCAAAAACGTGTTGCCCAACGCGTCGCTCTGCTTTGAGTGATGCAGCAGCGTCTTCCAGCCCCTGTTGCGGTTATTTTTCCTTGTTCAAAAAGAGCAATTACGCACTTATGGGTGTGAGGTCCTTGGTTTGCCGTAGTTGACAATTTAAAGACCTACTTCTATGTAATACGCGTGTTGTAGACATCCTATAGTTGCTTAGGTTTTCCCGCTGTTGCTGTCGATAGAGCGAAAAAGTCGTCTGGAGCGTAATCGAAACAGCTACCTTCCTGATGTCAACCTGAGGTCCGTACTCAGTGAGCTGTGGGGTTTCACGAAGAAGCGTGCATAATACACGTATTTGTCTGTCTGCCACCTTTGACCTCGCTCTTATTTAAGGCCGTTTACAGGAAACGGTGCTATCTAATTGCTTCTCAAAGTCGCAGATGGTGGCAACTTATTCATGAGTAATGTTTTATTGGTCCTGTGTACTGAAATAGGAACCACAACATCATGTCTGCATATGACAAAGCCCGTCACTGTGCAGTTGGACTTACAATTTTTCAGCTCACTCACTGTTTGTGTGGACAAGTGTACATAGAACGTTCCCACCTGGGAAAATACCGCAATGGTAGATCAGGTGTTCAATCACAACGGACTTGTTTCGGTATAATGATAACGTTTCACTCCTTTGTGATTATAATTTTAATAATAAAATAATCGTATGGCCTCAGCTACTGTACGCAAGCACTTTAATACGGCGTCGCGGGGCTGCTTGCTGGTCAATTCCACTTTCCATTTTGCTCCAGGCCTGCTAGATGCCAGACTAAACCTAAATTCTTTTTGGCGTCTAAGGCTGCGTTTTAATTACATTTTGTGGGTAAAGACCAATTGTGTTACCAGAGATCTTTTACATTCCCAGATCGTACGACATGGAGTGTCGAATGGACTCTTTTCCGCCCAAAAAATCTGTACCTCTGCCGGATTTGAACCGCTATCTTGGGATCTGGAAGCCGACACTCTATCACTGATCCACAGAGGGATCTATAATTTTATTATTCACTGGCCTCAGTTCTATTAGATATTGGGCCACCAAATATTAGTACATAGCAAAATTAAGAGGAGACACTAAATGGTTTCCCATTTATGTGCATCAAACTACGACGTCCCAAATGAATCGCAAAATTATCATTTAAATTAAACATTTTCTATCCTGACAACTTTAAATTCCACATCAGATGATAGAAGAGACTCCTTTGATCAAATTATACATATATAATTGCTATTTTCTGTTAACAACGCACAGTGGGATCGTGTATCTGCGTATTAATATCCGTGAACACGTATTGAAAACTGCAAAGAGCATAATAGATTCCAATTAGTTATTACAAAGGATATCGTGAGTTCTCCGACAAAGGCTTGAATGTTCTTTTCGTTTTACAGCGGTTACGCGACCCGCTTTAAGTATGGGATTATGTGATATAATATTTAAAAGTCTTTCAAGTCACGTTCTTCCTTCATGAACTGGAACATTCTGTAAAATTGAAAATAATTTGACAATATTACTCAATACACTCCTGAAGTAGGATTATGATGCTTAGAATAAATCAGCATTATCTTCAATTAAATTCACGATGTAGACAAAGGCGTTCTAGTGAGAAAGTAGCCTGACAGCCGTTTAGGGCACACTATCTACCGCGAGCCTACTAACACTAGGCGTATTATCACCAATAACCAGCACGAAAGCAGGGCATTCTCATGACACTTTAAACAGAAATGAAACGGTTTGCTATCGACTAAAAGGATGAAGACTTATTAAAATTTCGTTCAAGGGTAATGGCCACAAGAGCCCTGCGTCCTAGAGGGTAGAATAAGCATCCATTACAGAATTTAGAAGAAGAAGAAGAAGAAGAAGAAGAAGGGAACTACATACCTCCGGTACATCTGTAATGCCACAGAGCGAATTACTTAGATTGGAATAAAAATTGTGTATTGCTTAAAAATTGTACGCACTGGAACGTAAATAATTCTGTGTACTTGCAGAAAGGTGTATTTTGACGGAACATGGAATATTATTAACGTACAACAGGACTGATAAACAATAAAAGAATATTTCTTGGTAAATATGAAATTGTTTCAGGACGAAGAAGGAATGTGGCTTGATACATCTCGACCAAAATTATTTTTCCTATTTTTGTTGTTTTCACCCTTCTCAGCAAGCAAGCGATCGAATTTACGTGACTGTTCATATCTTGGTCGTAACATGTGTAATACGAAGCTACTGGAACTAATCGCAAATTTTAAACACCGAACATGGCATTTATGTTTATTACTGCACACGGTGCTTCACATACATACTGCTCATTATGCTGGGTTGCCGCACCTGACAGGAAAATTCGTATTGTACATACATGCATACATACATACACACATACATCTTCATTATAAATTGTTATGTCTTTCAGCTTTCAGTCCGCAAGCCTCTGTGGAATATATAATCGTCTATTTGTAACTACCTCTGTGGCTCCGTTTAATTTCACATCTCTCATATTTAAATCGTGAGAAACTTGGTCTAATCGTTATTATTTCGGCCTATCTCTACGTCTCTTATCCTTCATGGCTGAATCAATTATTTTTCTATGTAACATATCCTTCTTCGTTCGTGTCACATCACGGTTTATGCATGCAGCTTCAGCCATCGAGTGTATTCTTAATTTAGCATTCATTTCCTCATACCGATTACTATCCTGGCATTGTTCCCACCTAACTGTATCAGCAATCATTCTCGATGTTTTCATGTCTGTTGCTTCCAACATATCATATCATATCATATCATCGCATCGCATCGCATCGCATCGCATCGCATCGCATCGCATCGCATCGCATCGCATCGCATCACTCTCGTCCGGGCTGAGTGGCTCAGACGGTTGAGACGCTGGCCTTCTGACCCCAGCTTGGCAGGTTCTCAATCCTGGCTCAGCCGGTGGTATTTGAAGGTGCTCAAATACGTCAGCGTCATGTCGGTAGATTTACTGGCACGTAAAAGAATTCCTGCGGGACTAAATTGCGGCACCTCGGCGATTCCGAAAACCGCAAAAGTAGTTAGTGTGATGTAAAAAACCATTATTATTATTATTATTATTATTATTATTATTATTATTATTATTATTATTATATTCACTCCCCTACAGCAAAGTCGGTCTGAAAACAGATCTATGTGACGATAGTTTTATCCGAGTTCTTTTTTACAGAATGCCCTTCATCGGATAGCTCACTGCATTAACATCGCTGCATATCGTTTCAAGCCGCACCGCACACACACGCAATCTACGTCTGGTTTGTGAAATCGCTTGTTAATACACAGCTTGTAGTGAAAGCCGTGTACTGAAAGTCTGGCTATCACATGTCTTTGCTTCTGGTTTTCTCTGGTCCAGAACTTTTCCACCATAGCAGGTGAGCTGTATAATTCCAGCTGTATTTCTTCCCTCTTCTTATTTCGGTTCCTTAGTAGCTCTTGATATGGTCCTGTTGATGGTAGTTGGTGTTGGGTCCTGATGTCCTCTATGAAGTAGGTTTCTCCCATCATCTCATATAGAAGTCGTGAGGGGGCTGTCTTCCCTACTCCCATTGCTCTTTTCATGTGCATCGCCTTCACCTTTTCAATTTTGGTTAATTCACCTATTTTTAACTTTTCGCAGATGATCTGTATGCCGTAGGTGATGATCGGGGCTATTGCACTTTGCATAGTGCCATCGCCGTGCTGATAGACAGGTTCCTGATATTCTTTATGTAGTATATTGCCCTGATTGTTGCCGCTGTCCTTTCTTCTATGTGAAGACTGTATGATGATGCTGTTGTTTGCAGTGTAACCCCCTAGGTATTTGAATTTGTTAATTCTCTCTAGTGGAGTGCCTGAAAACAAATTTTGTCAGTCGTTGCTGCTTTTCCAGCCTCCCTAAAAGTCAACTGTACAGTTTTTTCTTGGTTGATATTGACATCATTTTCCCTGGCCCAATTCTCCAGTTTGTTAATTGCTTCTTGTACTTCTGTCCTTATAGGAGACACGATCACCATGTCATCTGCATATAGAATTAGAAGTGTATTCGAGTTCTCCTTAATGATTTTCATTAAAAGAACGAAGTCGGTTACAGACTACAGTAAGGTCTAAGATGCTCAACTGAGCGCACCTTCTTCTTATTATTATTATATCGTTTCAAGCCCACTTAATATGCAACAATCATGGTACAATACACTTCTTAATACTTTGAAATTCCCCCCCACCCCCACCCTTTAGAGTTTCGTATTTCCTATCTGCATTCAATCCTCTTTGGTTTCTTCCGTACTGGCATCACATTAGTCTTAGAAAGGCTACTTTTCATATACTCACTACGAGTTTTCAATGGAAAGGAAGATGAAAAATCACAATACACTTGACTATTATTACATGTTTCATCACAACACATGTACAAAGTATCAAATAGCGCTCCCCTTCAGTTCTGCACAAAGTCAGTCTTCTCATTATTGTATCCCGTACTATTGTTAATACTGGCGATGTGATACCTCGTGTTGCCGCACGTAACTCAGCCCTGTTTTTAGGTAATATTGAATGTATTTTATCGTGCAAATGGTCCTATAAAAATTCCAAGGGGGTTAAATCAGGTGACCTGAAAAGACCAAAACAGAACGAGCAGTGCACAAGAAGTTGCAAGTCAACCGCGATCGTTCGACCTATTTATGGATGCTAAAAGACAACACCCGATAGCAATTTTTCACCATACCTACTGGTATGCTGTACAGTGCTGTTCACAACATTGTCCCTTGACTACAGGTATTGTTGACGAATGACGGGCGACATGTTGAACACGTGTTATAAAGAACATCGTTTTTGCTTATGTATCGTATAAAGCACCATCTGTTGTGCATTTTGTGTACTTTATTTTGGTGTCAATAAAACCCCATGCCATTCCAATAGTATTCCATGAAAAATTGCCTCATCAAATGTTAACGGACTTCTGGGTCACCCTGTATATCCATTTAATATTCGTTGCTTATTACACATTACTGGAAACATTTACCTCACCTTGAGATACAGTGCGAGAATTTGAAGAATCTACAGTGGTTCGACATACCTGTATGATGAAATTATTGGACACTAGAGCCAAGACGAAGCTGTAACCATGCTCCATTAGAATTAACCTAATACATTGCGCAAAAACGTACGACAGCTACATATGTTATTTGATAACTGCAGTGTACAAAACAGGAATCACATAATGTGTAGTTCATCCTGTCACCAATGTAATCTAATGATAGGAATCAGAAGAGTAATTTAAAACAACAGATGCACTTTGCATTTCTTTAAACACTCATTTTTCTCATATACACAATTATTTACTCAATTTGGTGCAATAACCTGGTGTGCCTGTCCCTTTCTTGATCTTACTGGAGCTAAAATTACATTTTTCTTTATTTTGGGTATAAAATGTTCATACTGCTGTTGATATAACTTTTGAATTTCGAGATTTATGAACAGATAGTTTTTAGATGGGTATTTCTCAACTTAACGTTCCGTTGCTTGTTTGTAACATAATCTAGTAAAATGTCAGCTAACCAAGATGCTACGTGAAATGCGGATGCATGCAAGTGCAGGTAGCAACGAGTGGCATTTATTGCTCTGCCTTAAGGAAGAACTCGGTCAGAATGCGAGGCTTCGGTGCTTAATAATTCATATAATATTGATAAATCTGTGCGTTATCTCCCTAAACTGAGGTCACTGAATAAATTTCAGCAGAGTACGAAGGTTAATCTGCAGAACAACATAACCATATTACCGTAGTCTGCGTTTTGCATGTCGTGGGGTAATTACAGGACCTCTGTCTTCGTTAATAATTCCTTATTCTAATTCCTCACTTAACTGTTACATATAGATGATTTCATTCCATATAACAAAGCAGAACTATGTTTTCTTAAATGCTTGCTCTATTTTCGTCGTATTTGCGACTGAAAGTGTGTAAACACTGATCAGTTTAACGTATAAAAGTTACTCATAATAAACTATTCAAGATGCAGGTCTGATCAATGAGATTAGCAAGGGCATGGAGGGAACTTGGTTAAATTAAGTATGCATAGGCCCTTCTATCTACTGTAGATTCCAACTATTTTGAGGAAACTCTTAGCAGCAACATATTTCAGTCTACATTGTGTAGGAAATCTTGCATCGATGAGAGACGTTTTTAAAGAACCCTGTCCCTGTAATGTCTACATTTTCTTACAAGGTAACAGTGCGGGTGGAAAAGCCCCAATATCTTGTCCGTCAAGATTTATTATGGTATCATTGGTGCCTTTTAATATGTTTCAAAAACACTCACAAAACACTTAACAACTGATGTTCACATGACCTCAGTATTCAAGTGAGAAATACATGATCACGACACTCATTTGTCAAATGTAATGCGCTGTCCAGAACTCGCAGTTCCTGGTCTTGATTGAGATCTACCAGAAGCGGCTTGGAACTGTTTCTGAATTTAGTTCGGACAGTGTGAATTCAGAACTCACAGTTTAGAATTTCTGTTGCAAGAACATCTACGCTGCTGCGGATGAGGAGGCATTTCAGATTCGATTTGGTACCGTGTTGAAACAAACCTAATATTTAAACGTTTTACTTGCTTTCCTTACATTCTACTGTACTTCAAAGTACATTTTTGTGCATTTAAAATGACTTTTTACTAGCAAGTTTATTTGTCTGCCTCTGTGATGTAGTGGTTAGTGTGATTAACTGCCACTCCTGGAGGCCTGGGTTCGATTCCTGGCTCTGCCACTAAATATGAAAAGTGGTACGAGGGCTGTAACCGCGTCCACTCAGCCTCGGGAGGTCAACTGAGTAGCAGGGGCGTTCGATTCCCACCTCAGTTATCCTCGAAGTGGTATTCCGTGGTTTCCCACTTTTCCTCCAGGCAAATGCCGGATGGTACTTAACTGAAAGCCACGGCCGCTTCCTTCCCTCTTCCTTGTCTATCACTTCCAATCTTTCCACACCCCCACAAGGCCCCTGTTCAGCATAGAAGGTGAGGCCACCCGGACGAGGTACTGGTCCTCCTCCCCAGTTGTATCCCCGACACAAAGTCTCACGCTCCAGGACACAGCCTTGAGGTGGTAGAGGTGGGATCCCTCGCTGAGTCCGAAGGAAAAACCAAACCTGATGGGTAAACGGATTAAGAAAGAAAGAAAGAAAAATATTTTCTACTCTTGTTCTATAATGATTTTATATACAACAAGTATACCTTTAACATGAGGGGAAACATTTTATTTTGGTACAATCTATACATTGTTGAATACTAGGCTGGTAGATCAGTGCGATTCCTGTAATAAATAGGTATTGATGTGACCAATCATGACAGTTCTGTTTGTTTCATTAATGGTTTCTTTCTTTCTCTTTACAGGTGAGTGTCTTCAAGGGATTTACCTGTCTGTATGGTTGTAAAATAGGTCAGTCATGAAACGATTACTATATTCTTCAGCTTATTTTTAATGTAGTTATCCAAATAACATGTAAGAATGAATTATTATTGTTACTGGTATTTCGTAGGTTGCAGAGGTGTAAGAAGGTGCCGGGTTGAAAGGGTGGACGGAGAAAAGATTTTTTTATATAGTTGTTTTACGTCGCACCGACACAGACAGGTCTTATGGCGACGATGGGAAAGGAAAGGCCTAGGAGAGGGAAGGAAGTAGCCGTGGGCTTGATTAAGGTATAGCCTGGTGTGAAAATGGGAAACCACGAAAAACCATCTTCAAGCTGCCAACAGTGGGGTTCGAACCCACTATCTCCCGAATACTGGATACTGGCCGCAATTAAACAACTACAGCTATCGAGCTCAGTCACACGAATTGAGGTGGTGTCATGAAGTCTCAAAGTGGTAGAGCATTTGGGTTTTAGTTACACATTTATAATAATTGATACGTGCTGTATAATGAACAATTTAATAAGGGATATGCAAGAGCTCACATTGTCTGTGAAAACTCATGTTTGTAGCGAAGAGTGTAGTATCTGTTACTCATGCCATACCTACAAACTGCCGAGACTCCTCGTCAGATCCACTCTGGGCAGCTAAAATTACTACAGTATACACCATTTAGACTTGAACCTTCCGTTGTACTCAGTATTACTCTAGTATCTGCCAGCGTTAATTGTACAACGCTTCTGTTATAGTGGTGATGGAGGTATTGATTTTAGTTTTAGGATTGATGTAAACTGAAGATAGATTTTATTAACTTTCCTTAGTAAGCATGGACATATTTATGAACAATTTTGAAATTACTTTCACACAACGCTAAATCTATTTTACTGCAGGGACTTCAAAGAGGGGCATTTGAACAAGCCAGGTTACAGACCAATCTGTTAGTGGCTGGAAGATTATTGAGGCCGTTAGTTCATTCGTTAACATTTTCAGGTAGAATGCTGAATGCTGAAGTAGATAATGAAAATATATGTAAAATATCTGGATATGAATTAATTTTTAAAGTACAAGCAAGTGTTCTTTGTCCCCTAGTTCTAACTGTGCGATGTCTCAGACTCCCCTCTCACTAGTTTCGAAGTGGAAGGTGTTGGTCGTAATATATCACAGGAAGTGTTTACCTCTGCTCCGAACAGCTGTTAAGTGATTCACTCCATTTGGTTTGGAGATTAGGAAGCCCATCGTCCTGAATTGCTCCCTCGGAGGCATTGACCCTGCAATGCTCTATTCCGCGCCGAGATATTCGCACAGGAACAGAATGCGATCACTTCTGAGCTTATATATTCTGGTAAAAAAATGCCCTAACTTTTCTTAAATCTCATCCACAGATGGATCATTCCTCATGAATTCTATTATGTCCTCGTATTCTGGGTTGTTCACAATATCATTCTACATGTTTGGTTAGGATGTCTTTAATGTAACTCAGCTATGAATGAAAACGGGCAGTTGAAACGTTACCGCAGTTACTGACAATTCAGCAGTTAGATGAACCATAATATTTTATGTAATATGCCTATTAATCTACCTCAATGGATCGTTTCAAGAACGACGGACTCATATTCTTTACTTCTCGGGCTATTTTGCGGCCAGGTCGATGTTATCCGACCGGGCTGAGCCAGCATTGAACCTGTCAACTTGGGCTAAGGAGGTCTGAACTCTGCCGTATGACCCACTTGACCAGAAAAGTTATATAAGGCGTGACCAAAAAGTTGACATTTGAGGGCGTTGTTGCAGCGGACACGCAACGTAGCGCGACTCCGATGCAGGTATATGAGCACGAACACGTAGGGGAAAAGTAAAACAAAGGGCAGTCGTGGCATACCGATTAAGAAAAAGTAAACTCGTGTCCTCATCCCGAGGTGGTGTAGCTCTTTTCAAGCACACCCCCATTGGAGGTGAGCTGCATGTACCATTTCAACCACATACCAGCCCTCCTGCCATTCTTAAATTTATGGCAGTACCGGGAATCGAACCCGGGCCCCCGAGGACGGGAGCTAATGACTCTAACTGTTACGCTATGGGGGCGGACGTCATACCGATGTTTATGGCAAAGTTATTATCAAATGCGTCCAAAGAGGACCAACGTGCTGTTATTCTGTTCTTGGCTGCCGAAGAACAAACACGACATCCATAAGGGAATGAAGATTGCGTATGGGCCAGCATGTCTGTCGATAACGAAAACCACCGTTGTGGAACGGAGCACAAAGTTCCGTGCGGGTCTCGTTTCGACACAAGACACCGGTAGATCTGGGAGGTCAGTCTCACCCATTACGGACAACAACGAGCGGGCGGTGGGTGAGGCGGTTAGGGCGGAGCGGCTCATAACCTGTAGTCCTGTAGAGTCGGCACTTCCTGTCGGACGAGGATGTGCAGCAGACGGTTACGGACTTGTCTACGCAGCAGGACACAGTGTTTTACCACACGGGGATGTCCAACCAGGTGCGTCAGTGGAATGAGTACCTCAATGCTCACGGCGACTTTGCTTGATTGGCATCCCGATTCAGGTCTGTACGGCCGTCGAACGGAAACTTTTTGATCGTTCCCTATAATTTTAATTATATAGATAGTAATTTAAGGAAGGCTAAATAAATAAAACTTGAGTATACTGAGCGATCAGTGATATTCTGAAAGTAAGAAGTACATTTTTTTTTCTATTTGCTTTACGTCGCACCGACACAGATGTCTTATGGCGACGATGGGATAGGAAAGGCCTAGGAATGGGAAGGAAGCGGCCGAGGCCTTAATTAAGGTACAGCCCCAGCATTTGCCTGGTGTGAAAATGGGAAACCACGGAAAACCATCATCAAGGCTGCCGACAGTGGGGTTGGAACCCACTATCTCCCGATTACTGGATACTGGCCGCACTTAAGCGACTGCAGCTATCGAGCTCGGTAAGTACATTTTTAGAATGAATTTTCTTTACATTGGTCTGCCTTCAGACCGACTTTGCGAAATCATAAGGTGCTTCCACAAACAATTATATTTTAGATCTTTTCAACAATTTATGCTTTAAATGCATGATTTTTAGTAATTTTAAATACGATGGCGGAGAAAAATATCCAAACAATGAGAAGGGGTTGTGCTAGATTAACGAACGGTTTTTTTTTTTTTGCTAGGGGCTTTACGTCGCACCGACACAGATAGGTCTTATGGCGACGATGGGATAGGAAAGGCCTAGGAGTTGGAAGGAAGCGGCCGTGGCCTTAATTAAGGTACAGCCCCAGCATTTGCCTGGTGTGAAAATGGGAAACCACGGAAAACCATCTTCAGGGCTGCCGATAGTGGGATTCGAGCCTACTATCTCCCGGATGCAAGCTCACAGCCGCGCGCCTCTACGCGCACGGCCAACTCGCCCGGTAAACGAACGTTTGTAACCGTGTAGAATATATACATCTGAAAGATGACGTTGATTCAAATTTCCTGTAAATCGTATTAGCGTGGCGCTAGTAGTGGCTCCATGACATTGCACATCAGGTTTGCTTTAAATACGGCCTGTACTGTGCGAGAGCGATAGTTACCTGTGAGATTGGACGGAGTGACTGTGAGTGGGTCTGAAATGTCTTTACGACGACGAAGAGGCCACTGTCAACAGCTCACTGCGTTTGAACGATGCTGTATAATAGGGCTACGTGAAGGTGGATTTTCCTTCCACAGTATTGCAGAACGACTTGGCAGGGATGTCTCCACAAAGTATGCGTACTGGCAGCAGTGGTCACGAAAATGTACGCTCGCAAGAAGACCGGGCTTCGCACGTCAACCTGGCACCACCGAGAGGAAGGACCGCCGTATTCGGCGTATGGCTGTGGTGCAGCGGACTGTGTCTGCAGCAGCAAATCAAGCGGCAGTTGGGACCGTAGTGACGTAACGAGCTGTTCGAAATCGGTTACGTGAAGGACAGCTCCGAGCCAGAGGCCTTACGGTGTTCATTCAACTTACCTCAAACCACTGGCGTTTGCGATTTCAGTGGTGTCATCCGAGAGCTCATTGGAGGATGGAGTGGTAGTCCGTTGAGTTTTCCAATGAAAGTCGGTTCTGCCTTGGTGCCAGTGATGGCCGTGTGCTGGTTAGATGGGGGCCAGGTGAGTGCCTGCATTCCACCTGTCTGCGGCGTCAGTAGTATAATTGGATGGTTCGGCCGCCTCCTCCTCCTCCCGCGGCGCGAGAAATTTGAATTCTGGCGGGAAATTTGAATGTTGGCGGGAGATTTGAATTTTGGCGCGAGATTTGAATTTGTAAACAAAGCCACGTGCTTTTTGACAGCTGTCATCGACAACAACGCATCGCTAACCTCACTGCTGCCATCTTGACGGGCCTAAACCTCAGTAGCGCCAACTTAACCTAACTAGCATGAGGTAAACAAAGCCACGTGCTTTTTGACAGCCACGTGCTTTTTGACAGACAACAACGCATCGCTAACCTCAGTACTGCCATCTTGACGGGCCTAAACCTCAGTAGTACCAACTTAACCTAACTAGCGCGAGGTAAACAAAGCCACGTGCTTTTTTGACAACTGTCATCCGCCATCTTTAAACCACAGAGCACTGTGCTGCCCTCTTTATCGCAGTAGCTGCAAATTCGTCACCTGTCATCCGCAGTGCTGCTATCTTGACGGGTCTAAACCTTAGTGCTACCAACTTAACCTAACTAGCTCGAGGTAAACAAAGCTACGTGCAGCTGTCATCCGCCATCTTTAATCTATAGAGCACAGGGCTGCTCTCTTTAGCTACTTACCTTTGAAATGTGGTGGCGGATAATTTGAAAAATGCTTTTTGACAGCAGCCATCTTTGAGCACCGTGCTGCCCTCTTTAGCTACTTACCTTTGAAATGTGGTGGCGGTAAATTCCACGTGCTTTACAAACCTATATGCTTTTCTGACAGCTGTCATCCGCCATCTTTAATCCAGAGAGAACAGTGCTGCCCGGTGGCGGCAAATTCCACGTGCTCTTGTTTGGAAACAAATCAACATGCTTTTTTGACAGCTGTCAACCGCCATCTTTAATCACCGTGCTGCCCTCTTTAGCTACTTACCTTTGAAATGTGGTGGCGGTAAATTCCACGTGCTTTACAAACCTATATGCTTTTCTGACAGCTGTCATCCGCCATCTTTAATCCAGAGAGAACAGTGCTGCCCTCTATGTGGTCGCGGCAAATTCCACGTGCTCTTGTTTGGAAACAAAGCCATGTGCAGCTGTCATCCGCCATCTTTAATCAACAGAGCACCGTGCTGCGGGCAATTTCGTCAGTTGTCATCCGCCATCTTTAATCCACAGAACACCGTGCTGCCCTCTTTATGGCTACTACCTTAAGCACGTAGTAGCGGGCAATTTGAAAAGTTCTGTTAGCTATCATCCGCCATCTTTAATCAAGAGAGCACCGTGCTGCCTTCTTTAGCTAGAAATGTGGCGGCGGATAATTAGAAAAATGCTTTTTGACAGCAGCTATCTTTGAGCACCGTGCTACCCTCTATGTGGTGGCGGCAAATTCTACATGCTCTTGTTTGGAAACAAACCCACGCGCTTTTTTTGACAGCCATCATCAGCCATCTTTAAGCAACAGAGTACAGTGCTGCCCTCTATGTGGTGGCGGCAAATTCCACGTGCTCTTGTTTGGAAACAAAGCCATGTGCTCTTTTGACAGCTGTCACCCGCCATCTTTAACCAACAGAGCACTATGCTGCATTCATGCGGGCAATTTCGTTAGCTGTCATCCGACATCTTTAATGAACAGAGCACCGTGCTGCCCTCATGCGGGGCAATTTCGTTAGCTGTCATCCGCCATCTTTTAATGAACAGAGCACCGTGCTGCTCTCTGTAGTAGCGGGTAATTTGAAAAGTTCTGTTAGTTGTCATCCGCCATCTTTGAGCACCGTGCTGCTATCTATGTGGTGGCGGCAAATTCCACGTGCTTTACAAACTCACGCGCAGCTGTCATCCGCCATCTTACATCGCACAACTCAGTGCTACACTCTTTAGTTGAAAAATGGTGGTGGATAATTTAAAAAGAAAAATTCTACAGCAGCCATCTCTCGACGCTAATTGCACAAGATGGTGGCTATACATGACTCCTTAAAGGTGCTTATGCAAGATGATCGCTATACATAGACGCCCTTGGGATGCTTGCGCAAGATGGCGGTTATACAAGGCTCCTTATGAGACACCCTAGGGATGCTTGCGCGAGATGGTGGTTGCTCTTATGAGGCGGCTTATGGATCCTTGGCTAGAGACGCCCTAAGGATGCTTGCGCAAGATGGCGGATGCAAGATGGCGGCTATACATAGCTCCTTATGAGACAGCCAGTACTCGATACAACATGTGATCAGAACATTGATTGATGTGTTCAGAACACAAAATAAGTAGAATCGAACACTGTACTCGATGTCGTTAACTTCAACATGTGATTAAAACATTGTCTGGTGTGTTCAGAACACTACATAAGTAGAATCGAACGCTGTACAACATGTTAGGGGATACCTTTGTTCTAAGAAGATCAGATTGAAACATAACGAGACTAGAATTGAACACTGCACTCGATGTCGTTACATATGATCAGAACAATGACTGATGTGTTCAGATCACTAAACAAGTAGAACCGAACACTGTACAACATGTTAGGGGATACCTTTGTTCTAAGAAGATCAGATTGAAACATAACAAGACTAGAATTGAAAACAGCACTCGATACAACATGTAATCAGAACATTGATTGATGTGTTCAGATCACTAAACAAGTAGAACCGAACACTGTACAACATGTTAGGGGATACCTTTGTTCTAAGAAGATCAGATTGAAACATAACAAGACTAGAATTGAACACAGCACTCGATACAACATGTAATCAGAACATTGATTGATGTGTTCAGATCACTAAACAAGTAGAACCGAACACTGTACAACATGTTAGGGGATACCTTTGTTCTAAGAAGATCAGATTGAAACATAACAAGACTAGAATTGAACACTGCACTCGATGCAACATGTAACCAGAACATTGATTGAAGTGTTCAGATCACTAAACAAGTAGAACCGAACACTGTACAACATGTTAGGGGATACCTTTGTTCTAAGAAAATTAGATTGAAACTAACAAGACTAGAATCGAACACTGCACTCGATGTCGTTAACCTTAACATGTGATCCGATACAACATGTTAGGGGATACCTTTGTCCTAAGAACCAAACACTGTACAACATGTTAGGGGATACCTTTGTTCTAAGAAAATTAGATTGAAACTAACAAGACTAGAATCGAACACTGCACTCGATGTCGTTAACCTTAACATGTGATCCGATACAACATGTTAGGGGATACCTTTGTCCTAAGAACCGAACACTGTACAACATGTTAGGGGATACCTTTGTTCTAAGAAAATTAGATTGAAACTAACAAGACTAGAATCGAACACTGCACTCGATGTCGTTAACCTTAACATGTGATCCGATACAACATGTTAGGGGATACCTTTGTTCTAAGAAAATTAGATTGAAACATAGCAAGCCTAGAATCGAACACTGTAAGAACATTGTTTGATGTGTTCAGTACAACTTCAATGATTTACCTAGTGTAAAACACACACTGTGCACATATCGCATAGCTATCTCGCCTATCACGAATATCAAAAAAACACACTGTGCACATATCGCATAGCTAACACTTCAAATGATTTGCTTAGTACGAAAATAAAAAAATCTATACCGCGTAGCTAACTCGTTCATCACACTGCTAAGACGCTTAGTAATTGTGAATACACTCATACGAAAATCAAGAAAGCACACTGCGTAGCCATCTCGCTCGGCTCACTCGCTTAGTAATTGCAACACTGATACACACACGGATAAGAATGTTGCGAGATACTACATACTTACATGTTTTTTAAGGGGGGTTAAAGATCATAAATTATATGTACACATGTTGTCTCCTCCAAGTTGTAAGATGAAATAGACGCAGTACTGCGAGTTTCCGCTCTAGCTGGCGAACGGAAGTAGCATGATATCTCAGCAAAAAAAAAAATACGCGTCAGCTTGCAAGTCAGACACAATGATGGATACCGCGATTCAAATCCTGGCTACTTATGCCGTCGGGAAGGGCATCCGGCGAGCATCTAGCTGTAAATCCCCGATTCTCGTGTTAGAAGTTGTAAAACAGATTCTTAATCCGAGTTTTTACGTCAGGAAGGGCAACCGGTCGAAAACAATAGTGTATGATGTAAGAAGCTAGGTACTGCTAGTTTTGCGTCAGGAAGGGCAACTAGTCTTAAAACAAATTCTTGCGATTTAAAATCTTAGTTTTGCGTCAGGAAGGGTATCCGGCAGTAAAACAATAGTTCGTGATACAGCGATTTAAAATCTAAGAAGAGCATCTAGCTGTAAAACCCCGATTCTCGAGTTAGAAGTTGTAAAACAGATTCTTAATCCTAGTTCTTTGACGTCAGGAAGGGCAACCTGGCGAAAACAATAGTGTATGATGTAAGAGCTTTGCTACTACCAGTTTTGCGTCAGGAAGGGCAACTCAACAAATTCTTGCGATTTAAAATCTTAGTTTTCTGTCAGGAAGGGCATCTGGCTGTAAAACAATAGTTCGTGATACAGCGATTTAAAATCTAAGAAGAGCATCTAGCTGTAAACCCCCGATTCTCGTGTTAGAAGTTGTAAAACAGATTCTTAATCCGAGTTCTTTGACGTCAGGAAGGGCAACCGGTCGAAAACAATAGTGTATGATGTAAGAAGCTAGATACTGCTAGCTTTGCGTCAGGAACGGCAACTCAACAAATTCTTGCGATTTAAAATCTTAGTTTTGCGTCAGGAAGGGCATCCGGCTGTAAAACAATAGTTCATGATACAGCGATTTAAAATCTAAGAAGAGCATCTAGCTGTAAATCCCCGATTCTCGTGTTAGAAGTTGTAAAACAGATTCTTAATCCGAGTTCTTTGACGTCAGGAAGGGTAACCGGTCGAAAACAATTATCGAACACGCATCGCGAAGGCAAGAGTGTGCAGCGATATGCATGTTTAGACTTGCGGATTACGAAAGAAACATAACAAGACTTGAGTCTTAAAACAAATTCTTGCGATTTAAAATCTTAGTTTTGTGTCAGGAAGGGCATCCGGCTGTAAAACAATAGTTCGTGATACAGCGATTTAAAATCTAAGAAGAGCATCTAGCTGTAAATCCCCGATTCTCGTGTTAGAAGTTGTAAAACAGATTCTTAATCCGAGTTCTTTGACGTCAGGAAGGGCAACCGGTCGAAAACAATAGTGTATGATGTAAGAGGCTAGATACTGCTAGTTTTGCGTCAGGAACGGCAACTCAACAAATTCTTGTGATTTAAAATCTTAGTTTTGCGTCAGGAAGGGCATCCGGCTGTAAAACAATAGTTCGTGATACAGTGATTTAAAATCTAAGAAGAGCATCTAGCTGTAAATCCCCGATTCTCGTGTTAGAAGTTGTAAAACAGATTCTTAATCCTAGTTCTTTGACGTCAGGAAGGGCAACCGGTCGAAAACAATAGTGTATGATGTAAGAGGCTAGATACTGCCAATTTTGCGTCAGGAAGGGCAACACAACAGATTCTTGCCATTTAAAATCTTAGTTTTGCGTCAGGAAGGGCATCCGGCTGTAAAACAATAGTTCGTGATACAGCGATTTAAAATCTAAGAAGAGCATCTAGCTGTAAATCCCCGATTCTCGTGTTAGATTCTTAATCCGAGTTCTTTGTCGTCAGGAAGGGCAACCGTTCGAAAACAATAGTGTATGATGTAAGAGGTTAGATACTACCAGTTTTGCGTCAGGAAGGGCAACTAGTCTTAAAACAAAACAGATTCTTAATCCGAGGTCTTTGACGTCAGGAAGGGCAACCGGTTGAAAACTATAGTGTATGATGTAAGAGGCTAGATACTGCCAGTTTTGCGTCAGGAAGGGCAACTCAACAAATTCTTGCGATTTAAACTCTGTAAAACATATTTTTAACCCTAAGAGAATCGAACCCGAGACTACCGGGTGAGAGGCATGCACACTAAACTAAACTGTAGGCTATGGGTTTGTTCTACAGTCTTTGAAGTTGTATCGACGCAGTCATTCTGAGCGAGGCGCGGAATGCATGTGTTAGCTGAAATTGTACACGTATCTTCCGGCTGTAGTAGTAACCTTGAACGAAGACACGGTGTGCTGACAAGCGACTTGTAACTCACGAACGTCTTCTTAGCTGAGTACCATTCAGCCCATGTAAGCTCTGTACGGAGAGGTTAAAACACAGTACCAATTAAGGTTGTAAAATATTCTGTTCTGTAAAACTGAAATAGTCCTCCTCTGTGGTGTAGTAGTTAGTGTGATTAGCTGCTACCCCCGGAGGTCCGAGTTCGATTCCCGGCTCTGCCACGGAATGTGTAGCATTTAGCCTATGTAAGTTCCTAACGTAAAATATCATGATTGTACGGAGAGGTTAAAACACACACAGTGTCAGCATATAGCACACCCCTATCGAAAGAGACTGCGCGGTGCCGGCATGTAGGCTTCTCCTGATGAAGGAGCCTGCACAAGGTTTAACGCCCCCTATAACAGCCCTTACTTAATGCTGGCTTTTTGCACACCCCGCCTCTTAGATCATACACCATAGTTTTACGACCGGTTGCCCTTCTTGACTAGGATTTTAAATCGATAACTAGATATCCCGGTACCGGCACATAGCCTACTCCTACTGAAGAAGCCAGCACAAGGCTTATTGCCTCCGTCCGATAAATGAATCACACTCAACGTCTTGTACTCAAAATCATTTTCGAAGGAGTCAGCACAAGGTTTAACACCCCCTATCAACAGCCCTTACTTATTGCTGGCTTTTTTGCACACCCCGCCTCTTAGATCATACACCATAGTTTTATACGACCGGTTACCCTTCCTGACTAGGATTTTAAATCGATAACTAGATATCCCGGTACCGGTACATAGCCTACTCCTACCGAAGAAGCCTGCACACAGCTTAACGCCTCCATCCAACAAATGAATCACCCTCAAACACTCTTCAATCATTCTCACTACTTCGGATGATAGCGGGTTCGAACTGGAAGCTGTAAAAAATAGCAAATGCTAGGCGAGGGACCTGCGCGATCGTCATAACATGATCTAGCTAGATGCCCTTCCCGACGGCATAAGTTGCCAGGATTTGAATCGCGGTATCCATCATTGTGTCTGACTTGCAAGCTCACGCGTATTTTTTTTTTTGCTGAGATATCATGCTACTTCCGTTCGCCAGCTAGAGCGGAAACTCGCATAACTGCGTCTATTTCATCTTACAACTTGGAGGAGACAACATGTGTACATATAATTTATGATCTTTCACCCCCCTTAAAAAACATGTAAGTATGTAGTATCTCGCAACATTCTTATCCGTGTGTGTATCAGTGTTGCATTTACTAAGCGAGTGAGCCGAGCGAGTTGGCTACGCAGTGTGCTTTCTTGATTTTCGTATGAGTGTATTCACAATTACTAAGCGTCTTAGCAGTGTGATGAACGAGTTAGCTACGCGGTATAGATTTTTTTATTTTCGTACTAAGCAAATCATTTGAAGTGTTAGCTATGCGATATGTGCACAGTGTGTTTTTTTGATTTTCGTGATAGGCGAGATAGCTATGCGATATGTGCACAGTGTGTGTTTTACACTAGGTAAATCATTGAAGTTGTACTGAACACATCAAACAATGTTCTTACAGTGTTCGATTCTAGGCTTGCTATGTTTCAATCTAATTTTCTTAGAACAAAGGTATCCCCTAACATGTTGTATCGGATCACATGTTAAGGTTAACGACATCGAGTGCAGTGTTCGATTCTAGTCTTGTTAGTTTCAATCTAATTTTCTTAGAACAAAGGTATCCCCTAACATGTTGTACAGTGTTCGGTTCTTAGGACAAAGGTATCCCCTAACATGTTGTATCGGATCACATGTTAAGGTTAACGACATCGAGTGCAGTGTTCGATTCTAGTCTTGTTAGTTTCAATCTAATTTTCTTAGAACAAAGGTATCCCGTAACATGTTGTACAGTGTTCGGTTCTTAGGACAAAGGTATCCCCTAATATGTTGTATCGGATCACATGTTAAGGTTAAGGACATCGAGTGCAGTGTTCGATTCTAGTCTTGTTAGTTTCAATCTAATTTTCTTAGAACAAAGGTATCCCCTAACATGTTGTACAGTGTTCGGTTCTACTTGTTTAGTGATCTGAACACATCAATCAATGTTCTGGTTACATGTTGCATCGAGTGCAGTGTTCAATTCTAGTCTTGTTACGTTTCAATCTGATCTTCTTAGAACAAAGGTATCCCCTAACATGTTGTACAGTGTTCGGTTCTACTTGTTTAGTGATCTGAACACATCAATCAATGTTCTGATTACATGTTGTATCGAGTGCTGTTTTCAATTCTAGTCTTGTTATGTTTCAATCTGATCTTCTTAGAACAAAGGTATCCCCTAACATGTTGTACAGTGTTCGGTTCTACTTGTTTAGTGATCTGAACACATCAATCATTGTTCTGATCATATGTAACGACATCGAGTGCAGTGTTCAATTCTAGTCTTGTTATGTTTCAATCTGATCTTCTTAGAACAAAGGTATCCCCTAACATGTTGTACAGCGTTCGATTCTACTTATGTAGTGTTCTGAACACACCAGACAATGTTTTAATCACATGTTGAAGTTAACGACATCGAGTACAGTGTTCGATTCTACTTATTTTGTGTTCTGAACACATCAATCAATGTTCTGATCACATGTTGTATCGAGTACTGGCTGTCTCATAAGGAGCTATGTATAGCCGCCATCTTGCATCCGCCATCTTGCGCAAGCATCCTTAGGGCGTCTCTAGCCAAGGATCCTTCAGCCGCCTCATAAGAGCAACCACCATCTCGCGCAAGCATCCCTAGGGTGTCTCATAAGGAGCCTTGTATAACCGCCATCTTGCGCAAGCATCCCAAGGGCGTCTATGTATAGCGATCATCTTGCATAAGCACCTTTAAGGAGTCATGTATAGCCACCATCTTGTGCAATTAGCGTCGAGAGATGGCTGCTGTAGAATTTTTCTTTTTAAATTATCCACCACCATTTTTCAACTAAAGAGTGTAGCACTGAGGTTAGCGATGTAAGATGGCGGATGACAGCTGCGCGTGAGTTTGTAAAGCACGTGGAATTTTCCGCCACCACATAGATAGCAGCACGGTGCTCAAAGATGGCGGATGACAGCTAACAGAACTTTTCAAATTACCCGCTACTACAGAGAGCAGCACGGTGCTCTGTTCATTAAAAGATGGCGGATGACAGCTAACGAAATTGCCCCGCATGAGGGCAGCACGGTGCTCTGTTCATTAAAGATGTCGAATGACAGCTAACGAAATTGCCCGCATGATAGCAGCATGGTGCTCTGTTGGTTAAAGATGGCGAGTGACAGCTGTCAAAAAAGCACATGGCTTTGTTTCCAAACAAGAGCACGTGGAATTTGTCGCCACCACATAGAGGGCAGCACTGTACTCTGTTGCTTAAAGATGGCGGATTATGGCTGTCAAAAAAAGCGCGTGGGTTTGTTTCCAAACAAGAGCATGTAGAATTTGCCGCCACCACATAGAGGGTAGCACGGTGCTCAAAGATAGCTGCTGTCAAAAAGCATTTTTCAAATTATCCGCCGCCACATTTCTAGCTAAAGATGGCAGCACGGTGCTCTCTTGATTAAAGATGGCGGATGATAGCTAACAGAACTTTTCAAAATGCCCGCTACTACGTGCTTAAGGTAGTAGCCATAAAGAGGGCAGCACGGTGTTCTGTGGATTAAAGATGGCGGATGACAACTGACGAAATTGCCCGCAGCACGGTGCTCTGTTGATTAAAGATGGCGGATGACAGCTGCACATGGCTTTGTTTCCAAACAAGAGCACGTGGAATTTGCCGCGACCACATAGAGGGCAGCACTGTTCTCTCTGGATTAAAGATGGCGGATGACAGCTGTCAGAAAAGCATATAGGTTTGTAAAGCACGTGGAATTTACCGCCACCACATTTCAAAGGTAAGTAGCTAAAGAGGGCAGCACGGTGATTAAAGATGGCGGTTGACAGCTGTCAAAAAAGCATGTTGATTTGTTTCCAAACAAGAGCACGTGGAATTTGCCTCCACCACATAGAGTGCAGCACTGTTCTCTCTGGATTAAAGATGGCGGATGACAGCTGTCAGAAAAGCATATAGGTTTGTAAAGCACGTGGAATTTACCGCCACCACATTTCAAAGGTAAGTAGCTAAAGAGAGCAGCACTGTGCTCTATAGATTAAAGATGGCGGATGACAGCTGCACGTAGCTTTGTTTACCTCGAGCTAGTTAGGTTAAGTTGGTAGCACTAAGGTTTAGACCCGTCAAGATAGCAGCACTGCGGATGACAGGTGACGAATTTGCAGCTACTGCGATAAAGAGGGCAGCACAGTGCTCTGTGGTTTAAAGATGGCGGATGACAGCTGTCAAAAAAGCACGTGGCTGTCAAAAAGCACGTGGCTTTGTTTACCTCGCGCTAGTTAGGTTAAGTTGGTACTACTGAGGTTTAGGCCCGTCAAGATGGCAGTACTGAGGTTAGCGATGCGTTGTTGTCTGTCAAAAAGCACGTGGCTGTCAAAAAGCACGTGGCTTTGTTTACCTCATGCTAGTTAGGTTAAGTTGGCGCTACTGAGGTTTAGGCCCGTCAAGATGGCAGCAGTGAGGTTAGCGATGCGTTGTTGTCGATGACAGCTGTCAAAAAGCACGTGGCTTTGTTTACAAATTCAAATCTCGCGCCAAAATTCAAATCTCTCGCCAAAATTCAAATTTCCCGCCAGAATTCAAATTTTCCGCGCCGCGGGAGGAGGAGGAGGCGGCCGAACCATCCAATTATACTACTGGCGTCGTCACACTGGACCTACACCGGGAGTTCTGGTCTGGGGAGCAATTTCCTATGACAGCAGGAGCACTCTCGTGGTTATCCTACGCACCGTGACTGCCGATTTTTACATCCGTCTAGAGATTCGACCTGTTGTGCTGCCAATCATGAACAGCATTCCCGGGGGTATTCTCCAACAGGATAATGCACGCCCCCATGTCGCTGTTGTAACCCAACGTGCTCTGCAGAGTGTCGACATGATGACTTGGCCTGCTCGATCCCCCGATCTGTCCCTAATCGAGCACGCATGTGACATCATTGGATGACAACTCCAGCGCCATCCATAACCGGCATTAACCGTCTCTATATTTACCGACCAAGTGCAACAGGCATGAAACTCCATCCCACAAGCTGACATCCAGCACCTGTACGGCACAGTGAATGCACGTTTGCGTGCCTGCATTCAACAGTCAGGCGGTTACACCAGTTATTAATGGACCAGCATGGCACGTTTGCGATGGCTTTTCTGGCGCCGATATTAACCTGTAGTCTTGCATCTTTAATCGATTAAATATGTTACCTCGACAAATTTGCCAAAATTTCCGTACTCTACATTCCTAATTTCATGGTGTTCGGATATTTTTTTCGCCAGTTTATGAACAACTTCCGCGCGCAATACGCAATAATTACCAAAGTTAGCATTTAGTGACTGCGAAGCGAGAAAAATGTTTTCTTAAATCCCTGACTAAAATTAATATGATTAATTGCTTAATAACTGTGCGTAACTCGTCAGCTAGATCACGAAGATACCACAGAGCACATATTTTACTCGAGTTTTTTTAACTGACTGGTAACTCTTATAAATCCTGAAATTGCCCATTTAAATGTAGACTACTACATAATAATTAATCCCCATGGCCTGGCTGAGTTTCTCGGACGGTAGACCGCTGGCCTTCTGACCCCAACTTGGTAGGTTCGATCCTGACTCAGTCCCGTGGTACTTGAAAGTGCTCAAATATGTCAGCCTCGTGCCCGTACTTTACTGGCACGTAAAAGAACTCCTGCGGGACTACATTCTGGCACCTTGGCGTCTCCGAAAACCGTAAAAGAGTAGTTAGTAGGACGTAAAGCCAATAAAATTTTATTGACGATTTGCGTCGGGGATACAACTGGAGAAGAGGACCAGTAACACGCCCAGGTGGCCTCACCTGCTATGATGAACAGGGGCCTTGTGGGAACGTTGGGAAGTTTGAAATGGATAGACAAGGAAGATGAGAGGAAGCGGCCGTGACCTTTGGTTTTGGTTAGGTACTATCCCGGCATTTGTCTGGAGGAGAAGTGGGAAACCACGGATACTGTATAGGCTTTTGGGCTTATGCCATGTCAAGAAAATAAGGTGAAAATCTTAACGTTTCGCAGGGAACTGTGCCCTACGTCCTCAGAAGAAATCTCGACTGTCCACGAGAAAGGCTTCTTAAACAATGACACTTTAAATTTGGAACGTTATAATAGAAGTGGAAAATGGTACGTTCATTCGCCACCGGGAATTACCTGAAGGGGTTAGTCTTAATGTTGTCATTAATGCTTTCACGGCCCGTTCTTAAAAACATGATACTGTATAGACTTTTCGGCTTATGCCGTGTCAAGAAATTCTTAACGTATAGGCTTTATTTAGTCACCTTATTTTGTTGCTGTGAAAATGAATAGAGATTTTTTTATTGGTAAAATCATCCACCCGGAGAATTTTGACCCCAAACCTATAATTATCATGCTTATCGGTCGATCATATTTATTTTACAAAAACCATACCTTGAAACAGAGCAAACCAGGTGAGATGGCCGTGAAGTTAGGGGTGCGCAGGTGTGAGCTTGCATCCGGGAGATTGTGGGTTCAAACCCCACTGTCAGCAGCCCTGAAGATGGTTTTCCGTGATTTCCCATTTACACACCAGGCAAATGCTGGCGCAGTACCTTAATTCAGGCCACGCCACTTCCTTCTCACTCGTATGCCTTTCCTATCCCATCGTCGCCATAAGACCTACCTCTGTCGGTGCGACGTAAAGCGAGGTCTGAAGAAAGAAACCGAGCAAGTTGGCTACGCGGTTCTAGGATTGTAGTTGTTAGTTTTAATTCGGGAGATAGTGTGTTCGAACCCCTCTGCCGGCAGCCCTGAAGATGATTTTCCATGGTTTCCCATATTCACACTAGGCAAATGCTTGGGCTGTGTCCTAATATTAAGACCACGGTTGCTTCGTTCCTAGTCTTAGTCCTGTCAACATAAAACATCTTTGAATCGGTGTGACAGAAAACGAGTAGAAGCAAGTTATTTGTTGAATTCCCAAGTTTCGATCTCACCGTCCGGCTGTGGGGGAACACTGCTCCATAATGATGAAGAACCGAGAATACTGTGGTGCAAGATCGATTTCCATCTGTTTCAGTGACAGGGAAGCCACACTGGAGGTTAATATTGCGGACACCAGTATCCAGTAATCGGGAGATAGTGGGTTCGAACCCCACTGTCGGCAGCCCTGAAGATGTTTTTCCGTGGTTTCCCATTTTCACACCAGGCAAATGCTGGGGCTGTACCTTAATTAAGACCACGGCCGCTTTCTTCCCATTTCTAGGCCTTTCCTATCCCATCGTCGCCATAAGACCTATCTGTGTCAGTGCGACGTAAAGCAAAATAGCAAATATATATATTGCGGAAAAATCTTGTGCTACCCTTGGTTGAACTCGCAGACTTAAAGCTTCATGTACTGAAGATAACAGAAACATGTGTTGACAAATGCTTTATGTTGCTTTATGCAATATGTATCCAGTACTATTTTGCTTTGCATACTGACGTGATAACGGTAATTACTTGGGTCGTGATGAATGAGGTTATAATTAGTACAGTGGATTAGCATATAGATTTCAACCCTGACGGCCAAAGTTAGAGTTCTGACGATTATTGAATGGAATTCTGTTTTAGTTAGTGGTGTAAACTTCACTCTAACCTATACAGGATTTTGGTAACGCTGGGATTATATGGCTTAGATTTCGAGGTTAGTGACCGAATTTTCAAGCCAGACAAATGCTGGGGCAGTACATTGATTAAAGCTCCAGTCACTTCGTATATACTCCTAGCCTTCTCTGATCTCGTTGTCGCTATAAGACCTGTCTGAATCAGTAAGACGTAAAACGTACAGCGAGGGGTTTATGATCCCCTTTCCTTGATCTACGCTTGCCTCTACACTTCACTCAAAATCTAACCGATAATTCCTGGCTATCTCAAGGTACAACCTATCAATCTACATCTTCTTCACGCCAAATGTCACCTAATCGTTTCACATCCCACCAATTCTGTTGAGTATAAATTAATGTGTATACCAATATATCCATCTCACTTTCAGCATTTTTCTGGAACCTAACATTTCAAAGGCTCCTATTATCTTTCTGTCTCCACTAATTAATGTCTATGTTTCACATACGTACAAAACTACGTTTCATACAAAATCCTTCAAAAGCATTCTGCTAACTTATATGTATGTTTAGAGTGAGCACATTTATTTTCCTAAGAAAGGCATTCCTGGATTGGATTAGTGCCAATTTTATGTCCTCTTTAACTACAGTATGCCAACGGCCGTAGCCGTGTTGACACACCGGATCCCGTGAGATCTCCGCAGTTAAGCAACATTGGGCGTGGTCAACATGTGGATGGGTTGCCACGCGCTGTTTGTGGGGGTAAGGGAATGGAGGAGCGGAAAGGAACTAACCCCGGAATGCAAGCAACAGTTTCACGCGTCGGACCACACAGGGAACTCGATCGCTCATAACAAACACACCAGTTTAGTTATCTGATTAGTAGTTACATGAAGTGAAAATGTTAGCACAGAACAGAATATCATGGGGAGACGCATCAACTCCCTGAAAAGTGTGCCCATTCTATTGAGTAATTTCTCCAGATCGTCCGCCTCCTATGGTGTCGTGGTTAGTGTGATTAGCTGCCACCCCCGGAGGCCCGAGTCCGATTCCCGGCTCTGCCACAACAATTTCAAAAGTAGTACGAGGGCTGGAATGGGGTCTACTCAGCCTCGGGAGGTCAACTTATTAGAGGTGGGTTCGATTCCCACCTCAGCCATCCTGGAAGTGGTTTTTCGTGGTTTCCCACTTCTTAAGGCCACGGCCGCTTCCTTCCCTCTTCCTTGTCTATCCCTTCCAATCTTCTCATCCCCCCGCAAGGCCCCTGTTCAGCACAGCAGGTGAGGCCGCCTGGGCGAGGTACTGGTCATCCTCCCCAGTTGTATCCATGGATCCAGAGTCTGAAGATCCAGGACACTGCCCTTGAGGCGGTAGAGGTGGGATCCCTTGCTGAATCCGAGAGAAGAACCGACCCTGGAGGGTAAGCAGATAAAGAAGAGGAAGAAGAAGAAGAAGAAGAAGAAGAAGAAGAAGAAGAATTTCTCCAGATCTTATGTTGACTGAGAAAGTATATAACACACTTCACCAGTAAATCTCAGTGTGTTGATTTTTCTCCTTCGATTTATCATCAAAATTCTTCTTTGATTTCTTCTAACGCTCGTCCTAATAAAATGGAGGTGAGATAAAATTCAGCCCTACCTCAAACCTATAGTTGCTTCTTTTATATAGCCCTGTTCCCACCGTTTGGCATTTAATGGATATTGCATTCAGAGCTGCCGACAAAGGAATTCACAGAGCAAGTTGGCTGTGCGGTTACAAGCGCGCAGCGCTGGGCTTGTATTCGAGATATAGTGGGTTCGAACCCCACTATCGGCAGGCCTGAAGATGGTTTTCTGTGGTTTTCCATTTTCATACTACGCAAATGATAGGGCTGTACCTTAATTATGGCCATGACCACATCCTTCCCATTCCTAGCCCTTCGCATATATTTGAGATTAGTACACACATTTCATATTTCGCTTTCATTGTGCATGTTTTCTGCTTTTATTATGCATATTTGCCATGTTTTACAAACAGTCTTCAAGAAAATGTGAAGTAATTAACGCCATGAGCTCTTGCGTAATGAGTGGCATGTAATGAATGAACATTACAACTGTGGTAAGATTTCGAGGAAACAATGAGAGAATAACACAGCGTGCCCTCACGAATTCAAGTACTGTCCAGTAACATCCGTGGATGTAGAGAGATCATTCTCCGCATTGTAGCTAATTTTAACAGACAAACGCCACAGTTTTTTACAGGAAAACTTTAAGAAGAATGCTGTAGTATACTCCAAAGCAACTTATGGACAGGAAAAATAGGGTGTGCAGTGTAAAATTTTATTTTCATGGCGTTTGTGTTTTCTTACACGGTTTTATTTCAACCTTACTTGCTAGTTGCTTTACGTCGCGCCGACACAGATAGGTCTTATGGCGACGATGGGACAGAAAAGGATTAGGAATGGGAAGGAAGTGGCCGTGGCCTTAATTAAGGTACAGCCCCAGTATTTGCCTGGTGTGAAAATGGGAAACCACGGAATACCATCTTCAGGGCTGTCGACAGCGGGGTTCGAACCTACTATCTCCCGAATACTGGATACTGGCCACACTTAAGCGACTGCAGCTATCAAGCTCGGTTTCAACATTACTAACTGATGTACCATGTGTATTGATTAACACACTAGGCCTATGCCTTATCTAGGAGAGTGTGCACGTGTTTTAATAGTGAACACTGATAGATCGATACATCTTGCGAACTATGCACGCATTATTTGTACTAATGGAACAACCTCAGTTGGAAGTAGAGTGCGATTTTTTGTTTTTCATTCAGTTTATTCGTGATCATGATTTTATGTATTAATGTGGGTGAATCGGATGAGTTTAGTAAAGGAATCTTACGTTTGCATTTATAAAAGTGTTTAATAGCATGAAAATAAGTGCATACTTAAGTGCATATTTCATGACATTTTTGCAGCATAGTTGCATACAATTTGATATCTTGAGAAGTTATAGAGGTAGTAGTCATTGGCGGTACAGAAACTCAAAATGTTTGTTTTCATACCTAATGCATCTCGATATGCGCGTCATTTGTAATGTGACAAATGCCGAATCTGTATTGCAGTTCTGCCGGGCTGAGTGGCTCAGACGGTTGAGGAGCTGGCCTTCTGACCCCAATTTGTCAGTTTCAATTCTGCCTCAGTCCATTGGTATTTGAAGGTGCTTAAATACGCCAGCCCCGTGTCGGTATATTTACTGGCACGTAAAAGAACTACTTCGGAACTAAATTCCGGCACCTCGGCGTCTCCTAAAACCGAGAAAAATGGTAGTTAGTGGGACGTAAAGCCAATAACATTATTATTATTGTATTGTACGTGGGGAACATCGTCACTTAGTCGCAGTTATACTCCAGCCGTAAAGCCTACCAGACAGATAGCTGTTTTTCGCAGCCGTCTGAGAAGCCTAACCTTCAAAGAAGAGAGGCAGATGGCACACATAATTCGCAGGCCAGTTCTAAATTGGGATGCTTACTTAATTAAACAATTCACATGTTAAATACAGTTTTCACATTTAAATGTAACATTCGAGAAGCTATCGAAAATCCTACATCCGCAAATCAACCAAACACATGGAGATAGGTGGAATACAGTTTTCACGTCTGTCACACTAATGAGGGTACAGACGTGCACGTTAATGGTGTCCCGACATAAACAATAAACACTGCCCCACTCCAGTACTTGAAAGAAGGGGAGAGAGCGAAGAGGTAGTGTCGAAGGCACAATGACTCACCTTCTCGCTTAACGCATTGCTGCATGGACTGCATGCAGACAGCCCGCTACAAGACTTCGTTGTGATCGAAATGGGCACAGTGGCGGATGTATTGAAGTACAGCATTAGGTTACCTACTCGTCCGGTCCCGCGGTGTACGGGGCAACGCGTCCGGCCGCCCCGGGTTCGATTCCAGGCCGGGTCAGCGGGTTTTAATTGTAAATGTTTATATCCCTGGCCTGGGGACTGCGTGTTTGTGTCGTCCGTAACGTTTCTCACATTCAACACTCAACACTTCCGCAATTCCAATTACATGCAGGTTCATATATTGTGCAAGTAGGGGCAAAAGAACTCTATAGGTCGACGCCCCGAATAAATAGCATTTTAACATTTAAAAAAATTAAAAAGTAACCTACTCTGATAATTACAGTATTAAGAGGTAAAGGAGATTTTTAACCGAAAAGTATTTTATACTAGTTAGGAATATTTTGTAGCTGCGTTATATCGGGTCTACCAATCCTTCTTCACCTCGTTGTTGCCATATTTCTATCAATCTCCAAACTGTCTTAAGACTGCATGGTATTGCTTGTGCTATTGCTTGGGGGACCATGTGAGCCTCCCAGATGCCAAGAATACGCCCTCGATTCACCTGTGATAGGATATAAGCCATCTTATTACAATCTTACAGTATAACGCCGAAATACACACACACTGTCTATTCAGCACTACCTGTTCGCTCCCTTCCCCTCCTTTTCAGTACTGGAGTGGCCTTCAACACTATCCCTTTACTCTCTCCCCTCCTTTTCAGTACTGGAGTGGGGCAATGTTGATTGTTTATGTCGGGACACCATTAATGTGCGTGCGTGTACACATATAGTGGTGTATTAGATGATGTAAAAAAAGAGGATGGTTGCCTAGTTGTACTTCCTGTTAAACAATAATCACCACCACCATCACCTGATGTAAAAAAATAGTTTCTCTACTTGTAGGAACAAACCGCTAAGAATGTCTCTTGTTACTTCTCAAGATATTCATATTTATTATATATCATATTCAAGCTGGTATATTTACTGCTATTATTGCTTTATTCCAAAACAAAATTCTTATATTCCACGACAGTGTTTAAAATGCACAAATAAATAAACAGGCCTATTTTTCGCGCTCTGAAGTTGCACTTAACGATGGTTTATGGTAGCTATGACCATGGCGGAAAAGACACATGCGCTATAAGGCTGTTCATAAGACTGACTGCTCGGCATTTTTGATCAAGTAGATCCTCCCGAGAAATGCATTCTTCGTTAATAGCTTGACTTGCTCAATACATATGACGTCAAGATAATGCCCCATATATTTATTTTTAAAAAGTTGAGCATTTGTTGCTAGTAGCTCAGGTAGTATTTAATAATTAACGACTTAGGGATTTCCTCACGAACATTACAATATTTTCCGGTGTTAAACGTTCGCTTCTTGTACGTAAAACGTCTTCACACAACTTCTGCATGCATACTACCTGAAGTAGCAGTGCAGTGATGTACTTAGAATTATTCCTCGCGCATCACGCATGCATACGTCCTGAATCCGCTTTCAAGTGGTGTGTACAGCAACAGTGCAATGATGTACTACACATGCGTACTGCCTGAAGCATGGTACATCGGGTGGTATGAGCAGAGCGGCAAACGCAGCTGCTACCTAACTTAGAAACATCGCACTCTACATAAATCTCCTCCCTCGGATACTTCATATGCTAAATTAAAAAAACAGAATCGTATTTTAAGAACTGCGGACATTCATCCGTACCTTCCGTAAGCTTATTAGTTCTGTACTTATGTCCTAAACATCCTGGACAACCAGAAAAGTACGAAATTTAAACCATCCGGTTATCAAATTTAAGAACATTTAACACTGTAAATGGGGTCCAACTCCGGTTCGGGGATCTTAATCGCGTCTGATTAATTCTTCTGACTCGAAGACTGGGTGTTTGTGTTTGTCCCAACTTTCCTCTTCATACTCAGACAACACATTACACTACCAAACACTGTAAAAAACCGTTGTAGTGATAACTCTCCTCCATGTAGGGTTGGCGTCAGGAAGCGCATCCGACCATAAAACAGGACCAAATCCACATGTGCGACACAGTTCGCACCCGCGACCGCACAGGTGTGGGAAAAGCGGTAGAGGAAGAAACATTTTAAATGTGTATCTAACACGGAGGTTCAGAAGAGTAATGAGCAACTTTCTTCACTACAATATCTTCAGTAGCTGTGTTCTAATATTTCACCATAAATGTTTCGATTCCGTATACATCTCACACGTTTGTACAGGAGAACTATTCCACGCACCTCGTTCAAGGATGGAATGTGCTTTGCTACTCCGGATACATGACACAAGTCGTCTGTTACAAAGCATTGTTACTCTCTGTGTAAAGGATACCCTTGCTGGGGCCGATGACCTAGATGTTAGGCGCCTTTAAACAACAAGCATCATCATCATTATCATCGATATCCTTGCTTACTTGGCGGTGTGCATGGGAGCATAAGGATTGTGTTGAAATATATATGAGGAAAAGAACCAAGTTTGTAGTTATGGATGAATTTCGATATCTTGTATATAGCCAACGGACCTTTAGTTTTACGTGGAATCTGAAAAAAGGGGTCGTTAATTTTCATTTCAAAAATCCCACATCAGAATACAAACCATGGCCGCCTTGGTGAAACGGCAGAGACGGTGTTACTCGGCTGTCACGTCCCCGAAGAGGAAAGGAAAAGCGGTGGATGTGTACATTAATGTAGTTTAGGAATATAATGTTTGTACATCGTTACGCTGTGGGAAATGGAAGACTATCCTTGTCATTCATGGTAAGAAGCTATGCCGCTCTATTATATATACACGGACTTACTTGAAGTCTAATCACGGATTAGAGTAAAATAATGTAAACAAGAACATGAAACAGTACGAAAGAGGGTAAATACTTCCGTCGCATTTGATATGACTTCGCATGGATAAAGTTACGAGGAGAGAGTAATACAATGGTGAAGTAAATGGGAGCATTACAATTGTTTCTTTTGTTGATTGCACATATTACAAGTAGTATGAAACAATTCTCCCTAAAACAGTTTGAATCCAATACCAGACCTTCGGTTTAACAATAAGAGGAACCTGGGAAGAATGATACAAATCCTTCCCCTCGACCGTACACTGTCATCACTTGATCCCAAGAGGAAAATTCATCTTTAACATGTAATCCACTGATTATATATGTATAAATAAAATAAATAACTGGATAATTAACTGAAACATTTTTTTGGTATTCAGCCCGAAGGCTGGTTGGATCCTCAACAGGTTCACCATTAGCTGTCATAGATGGCCTAGGTGTCACTGAAGAGGCGTACTAGGGAAATGAGGAGTGAATTAGTTTCCCGTTGCTTTCCTCACCGAGCCAGAAGTTGCTATTGCACATCAGTCTGCCATGCCCACTGAAATGCCTGCACCAACCGACCCTATGAGCGACATTTTCACACCATTCATAGCAGGGACTGGCGCATGATAATTCTCTCTCCCATGGCGTGTACATAAAGCTGCGTTCTGGTACATTAATAATGTGCCTACAAGCCTTACATAACCTTCTGAAAACGACTAAATAGGTAGAAACTACACCTGCGTTTATCAATAACTCCACTGATTCTAAAATAACTGGCTATTTTCTGAATAATATCCGTGCATGAGCACCTCATCAACACACCAAAATATTCATATGATACACACACAAAATACTGCTGGAAGACTCCAGATGTACACAATTATCTGACATTGGAAAAAACAGCGGGAAACCAAAGCGAGGATCAAGCTGCCATTTGTAGTTAGCCCGATGACCACTAATCACAAAACATATATGTGGATAAATACCTACCACTGTCTCTGTGTATCAATACAGCTTGCAGATTCTCACTATCGGCACTTGTTATATCACATTGATACTGTACCTTTATAATCCTGTGCTCAATGATTATAACACTTGGTTTAATGACACTTTCACTTGAGCAAAACACACTTGTTTCATACCATAGATTATGGAAAGTCTGAAATACAGTAACGCATAGTCTTCAACAACATATAATGCACTTGGTGGTTAGGACACCAAATCACCACAAGTGGTATAATACAAAGTGGCTAAGCGCTCCACAATTTGTAGGCCAGTACCACACTTCACATTCCACCAAAATGTCAAGTCAACCACCTTCCACAAAAGTTTTAAGTCTCCCGCTGATTTCTCACATGCCTATATAGACCTCAGCTTCCCCCTACTCTCACATGATACTGTACGTCTAGATTGATCCTGATTGGTATCCAGTTACGAGTGCCATTCTAAGACCTTGACCCGATCCTTTTCCGGGTCCCAAGACAATAACAAAGCCATGCCATCGGACTCTGGGCTGTTCCACATGACTCATGGAATCTTTCCGAGTTGTAAATATCACTGTTTTTCCATCCGCTTGTACAAAACATATCACATATTGAAACCTTCCAGCTTAAAATATCAAGAATATATGTAAAATGAATTAATAATAACAACAATATCTATTAGTTGCAAATACAGTGCTAGGGTGTGGTATATGTAACTATTGTACCAACATTGTCAAGTCTTTATTCAGGAAAGATAAACCCTAAATAAGAAAATCGAAGGAAGAGGTAAACTGTGAGAAAGGTAAGGACTGGGTAAGTAAAACCGAAAAGAGGAAGCAGGACGTAATAATATCTACGTCACAAGCATGGCATGAAAGTAGCATTACAGTGTAGAAAGCACGTAACAGTCTGAGAGCTGAAAGGCACGTAATAATGTTCACTACACGTCACAAAGCAAAATTTAAGGAAGGACGACACGGGTGTGAGCGTCATAGCATTCACACGAGAGGATTCTTAGTGATAGTAAAATATAGAACATTTGGAAAACCATAATCTTGTGCTGAATGAAAGTTGGAAATAGTTAAATTCACTGGATTGATGACCGTCAATAAACTTCGTCGTGCCGATATAGCCCATGTCCAACAGCAGTCCTTACCGCTTAACATGGAACACGAAATTCTTAACACTCGCCATGAATGACTGACGGGAAATAAAGTGTCTGAAGGACCGCAAGCTAACGGTGAGCGGTTGCAGAGTAGGCTTCTGCCAGCAGGTGGCCATGGCTTGCCCGTGTCGCGACAACTCTGCATTCCAACCGAGCAGAGAAGCGGTGGTCACGACTCTTCCGTGGCTCTACACCTATGTATTCGGGAGACGGAGAGGGGCTGGTCCTCACCGTTGGCTGTCCTGAGAATGGTTTCCGTGGTTTTCCATTCTCCTGCTCTAAGGCGAATGCCGGGACAGTTCCTAGTACAGGCCACGGCCGCCAACCCTCTCACCTTCTCCGAGCATCTCCTTCACCGTAAGAAATCTCCTGGTCAGAGAGACGGCGACACCGTCTAGGAGACCTGCCTCCCACTTCAAGGAAGGAATGAAAACAACTTAGTAGTAGTAGTAGTAGTAGTACAAGTTAAAGTAAGCTAAACTTTTCCGTTCTCCCACGCAGAAATATCTACACAATTGAGAATTTCTCTCTCTTTCTCTTAATTCAAAACAGACAGTCATAAAATCAGATAGAACTACCTCCAAGGTTCGGTCCGACACAACACCTCCTTGAACAACTGCTGCTGAATACGAACTAAGAAAGGAGGTGAGCATATTGTATTTATATTGATAGAGGCGTAAGAAAAATGAAGGACAAGGTGTGGGGATGGATGAATCTAAAATATGATAGATTTTAGACCAAATACATCAGCAACTGTGACGTCAGGAAGAGCATCACTGAGGGCCCGACACTCAGTAAAGGGAGGTCACGTTGGAGATCAGGTGATGTAGACAAGTAGTATTTAAACTTTTTAATAATAATAATGTTATTTGCTTTACATCCCACTAACTACTTTTATGGGCTTAAGGAGATGCCGAGGTGCCGAAATTTAGTCCCGCAGGAGTTTTTCTATGTGCCAGTAAATCTACCGACACGAGACTGACGTATTTGAGCACCTTCAAATACCACCGGACTGAGCCAGGACCAAACCTGCCTAGTTGGGGTCAAAAGGCCAGCGCCTCAACCGTCTGAGGCACTCAGCCTGGCATTAAAAAGTTGTGGCCGGGGATTTAAGGTCACATGTCCTTCCTGATACTACAGAATTTTAAAATAAAAATCACAATCCAGCAATACCGGGAATCAAACCACGGTCGCCGGGATGATAGGCAAGCAGCTAAGCCGCTACACCATCCTGTTCCCCAATAACACTGCCTTCGTAATATACAGGCCGTACTGTAGAAAGTGCGCCAAGCCCATCAGCTGATCAATTGAGGCGAGCTAAGCGAATGTTACAAGTTGTACTTGCGAATGTAATTCATAAGGATTGGGATAATTGCATGGATAATTGCGATTGTTGAAAGACAGAACTTTATATTTAAGTACCGGTATATTGCATGTTTGTTCTTTAAATTTATCACATCCCGATTTACGTAAACAGCTGTTATTAAGATAATGAGACCTCATAGTGTAGGTCAGGTGTGGTATCTTCACGTGGAGAGTAATATAAATGCAAAGGACATAATACTTCTCGTGTAATTTATTCATTTAATTATTATCGTATAACACGTTTTTGTGCAAATATAATGTGTTGCGAATTTAAATACAGTGTGTGAAAGTTCGCAGTTGCCACAATGCTAATATTTTCATTTTCTTCGTATGGGGGCCAGTTACGTTGATGGAAAACGAAAATTTCAACCGAAATAATACCTGTTACGAAGAACAAAGGAGTATGTTTCACTCATTTTCCAGAGCTGATGAGTTCTGCTTTTGACTTCCTTGTTACACAGGTTTGCAGCAGGGCGTTTATTGTTGATACAAAACAAGCATAAAAGTGGACAGTAACCAATCGAACCTACATATGGTTGTTTCTCAGGTTAGTAATGTTGAGTACGCGCTGCCTTTCTTCCTCAATATTAATGCGAGTGAAAACAAAACCCAGTCTCAAAATATAGAACAAAACGCAATTTATAAAACCTAACCTCCTGCTCAATGATTTTAGCATTTTCATGTATACATTTTAAAATTTCAAATTAAACTATTGCTGGTAGGTAACATTTAGATGTTGGAAACATGCACCTTAATGATTAAGTAATTAATACTTAAGTAATAATTAAGAAATTATTCCTCGGCAATTTCCGTGAATGTGGGAAGTAACTAACAGATCATGCTGGTCAGTACATTAATATTTGGGAAAACGTGGGCTATTCCTAAACAAAAAATGATACAAATGTTTATGTGGAAGAAAGGGTCTCAACGAAGCCCTCGAAGGATTGTGCCAGAAGTGTCAAGGAAAACAACAAGAAAGCTACTGTGTTTATGGGCATCTAGAGTTATGGAGGTAAAGTAAATTATTTTTTTTTTGCTAGGGGCTTTACGTCGCACCGACACAGATAGGTCTTATGGCGACGATGGGATAGGAAAGGCCTAGGAGTTGGAAGGAAGCGGCCGTGGCCTTAATTAAGGTACAGCCCCAGAATTTACCTGGTGTGAAAATGGGAAACCACGGAAAACCATCTTCAGGGCTGCCGATAGTGGGATTCGAACCTACTATCTCCCGGATGCAAGCTCACAGCCGCGCGCCTCTACGCGCACGGCCAACTCGCCCGGTAAGTAAATTATTATTATTATTATTATTATTATTATTATTATTATTATTATTATTATTATTATTATTATTTTAGTATTATCGTACGTTTGTTATCTCCTCATTTGTATTAATGCATAATAATTATTTGTTGGGTACACGGACGAGTGAAACACTCAAGTTTTGACCGCGTAGATCGCACTTCAAAAGTACTTCTCCTAAAACTACACAGACCTGACTTACGAATTATGATGCAATTACAAGTGTTAGTGATTTCACCTGTTATATTAATACAATATTTGTGAATATTTCATAATTACAAGGTACAGACGGTATCAAGTCTTTATATTGCACCGGTCGGACGGAGGAAACAGTTCGCCTCTTTGCGTGACGTCATCGGAGCTAGAGTACGGCCTGTACATCACGAAGGCAGTGCCAATAATAACAATAATGTATCGTCGCTGGGCAAAGGAAACCTCGTAACTCCTTCGGAGTAAAGTTTGCAGAAAAAGCCGAAAACTGAGCCGAGAGCAATGGTCTGAGAACTGTTCCTGGCATTTTCATTGATTAATGCTAGCCCAGTTATTGGACCGTTTGGAGTTTCTTGTTCCCTTCTCACGCAAAGCGGCAAGCCTTCACAAGACAAATGGAGAAGCGTGGTTTTCTCGTGAGTGGAGTTACGAGGTTTTCATTGCCTAGCGACAATATTTATATACGAGTATACTAATTAATGCAACAATTTCTATTGTACACTGCAACTGAAAGACGTAAATGAGTGCATTTCGCAACAAAAATATTTAAAAGAGCAATGCATCATAAGTAAGCATTTTTACATACCTAGTCAATAAAAGGTACAAACTTACTCATATTTTAGAATCAATAGTTAACTCTTTGAAGTGGTAGATCTAGAAAAAAGCGCTAAAGGGAAACAAGAATTTACTGAAAAAAAGCAGGCTCAACTCTTCTCTGAACGGTTCACCGAAAATATTTAGAAGCTACGATAAAATTGCGTACCCCTTGAGACGACCCTGGGTACCACACTTTGAATACCTCTGATGTAGACAATGCGTTGTGCAATGTACTGTAGAAAACTGAAGTCCAATGAGGGTGGAAGAGAAGTTGTAAGTTGTATTGTCGCAGTCAAGACTCTGACTACACAGTCATGGAGCCGTACAGGAAAGTATATGATAATAAGGCAGTGCATTAGGCGTCTCTCTCAAGGTCGCGAAATCTAAAAGCGAGAAAATCGGTTAAATTTTAAGATTACGGAAACATAAACACAGTCATGGCTTCATTTGAAGGCGCTCAGATATGCGAGCCTCGTGTCGTTAAATTTACCACCACCTAAAAGGACTCATTCTGGCCCCTTTGCGCCTCTGAAATCCGTAGAAAGTTACTAAATGTGATATAAAACTGATAACGTTTAGTGCCTTTACTGGCACTTTATTAAATAACTGATCCGATGTAAGATTGCTTGAAGTTAAAGAGACATTAAACATATATTATTCACATAAAATAAGGCTTACATCATCTCTGTAAGTCTCATCACCAGTCTCCTATATTGAAGGGGAATATATTATCAGTTGGACGGTTTCGTAAACATTCACCCTGGGGATGGGGATGGTAGAATAACTCCCACGGTATCCCCTGGCTGTCGTAAGAGGCGAGTAAATGGGCTCTAGGGTCTCTTAACGTAGAATTATTGTGGGTTGGTGACCACGGGGAACTTAACTGAGTTCTGGCATTGCTTCCACTTACTTGTGCCAGGCTCCTCACTTTCATCTCTTCTATCTGACTTCCCTTGGTCAACTCTTTTTCGACACCAACGGTGTTAGGTATCGAGGCCTAGGGAGTCTTTCATTTTCACGCCTTTTGTGGCCCTTGTCCTTCTTTGGCCGATACCTTCGTTTTCGAAGTGTCGGATCCCTTCCATTTTTCTCTCTGATTAGTGTTAATGGAGGATGGTTGCCTAGTTGTACTTCCTCTTGAAACGATAACCACCATCTCCACCACTTTTTAAACTTGTTGTAGTTGTAAACAAATTGGGGAGGAAGATAAAATCAAAGGACAGAAAGAATATGACTAAACTTCGTTTACGTGGTAGTAAATCTTCTGACACAAGCCTGGAGTATATGACCACCTTTGCATACCATCGGGCAGAGTCGGAATAGAACTTTTGGCTGAGAAGTCCAGCGCTCTATCCTTTGAGCTACTCAAGTCTTTATTCAATTTATGGTCATTACATGGTTGAAAGCTGATGAAGGCATCCACCCAGGTGACTTACACATGAACATTTTGATAAAGTTTCCTTTCCAAAGATAGTAAGCATTTGTTAGTCTCTCAGGAGTCCAAATTTAATTAAGCCACACTGAGTGGCTCAGATAGTTGAGGCGCTGACCTTCTGATCATAACTTGACAGGTTCGATCCTGGCTCAGTCCGGTGATGCTTGAAGGTGCTCAGATACGTCAGCCTCGTGTCAGCAGATTTACTGGCACATAAAAGAACTGCTGTGGGGCAATATTACAACACCTAGGTGTCTCTGAAAAGCCGTAAAAAGTAGTTAGTGAGACGTAGAAACAATAACATTATTAAATGCAAATATTTACTGCTAAACATGCATGTGAAAAATATTTGTCTGATTTCTACTGTATAAATACAAGAAGAAATGTTCACATATTTCAGAGGCGGGAGCGGGTAGAGTTCTGACTCCAGTAAAGCGTGAGATAAAGGATACAGTACTGTGACCATTGCAAGTCAAGTGAGAGACAAGCTTTTTTCCAGTGACTGCGTCGCAACTGCACGAGAGATTGAATGTCGCACGAAACTGTTGAGTGAGTTCGGTTTACTCCTACACTCAACTGTGGTGTTCTAGTTCTAATTGACCGACTATTTATATAAGAGCAACATACAGTTCAAAGTAGATTTGATAAACACTGCCTAGTTTGGAGATCTGCGATTCGAGTCACCACACAGAAGGTTTACATCTACAAATAGAGCGACTTTTATTTGGCATCTGGGCTGAATGGAAGGAGTAGCTAGTAACCTTCGGTTTATAGGCCTCTAGGTTGGATAAATACTCTAGCTCGGAAACTGGATGTTTGTGATCATCTTAATACTCAAATTAATTTACACACAGCGTATCACACTCCCATAGTAACACAGAAACACATAATTGTGAATATATCCCGTCACTTAGGTTTGGCATCAGGAAAGGCACCCTGCCGTAAAACTAGGTTTACCGTGTGAGTTGCTGAGTAGTTCGGGTCACGTAGCTGTCAGCTTGCAGTTGGGAGAGAGTAGGCTCGAACTCCACTGTCGGCAACCCTGAAGATGGCTTCCTGCGATATCGGCCGCTTCCTTTTCACTCCTAGTACTTTCCGATCCCATCATTTCCATAAGACCTCTATCAGTGTGACGTAAAGCAAATTGTAAATAAAATTTAAAAAAAGGTCAGGTTTAATCCGCGTTAACGTTGGCGTGGGACAAATGGGGAAAAGGCCAGGAAAAATAAGAAAAGAAGAGGAAGAAGGAAATTACAAATGCCTATGCTGATGACCAGTAACGCAAAATCTCTTCTCTACGGAGCTACTTGGCATACCCCGTTCAAATCAGCATATTATTGCAGCCATCACTTATAACATTAAGAGCGGACAGCATAGAGAATGTGGTGCCGCTCCACTGTTGTCAGACAAGGCAAATTAAAGCATTAAACCTAACGAAGAGGGGTTTCAGCAGTATTCCTCTACCAAACTTAACGTCTGGTAGAGGAGAAGTAACTGATAGGGGGCATCACATCTCGACTAGCATTAAGCTGTGATCCTTCGAAGATAATTCCCCGTAATACTCACATTGTTACTGCTGGATGTTTGACCAGTAACAAACGAATGGTGCAGGGCAAGGTATAAAAACCCTTTTCACTGCTGGAAATAAATAACAATAGTGACAAATGTAATAATCTGAAATGAAGTTGAAGTAAAGAATTTTTGCATAGGATAACTGGCGGTGGTGATAATTATTGTTAAGAGCAGTACAACTAGGCTACCTTCCCCTCTTAACGGAGCTCTATCGGGGTCACGGGCGCAAGTAGAATACGTACCACGTGATCTAGTTATTATGGATTTGAAATGTTATGGCAATTGCATTTCTTAACCTTCAACAAGTGTGGTACCGGTCAGATCGCTGCAGCGTGCACTATGTTTTGCTCATGTCCCTCTACAAAATGCCAGTTTCTAGCACCTGCACACCCTTCCCTTCTCCTTCAAGGCCAGTTGATAGCTGATCGCTGCACCACACAGTTCTTTGCAGGGTCTGGGTTTTGAGGATTTAATAAATGCTGAAAAGTTACGCATAAAATAATACAAAATTCCTCAAGAATAACTTCAAATGAGCGAGAAAGTGAAATATATATAACAAAATAGCAAATGTGTGCATCGTCTACATTACCTTTATCTCGTAATGGAGGAAATGGAATTAGCTTAATGTCATCAAATAATAATAATAATAATAATAATAATAATAATAATAATAATAATAATAATAATAATATATGCAGAAAGACCTAAGATAATAATATTTTAGTCCTTTTAAAAAAAGCATTTCTTTCAAGTAAAATAACTGAGAAAATTATTTTCCTATCATCGTCCATTACCGAGTATAACTAATGGCTAGTCTACACAAAGTTAATAAACAATGTTCAATAAACAACGTTAATGGAAACATTTCTCAAAATAGTTAATAAGATTTTGTTAACAAAGTTCTTCAACATTATGTCCACACAAAAGAAGCAGTTTGTGAGGTTACGATGCATAGGGTCAGGAAGGAGAAAATAGCCGCAAAGTGTGACAAAGAAAAAATATTGGAAAGGCGTATGGAGAGAACACTTGTGTCAGAACTTTTAATTCGTGATGAAGCAGGCTTTCAAAAGTTTCTTTAGTATATCCCCACATGACTTTCAGTTCTTGTTGACAGTAATTTGGCCTGAAATTGCAAGAAATGATACAGATTATCGGAAAGATGGCTCCACTGATGACAGGTTAGGTATAAGTTTAAGATTCCTAGCAACTGGTGACTCGTATATTTCACTTGTGTATTTGTCTATAGTATCAAAACAAGCAATTTCAGTTATTTTGCCAGTGGTGGTTGAAACTTTATACAACAATCTCAAGGAATTGGTAAAGGTACGAGAAAGAATAATTTACTTCTACGTCGCACCGCCGACACAGATAGTCTTATGGCGACGATAGGCTGGGAAAAGCCTGGAAGTGGGAAGGAAGCAGCCGTGGCCTCAATGAAGGTACACCCCCTGTATTTTCCTGGTGTTAAAATGGGAAAGCACGGAAAACCATCTTCAGGGCTACCGACAGTGGGACTCGAACCCACAATTTCTCTGATACAAACTCACAGCTGCACGCCCCTAACCGCACGGCCAACTCGCCCGGTGTAAAGGTTCCAAATAATGAAAATTTTCACTTAACCTAGTTTGGATAGTACTATCATGACGAATATAAGAGCAAGAGCGAGGACTCTTCGAGTTCAAACGCGCCCCGCCAGGCAGCGCTAGAGTGGGCAAGCTCCACAGTACCGATCAGCTGGTCTTAGGAATGATGCCAGAGGAAGCGTATTACTCCGTCACTGATAAGTATATACACTGTCTTTTAAAAACAATGAGAGATTACGATTAAAATACCACGGCAGGGTAGAATGGAAAAAGTCATGCATGGAAATAAAAGCTACGGTCTTCATCACATGTCGTGGAAAGCACAGGTTACTGGAGTGTACATATCGAGATAAATAGCGCTTAACTCCCAGTGTATTAAAACAAACACACATGGACTATTTAAAGGTAATACTCTACTTACCAACCCAATTTGTCGATTACTGGACTTACAAGAGCCTGCGTGAAGATTTGGCAGATGTTCGAAATTATGAATCTCGTCGGATTTCTTTCGTTCTGAAGAAAAATCGGCACTTCAGGTAATGATAAACAAGTCTGGGGAATATATCCATAAAATGTTGAAGACAACAGCCAGCTCCTGAAGGGTCAACTAAAGTTGTTTCTATGGAATCGATACAATCAAAAAATATTTCGCTCCAGATCGGTTTTGAGTTCAGTTTTCCATGAATTACTTTCTCGGCCTGGGAAAGAATGTCACATGCACTTTGCGAAGGGCGTGTTGAAAACACCTGATTGTTGCTTGAACCATAGTCTTTTATTTTGGTGAGAACTGTAAATTTTCTTTGATTATTCTCACGTAGAAAATGGGCACTTAATAAATTTAGAAGAGTGGTTAACAGCGTACCCAGCCAAATGGTACACTAAACAATTCTCAATCGAAGAGTTTCAAACTGCACTATCAAATTCAGGTACAGAGCTTTCCCAGTCTTCGATATTTACTGCATCATGAACCACAAATTTTTCTTAATGGAAGTTTCCACTGATTGTTTCACTGTTTTGCTATGCATTTGCACATTCTGGGGTAACATACGCATCTGATTAATGTACGAGGTCAAGATCAGCTCCCGTTTATGTTCGCAATTTCTTCCAACATTTAAGGACTGCTTTATAAGGATGTAGACACATTGAATATCGCATATCATCAACTACTTTACCATAGCCTGACTTACAGCCAGGCACAAAACACTACGGCATGCTGAAATATTAAATGAATCAAGCCACGTAAGATACATGCTTGAAGTACACAACACAAAATGAACTGAGTTTAGGAACTGAAAGCAAAGGAATTTCAACTTATTCACTGAAATATCTAGCACAGTAACGTCTCCCGCACTTTTCTGTAGCCGGCTTGCCTGAACTACTGGAGCACGCGCAGGATATAATCGCTTGCAGTGTTTGCAGTGCCGGGACCACAAACTACCATGCTATAATGGCTGAGTCCTCACACTTGGTCTTATATACGTCATGGTATTATTTTGATGATATACAAGTGATTATGGAAGGTAAGTTTATTCAGCGAGGAGCGAAGCTCGAAATGAAACTACATTATAACATAGCTAAAGGAATATCGTACAGAATTAAAAATACTGTACATTTGAACTTTCGCTTGCGATTTGATAGTCAGTTTTTAGAAGAAATAAGAAATCAATGTATTCCGCACTACGAATTTTTGTACTCTAAATGCGTCCTTGCGCATGTGCGAACCGAAATGTTGACGAAAACACTAAAAGTTAATAAAAAGTTTCATTCACGAAAGTTAAAGATACAGTAGATTGTTTTTTAAACATGCAAGAACATTTTACGAAGACGCTATTTTGTTTCTTAACAGTCAAAAATGTTCATAAAAATCGTTGGATAACCGTGTTCTTTAACAAAGTTAACGAAAACATCTCGGTGTGGACGTACCATATTACCATTTTACGTACTATACTGTATTACCCGGCGCTGCCTGGGTACTTCATTGATAGTTAACGTTTAGGTATCTTACCTTATTACCTGTTTATTATGTGTGAAGCAAATTCTTGTAGATTTCCTCACTGTAACGTTGACTGATATTTTAAGATATATTTTGTAGTTTATGGGTTAGTGTTATGTGTTTAATTTCAAGTTTTATTTATAGACTAGCAAATGTATTCGTACTATGAAGGTTGGTCAAATCAAATCATATCAAAATCACTTTATTAGCAAATAAGGTGTCTACCTCGGTGGCGAATGGTACACAAGAACAATATTTTCAAGCAATAAATATTAAATAAATAACAGAAGAAGACATTTTCCTAAAATACAGAATTATACAATTTATAATAATTTTTCTACTAATCACACAACTCATCCTTAATAAATTTATATTATTTACAAAATTCTACTTATAATATATTTTGTACTTACAAACATAATCAACTGGTATACAGTATGTGGAATTACTTCAAATAATACAATACAACTGCTGTAAGACTAATATAACATTTATTTATATTTCTTTTACCCGTTTTGTAACCTAACAAGCATAACGACCTGCTGCATCTTCACCAGAGCCAATTTTGCCACCGCTTTTCAGAGTTCCGGAAGGGTCTTTACAGCTACGGTAGCGGTCCAAGGGCCCTCGAAGTCCCCACTGTACTTCACCCCTACAGGCAGTCCCCTACTTTGCGTGTCCAATCTCCGTAGACCAGGGGATGTAATCAATTTATTCACAAAAATTCTTCATATACATTAACCTGCATAGGTCGAATGCCCTCTAAAATTTCATTTCCTTTCTCTGTTGCTGTTTATTCTTTTCTTGAATATCCGTACATATTCTGGAAAAGGATCAAACACTACCCATGGTAAACTGTTCCACTCCTTCAGGCCCTTCCCAATGAATGAAATATTACCCCAATCGCTTCTGTTAAAATACCTTCTAATTTTCTACTTGTGGTCAGCCCTGCCGATGTAATTATTTTCCAACTGAAGCGTCTCACGAATTTCTCCCCATGCTTCCTCTCCTGTATAGGTTCTATATAATCCTATAAGTCTAGTTTTATCCCTTCTCTTACTTAAGGTTTTTCACCCAACTTTCTTTAATATTTCTGATACACTACTTTTTCTCCTGAAACCCCCTGTTACAAATCTTGCTGCTTTCCTCCTCACACTGCATATTCCAATAATGTACAAACCATGCTCAAGTAACTTTTCTTTTTTAATGCTTTGTTGCGTCCCTTAAGAAGCCTCATTATGACGTGCAACGATCTGTATGCTTTCCAAACAATGTCATCAACATGGCTTCCAGTGCAAATTAGTTTCAAATCTCACACCTAAGTGTTTGCACTTGGCATCTTTTGGGACAATTACCTCATCCAAAGTATCTTTAAATTCAGTTTTTAAGCTCCTGGTTGAAAATGTCGTAACAGTTGATTTGCTTCCATTAACCTTCATATTATTTAAACACATTGTTGGATACTTTCAAGGTCGCTTTGCAATTCTGAACAACCTTCAATGTTATTTACTTTTCTATAAAGAATTATGTCATCTGCATACAATCTTATTTTTAAAGTTATATTTTTCCCTAAGTCGTTCGCGTATATTAAGAAAAATAATGGTCTGGTTATACTACCTTGTGCAATTCTCTTCCGACCTCTCTCTTCCTGTGATAGGCTACATGATTTCCTACTTTTACTTTTTGAACCTTTAAATTTAGAATTAATATTCTTATCCAATATATAACCCTTATGCGCAGTCCTATTCCCTCCAGTTTCTTTAATAATATTCCACTCTGTCAAATGCCTTGGAAAGATCTATGGCTATGCAATCCAACTAGCCTCCTTAATCGAACTGATCTGGTAAGTCCTGCTGAAAACCCACCAGTCGTGCTTCACAAGAAAATTTCTTTCTAAATCCATACTGGCTCCTCATGAACTAATTTTTATCTTCATATACCCCTCTAATATATTTTGCTATTAAATTCTCCAGTATTTTTCAAAGTACAGTGATCAGGCTAACTGGTCTGTTGTTCTCATATTTCCTTTTATCACCCTTTCCTTTATAAATTGGTATTATTATAGATTCCTTCCTTTGGTATTACACTGTTATTTATGACATAGCCAAAGATAAATTTTAAATAAGGCACTATGTACCACCCTACTGTCTTTAATACCTCCCCAGTAATTCGATCACGCCCTGCTGCTTTTCCTTGCTGAAGCAGTTGGATTTCTCTGAAAACATCCTCATTTGTGAATGAGAAGCTTCTTGTTTCCTTATGTGTCTCTCCCTCTCTGTTTCTGTTCGGTTTCCAACTCCTGACAATATTCTACTGAATCTCTGAATTCCCAGCTAAATAGATTTGCTCACTATCTGTTGAAAAGGTGTTCATCCCCTTTCCCACTATTGTGGGAATTTGGATTCCTTTTACCTTTTGATCCCTAATAAATGAATACATATTTTTCCATTTACCTTTATGGTCATTACCCTCTTGAAGTATGCCATTCATGTAATTCTCTTGCTTCCTTTTTCACTCTATTAAATTCCCTCATTAGTTGTTTTCTAGTTTCTTTACTCTCCCTACCATCTTTGATTTTCCTGTTTACTATTTTATATTTTCTTTTTAATTTTCTTATTTCCCTTTAAAATAAACAAGATCTGAGGTTATTTTAGCCTTCTTAACAGGTACAAATCTCTTCACTCCTTCTCAAATTATTCCTTTAAAGCTTGCCCAATGTGTATCCACATTACTTCCGTCACTTACCCAAGAACTGAATTGTGAATTAAGGTAAGTCCCTAATTCATCAACTTTAGTCTTTCTGTACAATTTCTTGTGTGACCCTCTTATTAAGTCTTTTTGGTACCAATCCTGTATCCGTTATTACAGCCTTATGGTCACCTATTCCTTGAATTACCTCAGTTTTATCAAAAACTTCCCATGGTTTAACCAAGAATACATCTAGTAAGTTATTGAGTTTATGCTTGTACTACTCCTTGTGGAAATTCTCCCTCCCAAATTAACTTATTTCTCCGTTTCTGTTCATGGGCTTCACTTGCAGCTCCATTACATTCAACTTCAGGCAAGTTTTGATCTCCTCCAATTATTATCATATCATTATAATAGTTTTATGAGTATAATTAATTATTTCCTCAAATATTTCCATGTGACTTTCCTCTCTTCCAGGCCGATATGCTCCTATAATTCCCACCTCCTTCATATTATCACAAACTAATTTTATCCGTAATATTTCATCCCTTTCAATCGGTAAACCATTCATTTGAAGAATAAGTTTCCTTCACCAGAATAAACTAACCCCTCCTATTTTATCTTCTCGGTCTCTACGATAGACTGCATAACCTTCTGGAAATACTGCTCTCAACCATGATTCCACTATCACCACATCAGGCTCATAAAATTCCATCAAGATACCGAATTTTAATCGCTTATTTACTGCACTTTGACAGCTTATCAAGAGCAATCTCAGAACCCCTTCCTCCCTAAAACTTGACTGTTGCAATCGGGTAGTTGAAATTCCTTACTTTCCTGTGTTTAATTTTCTAGTTGACTGAGCCAGCTTGAAGTACAGCTTGCTCTTTCTACTAGTTTTCCTGACTGGTATTATAACCCAAGGGAGTTGCCGTTTTTACAGTACATATCTTATGATTAACAAAATCAAAATATTTGCAATCTTTCGTTTACTTGAATTGTTTAGCTGAAGGACATGTCTTGTATAACAGTGTCTCTCGAAACTACTGCATTCAATTGCCCGAGTATTACGAAAATATTTACAAATGTTAACCATATCTGTCCTGCTCTGTGTTTTCCAGTACCTTCTTGATTGGGGCCCCAGGATAAATGACGGCCGATGCTGCAATATCTTCAGTGTTCATTTCCTTCGCAATGGCTATCACCAAATATAAGAATGTTCGACACTTTTGCAGGTGCACTGCGTGAGATTGAGGCCTAAATGCCACGTCTCGTAACGGACTGAGTGCTATCAGTTTGGCTGTTTCTCCTTCGGATAAGTCATTGCGTATCACTTATTTCCCTCAGAGCTGAAAACCTATTTTTGATATCAAATTAAAAAGTCTTCTTTATCTAACCGTACACTTTTCCTCCTAGAATCCGAAACAACTGACACCACGCGCTTGAATTCACGGAGTCACCTGTGTTCTGAGTGTTTACTTTCGATTCCAGTAAGCGTACCTTCTCCTTTAAGATCTCATTCTCTGCTTTTAATGCTTGTAAATCATGCTGCAATAAAGATAGAATTCAAAGTACATTATCATCACCTCCATCCTCCAAGGAATGAGACGTCAGCGATTCTTTGACCGTTGTAGGCCTAGGTTTGTTACTACTATTCAAATGGCACTCGCCACAGCTCACACAGGTCCAAGTATCTTCATTTTCAGCACTACATATACACTTAAAATGGTACCAAATTAAACACTTTTCACACTAGATACCATTCTTCACTCGCTTCTTGTTTACACCACACATTCCCGATTATTTCACAAGAGAACCGGGAGCTATCTTCACCTACATCTTTCGCTGACGCCATCCTAAACTTCTAGACGTAGATGGTCTACATGTATCCAGCAGCTTCGCCTTAATGGTGGAACAGACAGATAAACAAACAGGCACGAAGGATAAAAACCACAGATACGGTCTTGAGTTGACCAAACCCGGATACATATCTGAATAAATGTTCAAAAAAAATAAAATTACAGACAGCGTAGATTGAAAGTAGTTAAAATCTCGGTTTCAAGGCTAATGTGCGCGCGCGTGTGTGTCCACCTGACTCTGTCATTGTTTTTTCTCACTTATATTATGTCGTTTTTCATCTTCCCAATCTGACTTCTCCTGGTGAACTCTGGACCCCGCCGGTATCATATTTACGTAGCAACGTGAGTCCTTCATTTTCATTTCCGTCAGATGGTACCTTCATCCTCTGAGTCCAACTCGTTGGCTGAAGGGTCAGCGTACGGGCCTTCGCGTCAGAGGGTCCCGTGTTCGATTCCCGGACGGGTCGGGGATTTTAACCTTAATTGGTTAATTCCAATGGCACGGGGGCTGGGTGTATGGGTTGTCTTTATCATCATTTCATCCTCATCACGACGCGCAGGTCGCCTACGGGTGTCAAATAGAAAGACCTGCACCTGGCCAGCCGAACCCGTCCTGGGATATCCCGGCACTGAAAGCCATACGACATTTCATTTTCACCCTCTGAATCAGCGACTCCCAATCGGACTTCCACGAACATGAACCCAACCATTGCGTTTCTGTAGTTGACGCTCACGGGCTTTCTCGATGAATTGACATGCGGACTAGCTGCCATTTTCGTTTTTGTCTATCAAAGTTGTTAGCAGAATTTTGCATTTGAAGCACTGTTTACCTTTCCAACTGGGAGTAATAATCAAAAACAATTGTCTGCAGAGACAGTCCACATGTGAGAGACAGTTCACATTCGCATCTCCAGCGGGATTTGTGGACTTTTAAATTGTTTTTACAAGTTATTTAGGTCGCACCAACACAGATAGGTCTTAGGCAACGACGGGACAGGGAAGGGCTAGGAGTGGGAAGGAAGCGGCCGTGGCCTTAATTAAGGTACATCCCCAGCATTTGTCTGGTGTGAAAATGGGAAACCACGGAAAACCATTTTCAGGGCTGCCGACAGTGGGGTTCGAACCTACTATCTCCCGAATACTGGATACTGGCCGCACTTAAGCGACTGCAGCTGTCGAGCTCAGTAATTCTTATTGTTAGAGAACTAGGTGTTCGTGCCCGTCTTATTACAATTGTCTTCATTTACACAAGACACACCGCAGTACCAACCACCGCAGGAATATTCAATAGTGAGTATATCTCTCTAATTTGGATTGGTTTCAGAAAGGGCACCTGGCCGTAAAACTAGACTAAATCCATATGATTCACACAATTCACACTCGCAGCCCCACCATAAGCAAACAAGTACGAGGATTGGGGCAAAATTCATGGCAACTATTTTTTTCTTGTAGATATGTATTAACGTATATGTGTCGTGTGGAAGTTCTGCAGACATAGTGTGTATGCAGAATAACAGATGGCTCTGTGATAGCGGGTAGTAGCGCAGCGAGGGCTGAAATCAGTCAGTTGGTGAGTGTCGTGCGAGATGGACGTAGCCCGTGTTGACCAACGCGCTTACATCAAAATAGTCGTTCTCCGAGGGAGAAATGCGATGGAATGTCACAGTAAATAAGTGGAAGCCCTTCGGAATAACGCCCTACCATACCGTACTGTAGCACGGTGGGTAGGAAAGTTTCAGCAAGGACGTGTGTCAACCAGTGATGAGCAACGTTCGGGACGACCTGTCAGTGTGCGGACCGACGTGGCACGTGCCGTCATCTAGCAGCTCCTGGATGAAGGCAGACGATGGACGCTACTGGAGTTAGATAGGGCAAGTGGCATCGAGAAACGCACCGTCCACAGGATATTGCGTAATGAGCTGCAACTGCGCAAAATCGCATCGCGGTGGGTACCGCATGCACTGACGGAAGTTCAAAGGTGGGTGCGCTATGCAATATGCTCCGACCACCTTGCATGCTGGCAACAGGACGGCCATCAATTCTTGTCACGAATAATAGCCATCGATGAATTTTGGGCCTGGGCATACGAACCAGAACTGAAACATCAGTCCGCGGAGTGGCGACATGCTGGATCACCAAGGAGGCAGAAGGTCCGTCAGAATCCTTCCCCAGTCTAATTGTTGGTGATCGTCGCGTATCGTCAGGGGTGTCATTGTTTGCCACGTTGTTCCACATGGCAGAACAGTGACCGCACAGTACTACAGGGACTTCCTGGTACGACAGGTACAACGTGGGGTTCGGAAGAAACGTCCGGATCTTGTGGACACTGCAATAATCCTGCACGACAATGCAAGCAGAGTGTGTAGCGCAGCTACTGTGACGTTGGGATTGGGAAGAATTAGAGCACCCACCGTACTCTGCCGACATTTCGTCCTGTGACTTTGATCTCATTCGAAAGATTAAGGAACCACTACGTGGTAGGCAGTTTGCAATACGAGAGGACATTGCTAATGCAATAGGTTCGAACCCACTATCTCCCGGATGCATGTGCGTATTTTAGACTAATATTATCCATGTCTGTATTTGAAACATAAAGTGACCCTCCTATAGGGAGCCTCACGAGCCGTCCCTGGCAATGTATGACTGGTAAAGTCAAAATAAAGTACCTAGTCGGTACGGGTTTGAAATGTTATTGTTGACATTTTATTCATAATAAATATAAAAACCAAACCAAACCCCATGGCACTACAGCCCTTGAAGGGCCTTGGCCTACCAAGCGACCGCTGCTCAGCCCGAAGGCCTGCAGATTACGAGGGGTCGTGTGGTCAGCACGACGAATCCTCTCGGCCGTTATTCTTGGCTTTCTAGACCGGGGCCGCCATCTCACCGTCAGATAGCGCCTGAATTCTAATCACGTAGGCTGAGTGGACCTCGAACCAGCCCTCAGGTACAGGTAAAAATCCCTGACCTGGCCGGGAATCGAACCCGGGGCCTCCGGGTAAGGGGCAGGCACGCTACCCCTACACCACGGGGCCGGCTCATAATAAATATACCGATCTGTAATATAGCGTCGATGACTTTCAAACCATACGTTCGGCTGAGCCTCGTGCAGCTCGGAACTCATGTGATTACGGTCAACCGTCTTAATTCTCAGACGCTCTTCATATGCCTTTTTACTTTCGAAATTCGTTAGTTTGGACGTCATTTTGGAATTCTGAGAAGCTGCTCTACTTCCCTGAATTTGACCTCGATAAATTAGGAGGCATTTAATGTCCATTTATCGCGACATTTGATGGAATTCGTTGCATCATCATTTTTTCAAATTAACTTAGTGTATCATGTTTGACGTTAAACAGTATTTAGAAAGGAGAGAAGTGTACCTATGCATTCCCTGGTATATTAAAAATCACTTTTCAAGACTAAATTCCGGTATTGAACGTCTTGAAGCTGAAGGAACGATTTGATAGCCTAACTCATGCGCTGGTGTGGGCACATTGCTAAAGCTGATTGGATTACATGGCATAATATGCATTCCTGCTCAGCTCTGATGGTTATCCGTCCAGAGAAAGGTCAAAGAAGCGCCGGCTGGATTTCCTGCTCGAATATATCACACTTGCAGGCGTCTGTTCAACCATCATTACAGACAGAATGAGGCGAGTCAGATGCTCAGGAAGAGGAGAGGAAGAAGAAGAAGAAGGAGTTATCAACACCTGTAATTGTTATTGTTATAACAGGTAGAATATTGGAGGCAATCAAAGGCATTTATGTTGATAATCGGCGGGCTGGGAGAGTTGTTGATAGAATAAGTTCGTAGGTCAAGGGAATTACCAGGGTTAGACAAGGCTGCAATATTTCATCTTTAGTTTTGATAGTATACATGGATCAATTATTGAAAGGTAGATAATCGTGGGCGGAAATGTAGTAAACAGTTTGGTCTCTACCGACGACTTGCGCTTGTTATGACAGACTGCGCTGGAAGCTTGCAAGGTGAAGGGATGATAAACACTTGTAAATTATATTTTTCCCTCTTCTTCTTATCCTTCATATTTTTACACCACTTCTTCTTATTGTTATTATTGAAGGTGTTATCTTAATATTTGTACAATCACCCCTTACTAATTCGGACTAATGGAGGGTGAGATGTAGTCTGAAATACTGAAAGTCCGAATTAGAGAAATGTTTTTTAAATTAGTTATATGTAACTATACTTATGAATATAATAAATGTACAATATATGAAATGGTTAAATAAGAATTAGATGTATATAATAATAAGTTAACATTATTCAAAGGTTACATTAAACGGACTTGACAGTACACTATTGTACATACAATAAAATAATAAAAAGAAAATCTGTATTGGAAAAATATATATATGATACATTTAGGGTAGAATGGTACTTCAACAGTTACTTGCTGTTGTCAACTGAATCTACATTGATATGGTCCACAACAGCCAAATACTCACTACTACCTGATGTTGAAACCAAGGCAATATAGTCATCCAAAATTTCTGTTGATAATTAATTTTTTAAACTTATTTTTGGTTGGAACCCTTGTCTTCTTTATTCAATTGTTGTCGCATCATACAGTATTACGGCGTTTTACATCGCGGTGAAAACCAGCCCGAATTATAGCTATTTCCGAACTAGTGTAGTCTAAATTAGTGATAATTCTCTGAACATGGCCGCTAATGTATCAGTGGAATAAATGTCCATTCTTCAGTATCTTTGATTTATATTTGAAATCATTTACGAGTTAAACATTTCGCATGTGACATTCCATTTCATACAATATTACGAAGAAATCTGGTATATAGTGACGAAATAGACTATGGAATGTTGTGAAAAACGTCAGTATATATAGCAGCAAATTGTCCGAGCGCCCAATTTCCAGCCGGAATTCATTAATGCAGACTCAGTAATTTCTGCCAGTCAAACGGGCTACCAGACAGTCATGTGGCTTATTAGATCGCAGTAATGCGTTCTGCGAACACTGACGTGGCCAGTAAAGCATGTTGATGTTAATGTCAATCTTCAGGAGAACTTGAATGAACTTCATATACTTATACGTTTCAGAAGGAGGATGTTTTAACTTGAACGGTTTAACTTTCTTATTGAGTGATATAAATGATCATGCCTCTGGACTTCTGTTCCCTTAGCTAAGGACAGGTTAACGTGATTTTACTACTTAAACCACCTGGAACCACGATTAACTGTAAGAAAGTGGCTAGCATCTGTGGTTGAAGGCAAGAGACCAGGGATAGACGTGGGTTGATTAGATTAGGGAATAAGTTGAGAACCCGGGCTGAAGTGCTAGCATATTCCGCAGGAAGAAACATACCCATAAAGACACAAGTGGAGGGCACTTATATACCACGTGGGTGGAGATGATGATTATATATATTTCATTGATTTCATTTTCATAATTGTTGTGGTACTGGGGTCAAAAATTTCAACAACCGGATTTTGTGACACAGATATGAGAGCAAGTTCACAGCAGTTTGTAGCAATTATTTTAAACATGCATTTCATTATGCTGTCCGCATACTCTTTTCAGGAGCTCTCTCTTTTTAATAATAAGTTATCAGGTTCGATCCTACCTTAGTCCAATGGTATTTGAAGGTACGAAAATACGCCAGCTTCGTGCGATAGATTTACAGGCACGTAAAACAACTCTTACAGGACAGCATTTCGACATCTCGGCGCTTCCGAAAACCATAGAAGTAGTTAGTGGGACGTAAAACTAATAACATTACTTTCAAACTTGAATGGAATTTACCTCCCGGTAAGGGTTAAAAGTTCAGTCTGTTAATATGAAAGTGTCCTTTATGAACCCAGTAGCGTACCACAAGAAAAGCCTAACACACTTTGTCTGAAATTAAAATTACAACCTCCTTGGTGATAATTTGATCATATCACTGAGCTTCCGCCTTCTATTATTATTATTATTATTATTATTATTATTATTATTATTATTATTATTATTATTATTATTATTATTATTATTATTATTATTATTATTATGGAGAGACAGCTCCTGAAAAAATATCCTGTCAGCATAATGAAATGCTTGCATAAAATTGCTACAAACTGCTGTGAAAGAGGGATCATAACGACTGATTTTATTTAAATCACGGCACGGGGATATTGGAGAGTCGCGAGATCAGTGTGACGACGATGACACCTCAGTAATAATGTGACGACCAGATTCCCCTGACTCTCCTATAGTAGGGCAGTTGTATACGGAGAGTTGCATACCATAAGGGGTAATAACAGGTCTTATCCCAATCCACGAAGATCTCACAGTAAAATCACCGTGTGGACAAAATGTTATAGATAGGCCTTCTCGTTTGCCGTCTAACATATTACTGCATGCCTTTTTTTTACAATCTGCTTTACGTCGCACCGACACAGTTAGGGAGAGGAAAGGGCTAGGAGTGGAGAGGAAACGGCCTTGGCTTTAATTAAAGGTATGGACTTAGCACTTACCGGGTGTAAAATTGGAAATTACTGAAAACTATCTTCAAGGTTGTCGACAGTGGGGTTCGAACCCACTATCTCCCAAGTGCAAGCTCACAGCTGCACGACCCTAACCACACGACCGACTCGCTCGGTGCATGAAGATGTTGCCCAACAGTTAAAACAGCTAATGAATTGATCTCCACGAGGCTGATTTCATCTCGTTCTAACCATCAAACGAGGATTGAAATTCTGGGATATGCTGGCAATCCATCCTGGAGTTTCTGGTTACAGGGCAGGCAGGTTAACTCTCTGCTCATGTGAGGAGGAGTAGTAACAGAAATAACGGAGGGAAAAAAATTAATGTTGAACAGATTCCATCTTTCAGATGATGTCGCACTCTTAAGAATAGACTAAAATGTGACATGAAAAATATGCTCTGAATATTGGTCAATGTTCCTTTAACCGTTTGTGGTCCAATGTTGTTCTCTTCATGACAGTTATTTCTACGGATTCCGATCCAATGCTCAGAATGAAACGACCTCAGAATGGTATATTTATCCGTCATATTTGCTGCGTGGTAATACTCCTTCAGCCTGTACGTTTATGGCGCAAATTAATGGGGTCTTAGCCCGAAAGCAGATGGCATGGTCGTATTTAATGCATATGTACATGAGTACACCAACCTTAATTCAATGTGTCAGAAACACAAACGGCCTCCTCGAATTGCACGAGACCACATGATGATTAAATATCAAGAGAATTATTTTTAATATTCTGGTGGCAATATTTGTTATATTGAAGAGTACATATACTTTCAGCAATTATAACTAAAGATAAAGTCAAAAGTCAGGTCTGTGGGCCAGTTCCTTGATTGAATGGCCAGCGTAATGGCTTTTGGTTCACAAGAACCCAGGTTCGATTCCAAGCTAGGCCGGGGATTTTAACCAAAATCTGGTTAGTTCATCTAGCTCCGGGGATGGGCGTGTGTTTGCCTGAATAGACATTGCATAAAGCACATTACACGCAGAAGTGAATACATACCCCCCTATAGAGATGGCGTCAGGAAAGGCATTCAGTCTTAAAATTAGTCTGTATCCACATATAGCAGATATAGTGGTTGAGAAAAGACCAGGAAGAAGAAGAAATGTTAAGTCTGTGGGGAATTCTTATGTAGATAATATTTTACTGCAAAGGGTTAGTTACCAAAAATTTCAGCAGACATTAGGGTGCCTGAAATTTGTCCCGAAGTAGTACTTGAACGCGCTGGAATTAGCCACGGAAGCGCAAGATTTCAACAATGTCAAATGTCACCCTCATCGCTCGAGATTAATTCCTCTACATCAATAACATGACAACGGCTAACCGAGTATTCAAGAAACCATGAAAGGAAAGTTTGGATTAAAAAGGCGATACCAAGTAGACAAAAATCAGGGGGCTTGATGGAAAAAGGAATATAAACAAAAGCTAAAAGTCGATAATATAAGATTTAACAATTCAAGAAATTCTACTCTATCGAGTGATTTGGCCGTGCGGTTAGGGGCTTCCAGCTGTGATCTTGCAGTCGGGAGATAAATGGACGAAATCAGTGGGTTTCGGGGGCAAGGTCTCTTTGCTGCCATGTGTAAATAGTGATATAGTTCACGGTTTTCAAAAGAAGTCTAGAGAACTTCATGAAGCAGTACCAAATACTACCAAATCGAGAATATTGAGCCATAATTCCCATTTTTGGAACATCGAATCCCAATTGAAGAAATCACCATAAACTCACTACAAATATCAACATAATATTAAAGAGTATTTTACTTTTAACTGATTTACCTAATTGTATCCAAATACCATTAAATACAAGCGATTAATACATTTAAAATTCCCCGTTAAGAACCGTAACCCTTGGGACAGTGGAGTCCATCCCATCAGTGCTCTTTCACCAGGTCACGCGATCATCTGCACCTTTCTGCACCTTCTAAAGTGTGTCCGCTGATCAATTCTATTAGACTGATTGAAACGGATGTTTTCAAAATATAATTTTCCTAACTAATCGGTGATATCCAATCACTTGATCAACTTTAGGCTTGTCTATTTCTTGATGTACACATTGGCCTACTCGGTCACCAGCTCCTAAAATTTATCAACAACTACGTCTCTCTTTCTCTCTCTTTTCTGCTATCATTCATCTCTACTAGATGGAACCATCTGATGATAAGATGTACATCGCATAAGTTCCGGATCTCCAGAAGTGATGCTATTTAGTCGGCCTTCAGACAAATTTCGGCACTCGTAATGTGTGGCCATATGCCAGCCAAGCAGAAATCTACTTGCTAATTTTAAAGCAGAGTTAATATAATCGGTTAAACGTGGATTGAGATACCAGATACGTATTGCTTGTAGACTGTTATAACATAAAGGGCCAAGATGTTTCCCCACCCTACCACAGTTACCTACTGGGTCGGGATGGAACTTAAATCTCTCTCTGTTCCCCAGGGGCAGCTATGTTTCTATAACATCCCACCAGTGTTGAAACGTATATTGACTTCCGATAGCCCACTAAATTATTCATACGAGAGAATATTGATACTTTTTCAATTTAGGACGAAATTATAAATCTATATATATAAAATAACTTGTCCTGACTGACTGACTGACTGACTGACTGACTGATTCATCATCGCCGAGCCAAAACTACCGGACATAAAGAAATGAAATTTTGGGGATATATTGATATTAAGATGTAGGTGCTCGCTAAGAGAGGATTTTTGGATATTCCTTCGCTAAGGGGGTGAAAAGGTGGAATGAAATTTTAAAATGAGTGTTTCTATATCTCAAAATTTTAAAAGTTTACACATGTAAAAATTGGTATTTAGAATCTTCTTTAAAAATAAGGAAACACGTACTTTTTTGTTTTCAGAAAATCCCAATAGGAGGGGTGAAAAAGGGTGAAAATGGGGAAAAATGGGTTGAATGCCTTTAATCAGGATACCGGTACTTATATCTCAGAAACTGAAGATATTACAGACATGAAAATTGGTACTTTTGATCTCTTTTAAAAATAAAGAAACACATATTTTTCGTTTTTGGAAAATCCAAATATTGGGGGTGAAAAGGGGGGTGAATTTTTTGAAATGAGTGTGTCTACATCTTAAAACTTTAAAATTTACAGATATAAAAATTGGTAGTTAGAAACTCCTCTAAAAATAAAAGAACACGTATTTTTTTGTTTCCTGTAAATCCCAATAGGAGGGGTGTAAAAGGGTGAAATATGGGTTGAATGCCTTTAATGAGGATACATATATCTCAGGAACGGAAGATATTACAGAACTGAAAATTTGCATATGGGATCTCCTTTAAAAATAAAGAAACATGTATTTTTTAGTTTTTGGAAAATCCAATTAATGGCGGTTAAACAGGAGTGACAAATTGGGGTGAATTTTTTGAAAGACTATATCTACAGAATATCTTGGAAACGTAAAATGTTACAGACGTAAAAAGTGGGTGTTTGGAATCTCCTGTAAATGTAAAGAAACATAGGTGGTTTGTTTTTGGAAATTCCACTTAAGGGGAACTCAAAAGGGGTGAAATTTTAAAATGAGAATTTTTACAGTATACCTAAAAAACTTAACATGTTACAGAAGTGAAAAATGGTATTTTTTCTCTATTAAACATAAAGAAACGTGTATTTTTAGTTTTCGGATATACCACTTGGAAGGGGGGGGGGTTAAAGTGACTGAAAATGGTGTTGAATTCTTTTAATTAGGCTACTGATATCTCAAAAATGAAAATGTTACAGACGTGAAATTTGATATTTGCAATCTGCTTTAAAAGTAAAGAAACACGTATTCTCGGAAAATCCAACGAAGGGGGGAGGGGGTGAAAGAATTGAAAAATTAATTGACTTAATTGTATGTGAATACATACATCTAATAAAAACTAAAGTTGTTACTGACGTGAAAATTCGTTTTTGGGTCTCCTTTAAAAACAAAAACAAAAAAACGCGTTTTGGTGGGGAAACTATCTTGGAGGGCGGGAGTGTAAAGGAGTTGAATTCCTTTCATGAGGACACATAAATCAAAATCTGAAGAAGTTAGAGTCGTGATAAAATTGGTATTTAGATGATCCTTTACTATTAAAGAAACAAGTATGTTTTGCGGGAAAATCCACTTAGTGGGGGGGGGGGAGTAGTGTGAAATGAAGTGAAAAAAGTAAATTATTTTTAAGGGGATACTTATATCTCAAAACTGAAGGTAATAGACGTGAACATTGATGTTTGGAATCTCCTTTAAACATTAAGAGACAAGCTTTCTTTTAATTGTTTTGGGGGCGCGGGGTGGCGGTAAATAAACTTAACGGCGGTGGGGTGTAGAAGGAGGTGAGACCAATTGATTTTACTGTTATTAATGTACTTATAAGGATCCTCCGTTGCTCAGGCGGCAGCACGCCGGCCTCTCAAAGCTGAGTTCCGTGGTTCAAATCCCGGTCACTCCATGTGACATTCGTGCTGGACAAAACGGAGGCGGGACAGGTTTTTCTCCGGATAGACCGGTTTTCCCTGTCATCAGCCATTCCAGCAACACATAATAATAATAATAATCATAATAATAATAATAATAACAATAATAATAATAGGCTAATAATAACAATCCGGACCGTCGTCAAATGTGCTGACCGCGCTGGAAACGGCTCCTGGACGGGTAATGACTAAGAATGTAGTCCGGCCGCGGGTTCAGTGCCGCCAAGGCACCCAATATGACACCACGCCGGATCTCCTGAAGGATTTTATCCATATTAAAAATGATTATAGGAAAAGATGGCAAAGATTTACGGACCCAACTGACCGGGAGGAATACCTGAGACTAGCCCGGGAAGTACAAAATCGATTGCTGGAAAGGAAGATTGAAAAGTGGGAGGAAACGTGCCGTAAAATAATAGAAAACCAGTCAGATCGGGAATTTTGGTGGATTCTCGCAGAAAACGAGTCAGATCGCGGATTTCGGCGGATTATATATCTAAAACAATAAGCATTCAATTATAAATTTCAGTACAATACCGTAGCGAAGCACGGGTATCTTGCTAGTAGAAAATATAACCCTTTTGATGGGAAAACATATCATTGATCCCCTCTTTTTTTCTAATATCAAATTCTGGACTTAATGAAAAGTGTGGTTGTATTGGATTTACTGTGTAATGCCTTTATTACAATCTATAGAGTGGATCTTACTGTAAAATAATAATATCCTTTTTGACTGAGGATGTAGGATGCTGAAGAAACTTCAATGAAAATAAAAATAATATTTTTTTACGTCCCACTAACTACTTTTCAAGGTTTTCATATACGCCGAGGTGCCGGAATTTTGTCCCGCAGGAGTTATTTTACGTACCAGTAAATCCACTAACACGAATCAGATATATTTGAGCACCTTCAAAAGCCATCGGACTGAGCTAGGAACCCGCCAAGTTGACGTCAGAAGACCAGAGCCTCAACCGTCTGAGCCACTCAGCCCGGGGAGATATTCATTGTCATATTTTAACATATAAATACAGGGACACATTTTCTCAATAGTGTCCGTATACATAATTTACGAAGAAGAAAATCACCCGCCATATTTCGTGAATATAATATGATAAATGGATATTCAAAAAGTACACTATATTAATTAAATATTCATATATCTAGTTTAGCATTGTTCAAATTTCGTCTATAATGCAGCTATCTTATACATCAATAGGCAAAGGTATGCATGTTCCGGGAGGATTTGAGTGTAATATTCTCCAATATCCGTGCCCTCAGCACTAAGAAATAGAACAGTTTGCGTTATTCCCGGCGTCTGCCTCTAGGCTGAGTGGCAGCTCGCTAATCTTTGGTTGGTCGGAGGTGCGTAATAGATTCCTGGCTTGACTTCGGGATTTTAATCACGGGTGGTTAATTCCAATAGCTCGGGAAATGGGTGTTTGTATTGTTTCAGTGCAATTTACACTCACCTTCTAATTCGTTCCTCCACTGCGATTAATACAGTACCTCAAATGGGATACCAACAGAGTCCACTAGTCAAGGACCTAGTCTAGATGAAATTCTTACTCTGAACAGGAACGGAAAGGCGCGAACTATGGAGATGGCATTTAGAATATTCCGGAAAAAATATAAAGGGCAGTCAAACGAAAACCGAACACCCGCCATAATACACATTCCGCTTGAAAGGTGGCAACCCTGTTGTTACGTATTGATACTGCTATCACTGTGGAAGGAGAACTGCACAGTGACATTCATAGGTGAACGCAGTTGTTGGGTTATGTCTTTGTTGGTGAGCGGACTGGTCTAGTGTGTTCGTCCAACTGTAGAAATAGAGGCAAGCAAAGAACAGCAGAGAAGTGCGGTTCGGTTCGTTTTCTGGTGGCGCAGTGCTATGAGAAACTTTGTAGAAACTGCGACGCGCCATAAATTCAAAACGCCCTGGAATGCTGTCGAACGGAGTCATCCTGTTGCATGATATTGTTCGCCGCCATACTTCCAATGTGACGAAGGCGATTTGGTTGGGAAATACTTCAACATCCTCCGTACAGCCCGGATATTTCACCTTGTGATTTTCACATCTTTGGCGACCTGAAGAAAGACATTCGTGGATGTCCGTTTCGTTCAGACGAGGAAGTGCAAGAGTGGATCCGGTTGTGGGTCCGTCAGAGATCCTGTGGGATAAACGTATTAACGCTTTTGGTAATTACTTTTGAATAAAACCATTCCATGATCACGTAGTAGCGGGTGTTCGGTTTTCATTTGACAGTAGTCAAACCAGAGCAAACATGATTGCCAGAAAGAGATACTTGGAAATAGATTGGAAATAAACGAAGTTCCTTAGAATGAACCTGATATCCAATTAATAAACAGAATATCTATTTATATTCGGCTCGAGACCAAACCAAGGGATAAACGGAAAATCTTGAAAGGAGAACGGCATCTATGGATATATCACAAGAATGGAACAAAAGAAGAAATTAGCAAAGAAGGTCATCTCCTTTTAATAAGAGAACACAAAGACACAAGTCGAATGGTGAAAGAGCATCTGAAAAAATGTGGGTTTAACATAGGCTCTGGAAATATCTACCCCAGACTGTCCAGAGACCACACATCATTAATACAAACGGTGTCAAATTTCCCTTCGCTGAAATCAAATGATAACTTTTTGCTTTACGTCGCACCGACACAGATAGGTCTTATGGCGACGATGGGACAGGAAAGGGCTAGGAGTTGGAAGGAAGCGGCCGTGGCTTAATTAAGGTACAGCCCCGGCACTTGCCTGGTGTGAAAATGGGAAACCACGGAAAACCATCTTCAAGGCTGCCGACAGTGGACTCGAACCCACTATCTCCCGATTACTGGATAATGATCATAACTATGACTTTCAATAAATGAAACTCAAATCGATAACTATTAATTTATTTCCATTTAACGAATCGTTCTCTAGAGACATTTGTGTGGAATTTGGAGTCGTTAAGGGGAGTCGTGATTGAAATTTGGAACTTCTACAATTTATCACTTATCACAACAACAACAAAAAAACAAGACTATATTAATAAGCAGTGTTGCCAACTTATATTTTCAAGATCCGCTAAATACTACGAAAATTCCGCTAAAATTCCGCCAAGAAATCGTATCTCAAATAATAATAATAATAATAATAATAATAATAATAATAATAATAATAATAATAATAAATGTCTGCACTCATCTGATCTGTGAGTTTAACTGGGATTAACCCCCTGCCTGCGAGCCGGCGAGCTAAAACTTCTAGGCGTTTTACTGCCGGGTGCAAACTAGGTGAATCCCCTACCTCAAGGGCCGTTCACAAAAGAGGCCAGTTCATTGAACGGTCTTCCTTCTTAGCATAAATATAAATGCTACAATCTCACAGTTCCATTATCTGTCATCATTCGTCAACTAAGAGAAAATTACCCTTTCTCCACGCATTAGAAATTTATGATACTATGATCTCATAACATCAAATCCAAATAACTTGTTTCCCTCATGTCACTGCTAGCTCCTGACAAGAAATGCGGAATAGATTGGAGACAGACTGGAGTATAAATTTTTAAAAAACGTAAAATGGATAAAACACTAAATTCCGCTATAATAAATCTAGAATTCCGTCAAAAATGCGCTGTCCGCTAAATGATATATTTCTCCGCCGGCAGGCTTCCAATTCCGCCAAATTTAGCGGAAAATCCACTAAGTTGGCAACACTGTTAATGAGATAGAGCACCACACAAAATTTGAAGTTGATTAGTTAATTTATTGCAAAGTTATAAACAAATAATGTTTACATTTTACACGTTGCATTGAAAATGCTCCTTGCAGCACAGTTTTCATTATTTTAGGGGTATAATTTAACATACTGATATCTATATAAATAAAATTGTTTCTGTTTGTCTGTTTGTCTGTCTGTTTGTCTGTTCCACCATCACGTCGAAACGGCTGGATAGATCTCAACCAAACTTCATATTTAGAGTATACTGACCCCGGGGAAGGTTTCGATATGCATATCATTTTAAAATCTTTGAAAAGACGGGGGTTTTATAGGAAAAACGGTTTTCCTCCATTTTCTCTTATACTATTATAGGCAAAATATCGAATTTGTCGTATAAGGACGAGACAAAGCTCAATTTAATCCTCTTGACGCAAAGAACAAAACTCGGTAAGCCCTACGGGCCCGAAAACCATGTTTTAAGGCCCTAAAACCAACCGTTACGGAGATATTGGCACCACACTACCCCTGCTCTAGGAATCGGATAAAGAAATGAACTGCCGTAACCATGGCAACGTCAGCTCCAGGATTCTAGAGCAGTGAGATTATGCATGTACGTTTGGGCATAGCTGTCAACCAAAATAGGTACAAATAAGACTTAATATCTGGGAAAAAAATATACTGTTGTGTAAGGCACTCATAGGACTCCTTTGGGCGGGGATAAATAAAATTGTTTCTGTTTGTCTGTCTGTTTGTCTGTTCCACCATCACGTCGAAACGGCTGGATAGATCTCAACCAAACTTCATATTTAGGGTATACTCATCCCGAAGAAGGTTTTGATATGCATATCATTTTAAAATCCTTGAATAGACAGGGGGTTTATAGGAAAACCAGAATGGTTTTTCCACCATCACGTCGAAACGGCTGGATAGATCTCAACCAAACTTCATATTTAGAGGATACTCATCGCGGGGAAGTTTTCCATATGCATATCATTTTAAAATATTTGAACATATGGGGGGTTTATAGGAAAATCAGAATGGTTTTTCCACCATCACGTCGAAACGGCTGGATGGATCTCAACCAAACATTGTATTTAGAGTATACTAATCCCGGGGAAGGTTTAGATATGCATATCATTTTAAAATCCTTGAATAGACGGGGGGTTTATAGGAAAACCAGAGTGGTTTTCCCACCATCACGTCGAAACGGCTGGATAGATCTCAGCCAAACTTCATATTTAGAGTATACTCATCCCAGGAAAGGTTCCGATATGCATATAATTTTAAAATCTTTGAATAGACGGGGTGTTTATAGGAAAACCACAGTGGTTTTCCTCTATTTTCTCTTATACTATTGATTTTCTGTAAACTTAGTTTACCGTACGTGAAACGTCTCTTCATTATAAACAACTTTCGTTATGTTCATAATTTACCTTACTCTTCACATGACGGAGAAATTTACAATTTTCTGCTGGTATCATGCTCTGCATTTAGTGACCGACAGACCGACAACGAACCTACAGGTTACCATGGCAACGTCTCTGACTGCATGCCAGTAGGGAAGTAACGTATTGCCATTTTCCTCATCATGCTTTTAAATTCGTGGTTGTTCCTTGGGTAGATGGCAAGAGAGGCATCAATCGGCTCATCTGCGGGATATTGGCGGAATATCGTTGGAGGTTATAACCGCCCTCGAATAGATTAAGTAATAACACCATTAGTCATCTTCATATTTGTTTACCTAAGAATCACTGAACCTAAATTTCTCCTCTGTTAGCGCTTTATTATATCCATAACTCACGGCATTTATTTATTTGTCGTTATCCGGCTGTCCTCAGTTATAATCCATTTTCTATTAGTTTCAACATTCTTAACTGTATTATTTTCTTCCTTAATTACGCCGTATGTACGTGAATGCTAGAAACTACTGGATGCATTTCCACCAAGATTCGTATTTAGAATACACCTGTCCTTGATAGGTTTCAGGGCAAATATTGTTTCTAAATCCCTGAACTAACTGGGGGTTTATACGAAACCGAAACAGTGATTTTGCACTTCCAAAAAATATACACAACAAAAGTTTATGGAAGTCTACCTACCTTGGTAGAAATTAATGTCTAAACCTTTTTTTCTCATGTGCATCATTTCGATACGAGGATCAATAAGGGAGATATCATTAAAGGACCGTTTTTCTGTACAAGTCCCATCGGACTTAACTCACGAGCGGGTGCGTGTAAAGCGTATTCCTTACAACTTGAAAACTACTGAAGACATTCGAAACAAAATTTATATTTAGCATCCACCTGTCCAAAGGTAGGTTTTAAACGTAAATAACATTTCATGTTCCGGAATGGACTGGCGGTTTATAAGGAACCGAAATGGTGATTTTACTCTTCCACAATATATACAGAACAAGACCAACCTGACTGGAAATCGACCAAACCTGATGGAATTCCACCTCTAAACCTTTTTTTTCATGTGCATTTTTTCGTCAGGAGGATTAATAAGGGAGATATCATGAATGGTCACTTTTGCAGGTTAAGTCCAGCGGACATAGCCCAAAAGGTGTTTTACATGGAGCAGATTCCTTATCTATATAAATCAAATCGTAACGACTGTGTACCTCTACACTGACTATTTTGGCGAAATTTTCGTACAGCTTTCCGTTTAAGGGGTAATAATAACAATCTCCATAATTTTTGATTTCCTGAAAGTCCTAATTTTTACCCGCCTCGCCCAAAATCCACATTGTGGCATAATCTGCCAGAAGAATAAGAAGATAATTGAAATTTGACAAAATTATACGTTTTAGCCTGTAACGAATGAAAAATCCTATATCATTAAATTTTTCATTTTTTATCCCCGAAGAATATCGAAATATGCAGGCAATTTTAATGATGGTGCAGACCTTCGGAAATTCCTATCACGTAACGGACTGCACAATCTCCGTTCAATTTGGAATGATCTACAACCTTGGTCTTATGACTTTATGCCGTATCTGTATCCCTTTTACGTTTGATTTTTCTCTATTAATCGATGTTAAGTCAATTTGGAATTTTCACATGCATTATTCATACTTTCAATTACTTATATGAAATACAGAATCATCAAACTCTTCACGAAAATTGGCCCACTCAGTAGCCATATGTGAGCCAAATGCTACGTATGTAGCTGTCACATTATTATCCGAAAAGTAATGTAATGTGAGATGATCTTACAAAACCTTTACCCTGTTCCACGTTTCTAAATCTGACCCAAGAATAGATGACATATCATTGGACCAGCCATTTAGGCCACTAAATCCGGCTTGTCTTATGGTATAATCCTTTGTCGATATGACGTACGTTTAGTAGCAGTTAATCTGTAAATGAAGGTCTTCAATATTGTAAACACGCATATACTTTCGTATGTCGATCTATATATATTCACTGATGTCGATTTAGCGATCGAGAAAGGGTCGGTCTGCTATTGTAATCAGTACTCCCCACACCGACTTTGACTGGCAGTAGGAAAGGGTTCCTTCTCCAACTCCTGTGTAACTGTCATTAGTAAGGAAGGTCTACAATTGTAATGAATAGTTCCCTTCTCGATTTGACTTGCAGAAGGTAAGTGAGCATGCAGTTTTGTTTAAAACTCCCCTACCCGATTGTGTTTGGCAGTAGGCAAGGGTGCCCGCCATTATAAAGAAATGTACTCATCTAAAATGTGACTGGCATTAGGCATAGTGGCCTGCTATTTTGATGGAAACTCACCAACTTGGTGTGACTGGCAGTACGCTGGCTGGCAGTAGGAAAAGGGGCCTGTCATTATAATGATAACTGCACAACTCAATTTCGAGTGATAGTAGGGTAATTGCCTGCCATTATAATAAAAACTGTAATCTGTCTGGAGGTAGGAAAGGGGGGCTGCCATTTTAACGAAAACTCCCCAAATCGATTCTGTCCGCATAGTAGGCAATGGGGCCTGCAATTATAATGTAAACTTCCCAACCTGATTGTGAATGCCAGTAGGCAAGTGAGCCTGCCGTTATATCACAAATCCGTAACAAACACTTTACATTGGAAACGTACGGGGACCTCCCCATGCTCTTTCTCGGATAACGCTAAGAGACATGCAATTTTAAAACTATCTTATTTACTGCATGTACACTATTTACTTCGATATTCGAATACAATGTAGAATACCGTAGCGAAGCACGGGTACATTCGCTAGTACTAAATAATAACTCTGGGATTTGCAGTCAGATATAAACAATTGGTGATACAAATTTTTCAATGTTTCATTATTCATAGGGTACAATAAGCAACACCCTAGTTTGGTGCTATTTTAGGAACAAAAATATACAAGGCGAGTTGGCCGTGCGGTTAGGGGCGCGCAGCTGTGAGCTTGCATCCGGGAGATAGTGGGTTCGAACCCCACTGTCGGCAGCCCTGAAGATTATTTTATGTGGTTTCCCATTTTCACACCAGGCAAATGCTTGGGATGTACCTTAGTCAAGGCCATGGCCGCTTTCTTACCACTCCTAGGCCTTTCCTATCGCATCGTCGCCGTAAGACTTATCTGTGCCGGTGCGACGTAAAGCAAATTTTAAAAAAAGAGGAACAATAATGTCAAGGTAATATTCAACCAGTAATAAAATGCAGAACTACCTTTAATTTCTGTGCATACTGAAACTTTATGTGAACTTTTCAAGTGAATCTGACAAGAATTCTGTCGCAAGGAGCATTTTATACATGGCAATGAGCAGGTAACGTATTAAGGTAGAAAAATGCGACTGAAAATTTTAAGAAACATCCTTGTATTACAATTGCTCTGGACTGTAAGTAACTCCCTCAGACGTCTGTCTCCTCCTATGCAAAGCCTAAGCCTACTACAATGTGAATATATTCCACCAGGATTATTGAAATGGTAGTCCGAAATTACTTTGAAGCTAATAACAAATACACTCTAGAAATGAGTTGGCGTATGGCTTTTAGTGCCCAGAGAGTCCGAGGACATGTTCGTCTCGCCAGGTGCAGGTCCTTCGTTTTGACTCCCGTAGGCGACCTGCGCGTCGCGATGAGGATGAAATGATGATGAAGACGGCACATACGCCCAACCCCCGTGTCAGCGAAATTTACCTATGATGGATAAATTTCCCGACTCTGCCGGGAATCGAACCCGGGACCCCTGTGACGAAAGGCCAGCACGCTAACCATTCAACCATGGAGCCGCACTACACTATAGAGAATAGGTGCCACTTTCCGAGATATCGCAAGACATTGATTGGCAGCCCACCTAACGGGACGGCCTTGAAACTGAATGTAGTACTGTAGTACACTATACACTATGAATTATACCGAAAATGTCAGGTTCCAAGTCCACTTTAATTAAGAAGCAGTTACAGGAGTTTCCCCATTTCACATCTGGTGATAAAATTATAATCTGTGACGTTTGCAGCAAAAAGGTGAGTGAAACTTGTTTTATATTTCCTCCTAACGAGTTATTGTTAATTTAGCAAAATAAACGTAGTTTTCAATTGATAGCGATTAAAATACATCAAATTGAACCTGCGCAAAATATTTTAGAACCTATTTGGGAGTCTATTTTACGCAGCTAAAATAACATTTAAGCACCTAAATATTCGCGATCTAGTAATCACTAATGCATGTTTCTGTTGTGGTTGGAAGTATTGTCTGAATATGAAGAGCAACGTGTTAGAACAAACACAAACACTCAGTCCCCGAGCCAGAAGAAGTAATTAGACGCTATTAAAATCCCCGATCTCCGGCGAGTTGGCCGTTGAGTTTGGGGCGTGCGGTTGTGAGCTTGCATCCGGGAGATAGTGGGTTCGAATCCCACTGTCGGCAGCCCTGAAGATGCTTTTCCGTGGTTTCCCATTTTCATACCAGGCAAATGGTGGGGCTGTACCTTAATTAAGGCCACGGCCGCTTCCTTCCCATTCCTAGGCCTTTCCTCTCCCATCGTCGCCATAAGACCTATCTGCGTCAGTGCGATGTAAAGCAAAATAGCAAAAAAAATCTAGTCCACGGCTACTTCCTTCCAACTCCTAAGCCTTTCCTCTCCCATCGTCGTCATAAGACCTATCTCTGTCGGTGCGACGTTAAGCCACTAGCAAAAAATCCTCGTTCTGGCCGGGAATCGAACCCGGGAGCTTCTGAACCGAAGACCTCAGCGCTGACCATTCATCCAAACATTCGAACAAAATGAAATCATTATTGAGTTTCATTATTTATATCAGTATTAACATTCAACTTTCTTAGTAGAACAAAGTAAAAATCATTATTTAGTTTTATTACTTCTATCAATATTAATATGCAGCTTTTGATGTTTCAATCTTGCTTCCTGATATTTAAAGTCGGGCTGCCAGGTGCGCCACTTGCAATATGTCTCTAAGTTTAGTACGGGAGAATACGGAAGTGTCCAGTATTGTCTGTAGTGTATTTATTAATAATGTCAGACAAAGTGAGAGAAAGGGGCCTGTTCTATATACTATAGGTCGTGCCGCTACCCTTTAAATGAAGCATATAGAGCTTTTAAAATGGCTTTAGGGCAATAGTGATAACGGAATTTGAAAAAAAGGAAGAATGGGAGGACTTTTAAGGTTAAAATTGAAAGTTTAATTTTTTGGTAAAAGAAATCGGAACATTTCAGTCAGAGCCTGACTCAGGGCCTATGAAACTAACACGAATGAAATAATCAGTTTTCTAGGGTTTGATGAGATGAGCCCTATTTCAAAAGAGCCTTGTTTATGTCTCTCATTCATGGCCATCCATCAATACTTCACATCACACCCTGCAGGGTTGCTAGGTAACATCGCGTCACACATTTTATATCGGTAATTTTGTGAAGCAATTCTTCTGGTGACCCCCGGCCATAAGACAAATTATGTCAAGAAATCTGATAAGTCGAATATGTGACGTCTTTGCGGTAAGCTTACAGGAGTATCGAGCCTGTCTTTCATTTGCAGGCCCTTAGTTGAATTTCCGGCCAGGCCAGAGAATGTTTACTGGGCTTGTTCATGGTTCCAATTACCGTACGGAAGAAAAACTGAGTTGTTATCTGTCAATGAGTTAGTGGACACATTCTACAGTACCAAGAATAACGGTCGTCAGAATTCGTTGCGCTGACGACGTCTCACCCCGTAATCTGCAGGCTTTCAGGCTGAGCAGCGGTCGCTTATTACTCATCATGAGAAAGAGAGATCCAAACTGTCACGGCAAACCGCTTCAGAGAGCACAGTGTACAACGTTCTGGGTATGTGAACTGAGCTCTGACAAAGTCGTCACGTTCCTGTGAATGACCCAGAGGATTTACGTCATAACGAGATGATAACGGATATTAGTCTCGGGAGTGTCTTCATCCTGGTCCATATACAGGGAATATGACTTCAGTCTTTTCTTCTTCCTCCTCTTACATTAATCTGAGCAAAGCAGAACACGAAATAGGCCAAAAAAGCCCTGTAAGAACCTCCTTGTCTCCAGTTACCTTACGTAAAGAAAGACTAGGCTAGCTAGGGGCTTTACGTCGCACCGACACAGATAGGTCTTATGGCGACGATGGGATAGGAAAGGCCTAGGAGTTGGAAGGTGGCCTTAATTAAGGTACAGCCCCAGCATTTGCCTGGTGTGAAAATGGGAAACCATGGAAAACCATCTTCAGGGCTGCCGATAGTGGGATTCGAACCTACTATCTCCCGGATGCAAGCTCACAGCCACGCGCCTCTACGCGCACGGCCAACTCGCCCGGTCGTAAAGAAAGAAACAAGTCTCATATTGATCATCATTCATACTAACTTATATGCTGAGACTTCCCCAGCTGTATGTGGAGAATATGAGATTTTTTCATGAGGAACGCTGATTACCAGTAATATACATAACTTGTGCATGAGGGGAGTCACGAGGATGAGAAATGGGACAAAGTAACAAGGATTTGGATTTTGCAGTTGACGATAAACTGTGCGGTCGTTTTGCTGAAGAAATGTTATGCCCTCTTAGATACTGTCTTTGTAATTTGTAGAGATATCGTAAAAACCTCGGATCAATGAGCTTCTGTTACTTGTTTGGATGAAAGGATTTACAATGGCATCGCCTGCATTTGAGTACCTGGTGTTTCATTTCTGTATGAGAAAAATTATAGTCATCAGTCCTATATATTGACTATTAAATTGTTTTTTTAAAAACCGAGCGAGTGGCTGCGCTGTTTGGATCACGTGGCTGTCAGCTTGCATTCGGGAGATAGTGGGTTCGAATCCTTCTGTCGGCAGCCCTGAAGATGGCTTTCTGTGGTTTCCCATTTTCACACCAGGCAAATGCTGGAGCTGTACTTTAATCAAGACCACTGTCGCTTCCTTCCCACTCCTTACCCTTTCCGATCTCATGGTCGCTATAAGACATATCTGTGACGCTGCAACGTAAAGCAAAATAAAAAAAAAAAGGAAAAGAAGGCTTTTATATTAATAAATTAGATAAATAACATTACCGTATTTTAAAAATATACCTCAGTGCACCCAAATACTTAGGCCTATACATGTACCATATTCCGAATGTTGTTGCCAATATTAAAGTTGAATAACATGCTCTAAAAACTAGCAGCCACTCTTGGGGAGCTAATTCTTCCGTCCTTGTTGGAGATATTTCCTCCTTCTGGTGACAACAATATATAGAAGTGACTTTGAGGTAAACTGTGAATATTAAAATTATTGCAGGGTACCAGCAATCTCTGCAAGAATCAAACTAATGTACATTGACTCATAAGAATTCTAACGATATGAAAGAGAATGTGGCAGTCATACCGTTTACAGTAATCTACAAAATGGTACCTAAACCTGAATACTGTTGTGCGGATTATTTGTTAATAATAATAATAATAATAATAATAATAATAATAATAATAATAATAATTGTTACGGAGTTACCCATGGAGGGCAGAGGTGAAAGAAGGTGCGGGCTGGAATGGGTTTAACTACAAGTCGAGATATGAATGAAAATTTCATTAAAGGTTATATTTTCAAAATTTAACAAATTTTCACATAGAATTTCAAGGTTTAACAATTTAACCACAAGTCAACAAATAATTGATAATCAGGTACAAGATAAGGAAAAACCAAGATTTAGAGACAGTATCATAATCCGAGCTTCGAGCCCCAAGTTTAACAATTTCTGAGCTCTCAGCTCACAGACACATATTACAAAAGGGCAGAAAACCCCTATTTACATGGAGCACTTGCTCCCTCCTAGTAATGTCAAGCCTTCTAGAGGCACCTTTCAAAACACCAGAAAGAGCTGACCCGCTCTCAATCTTTCAAGCCTATTCAAGGCAGTACCTTAATTTACAATCACGTGCCATCAAGGCACAACTAACAAGAATTAAACAGGGGTATCTCGTACCCAGCCTACAGGGCCTTAAAGGAAATTAATAGGTTAATTTAAATGGCCCTAAATGCAAAAAAGGAAAGGAGGCATGAATTAGTAGTCCTAAATATACCTTTTAAAACCTAAGAGGCACTAGGCCAATGACACAGGGGCTATTCCCAAGCTAGGGAGGTGACTCGTATAAGAAAAATAATTTAACACATTAATGAAGAGAAGAAAATCGGTTATGAAAACGTAGTCACCTCAAATCAAAATTGAAGGGGAGCTCGAGAGGTTAAAGCACTCTCTATCCCAGATTTACAGTTAAAGTAATAAGAAAATATTTACATAAACCGGCACTAAGTTACATTTTTAAACAGGTAGGTTACATTGAAAAAGTTTCGAACCTTCCCCGAGGGTTAAACTGCTGAGCTAGCAAGAAATAAAGATGTTAAAAGGCCATTACCTTTGCGGAAGAGCTGCTGCTCGAAGGAAGAGGCGCTACCCGCCCCGTGCTATACTTCCATACACTAAGCTAGATGTTGTTGAAGTGGCCGAGAGACCAGAAAATCAGCAGTTTTTATACTCTTGGGGAAGATTCGAGACGTTTCATGAATAATTAAGACACACCCACAGGCGTTTATTGGCTAAAATTTACACATCAAAAATTGGGGAAGAAAGACAAAATTGGCTGAAAATTAATAACAGAAATTATTGATTGCCTAACTTCAAAACTGGCGGAATGAAAAGATTTATATTGCCAACCCACAAATGAAAGAACGAAATTTAGTTATAGGAAAACTTATGAGTATAAATTATCTTCAAGAAAAGTTCCATCCCTTCGCACCAGTGTGCATGATCATAGTTTTTAGTAGAGACATATGTGAGAGAATGTCCACACTTCTTGATAATTAGTAAACAAAAACAGTTCGAAATTAACACAGTGACATCTTCTGAGAAACGGTTGAGTTAATTCAGTTTTTAAAGTTCAGAGTTTCAGCTGTAGAGGAGTACTTTAAGGCGGAAAATTCTAATGTGCGGCGTAGAGGTGTACCAACCGGTACAACAACAATAATAATAATAATAATAATAATAATAATAATAATAATAATAATAATAATAAAATTGCGTTTTGCTATTGCTAACCTTTTACTACCCTAGTAACGCAGACCCTGCATCTGCCGTGTATGGTAAACTGAAACTGTGTGTTTTTATAATGGAAAGTAGTGTTATGTATGGTGTATGAGTTGTAGTGATGTGAAAACGGCTCCAATACCCAGTTTCTGAGCCATGGAAATTAACCATTTAAAATTCTAATCCCCGACTCTGCCGGATATAGGACTTGGGTCCCCTGACTCTAAAGCCACTATGCTGATCATTCAGCCAAAAATCCGTAAAAAAGAATAAAAACAAGAAACGGAATTTTATCCCCACGGGATTTTTTTACATGCCATTAAATCTGTCGACGTGGCTGGCGTAATTTAGGACCTTCACACATTTTACCATCAAAGTGAGCTGGGATCAAACACGACACCTTGAACTGATAGGATCAGGTGTCTATATTCTGAGCCACTCAGCCTGGCTGGTATTACTTAATAATCTCCGGTAATCACTGGATATGTCACCAGAAAACTTATCTACGTTATGGCGTGCTGACTGCAGTTTTTTTCTGCCATTCAAATAGACCTATCCAACAACATTTACATTTGAATCAGCAATCTTTGTATTCGGCGTCCGAAACACCACCTTTGATTCACAGAGGTACCAACAGTATTTAAGAATAAAAACTATGGTTAGTTAAAGGAAACGCTTTCGGGATAACAAACTTGCTGGCATCAGAGAAGTGCTCCAACATGTTTCCTTGTCTAATAATAGAATATTCTATACAATATTACGTAAGTGTTACATAACTTACTGTAGCTACTAATACATAACTGCACTACATAAATTGGAATCGCTAGGAGTAATTACATAATTTATATGTCATCATGTTTCGTCGGAAAAAGGTCGTCTAGCAGTCGACGACGTCGTATGTGTTGCCGAAAATTGATTGTGATTATGCATTCGCCTTCTTACTGAGCACGGAATTAAATTTATTAATGTTTTGATCGTTTTAACCAGTTAGTCTTCCCGATGTTTATTTGAATGGCACTGCATTTCATGCAGCAATTTCAGAAGAGGCTTGTTACCATTGAATACTAAGAAGGTACTGGCATTAGGGCCGACGAAATACGAACATACCCAGAGAGGAAGAGAGGTGAACCGAGGTTAGGGAATTTTCCATCCGTAAACTCATCTGTCCTTTATTCTAAGGTAGAAAAATATTTACAAAATATAAATGAAGTACCTCACAACAGTAAACCAATAAACCTCTATTGGCCTCGTACATTAATTACAAGGGAACAGAACGTCTATTACCAAAATTAATATACAAATAATACAAATTACGAAAGTAGAACAGCCTTCGACAGGACCCTAGGCTTCTGGGCTACGAACCTGGCACACGCACACAGTACAGCACACACAGAAGCACAACCCCTTACCCATTACACGCCCATTCGCTGCCACAAGTATTAACCCTTTACGCAACATACACTGAGGACTTACACTCGGATGCTTTCAGCCCAGCAGCCTCGGGTTCGAAAGGAACCCCAAAGTAGATGCTCATATCGAGCGACAAATAATAATGATACTTAACCGCTGGACACAACCAGCAACAAAGACTACGCTTGAGAAGGGAATGGGAAGGAACAGGAGAGGAAGCAACCAATGTTGAAACAGAAAATCACATACCAAGAAGATACACTAAAATCGTAGCGCAGGCGCACTTCAGGTGTCTGTAAGCGTCTTTTGAGTCTAATAGAATAATTCGAAGTTTCCTGTTATAAATTTTTTAAATATCAAATGAAAAACACTTCTGTGACAATACGTGTTAGTACTTCAGTCGATTTGAATCATTATTTAATTGTACATTACACTTGTCCTATTTGTGCTTAGTTCCAAGGTCATGGCATTGTTATTACAAAAAACTATATGGAGAAGAATATGAAGAGCAAACTTAATAGATGAAATAATATGAAGGATGTTTCTAAATTAGATCGGCAAATATTGGTACGTGGAACCGAACTTTATTTTAAGCACTTCTTTTCAAATAAACCATAGATAGTGACCTTTCATTTCATCATAGTGTGGTATTTTGTCACTTGAAAGACTAATGCGCGAGATAGAATTGAATAAATCAGTTATATTTTTCTAAATTAATTAATTAATTTGTCTTTCTTATTCGCATTTCATTGAAACAAATATAACAATGAGTTAAACCAATCAGACAAAGAAAGAAGAAAAATTGCAAATACAAATTGGTTGTCCGAAAAATCTATTCTCGCGACTACAGCAAATACAGGACTATACAAGCATTTGCTTCCAGATGAAGTATGCATTGACGTTCCGTACTTTGCCTTGCTCCCCAAAAGATGACAAGCATGTCACTAATTTCAATCATTCCGCCACGTTAAATGATAACGTCTTCGAGTTCAACATGGGTTTGATAAGACAGATACTTTATATGACCTCAAGAAAGAAAACTTAAATAAGACCGGGTGAGTGTACTGGACAGGAAATGTCCAAGATTGATACCGTCAGTGATATCCGCCGGTATTTACAGCGTAACAATTCACATCATTCGTCAATCGAGATAGTGCCCCGTCAGATGGACCGCTTCAAAAAGTTCAAGAGAACCTCTTGATAGAATATCACGTAATTTTTGGCGTGAGTTGTCATAGAAAATGTTTTGTCCTACCAGAATCCTGAAACTGTGATACTAATTATAATCTTTCATTCTCAATTGTAGTATGGGGTTTTTCTACGAATCAAGCATATACTGTATGTAAGGAGAACGTAATTAAACGGATTTCTGTAATATTAATGGACTGTTTATGAAGTTCACTCATTCATTTTCGAGTAGCTGATTACTAGGGCAAGGCATTTGATGATTTTGCATTTTTTTATGAAGGCCAAAATATAGCTTGAGTATATGTACATGTGTTTCATGAATTGAATGATTAAATTAAGGCAATTTGTTAGGGCATTTGTTGCCGTTTACAAGAGATAGGTCATTTTTGGAGCAATTCATGGTCATTTTTGGAATTTTCAATTGTTTTCTGGGAAGTGTTATATTTCGTTATATTTGGATACCGGTATTTAATTAATATTATTTATGTTTACAATACTTGTCTATTATGTTTAACTTAGGCAAATAACTTGCTCAAGATTGAACGTAGACTTGCAACATACCGTGCTGCCACTAGTTTTCAAGGAAAGAGTATTTTCAACTCGATTGCACTTCCAAGAAAGCATACTATAAGCAGTACCTGCTTCCCCTATATGTAAGAAGCATAATGGACTCGCCCAAGCTGGGCATTGCTCCTTATCTTCAGCTGGATAAGAAGGAAGTCAGTCGCCCGCGTACTGAGAGTCGAGTGAATTCTTTGTTGACAAGTACTGTAAGATGTCCCAAGTTAAAGGAAGTACAATAGTTAAATTAAAACAATTTGTTACACAATATGGAGAAAATATATTTTCCACTGATGGGAAAATATTATTTTGCAAAGTGTGTGATGTGCGAGTTTCAGCAGAAAATAAGTTTACAGTTGAACAACATGTGTCGCGAGAAAAACATAAACGTGGTGTGCAGCAACTTGAAGATAAAAGAAACCGTGGCTTACACCAGACACTACTGGGTGAATCTTCAAAATTTTCTCTATTTTGTGAGAAACTGTGTACAGCATTTTTATGCGCCGATATTCCACTGAACAAATTGAACCATCCAAAGCTGCGTACATTCTTAGAAGAGGAGACTGGAAAATCTTTACCAGATCCCAGAACATTAAGAAGAACCTACGTTGGAAGATGCTATGGCAAAACGTTACAAGAAATAAGGATACGGGTAGGAGACGGAAACATATGGGTATGCATAGATGAAACAACAGACAGTATGGGAGGATATATAGCCAACGTTATTGTAGGCGTCCTGGAAGCAGGGAATGCTGGAGAACCATTTCTACTACATTGTGAGCAATTGGACAAAGCTAACTGGTCAACAATTAGCAAAATGTTTGACCAGTCTTTGAGGCTATTGTGGCCTGATGGCATTCAGAATGACAATGTGCTGCTTTTAATAACAGATGCAGCACCCTACATGGTAAAGGCTGCAAATTCGTTACAAGCGCTCTTCTCGAAAATGGTGCATGTCACATGTCTAGCCCATGCGTTACATCGGACCGCGGAAGAGGTACGACATAATTTTCCTGAAGTTGACAAGTTAATTGGGTGCATAAAGAAAGTGTTTTTAAAAGCCCCATCTAGAGTTCTAGCATTCAAAACAGAAGCTCTTAAAATTCCCTTGCCCTTTTCACCTGTTTTGACTAGGTGGGGAACGTGGATTGAGGCTTGTTGTTATTACTGCGAGAACTTTGAAGTTGTAAAGAAAGTGGTCGATTCCTTCGACAAAACTGAGGCTGGATCAATAAAAACAGCCCAGGAACTCTTGGCTGACAAAGAAATTGCAGGTAAACTTTCCTACATAAAAACAAATTTCGGATCCCTTCCTAATGCAATAAGTGCTCTAGAAAAATCCCAAGTGCCACTAGTGGAGCAGCTGCAAATTGTGTATAAAGTTGTGAATGATCTGAATCGTGTGGGTGGTAAAGTGGGTGAAGTTGTATCCATGAAATTGAATAATGTGTTGCTAAAGAACAGTGGGTATAAAACTTTGTGTTCTATTGGCAAAGCATTGTCGAGTGAATATTTTTCTCTTACCGACTGTGAATTGAATCCGGGAGATATTGCTTGTTTTCAGTATGAACCAATTGTTTCAGTTGAGGTAGAGAGAAGCTTTTCCATGTACAAATCGTTACTTGCAGACAATAGGCAATCGTTTTCATTTGAGAACCTACGCAAAGTTTTTATTGTGCATTTCAATTCGAATTTATTGTAAACAGCCACTGAAGTTTGTTTTCTTAAATATTCTTTGTTAATTAAATGACACCTATTTGCTAGGAGAGTATTTGAAGAATATGCCAGTTCTAAAATATTTCATTTTTTTCACCAGGGGTGCAAAGTGGTATTTACTTTGTTAGTAACAAAAATAATTTAAACTTAATGCATTGTCATCCATTAAAATTCTGTCTCAAATCAGCTAATTGTTTCTTAAAGGATTAATAAATAAGTGACTAACGATTAATTTATTGCTAATTTTTTTCTAATTTTGTGTCATTTTTTTTACCATTTTTAGGTCATCAATGCATTTTTTATTTTGCATTTTCTTGCTATTTTTTGGTCATTAAATGCCTTGCCCTACTGATTACTTTAGTATCGTAGCGTATGTTCATCCCATAAACGTCCGACTCGTTGGCTGAATGGTCAGCGTACTAGCCTTCGGTTCAGAGGGTCCCGGGTTCGATTCCCGGCCGGGTCGAGGATTTTAAGATTCATTGGTTAATTCCAGTGGCCCGGGGGCTGGGTGTTTGTGCTGTCCCCAACATCCCTGCAACTCACACACCACACATAACACTATCTTCCACTACAATAACACGCAGTTACCTACACATGGCAGATGCCGCCCACCCTCATCGGAGGGTCTGCCTTACAAGAACTGCACTCGGCTAGAAATAGCCACCGGGCGAGTTGGCCGTGCGGTTAGAGGCGCGCTGCTGTGAGCTTGCATCCGGGGGATAGTGGGTTCGAATCCCACTGTCGGCAGCCCTGAAGATGGCTTTCCGTCTTTTCCCATTTTCACACCAGGCAAATGCTGAGGCTGTACCTTAATTAAGGCCAAGGCCGCTTCCTTCCAACTCCTAGGCCTCTCCTATCCCATCGTCGCCATAAGACCTATCTGTGTCGGTGCGACGTAAAGCCACTAGAAAAAAAAAGAAACAGCCAGGCGAAATTAATTAATCCCATTAACGACAAATACCGTGATCCGTTGAAGCGAAAAAAAATGCCTAAAACGAGGTTTGAATTAATTGGGTCTTTAGGGGGACTTAACCAAAGTTCCTTACGAAAATTAATAGCTTATTCTTCTATTAATTACATTGGTTGAATAATTGCCGCTATAGTGGTAGGTGAAAACTTATGAGAATTTTATTTCACTGTCTATTCATTCCTCAGTTTATCCATCATTTTAGTATTTAATATACATCACATTTATCATATCAACCAAAACTTTCTAACAATAACCAACGACCGGATTACAAAATCTTGTTTATTCCTTCTTCTATTGTCTCTTGGTGGATTACCTCCCTTTAGGGGTTCTTACCTAATGATTGATTATTCAAACCTTAACTGATTTAAACTATCAATTTATTGTAACCATCATAGTAATTACAGTATAACTCTCGTAACATTATTTTATTATTTCCGGTTAACATTTCTCGCATTCCTGTATGATCTTAAAGTTGATCTGTCTTATTTATAAAACATCTAAACCAAACCAAACCCCATGGCACTACAGCCCTTGAAGGGCCTTGGTCTACCAAGCGACCGCTGCTCAGCCCGAAGGCCGAAGGTATCGTGTGGTCAGCACGACGAATCCTCTCGGCCGTTATTCTTGGCTTCCTAGACCGGGGCCGCTATCTCACCGTCAGATAGCTCCTCAATTCTAATCACGTAGGCTGAGTGGACCTCGAACCAGCCCTCAGGTCCAGGTAAAAATCCCTGACCTGGCCGGGAATCGAACCCGGGGCCTCCGGGTGAGAGGCAGGCTCGCTACCCCTACACCACGGGGCCGGCTTATAAAACATCTGGCAGAATATATGGAATTAGGACCTTACCAAGGTACAACGTGATAGGTCAAGCGTATCTGGATCTCAGCAACAGTAATTTGTCCATGCCACCCTACCCTTTTCAGACTGCGGTACAATATTTGGGAACAAATTTGTTCTATCTGTGTTCTTACTGGAAACGAATGACAGCTTACTGGCACATATCGAAACATTTTAACATAAATTTTTGTACCGGGTGGGCAACATAAAATTGGCTCGAAAAATATGTATAAGTCTGACGGAGAATTGGCCCTTGTTAGTTGCTCACCGAGATTTCCTCCGGGCCGATTACATTTTGCACGGTACTGAACTTCCCAGTTGAACTGTGGGTCTTCCCATCCCTGTACCTTTCTCCTTGTTCATTTGGACTAGTCCTGTCAGCATTTCGGCGCGATCATGCATCCCGTGTGCGAGTGTGGATCATTGGTTTGACGAGTGACATCGCCTGGACGTTTCCTCTGTGCGCGATTAAGTAAATTACCGTATATTTTAGTCCATAATTTTTTATTCTGGAGGTCGATGACCTTGTTGTTTTGTTCATCTAAACTTATTTTATAAAAATAGTATTTCATAATTCATATGATGTGATCGCTGTAGGTAATGGCGAGTCTCACGAATTTAATATCATAAGGTCATTCGACATAGTTAAGGTCTACAGTATTCTGGTTTTAGATCAAACAAACTGTGTAAGAAATACCTACAATTACTTAAAAGGGTTTCTTTTAATTATACCGAAGAATACTCCAAACGAACATGCCAATACAACATCTCAAAGGACGAAAATGACGCGCATTTTTAACCCCGGAGGTTACCTCCGTGCGCGACTAGTAACGTAATAATTTTCGCGATACTAGGCAAGGATTAAAGAAAAGGAGAGCTGCCATTTACATGAAATGCTGGAAACAGTGATTTTGGTGCACCATTTTGTTGCTGTGACATGTCTGCGCGTGCGCTTCTCCCGCATCTACAGAGTACGTTACTGTGTCATTACGTGTGGGTGAGTGAGTGAGAGGAGCAGAGTTTAGTGACCAATTGAATTCAACCAAAAGTGGTGCTCACGATAAAACAGCGCGTGTTCCTTGCCGACTGTTTTTCGAAGCACATTTCGTGGAAAACCTGTGCGGATCTGTTTGTGCAAGAGTTTAAGACTGGAAATGTTTTAACAAAACCTCCAGCAAAATCAGCAATGTAAAACTTTAGTGGCGTAATGCCGTGAAACGGGCTCTGTACCAAATACAATTCTTAACTATCCGAAAAGAGTTCGATTACCAGAAAACATTGTTCGAGTGTAGGAAAGCTTGAAACGAAGTCCGACGAAATTTCAATGCCGTTTGTCTGTGGAAGTGGGAAATAAGAGATCGTCGTGTCGAAATATTATCAAACAGGACTTGCACCTCTATACTTAAAAAAATTTACTGTTGTGCATGCGTTAAAGCGTCTAGACGAACCTTCGCGTGTTGAGTTCCGCCGGTGGTTTCTGAGTGAAATGGAGCTAGAACTTTCGGATCCTCAGTTTTTCATTTCTTCAGATGAGGCCATTTCCTACACCTTCTGTGATGTTCATTAGCAAGGGTCAATCCTTCGTCAGTCCTATTGTGAATATTTTCAGGGTGTTTTATTTTGCCCAACCTTTACAAATGAATTCGGATGACATGTATATGATCCAGGTCACAGTTAGTCATCTTTCTCAATTTCTTTTATTACACAACATTTAAACAATTAAATTATACATACTCGTTTTTTAAGTTGTGAAGTTGATGAACAGTTTTACCTCATATAATGATATTTTCTAAACCGCTCTGCATTCTTTTCAAGGCTAAATTACACTTTAAAACACAGAGTTTTAACAGTTAAATAAGATAATATCTGTCTCCCATAACTCGGAAACCACAGATCCGGGAGAGAGCATTGTTTATACTTTGTATGCTTCAAGTATCAAAAGTAAGAACAAGTTTATATCCTGTAGCATAAGTATAAAACACAGAGAAAGCAAAAATAAAGAAGTGTCCGGAAAACATCATAAACCAATTTTAACACTTAAATTATTTTGCAATTTTGCCTGAAATGAATTTTAGAAACATTATGTTAACAAATGGAACTTTAAGAAAAATCAAAAGCATAATGAAAACACGAGACTTCTCGAACATGCTATAGAGGTCCGTCGGATACCCCCGAAAGAACGGTCACCACAGTAGTCATTCTCAGTCCCTGCATACCAAGTCCGACATCTCAAATGAATAAGCTACTAATATTATCAACACATGGAATTTAAATAAAATATGACGGTTCATCATTTATATTCTATAAGTATAATCTACGTACCTAAACGCTCCAGACTTCAACACAGTTATATTGTGTAGATTTAGGTTACTTTAGGCACAATTCCTTCACTAACTGGCATTTATAAATTGTTACTTCTAACAATTTATTTCTCCGCATTCCCTTAATAATGTTGAATAATTTGGCAATTATTCCAGGGTGCATCCACTCTCTGTTTTATAACTTTACAACAGTATACGACAGAGTTTCGTTATCAATTTTCCTCCTATCCTCCTCATCCATAACTTTCTCTCTTATTTCCCTTGTCTTTAAACAATTTTTTATAAGATGTGCCCATCCCATTTATTTAGAACACAATAAACATGTGTTTTAACAATTAAATGACAAGGCATACTTGATTCATGAACATCTCTGACACCGTTTATATCCCTTGACAGGGAATGATACATATCAATGCTTCACACGCCGCAGTGGGTAGCTCAGGCGGTAGAGCGCTTGTCTTCTGAGCTCAAGTTCGCGGGTTCAATCCAAACTCAGTCGGGTGGTATTGAAGGTGCTCGAATACGTCGGTCTTGTGTCCGTGGATTTACTGGCACGTTAAATCATTCTTGAGAGGCAAAATTCCGACACCTCGGCGTCTCCGAAAACTGTGAAAGTAGTTAGTGAATTGTAAAAGCAATAATATTATTACTGTATTAACACTGTACAACCAAGTATTGTAGTTCAGTAGTGGTTATTAGAACATTAACCAGGTGAAACAGGTTTGAACTCTCTACCGAAATACATGAATCCAGAAAGAAATATATTCCTGACCTATACGTACGTGTGGGCAGGATGAGAAAGAAATATTGAACAAAATTTGTATAGGATGGTTTATATGCACGAACGTGTCTAGAACGAATAACACTAGATGTTGCAGTTTACCGTGTTGAAAAGTGTCCTTTTATAGAGGTCGACGAATATTGATCATCCAATTCAACAATGTGACCTGGCACTGGCTAACAATTTCACTTGCGCAATCACATAAAACTAGAGTCTTGTCTGCTTACTAGTCTTCCGTTCGATAAGTACGTAGCGTTGTGAAACGCTAGGAAATATGCGGAACCAATCAATTTAATGGCTGAGAAAGCGTTGAGAGTTGGAGAGTTGAGAAAAGGAAGTGATTACTATAAATATCTTGGCAGGTTCGATCCTGGCTTAGTTCGGTGCTACTTGAAGGTGCTCAAATACGTCAGCCTCGTATCGGTAGATTTACGGGCACATAAAAGAACTCCTGCGGACTAAATTCCGGTACATCGGCGTCTAGGAAAACCGTAAAAGTAGTTAGTGGAACGTAAAGCAAATAACATGATTCCAACCCACTAAATGTGAACCTTCATTCAATAGCAGCTGGGAAAATTATCAATTAACACAATGTTGTTTTAAACGATATTGTGTTAATTATATCAAAGCTGCAGTTTTTTGAAGGAGAAATATCGTAGAAATTACGGAAACAGAGACTTTGTCGTTCATAGCCTTCTATTCAATGAGAGGGGAACGATTTATCCATTGGTGGCAAAGGTAATGTTTAGGGATAAATAAGAAGAGAAAAGCTTTGCTCCTTAGTGGAAAATATTGCGCTGACACTATAGCGATTGTTCAGCCTCATAATAAACAATTAACAAATATTATAATTTATTACTTATGTTGAGGTTTTCAAGCTGTGTCTCCGGCATCTTGTAGCAAAACAAGCAGCAACATTTTACGGTAAATGCTTTCTCTCCCAGGGGCTGCCTGGCCGGGGCGGTAAAGGCGTGCTCGGTTCGCTCGGAAGGACGTGGGTTCGAATCCCCGTCAGGAAGTAGCAAATTTAGGAAATGAGTTTTCCACTTCCGGAGGTGCACATGGCCTTGAGGTTCACTCAGCCTACACCAAAAATGAGTACCAACATAATTCCTGGGGGCAAAGGCGGCCGGGCGTAGTGCTAACCACTTTACCCCATCAAGTGCCGAGGTTACGGATAGTGGAAGCCTTTACCTTCCACCTCTCCAAGGGCCTTCATGGCCTTTACGGAGATGACTTTGCTTTTTGCATTGCAGTCGTTTAAGTGCGGCCAGTATCCAGTATTCGGGAGATAGTAGGTTCGAACCCCACTGTCGGCAGCCCTGAAAATGGTTTTCCGTGGTTTTCCCATTTTCACACCAGGCAAATGCTGGGGCTGTACCTTAATTAAGGCCACGGCCGCTTCCTTCCCACTCCCTTCCTTGTCCCATCGGCGCCATAAGACCTATCTGTGTCGGTGCGACGTAAAGCAACTAGCAAAAAAAAAAAAAAAAAAAAGCATTTTGCTTTCTCTCCCAGTTGGGATTCTCCGCGGCCGTTCTACTTTGCTCTATTCCAGTATTTACTTTCCAACGAGGGTAGGAGTAAAAGTAAACTCGTGGCGTCCTATTTCTCGACGTAGTGGACCTTTTATCCAGGTACACCGTCAATACCTGACAATCTTAAATTTGTCGGGAATCGAAAGCAGGCCTCCAAGAACGAGAACCAGTAGCGCTAACCGTTACACTACGAAGGTGTACACGGTAGGAGCGACTGGAATTCTAGCGCTTCTCCCACACCCTAGTACAGGAGGATCGCAGATGAGAGCTGTGTCGCACAGTGTCTCTACATCTCACCACATAGGGATGGTATTAGGAAGGGAGTCTGGCCGTAGAACAGGGCCAAGTCCACATGCGGAACGCAGTTCTCACCCGCTACCCCACCAAGGTGTGGCCAAAGCGGTAGTAGACGAAACTTGCTTAAACTAAATGCTCGTAACTGTTGAGAAAGTTGTTATATTTTCATATAACGAGGAAGTGGCTGTGTGGTTTGGGCCACGTAGCTATCAGATTGCATTCGAACCCCACTGTTGACACCCCTGAAGATGGTTTTCCGTGTTTTCTCTTTTGCACACCAGTTAAATGCTGGAGCTGTACCTTAATTAAAGTCACGGTTGCTTCCTTCCCATTCTTGGCATTTTCCTATCCCATCGTTGCCATAAGACATATCTGTGTCGATGCGACGTAAACCAGAGAGTAAACAAATCATATAGCCTATGAACAATAACAACAACAACAACAACAATGGTAAAACTGAACAAGCGAATTGTTTCGAACATTTTCAACGTTTATATCTTATTACAAAACTTTCCGAATTATATATGTTTTACTCTGATAGAAGATACAGACAATAATCCTGTATATGAAAATAAGTTTCAATACTATATCAAGGGAACTGATTTCAAAAATCAATTCTTTTTGGAAATTCCACACATTCGACTATGTTATGATACTGCACAGCTTATGTTAATAAAAGTGGGCCTACCTCCAGCCAACTAACGCACAGTGAAACATGGTAAATATGCAAAAATCAAAACTTAGCTGATTCATGTTTCCTGATCGTGGCTGCGTACAAGGAACCCCTGGCGTGTTCGGACAGAAGTGTCGCAACGTCAAATCTGGTCAGTTGGTGAACTCACGCAGTGCACGCTGGGTGTATTTGAGCTTGTATTATGTAAACGCGAAGGAATTGTGGAACGAAATTAACACGGCCGGTACATCGAAAGGTGAGTAAAAGTATGTCGTCATAATATTGCGAAAATGTTCTGTCTGTAGTTGTACTAAGATATGTGTCAACTGTTGACATAATTGCCACATATTCATGAATTGATGAAGACTTAGATACTTTCCAAGCAAACTTTTTCTATTGCATTGCATCGAGCATACATTCTACTTTAAGTATATAATAAGAAACTTTGCCCGTTATTGCCCCTTTCGACAAAAAACAAATTGTTCTAATTTCGTGCGTTCTCCTGTATTTTTCTCAGAAACCCAGAAAGAGGCGTTAGACATAACTAGAATGGATTTTTTACTTTCATAAGGGGAAAAGCGTACAAGAATATTAATAAACCGATCTGTTTCTTGTAAGAACACATTAGAGTGCAAACTAATTGTCCCGAATCCTCTGAGAATGAACTCAATCACCTTCATTCACTTTTTATGTCACAGTGTAAGCAGGAATGGATAGAATCACATAGAATGCACGATGGATGCATTAATATAAATGCAAGATGGCTTCATACTTCACTGTGCTTTCCTATATGTAAAGGCAGTTATGAAAATAAAACAGGTGCCTTTTTTCAGAAGCTTCTGACTGCACTAAATGTAAGACGACCCAAGAAATGCGGCAGACGTATTCATCAGAAGAAATAGCATATGCCACTCAGATGAGGTTGCAAGCTGTTGGTGACATAGAGGCTTCAAAGTTAGCGAAGGAAATCACTGATAATGCATGTCCTTCCCCAGCAGGGCGATATAGAAAAGCTATTCGGGATTCGGCACAACAGAAGATCTCTACCTTGACTGGAGAGGAAGGTCTTTCCATCTTTATAGAAGCCAAGCTTTGAAGACATCAGTATGAAGTTGTGAGATCTAAGGAGAGAAGTAGATTTCCTTCGTATAAAGTGATCCAATAAGCAAAGAAAGTTATGCTATGCTGAAAGGGAAGACATTTCTTTAAGTGATGGGTGTGCTAAAGTAGGTCTACAAGCATTTGTATATCTCACAGAAAGTCGTTTGGTGAATTCTTTAAGTGAAGTGATATTAAGTTAAATTTTAAATTCAAATTAAAGAACTTCCGATAGAAGTTTTTATGATATTGCCTGGGCAAGGGCAGTGCGCAATAGAAGAAGCTGATGATACTGAGAAGTCTTCCGATTCATCATATTGATAGGAACTGAGTCATAAAATGATTGCAAATAAACACAGATAAAGAAAATCATTAAGTATTACGTGCAAGTTTTGCAACAACGTTGCTACAACGCATTGTAATTTGAAAATCAATAAACAAATATTGTTATATTTAGCGTTGTTTATGTTACCAACTCAGTCCATTACTGTTCTTCAGATCCCTTAAACTGTTTAATATCAAATTTGGAGGCCTTCTGCTCCACTGTGCATCGTTTGGTTCTCCTTAAAATGCTCTGAATTTAGCTTAAATATTGATGGTTATTTACCTTACCTTCGCGTTACTGTAATTCAATCAGTTTTGTGAACCCAAGTCACGTTTCATTACTTTCCTTTTCTCGTAAAATATTGACGTAAAACTTCGCCGATTTGACACGTAGCATTGTGCAATAAACCTTTACACCCAATGTTCAAAGGATATCGTTGTACCTCTTGCGATTTCCACAGAGTACTTTCGTTTGAACTAAAAATATTATTCCCATGCGTCTTTTCTGTAACTTCCTTCCACAACATAAATTTCAATAGGTTATTGCAGCCATTCGATAAAGTTCGATTTTGTTGGACCGCGAATTTTTATGCGAACGGGAATTGTGTTCCATATCACTCAGACTTCTTATCATGATTCGTATGGAGATGTAGCCTACATGAAGAACAATAAAACTTTATCTTGGGTCTTCTATATAAGAAATGGCTTCGTGCATTGCTTCATGTGCTGGATAACGATCAACCGTACTTTCTTACTGAACGGGAGACGAACAAATTCAAGACTGAAATTCTCTGTACAGTGACCTAGATTTTTAACAGCCTTTTTCTCTTTCTTTTTCTTTGCCTTTTCCCAGCTAGGATACTTAAGTTTAGCACTATGAGTGTATTAAGCCTAGTTTTACGGTCATTTTGAAGGAAAACTATAAGGGGGTATGAAGTCATCGTTGCGCACTTTAATGGTTCTTTGTGTATACATTAAATTTGCACTCCTATGTCGAGTGGGGCTTGACATTAAAATATTAGATTTGCGCTCCGATGTCGAATCCCACTCGGCATGACAATAGCTTGTACTTGCAGCGTTCGTATTGCCCCCATTTTTCCCTAGCTAAGCCCAGCCATCGAGCGAGAGATCCCAAGGTGGACCGTTCGATCGTTGGCTATCACTTTCTAGAGGCATTTAAGGGATGTTAAGTGTACCGGGCGGTACACCTCTACACCGTTTATTTAAAAGTTGCGCCAGTTGAAACTCCTCTTCTGGAGGAAGGTTGAACTTTATCTACTCTATTAATTCTCTACTTTCTCAGAAGATGTCACCACGTGGAAAATTTTGAGTTTTTGAATTGTGTCACTTTTGATGTGTTTTTGTTTCGCTTGAAGTAAGAAGTGTGAACTTTCTCTTCTAGAGGACACTACTGAAGATCGACAATAGCGCACCCTAGTGCGGAGTCAAAGAACTATTTTGTTGGAGAAATTTTTATTTCAAAAGTTTGTTTCTTGTTAAATTTCTTTCTGTTATTGTTTAAGTTGGCTGTATACCCCTCTTTTTCCCCTTGTTTTAGATTTATCCAATCCCGAATTTCTTTTAGTAATTTCTGACCAATCTGGTGTATCTTCCCCCAACTTGTATCTGTTGCGGGGTCCTATCCAATAAAAACATTGTGGGCGGGTGTTTTCATTCCCCTAACGCCTAGGAACTTCCGCGAGAGTATATAAACTGCTGATTTTAGGGTCTCCGGGCCACTTCTGTTCCATCTTTCTGTGTATTAAGTACATAGCAGGAGGCGGGGAGCGCCTCTTTCCTCGGCGGCGGTCAACAATAAGGTAATGGCCGATTAATAAATTCTTTCTTTTCTTGCTCAGCAGTTTAACTTTCGAGGTGGGTTCTAAGCGTTCAACCATGTAACCTTTTCCTAAAATGTAAAAACAACTGGTATCTATTCTATTTTAAAACGACATATCGGGATAGAGAGTGCTTAACCCTCTCGAGCTCCCACTCACATCGTCTTGAGGTGAACTTATTCTCTCAACCAATTCTTCCGTAATGTAATGTAAATTGCTATTAAGTCACCTCTGTAGTATGGGATTAGCCCTTGTAATAACGGCCTAGTGCCAAAGTAGGTTTTAAAATCAAAGTGTATTAGGAGTGCAAGTTCGCCTCCTCTCAAATTGTTTTAGAGGTCATTCAATTAACCTGCTTTTCATTTAATAGACCTCAGTAGATTGGGTATTTTACCCCTGTGTTTATGTCCGTTGAGGACAACTTGAAGGTGGAGTTTGGTGTGGCCTAGGAGAGGCTTAAATTAAAGAGCGTGTGGCTCTTTTGGAAACGGAGTGTTGTATGCCTCGAGGAGGCTTTACTGTGTAATTTGGAGCAAGTGCTCCAGGGTTTGATTGGGGTCTTCTGCCCCTTTGTTAAAATTTGTATATCGGAAGGTTGGGCTAGTTGCTCAAAAATTGTGAACTCAGGGCTCGAAGCCCAAACTCTGTAATCCCTGTAATTGTACATTTCAAATTGTGTTTCGGCTACTAAGTACCTGTTCTTTGTTATTACTTAATATTGAAAAGGAAATATAACCTTGTTAACTTTTACATTAACTTTGATTCCGTAGTTTGAGACCCATTCACGCCCGCACCTTCTTACACCTCTACCTACCACCAAAACACGGTAACAAGTGGTAGCAGAGCGTGGTTGAATGGGTCTCAATTTAGCCCCTTTTGACGGATAAACATTGTTTGTTCCGAACTCTAACCATTTTCTCAGTTGCTGGAATTTTTTGATTTTTTCCAAGTTGTTCTGTCATCATGCCCGGCCCTCGCGATGTTCTCCTTCTTAACTATTTGCGTAAGGAGGAGTTGATCTATGAATTGACTATTAGAAATGTACAATCTGGAGGCACGGTTGCAGTAGACACTAACAAGATTAGAGAGTCCCTTGATTTGCCCATTTCCATCCCCAATTTGGGAGAGAAAGAAATTGACGACTCTCTTTCCACGATCACGGAGAATATTACTGGGATAGCTTCTGTAGTTAGTTTTTTTTATGAAAATGATCCGTCTCCAAATCAAATTAAGCGTGTGCAAGGCAGGCTATATCATTTTTCGAATAGGGTTAACGATCTGTTGTCTCTAAAACTGAATGACGTTCAGAGGAAGGAAGCTAGTACGCTCCTGGAAAATATTTCCGAGTTATCTAGTAAGGTCACTCAATTGTTAACTGGGGAAGTTCCTCCCAAATCTGATCAACCCACCATAGTGAATCCAGGTAGTGAGGAAGCGCCTCCCAAGGGAGAAGTTAATAGGATAACCGTTGCTGCTCAAACTATCCCTGCCCCATTTGACAACGAATCTGAACATCGTGTATCATTGAGTAACATCCGTTCTGAATTGACTTCCTTGCCATTGAAACCTTTACCTACTATGTCACCCGGATTTAGTAGCTTGCCTCATCCATTGGCAATGTTGCTCAGAGGTATATCCAAGTTTTCTGTTAATACCACCAGTGACGTAATTTCATTTTTAAGATTTCTAGTGGAATTTCAGGATCATGCCCTTGTTTTTTCTCTGTCTCCATGTCAAATCTTGCAAATTATCTATCCGTATGCTATTGGTATTCTCTCCGACAAAATAGTAAGAGCCATAGCTGAACAGTCATCTATTGAAGATTTTCATGCACACTTGCTTGCAAACTTTATTCCCGCCCGCGCGAGGTCATCTCTGATTCAAAAGTACTATTATCGAGTACAGAGGTTGGACGAAAACTTGGCTGATTTCATACAAGACATTAAGTTTTATACCAGGGTGTTTGCTCTTCACTTCCCTGAGGATCAAATTGTACAAGCTATTGTGGAAGGCATTTCACCATCTTATAGGTCATACTTGTGTTTTGCGGCGGGCCCGCAAACTTTCTCTGAACTTGAAGCGTTGGCCGTCTCAGCGGAAGGAGTTAGATACGCCGATTCTTTGCGTGTAGCGAAAGAACCCCCGCCTTCCTTTAGTAACACTCGGCCTCCACCTCGCCGACCAGTCACGCCCCGTAAATGTTATGCTTGCGGGTCGCCTGACCATCTTCGCAATAAATGTCCATTAGTCAAAGGTAGTAGGGCAAATAATGGAGCTGGTTCAGCACAAGGCTGTTTTAAATGTGGGGCCTTCTCACATATCGCCAAGAATTGCCCAAACTCAAATAGCACCCCCTCCTGCTCAACTTCTGGTGCAAATTCCAACTATGCCAATAATAAAAAGTGACTAGTGGCTTCGGCTGAGTCGACTAATCCATCTTCCCGAGACTCAGCCCCTAGTAAACAGATTGTAAATGCAGAGAACGATCAGCCTTCAAGTTCATCTTTTGAATGCCCTAAAGAATGTCTTAGGATTGCGGCGGATACCCCCGCACCTGTTCCTTTTCTTAAGATTGAGGTAAATAACGAGCCTATAACAGCTCTCTTAGATTCAGGTAGTGTTTGTTCGATTATTGCGGCTGAATGGTATTCTAAATTGAAAACGGTTTGTAAACTTCCTGACTATGTCTCTTCTCCTGTTCAATACGTTTCGGCTAATTCATCTCCATTAGAAATTCTAGGTTCCTTACTGGTCAAAATTCGTGTTTTTAAGTTTACATGGAAAGTTAAATTGTTTGTGGCCAAGCAATTGTCTTGCCCCATTATATTGGGAGCTGACTTTATTTCTCACACTGGTCTTGTGCTCGATCTGCAGTCTAGGTCGTGCACATTTAAATTTGCTTCTAGTTGTAAAATCCCACTATTAAAGTGTAATTCTGTGTCATGTGCTTCTATTTCGCCTACCCAGGATGAGATGTTGTTAGACCTTAGACATCTACCTGAGGAGCAGGCTGATAGTATTCGCAAACTGTGTCAGTCGTTTCCCGAGGTGTTCTCTGATACTCTTGGTGTCACTGACCTTATTGAATACAAAATTGAGGTTACGGATTCGATTCCTGTCCGTTTTCCACCGTATAGGCTATCTCCACCTAAAATGAAGGCTCTGAAGGAAATCATCGATCAGATGTTGAAGGACGGTATTATTAGGCCCTCTAAGTCAGCGTATTCTTCGCCTATTTTTCTAGTACCGAAACCCCAAGGAGGTTTCAGGCCTGTCATTGATTACAGGGCTCTCAATCGGAAGGTGGTGTTACAATCTGTGCCCCTTCCCGACCTTCATTCTTGTTTTTCATGGTTTCGTAAGGCCAAGTTCTTCACCATCTTGGACTTAAATCAGGCCTATAATCAAATTCCCCTTGCCGAAGAGTCTAAACACCTTACAGCGTTTGCCACGGACTGGAATTTATACGAATACAACCGCGTGCCTTTCGGGCTCCCCACGGGGGCAGCTGTGCTCACTAGGCTACTAGATAGGGTCTTCTCCGACATCAAATTCGAGTACATATATCACTACTTAGATGATGTCGTAGTATTTTCAGAGACTTTTGAAGAACACCTAGATCATCTGCGAGAAGTTCTCGATCGCCTTCGTAAGGCTGGGTTAACTGTTAAGTTATCCAAGGTTGCCTTCGCTAAGCCCTCTATGTCTTTCCTAGGGCATATTGTGTCACCCGATGGTGTAGCAGTTGATCATTCTAGAACACAGGCCATCCGTGATTTTAAACCTCTAGTTGTACAAAAGTTAAGACAGATAAATTAAAATAAAAAGGTACTCAAGTTTTAGATGGAGTTCGATTCCCGTCGACAGTCAATTATTCCAGCATTTTCCTCCGGTCAGTCTCCTTCCAATTACCAGATACGCCTCACATTTTTACAGCTCCATGGAGGCTCTGTAGCAGGTGTCCCTCGATGAAGTTATGTTGTCGGTAGTTGTGGAATTGTCCATCTTGAGGTGTTCAACTTCTAAGACGACTTCCGTAGAACGCCGGTCACAAGCTGTAACTGAGATGACAAAATTAAGTATTTTGCACAAGCACACGTCGAATATTAATAGCTCGTCTACACAGTCACACTTAACTTGGTTCTTAAGGCGTTTTTATTCCATAGGAATACATTAATTCTCGCTAAATTCTGGCAAAACGGGTGTTGACTTGAACTGGAAATTACTTCTCCACGTGGTCCGATAACGTGGTGTCCCACACAGCAGCACAGCGAAGAATATTCAGGGTAAGAGCAGGATATTCAGAGAGAGCGATTTACTCGAAACAAGGCCTTTTTATCTCATCAGCCTGGGAGGTGTGATCTTCAACGAGAACGGTAATTGGCTGATGGTCTCATTTAATTGGCTCAGACTATTCCAGATTGTGAGTTGCGCGCGTGCGGTGGTAGTCACGTGGTTTGCTCTGACCTTGGCACAGTCCTGCCGGTGTATCACCCCTCTGAACGACGAAAAAACTCGTTCTTAGCTCGCCACTACTCCCCAAATGACATGCTGCAGCTCTAAGCAGACAATAAAACTTTTACTTTCCACTTGTTGAAAATATTCATAATATCGCCAATTTTAACGGGGACAGTATGGCGACTGTACTGTGTTCCATTATTGTAGAGATATCTATCGGTCTTTGAGAGGATACCTTTTCCTATTTACTATAGTTCGCGGGAATCGTATGACTTTGTAACCTGTGTTATTTTCGAATGCTTACGAAAGTTTGCTGAAGATAAAGATTGAATGTAAACGTGGCTTTTGCTCCATCTTCGCTCAAGGAAGTTGATATTTTCGAACAGTTAATGTACAATAATAATGACGTTGATGAAGAAACAAAGGACTTGGATGATTTAATAATGAATTATATAACTGAAAGTGAACACAGTGATATTGAAAATGAAACTGGAGGTGGTGATGCTCCTCCTAGCTTATGATGCGAGAGGACAGCTGGCGATCTTGATTCACCTGCGTTCATATTCAACGAATCATTTTTTGGATATAAGACATCACATAGGAACAATCCTTCAACACTGCAACTGTAAATATATTTGACGTAACAATTGTGTTAGATTGTTTTGCAGTGCTCACATCCTACAGCTGTTCATAGTGCAGAAATTAATTAAAAGTGGAGCAGGAAACATACGCTAAGGATTATTGAGTTCAAAATATTAATACGAGCAAAACACGCAGTACTGGAGATAGAGGAATTAGCTATATACTGTTAAAATCCACGGCCTAGCTACTAATCGAACCCGGAGTCCTCTGAACCGAAGGCCAGTGCGCTGACCATTCATTAGAGTAGCCGTAATACTTCCATTGTTAAACAATGTTATCACATACAATATCTTTTAACACTCAAAACACAATGTAGAAATTGGGTAGTAAGACGGAATTACTCACTTCTTCCCATCTGTTGCATGCTGATCAGAAATTTGGCATCATCAACACTACCACCTGTCCAGCGCTCGTCTACCCTTTCTAAATGTTTCTTGTAAACTTAATCCCCGTGCAATTCCTCGTCGATGCAGACAAATTGATAAAATCGAACTTGAAGGAAATCCTTCAATTACCAGCCGATCTACCAGATGGCACGGTATACAGCCACGAATAATTTTAATGGACTTGGACTATTCTGTGCCCAATGGGAGGCATTCCTACAGAAAATCAATGGTCTGCGGATTCTGAAAAGATATCGGAGCCACTACATCCTCAGCACAAGAAAGAAGAAGAAGAAGAAGACAAAACTTGCCTCGTGGTCCGACGGCTCTGCACTCCGACCGGCCAGCTGAGAAGAGAAGGATGGCCACGACTCTACCGTGGCTCTACGCCTCTGTATTCGGGAGACGGAGAGGGGCTGGTCCGGACCGTCGGCTGTCCTGAGAATGGTTTTCCATTCTCCTGCACTAAGGCGAATGCCGGGACAGTTCCTAGTATAGGCCACGGCCGCCAACCCTCTCACCTTCTCTGCACATCTCCTCGTGCGATAAAAACTTTCTGGTCTGAGAGATGGCGTCGCCGTCTAGGAGGTCCGCCTACCCCTACAGAGGGGGAATGAAAACATTTGGTAGCAATTGTAGCAGAAAAAGATCAGGGAGCAATTACGACACGTGGAATTTAAAAAGTGGTGCGAACTCCCTCCCAGAGGTATAAATAGGAGTTATCCTTTTTAAAGAACATCCAACTTCCAATAAATGGGTCAGCCACCACAAAGGATTATTACACAGCGAACGGAAAGACGTCCTCAAATTGACGGGGAATGTAGCAGCATTCGTGCTGTGCCTGGTAGGTCCGTTTGTAGGCGATACCTTAACGAGACTGAAACACTTGCACACGTCCTTGGTTCCTGCCAACACGGCGAAACTCTGCGCATCGCTAGGCATCATCAAATAAGAACCACCATCGCCCAGGCCCTCAGAAGAACCGAATTCAACGTCTAAGAAGAAATCCATGGTTTGGCAGAGAATAGAAGCACTCGAAAGATCAATGTAGTTACCTGCAAAGACAACAATGTAGAATATATAATCGATCCAACCGTCCGCTTCGAATTCTCCGCGAGTCAACCTGACGATGCTGATCGTGAGAAGAAATAAATATACGAGCCCACATTTCCATTCTATAAGGAAGTATACAAGCTAAAAAAGGATCGAAGTTTAGGCTTGCTAATCGCGAGCAGGGGGCACGATATCTTGAAAATTCGTTGCGTTCTGCAAGACATTTCACCTGCCAAAATATTTGATTATTGACACTGCACTTTCTGCCTTGAAAGCGTCAATTAGTATTTTAAGAAACAACCTTAGGTGATTTTCTTTAAAATTCAACTTTTATTTGTTTTTCCATTACATAATATTATTTGGTATCAAGTATGCTTTGTCTTCTAGGCAACCTTTAAATTTAGGAAGTGTTACTATGTAATAAATACACCGGGTGGTCGAAAAATTCGGAAATGGGTATATCAGCGTTAAAGGAACGCTTTTGTTTCTGACCATCTATATATCTACATCTATATAAAAGTGAATGTTTGTTGGTATGTCTCGAATGGAGCCTGTTGTATGTCCGGCGCTCCCTTCTCGCTCCGCCAGCCAGCTACACGCGCGCCAAGTGTCATTCTTCTAGCCTCGACGCGCAGCCCTCAGTGCGCGTGCCTGAACCATCGTGTGTGTACTATAAAGAGGAACTCCCAGCCTGTCCAGATGCCCACTTGCCCCGGTGTCCAGCTCCAGAATACACCCTACGTCGAGCACGGAGGCTACTCCTCTTGAAAATGTGCTTCGACCAGGTGGACTGAATTTCTGGCAGTACGAGGTCTCACCTCTGGTCACCGCTCCTCTTATTCCGCTGCCCATATCCAATCATACTATTACATACCGTGATATTTCCCTAATTAATGCAAGCTCCCTTGGTTTCGCCAAGTAAGAATTCTTCCTACATTGAACTTGCTTTGATGAACTCAGCAAGGAAGGACTTTCCAAAACATTTATGTCAGTACTTCGGATAGTTTTCGACTATCGACTTTCATATCAAGGACTATCTTTTCGAGATAGTAGTGGATGTAAATACTGTAAACTTGTATATAGTGTACAGAAGATATACTCTTTCTCAAGATTCCTAATTCATTTTGCTTCAAGTTAAATTTCATTTTATTTGTGTAAATAGTGTATTTTGCATTTGAAGCGAATAATAAAGTTGTGTTTTGTAAATCTCAACCTTGGTTACAACAGAGCCAATGCCTAACAGGGCGACCACATGGCTGTAAAACTGTACTTTCTTCCAAATGTTACTTTTGCCATTAAATGAAATCATAGAATGATGGACAAAAGTTAATACTTGATATACCGGTATTTGAGCATATGCGGTATTTAAATAATAAACCACATCATCATCATCATCATCGTCATCATCATCATCATCATCATCATCATCATCATCATCATCATCATCATCGTCGTCATCATCTTTCATTTTTCCACTTATGTGGGGATCTGCCTTCTTGCAATGTTTCTTCCTATTCAGTCGATCCATAACGTCCCGGACGCTGAGTTTGGTGAGTCGCATGTCATCTCTTACCCGGCCCAGCCAGCATGTTTGAGGTCGCCCTCGAGGTCGGTGACCTTCCACGTTCAGTTGAATGACAGTCTTAGGAACTGAGGTTTTACTGCTACGGAGTACAGGTCCATACCATTGCAGGAGTGATTCACGCATTTTCTCTGTGATTGGGGCAAACTTGAATTTCCTCCGCACATCATCGCTCCTGATATGGTCTAGTCAAGCCAAGCCAGTGGACCACCACAGCATTTTCATTTCGATTGCATGACGTCCCTTTTCATGCTTCGATGTTGTAGGCAGGCATTCAGCTCCCTAAAGGACCACCGATCCGATCACTATGTGGTAGACTTCAAGATTTTAGACGCAATGGAATTTTTTTATCGTTCAGTAACTTGAAGCCACCACATCATGCTTTATAAACATTCATTCATTCTATTAGGCCATCTCAGGACCACATGAAACTGATTTCTTCTTCTTGTCTTCAAAAAATGTACGGTATTCATCCTGTCTCGGTGTTGTTTTCTTTCTTCCGTCCATTTACTGCCTGACTTTTTCTTGGCTTTCTCTAGAAATTTACCATCAAATATTGCTTTCCGAAATTCTTTTTTCTTTGCAATTTATTCTTTTTTATACGTAGAGTAGTTCCAAATTTTCTTCGGAGTCTTCGTAAATGCTGCTTTAGTTCTCAATTTGCGTATTCAAACAATTGTTTTGTTAAAATTATTATTGTTATCATAATGAAAGTTCATCATATAATAATTTGAACCCTGTTGTGGTTTTACGTCCCACTAACTACTTTTTGCGGATTTCAGAAATGCCGAGGTTCCTTATTTCTCTCCTTCAGGATTCTCTTTCGTGCCAGTAAATATACTGACACGAGGTTGGCGTATTTGCTTGTCTCCAGGTACAACTGAACTGAGCAGCGATCGAACTCACGACCAGTACTCATTCTGAGGTACTTATCCCGGCTATTCATATTCTTACCAGTGCGTGAGCTGGTATGAGGTCAGGATCGAGTGCTTTAATACTTTTTGGCAACTTTGCAGCATTCATTTTGTTATATGTGGACCGTTTCAACATATGTATCTTTACTAGCATACCGTTCTTTCCTATCACATTCAAACAGTTCTTTATATTCTTTTCATCTCTCAAGTTTACCTATAATGCTAGGAATGATATCGCAATTATTCTTAAATACACTTCCTTTTCTCATTATGTTGACTTCAATGATTTCTTTGACTTTCTTATGGATACCTAAATTATCATTTATCGAGATTAATTCTTCAATCTCTGTGCATCTTTCTGTGAACAATTTCTCCTTATTCAAACGAATTTTCCTTCCTGTCTCGACATGTGTGTGTGCTCCTATGCATAGCCTCTTCTTTCCCATCAGTTTTACACTGCCCGAAAAAAAATTAGTACATCCTCTTGGAGTTTTCCAATTCACTTAAGATTTATTGTTTAAACAGTGCATATGGAGTACATGAAATGATTACATTTACAGATCGATAGCTCAAGCAGTACTGAGGTACCAGATGTCGATCCATGCTGAAACACCCATATAGTACGTGATGTATCATCCACGGGTGGCAATGCAGGCGCTGATTCTGGCATCCATTCAATCATACAGTTGGCGAATACTGTCTTGGGATACATTCTTCCACACTTGTTCGACCTGTGCACGCAGTTCTGCAAGAGTTTTGGGTTGACGAGTCGCACGTGACAGTTGTCGTCCCATCATATCCCTCACGTGCTCGAAGGGAGACAAGTCCGACTGGCCAGGGAAGTTGCTGCACGTCGTGCAGAGCACGTTGAGTTTCACGCGCAATGTGTGGGCGAGTATTATCCTGTTTGAACAACACATCACCTTCCTGTTGCAATAATGCCAAAAGAACGGGTCTCAAAACATTCTGCACGTACCGAGGGCTAGTCAGCGTTCACTCTACAAACACCAAAGGTGGACGTGAATTGTAGCTTATCGCACCCCAGACCACAAGGCCTGGGGTGGAGCCAGTGTGTCTTGGATGAGTGTACTCTACGAGACTGTGCTCGCCAGGTATACGTCGTACGCGCCAATGACCATCACTTGCGTGCAGGCAGAATATGTTTTCATCGCTGAAGACCACGACCCGCCATTCCATCTTCCAAGTGATCCTTGACGGCAGCAGTCGAGCCGTGCACGTCGATGCTGTGGCATAATTAGAAGACGGGCTAGAGGTGTGCGTGCCAGTAGTCCCACTGCTAGTAACCGGTTGGCAAAAGTTCTTGTTGACACTTCCGGGCTCACAAACCCAGTTATCTGTGCTGTGGTAGCTGTACGATCTGCCACTGCAGTCCTTACAATACGACGATCTTGGCGGACGTCTGTGCTGCGTGGACGTCCAGAACCTCTTCTACTGGTGTGAGAATGTTCACGTGACAATTGCAATCAGCATCGTCGCACAACTGACGCAGCACGTCGAACTTGTGTGGCAATTCTCCGAAATTAACATCCCGCCACTCGGAACCCTGTGATTCTCGCTCAGTTGGCTGTAGGAAGCACCATTCCGTCTCCATGGCATATCACCTGTTTGCTTCACACGTTTATGGCTGTAAACATTAAAGGGTACAGGCAGATGGCGCTCTTGCAGCTATGTCACCACGCTATCTGTTGGGGAATGACATTGAAACTATTATCAGTATATCTACCGTCATCGGATCAAAATCGATGTCGTCTTTCCGGGTGTATTTTTCTTGCCGGCAGTGTATTATTTCATCGGTCGTCCATGTCTTCTTATTCACTGTTTTAAAATATTTTAGTAACTCTTGACTTGTATGTTGAAGTAATCACTAGAAGTATTTCCATTTGTTATTGATATCACTGGAAAAATTTCTCTCAGCCTTATATAGTTCTGTATGATCTCGAAGGTGAGAGATGCATAGCATGTCCTTATATTGTTTAGGTAGTACTTTCTTAAGATTCATTTCGAATCATGCCTTGGTCCGACATCACATATGCCTCAGGATAAGTTTCCACTTCCCGACGGCAATTCGAGAGCGTTTATTGATTAGGATGAAAGCAAATAATGTAAACAGGCCACCTTTAATTGGGCGATAGTAATAACAACATTAATGAGCATACTACTGTGTTATCTATACAGTTAATGTTACAGAGGTCCGCCTCTGTGGTGTAGTAATTAGCTGCCGCCCCTGGAGGCCCGGGTTCGACTCCCGGCTCCGCCACGAAATTTGAAAAGTGGTGCGAGGGCTGGAACGGGGTCCACTCAACCTCGGGAGGTCAACTGAGTAGAGGTGGGTTCGATTCCCACCTCAGCCATCCTAGAAGTGGTTTTCCGTGGTTTCCCACTTCTCCTCTAGTCAAATGCCGGGATGGTACCTAACTTAAGGCCACGGCCGCTTCCTTCCCTCTTCCTTGTCTATTCCTTCTAATCTTCCCATCCCCCACCAAGGCCCCCTATTCAGCATAGCAGGTGAGGCCGCCTGGGCCAGGTACTGGTCATCCTCACCAGTTGTATTCCCCGACCCAATGTCTCACACTCCAGGACACTGCCCTTGCGGCGATAGAGGTGGGATACCTCGCTGAGTCCTAGGGCAAAACCAACCCTGGAGGGTAAGCAGGATATGAAAGAATGTTACAGAGTAATAATAATGCTAACAAAAATAAGTATGATAATATTTTTAACAATCAGCTTTACGTCGCACCGACACATACAGGTCTTATGGCGACGATGGGATAGGAAAGGGCTACGAGAGGAACGAAGCGAATGCGGCCTTAATTAAGGTACAACCCTAGAATTTGCCTGGTATGAAAATGGGAAACTACGTAACACCATCTTCAGTGCTACCGACAGTGGGGTTCGAACCCACTATATCACGAATGCAAGCCGATGGCTACATCACCCGAAACGCACAGCCACTTGCTCGATAATAACCATAACCAAAAATAATATTTACATTACATTTTAAACATAATTAAATAAACATGTTAGGGCCTATATGTCATTATTCTCTGTGCAGAAAGGCCATGTTACATTACATCCTACATTTGAAGAGTATATAACATATTACGGCATATTAGCAAACTTGACTCGTTCTGATGCATCTAAATTACCTCTCACCTGTGACTTAACCAGGCTATACATCTCGGTTCCTTGTTGTCCCGTAAAGTGAGTCCTGGACTCGACCGTGCTGGATAATCGTTCTGCAGTAGTAGTTATCGAGATCATAAGTCAGTGACAAGGTTGAAATGGGTCAACTACATTAGCTCCATCTGTCTTACCCAGCGAAGGAACTCGGAGAGTAGACCACAAGTCGAGATGTTTAATGAGCTCCTTGCAGAATTAGCTCCTACATGCATAATTCAGGTCGTGAAACTTCCCATCAACTTCCAGGAAGTTACAGTCGAATGTGGTTCGCGTTAATTTTATCTTCTTCCGATAATAATACTGACTTTTTAATTTTTTACAATTTGCCTTACGTCGCACCCACACAAATGCGAGGTTGGTTCAAAAAGAAACGAGCAGAACGCGATAAAACTGAAAACCGCTGAAAGGATCGTAATGGCATTGTTTTTCCAACCATTGTCCCGTTTCTTTGCGAGGTCGGATGTGAGGTGAGGTGAATCTGTTCTGGCGGTTTATCTGACCGGATGCCCTTCCTGACGCCAACCTCATCAGAGGAGTTAATGATATGAAATGAATGGCGTGATGTCCGACTCGTTGGCTGAATGGTCAGCGTACTGGCCTTCGGTTCAAAGGGTCCCGGGTTCGATTCCCGGCCGGGTCGGGGATTTTAACCTTAATTGGTTAATTCCAATGGCTCGGGGGCTGGGTGTTTGTGCTGTCCCCAACATCCCTGCAACTCACACACCAAACATAACACTATCCTCCACCACAATAACACGCAGTTACCTACATATGGCAGATGCCGCCCACCCTCATTGGAGGGTCTGCCTTACAAGGGCTGCACACGGCTAGAAATAGCCATACGAAATTATTATTATAATGGCGTGATGCCAACACATAGTCTACACCTGTCGAACAACACCAAGAGGTCTGCTCAAGGCTTAACGTCCCCATCCGCCGGACGAATTACCATCAGTCAGCGCCATATGCACTGCGGAGAGGTTTGGAATTTAATCCAGGCTTTTTTTTTTTGCTATTGGCTTTACGTCGCACCGACACAGATAGGTCTTATGGCGACGATGGGACAGGAAAGGGCTAGGACAGGGAAGGAAGCGGCCGTGGCCTTAATTAAGGTACAACCCCGACATTTGGCTGGTGTGAAAATGGGAAACCACGGAAAACCATCTTCAGGGCTGTCGACAGTGGGGTTTGAACCCACTATCTCCCGAATACTGGATACTGGCCGCAGTGCAGCTACTGAGTTCGGTAAATCCAGGCTTTTGGCACGCAATGTAGTGATTAGAATTTGTATACCACCACCTCCCTTACCGTGCCGGAGAACATTTTGATGATGACTTTTTTCGACCAACGGGACTCGGACCGGTTACCCACTGTGTCTGACCGTTTAGACTTCAACGCCTTAACGATCATGGCCACCAGGCGGGCTAGAAAATCGTAATGGCATCGTCTGAGGTAAAAGGTGCGGTCCCTACAAGAGCGCTCAGGTTCCAAGCTCGCCACTACAGGGTTTGAGAGCCATGCAGAGAAATCAGCATCAGATACAAACAAACCGTAGGTTTCAGCAAGTGTCACAGTACAGTACCTTACCACCGAGCTCGATAGTTGTAGTCATTTAAGTGCGGCCAGTATCCAGTAATATGGAGATAGTGGGTTCCAGCCCCACTGTCGGCAGCCCTGAGGATGGTTTTCCGTGGTTTCCCATTTTCACACCAGGCAAATGCCGGGTCTTTACCTTAATTAAGGCCACGGCCGCTTACTTCCACTTCCTAGGCCTTTCCTATCCCATCGTCGCCATAAGACCTGTCTGTGTCAGTGCGACGTAAAAGATATAGCAAAAAAAAAGTACCGTACTTGCTTTTGCTATCCTGTCAGCTCGGAGGTCTGTATTCACAACCCTCCCCAGTCGAAGTTTCATTCTTCGACTGGTACGACCATGTCAGCCTTAAGCCACGTGGAGATTTAGGAACACCGCCTCGCCAAGGCCTTTTGAATTCGCCCGCGGAGTGATGTGATTGGCTAACTTCAGCAGATGACGAAATGACAATGGTGCAAAATATCAAATTATGTATTTCAAATTATTTATCAGTATGACCAACACTCTAATGCTCAGATACCCGGTTCACGTTATTTACGACCACCCTGTATTGTAACAATAGTGTAAGGACCTTAAAATAACATACACACTACAAAAACTGAATTGTCCGGGCGAGTTGGCCATGCGGTTAGGAGCGCTCAGCTGTGAGTTCGCATCCTGGAGATAGTGGGTTCGAACCCCACTGTCGGCAGCCCTGAAGACGCTTTTCCGTGGTTTCCCATTTTCACACCAGGCAAATGCTGGGGCTGTACCTTAATTAAGGCCACGGCCGCTTCCTTCCCATTCATAGGCCTTTCCTGTCCCATCGTCGCCGGAAGACCTATCTGTGTCGGTGCGCGTAAAGCAAATAGAAAAAAAAAAAAAAGAAACACCCTGAATTGGTCGGTCTGAAGATAAGTGCGAGAGGAACGATACCTAAAGAAAATGTTAACTTCTCGAGAAAGATTAAAACATCTGAATCTACCATCCAGGCTATGGCAGACTCGGTGCTAAAACACTGGTCATAAATTGTCAGTCATCACCTATATTCGACGACGTGACTGTTCGTGTAAAATACTTAAAAGCTCAATAATGTAGAGGAGAGGAAATCTAACAGAACTCTCATGCTCGATGCCACATATGAACCTGCCTGTTAGAAAAACAGCAATAAATCAGGAGAACTATGTTCATTCTCATAATTATTGTTCTGCCGACTCGTTGGCTGAACGGTCAGCGTACTGGCCTTCGGTTCAGAGGGTCCCGGGTTCGATTCCCGGCCGGGTCGGGGATTTTAACCTCAATTGGTTAATTCCAATGGCACGGGGGCTGGGTGTTTATGTTGTCTTCATCATTATTTCATCCTCATCACGACGCGCAGGTCGCCTACGGCAGTCAAATAGAAAGACCTGCAACTGGCGAGCCGAACTCGTTCTGGGATATCCCGGCACTAAAAACCATACGACATTTCTGATTAGGAAGCCGATTGATTTCATAACATAAACAAATCATTGTCAGAAGAAAAGTTGATTTTTGTCTCCATTTCTTCAGTGGTACCGTAAATATCCCTGATATTATTTCATCTACGTCGGCAGCGCGACCTATGCGCTGTACAGAGTAAATGAGAGGAGTGAAAGCATGACATGTTTGTTGATACTGCACTCGTTTGTTCTGGAGTCTAGAAATAACATGGTGAGTTACGAGTGTGAATACTGGCTGGTAGCCTATATCAGTCTTTGCTGAGACAGGTAACTGTTATAACGATTTGAAAATAGCCCACAGACAAGAATAATATACTGTCCTAGTGATTGTCACCGTAAGGTTATAACTGGATATTCCATGATATAGTGTACATTCATTTGCACAAATATTCCGCACTATGAAGTAACCATCGCGTGGGCACGCAAGTGGGTACAGGCACAAGACATATTAGAATATAGAACACATCAAAATATTTAACAATAGTAAGCACTTATTTCAGGACAACAAACACTTTCAGGATGCACTTAGCACTCGTAACACCAGGTGAATTGGCTGTGCGGTTAGGGGCGCGCGATGTGAGCTTGCATCCGGGAGATAGTGGGTTCGAATCCCACTGTCGGCAGACCTGAAGATGGTTTTCCGTGGTTTCCCATTTTCACACCAGGCAAATGCTGGGGGCTGTACCTTAATTATTAAGGCCACGGTCGCTTCCTTCCAACTCCTAGGTCTTTCCTATCCCATTGTCGTAAGACCTATCTGTGACGGTGCGACCTAAATCCACTAGCACTCTTAACGCGGAGACAGGTGGCGGTACGGTGGGGCATGAAGGCATACGGACGTCGGATGTTCTCCTGTGAAAGATCCTGTGACAGCTGAAGCAACTGATCCTCCAAATCTGCCATAGTTGCCGCTGGCTGAACTTACCATTCAATCTGGTCTCAAAGCTTCTGGATGTGTGAGAGGTGTGGAGACCTGGCAGGCCTAGGGAACATGTTGATATCTTGAAGTTAGGGCAGAGATAACCTTGCCGCACGAGACCAGCACTTGCTCTGCTTGAAAATGTGGTAGTCGAGCTACACCACGAAGGAAAACACATGGTCCCAGAATTAGCTCGACGTATCGCCGCGCCGTCGGGGTTCCTTCAACCACGGTAGGAAACAGCACCCCGCACCGTGACTTCTCTTGTTGGGATCACTTATCCAGACTCGAATTTAATGCTGTATGCAGACAAGATCGTGATTCGTCGCTGAACACCAGTCGTCACCAGTCCACAAGCTGCCATGCTGCCCATTCCTAGAAGTTGAAATAATGTGCTCGGCGAAGCTCAAGCCGTAACGGTAGACATCGTAAGGGACACCGCGACGACAGATCCTGCTCTCCTAGCAACTTGGATATGGTACTGACGGATAGAGGCAAATCCCCAGCTGCCGCGACATGTGTCTAGATCAGGGCCTCTCAATCGCCCAAAATCTCACGCGTGCAGATCGAGGCGCAAGAGCTCCGTGCACTGTGCATCGGTGTCGCTCTGCATGGCTCAGATCAACGCTTCGTCTCTGGGCTACCCGGCTAAGCTCGGCTCTACTCGGCTCAACTCAGCTCGGATTTGAGCGCTACGGCGCAAGTGGGGCAGAGGGAGACAGGCGGAGCGAGCGAGACAGGCGTGATGAAAGAGAGAGTAAGCGCTATTGCTCCAAATCGAGGAGTGGGGGGTCTGCACTCTGGTCAACCAAGCCAAGTCGTCTTTTGCACCGTGCACTCTGCATGCACCACGCGCATGCACCCTGAGAGGCCCTGGTCTAGATGGTACACATTAACCCCTTTGCGTCTACCCTACTGGTGGATGTGGTGGATCTTCGTGTACCCACTGTGTCTGGAACCGACGCACAGTGTAGTCATAACAGTTCAAGTGGCGAGCAATACGCCGAAACATCCAACCTTCCTTTCTTAGTCCGACGATGTGGCCTCTCTCAAACCCGTTTAGATAGTCAATGGTTTGTTCAGTGTGCCATTATGCTATTTTACGTGTTGACTTCCCAATATTAGTTCTACTACTGTATCATGCATAGTAATATTCTGTAAACCACTCGCACGGCAATATGTCGGAAAGGAAATCTATCTAACAATCTATTAATTTCCAATAACTAAAATTAAATGAGAAGCAAATTTGAGTGACTTTTCCTGCTACATTGGTCCAATTTAAATAGTCCCATTGTTCACTTCTTCATGTGGATGCCTGTGTCTTTTCCCAATGTCATTAACAGCATATGCTTCTTGTTTTATTGACGTCTAAAAGGTAACATATTGTTGATTTATGACCAAAATTCATGACCGATAGTCGGGGATATGGGTGGTTGGCTTAGGGTGGTCATCTGGAGAAATTTCACTACAGTAGTGCGTACGTCTTTCATTATGTTGTACCACCAGATAGTTTTTGTTATAAAATTAAGACTTACGTCCCTTGCGTTGTGTCTAGAGTAAGAATATGAAAATATTCTCGTTAATTGGACACAACTTATGACATAAATAAAAAATAAACAGAGGTTAAACAATCATTATTAGTCATTGGCAGTTTTCTTCCAGAAACAAGTGGACTTTTTAAAATTTCTCAGAACACATCTAAGAAGTAAGGTAAGAAATGAACGGAATAATCCCACCAATTGCAGAGAAAATCCATATCTATGTTTGGCCTCCGGTAGTTATCTTAGCTCTCAATGCTAGTTCAGTCTGAGGGAATCCCTAGACCAGGGCCTCTCAAACGCCCAAAATCTCACGCGTGCAAATCGAGGCGCAAGAGCTCCGTGCACTATGCATCGCTCCCGCTCGGCATGGCTCGGACCAACGCTTCGTCTCTGGGCTACTCGGCTAAGCTCGGCTCAACTCGGCTCAATTCGGCTCGGATTTAGAGCGCTACGCAGCAAGTGAGGAAGAGGGAGACAGGGGAAGCGAGCGAGACAGGCGTGGGGAAAAAGAGAGACAGCGCTATTGCTCCAAATCAACCAAGCGAAGTCGTCTTTTGCACCGTGAACAGTGCATGCACCAAACGCATGCACCCTGAGAGGCCTTGCCCTAGACCATGCCATTCTCATGAAGTGGATAAATCGTTTCTAAATTTCTACTTGAACCTACGTCGTCCTGTAGAACTTGTGACGATTTATAGCAACAACGTATTGGTTGATTAAGATTCTTTGACAAGACGTTCAAGGAGAAAAGAGCTGGGACCAATGGGAGGTTAGTGGATGTAATAATAAGAAGAAAAAAGGTTAATCAAAACAGTATATTGTTTCTACAAAGGGAATCAATTTTAAATTTTACAACTCAAAATTTTGTAACCTGACACACAAAAGAAAACACTCATCGTGAATGACGTACATTAGAATAGAATCCCTAGACCATTTACAAGTTATAATATGTGACTAATCAAATGAACATAGTAACCTATAAGCCTCGGAGAATATGGACACAGATTTCCAAAAAAGTAAACAAAGGGAGAAGAAAGGCACGGGAAGGACCAAGGACGGGGATCACAATAATGGGAGTCGCCTGAGTATAAACATTGCCAAATGCAGGAACAGTTTTATGTGATAAGTTGTACCGTCCAGGCTACAAGTTCAATCACTCACCAACTCTTGAAATTGCATATTACTCGATGTTCATTTGTTAAGGAACAATATCACTCATATCAGGCTTAAAAGAAAACCGGCCACAGAAATGAAGATAACTCCAAAATCCATAGGAGAAGAATAATAGTGGTAATTATAAAATAAATACTCTGTTGCTCACCCAATACAGCAAATAAAAGAAGTGGAGCTTCCCAGCAAATACTGGGAAGTCCTCAGACGACCCTCCAACCACACTCGGAATCAGTGCTGGACTGAAGACCGAGTATGTGGGGGAAGCCTTTATACCGCTGCAGAAAGTTCCGGAAAAAAGTACACAAAACGTCGAGAAATATCGGACACTGACGTAGCGGATGACGTAACCCAGAGGAGACTCAGTGTGTAGTCAGCAGTTCACCAGGACGAATGCACGGCGAGGCAGCAGAGAAAGTCCAAGGCCGGTTAGATGAATGAAGTATCGGCGAGTATATGAACATAGATGGAGTTCCAGATGACGGTAGCCAAAAATAGGTGAGTGATCGTTACATATTCCCCCGCCGGCCAGGAATCCGAAGGATTCCGGAAGTGAAGATGGACCCGACGAATGGCGACGGGCGAAGAGGAAGGAAGCAAAAGAGGAGCTGGAACAAAAGCAGACTCGGCAAGAAACAAAGTTTAAATAAACAAATAATAAAGGCACAAGGAAGGGAGGGGGGGTATTAAAAAAATTACAATAAACAAACGCATGATCTAGGGTAATTTTTTTGTTTTACATAATATATAAAAAATTAAACAAAAGAAGGGGAACATTCCCTAATGTTCACCAAGATGGGAGAGTCCAGTTGACCCGGGTGGGGTTGAAGGGTCACTGGGTAGAGCAAAAGAGAAAAGAAAAAGAAAGAAATTACTGAAAATACTGTTTCAACTGCGAAACATGGGCCTTTTGAACAATGGAAGGATCATTTGCATCCTGTAATAATACAGAAACCGGAGTAGAGAAGCGAATGATTGAAAAAGGGCCTGTCCAACGAGGGCAAAGTTTAGCAGATACATGATCACTCGCGGAACTTTGAGGATGGTTCTTTAACAGTACTTTATCTAAAAGTTTAAATTTTGATAGACGGTGCCCACGGTCGTGAACCCGTCGATGGACCTCCCGTGCCTGGTGCAATTTAGTTAAGGCCCTTTTCCACTCCACTTGAGTGACTTGATTAGGGGGGCAAAGGAGCAAAGAAGGTTGATCCCATGTTAAATCTAAAGGAGTTTGCAAATCTCTACCCAAAAACAATTTCGCCGGGGAAAAAGAGGTGGAGTTATTGATGGCAGAATTAAGTGCTAGCGCAAAGGCAGGTAATTCAGAATCCCAATGGCGTTGATCTTCGGAATGAAAAATGGACAATAGAACTTTCAAATTTCTATGATATCGTTCGACAAGATTGGCTTGAGGATGGTAGGGGGAGGTAAAGACCTTGTGAATACCATTCATAAAGCAAAAGTTGTAAAAGGATTGTGAGGTAAAAGTGGTAGCGTTATCCGAAACTAGGTATTTCGGTAGACCAATAATAGGGAAAATTTGGTCATTCAAAAGCCGAATAATAGTCTGAGCAGAAAGCGTACGCAACGGACGCAAAATCAAAAATTTAGAGAAACCATCAAGCAGAGTAAAAATATATGCATTGCCGTGGGAAGATTTAGTGATAGGTCCGACAACATCAATATAATACCTCTCAGCGGGATAAGTAGAAGGTGTGGCGGAATGAGCACCAAAGGACAATGCGTTCTGGGGTTTGTGTTTTTGGCATAAAGTACAAGATTTAACCCAAGTGAAGACATCCTTACGCATATTGGGCCAAAAGAATTGAGATGCCAACCGAGAATAAGTTTTAGCGCGCCCAAAGTGTCCCCCTGTAGGAGACCCATGATAATACTGAAACAGCATCGAACGTAAAGGGGAAGGAATGACTACTCTAGGGGTTGATTTAGGAGTTGGTTTAAAAACCAGCAATTCATTATGGATCCGAAAAGGTCCATCATAGTTAGTAGCAGAGAGAGAAATCTTAATATCTTTACAATAAGAATCGGTAGATTGATGCTGATGACAAGAGTCAAAAGATAATGGAAAATCAATAAGAGAAGAAATCGCATTGATTTCATAAGAAGGAAGTTGATCTAAAGTTGAAGAGGGAGACTGGTCAAAAAGGCGAGAAAGAGCATCAGCGACTGAATTTTGATAACCTGAAACGAATTTTACAGAAAAATTAAAACGAGAAAGGCGGAGCAGCCATCGACCTGTCCTGCCTATTTTAGGGGCATTGTTCAGTAGCCAGGATAAGGCCTGATTATCTGTTTGAACAAGAAATTGCCGATGGTCAAGGTATTCCGAAAAATGCTCAATAGTGAGGATTAACGCTAATGCTTCCCTTTCATAAACAGAATACCTACGTTCAGTAGGCGAAAGCAAGCGACTAAAATAAGCAATAGGAAGAAGTTTACCGTCTCGGTTTTGATTTAAGACTCCTCCAACAGCAACGTCAGAGGCGTCCGTAAAAACTTCAAAGGGTAAATCAAAGTCAGGTATTTGAAGAACAGGGGCTATGGTTAAGGCAGATTTGAGAGAAATAAATGCAGTTTGTTGCTGTTCTCCCCACTGAAATTTCATGCCTTTTCGTTTAAGTAAATTAAGTGGCTCAGATATGTGAGAATAGTGAGGGATAAATTTACTATAAAAACCAACCATACCTAAGAATGTTCGCAAGTGCTTCAAATTTTTCGGTGGAGGAATACGATAAACTGCAGAAACCCGATCCGGATCAACAGAAATGCCATTATTGGACAGAATATGGCCCAAAAATTTAATGGAAGTCTGAGCTAAAATAATTTTAGAAGGATTGACGGTAAGATTAACAGAACGTAAACGAGAAAGTACTTCACGAAGATGTTTAATATGAGTGTCAAAATCAGGACTATAAATCAAAAGATCATCCACATATGGAAATAGATACTGATATTTTATATCAGAAAAAAGATTGTCAACAAATCTTTGCATGATTTGTGAGCCAAGGTTTAATCCGAAAGGTACTTTAGTGAATTGATACAGCCCGGTAGGAGTAATAAAGGCAGTATACTTAGAGCTACTATCATCTAAGGGTATTTGATTATAGGCCGAATTGAAATCTAAAAGGGAAAAATACTGTGCATTGGAAAAATGTTGAAACGCAGTTTGAACTTTAGGCATGGGGTAAGCATCGTAGAGGATCTTAGAATTAATTTTACGAAAATCAACTACAAAACGAAAGGACCCATCAGGTTTATCAACAATGAACGCGGGAGAGGCATAGTCCGAAGTGGAAGGTACGATGGTATTGTCAACCAGCATTTTCTCTACAAGTTGATTAAGAATTTTCATTCTGGGCGGACTCAAATGATACGGGGGAGATCGAACAGGCGTGGTATCAGTGAGATCAATATGAGCTTGAAAATTGGAAACGGTTCCAAGTTTAGAGGTTACAACATCAGAAAATTCAACTAACAAATGATCAAGTTGGGCAGATTGAGAACGATTACAATACATATAGTCCTTACGAACCGAAGGAAGATGTGAAAGAGGGAAATCAGAACAATTCACTAATGGAATCCTAATATCCGAAAAGGTGAAACGAATAGAGGAAGAAAAGGAATCAAGTACCAAACCAGTATGACGAAAAAAATCATATCCTAGAATTAATGGATATGATAAATTTTCTACAACATTAAAAGAATAGGTCCACGAAAAATGTTGAGCTTGAGCTTGACTTGGCCAAGGGTCTGAAGTAGATTATTTGATGCAGAAGTACAACGAAGGGAAGACTGAGAAAGTTGAAGATGAGAAAAAATAGTCTGAAGAGATTGGAAAAGTTCTAAACTAATTAACGAAGTCGTTGAACCAGAATCTAAAAGTGCAATAGTAGGAATATTGTGGAGCAAGACTACAATATGTGAAGTTCTGGGTAATGAGCAAAAAAATGTGAGAATCATATTTTACGCTCGGTTTAGTGTAAGAAGATCGAAAAGGTTGCCGAGTGGTAAAGGTGTCGTGATGAAAAGCATGTATTTGATTAGGCAGATTTGCCCCTTGAACGCGTCCACTGCCTACGGACGGGGGTTGGGGGCGTTTCCCGAGATGGGGGAGGCACAAAATTTAGCTATATGTCCTGTACCTCTACAGCGGTAACAAATAATAGGTTTACTGACTGTAACAGAACGAGATATTGGTAATGATAATGACACCGGGGGAGAGGTAGTAGCAGAAGGTAAGACTGGTGGTGGTACACGAGCATAGTAGGAAATATCTGCATACGAGTAAGTCGTATGAGCTTGTGCTGCGGTATACAATTGTAGCAAAGAGGTAGGGGGAGAATGTATCTGAAGAAGTTGTCGGAAAGAAGGCACAGCATAAAATGTAACAATTGAAATTAAGTCCGATGGATTATTAGCGATATTAAGAACATCACTAAAAGTAAGAAGTGAGTCTAAATAATCGTGTACAGGTTCGTCAGAACGTTGATGACGGCGGACAAATTCCAAACTCAATGTATGACGTAACTCATAAGGTAGAAAGTAATTATGGAGACATGTGCGAAATTGAGCCCAATCCTGAAAATGTGCCATATTTTCAAGCCAAAAATTCGTTAAATGTCCAGTAGTCTTAGACGTTAATAAAGTAATGAGTTGAGAAAATGGGGCAAGGTTAATTTTAAGAAATTTACGGACCAAAAATAGCCATATAGTTAAATTTCGAGGATTTGTATCAGTTAAAGGAGGCACTTGTCTTAATGACTGTTTAATAATCTCTAAATTTAATGTGGAAATGAGTGGATTTGGAGAAATAGGCGATGAGGTGAGTGGCCTAGAAGATTCAGGATGTAAATGATAAGTGGTACTTGGACGTTTTGGTTTTAGGTCTTGATCAAATAAGTCTGAAGTGTTAGAATGCGAAGACGAACAAATGGTGGATGAAGGTTCTGAGGGCGAAGTGTCATCAAAAGTAATTAAATCTGCACAAGGTGGATTAGGTAGAGACCGGGAAATCGGGAGTAAATATAAAGAATTATCAGAAGAATTTAACGGAAAATTATCGGAAAAAGTTGCCATGTTGAAAAAGGGAGCACAGTAACAAAGAGTAAAAAAAGAGAAAAATTGAAAAAAGATAACAGTAAATAAATCAGGTGAGTTACTCTGCTACCATTTTGTGACGATTTATAGCAACAACGTATTGGTTGATTAAGATTCTTTGACAAGACGTTCAAGGAGAAAAGAGCTGGGACCAATGGGAGGTTAGTGGATGTAATAATAATAAGAAGAAAAGTTAATCAAAACAGTATATTGTTTCTACAAAGGGAATCAATTTTAAATTTTACAACTCAAAATTTTGTAACCTGACACACAAAAGAAAACACTCATCGTGAATGACGTACATTAGAATAGAATCCCTAGACCATTTACAAGTTATAATATGTGACTAATCAAATGAACATGGTAACCTATAAGCCTCGGAGAATATGGACACAGATTTCCAAAAAAGTAAACAAAGGGAGAAGAAAGGCACGGGAAGGACCAAGGACGGGGATCACAATAATGGGAGTCGCCTGAGTATAAACATTGCCAAATGCAGGAACAGTTTTATGTGATAAGTTGTACCGTCCAGGCCACAAGTTCAATCACTCACCAACTCTTGAAATTGCATATTACTCGATGTTCATTTGTTAAGGAACAATATCACTCATATCAGGCTTAAAAGAAAACCGGCCACAGAAATGAAGATAACTCCAAAATCCATAGGAGAAGAATAATAGTGGTAATTATAAAATAAATACTCTGTTGCTCACCCAATACAGCAAATAAAAGAAGTGGAGCTTCCCAGCAAATACTGGGAAGTCCTCAGACGACCCTCCAACCACACTCGGAATCAGTGCTGGACTGAAGACCGAGTATGTGGGGGAAGCCTTTATACCGCTGCAGAAAGTTCCGGAAAAAAGTACACAAAACGTCGAGAAATATCGGACACTGACGTAGCGGATGACGTAACCCAGAGGAGACTCAGTGTGTAGTCAGCAGTTCACCAGGACGAATGCACGGCGAGCCAACAGAGAAAGTCCAAGGCCGGTTAGATGAATGAAGTATCGGCGAGTATATGAACATAGATGGAGTTCCAGATGACGGTAGCCAAAAATAGGTGAGTGATCGTTACAAACTGGATACGCCTTTACTGCCTCGGGTGTGTATACCCGTGAATATAGTCTCAACATTTCAATAAAAGTCTCTAAACTAAATAAGAATGTGTATAAAAAGGGAAAGGGATGTTGTCATCTGAGGCACAAATAATATCGTTTGTGTGTTTGGAATTCATTATCGTTTTGTCTTAAAACGTAATAATAAACGAAATGGCTCTCTTTCTTACTAACGAAATTTCCTTCGTTCTTTAGTATTCTAATTTGAGAGGAGCTCCGAAGTTGGTGCTGAAATATTTACCGTATTTTGTTTGCGAGCCTTTGAAGCATTTCCTCTTTAAGCCTTTCTAACTTCAAACTCATCCCATGCGAGCAATAATCTGAATTGCTTAAAGCATTGTGCTTGCTTACTGAGCCATATAATCTAGCTACCAGTGTGTATCACCATTCATCACACAGATTCAAATTGAAAGGATGTTTCTTAACTGAATATTGTTGTAGTTTGGAGTAAGCAACGTGCGACGTCTTAATCAGTAGAGCTATGTACTTTGAATATATGTGTAGGTGTTTTATTCATATTATTTTAGGGTGAAGAGAGAATGTTTATCTACGTGATACCCACTCTATACAGAGTTTTAAAATGGATCGAACTCTTGATCAGTTCCGAAGAATAGTTACTTAATAAAATATACTTTAATTACAATAGAACCTGGTTGACATTCTTAATAACATTACTTCTATATATATAAAAATGTATGTTTGTATGTAAATGACACATCTCCTCCTAAAACACTGGAGAAAAATCAAAGAAGTTTGGTACACTCATAACTTACCGTCTGGAGACGAGCACTGTGGGGGTAAGCCATCCCTAGCCCCCTTAGGGGTGGGGGGTCAGGGGGTTATATATAAAATTAATAGAAAATAGTGTCGAATACATAGTTTTCTGGCTCGCTGACATGCAAAGTGACACGCCGGATTTTTTAAAAGTCCAAGTCAGCCCCCTTCGTGAAGGGGGGCGAGGGGGCAGTGATATATAAAAATAATCCAAAATAGCGACGAATCTATAGATTTCACGGTCGCTGAGGTGGAGAGTGACATTCTGGAATTTTTTTAAGTGCAACTCAGCCCCCTTTGGTGTGGGGGAAGATTTGTTAGTGATATATGAAAATAATCGAAAATAGTTTCGAATCCATACTTTTCGGGCTTGCTGAGATGAATAGTATCACTCAGGATATTTTAAAAGTATAAGTTTGGCCCGCTTTGCGTGGGAAGCGTACAAATATTACCTACTATTGGAAAATATACTGTGGGGGCAGGACGCCCATAGAACACATAGGGAACGGGGTTAAATATAACCCATATTAATAAATGAACGTCGGTTTGGAACTATCTATCTACGTAGTATACTCTACTGTATATATAAGTTAAGGTATAAACATTAAAATAGACGTGAATTAATGAGGCACTTCCAGGCATCCTAGAAACTTAAAACTTGGCACCAGAGAAGCTGGTGACTTCAGGAACCCAAGAAAACTAGAAAATTTTCAAATTACCCTGAGGGGCCTGGCTGGGAGTCTCAATTTGGGGCTCAGCATAAGAACGCAGTCGTATATATTTTTCCTAAACGATAACCTATAGGTTTCATGGGCTAAAAAGTCTCCTAAAGGTCCTAACTTTTAATCCTCTCCCTCATATGAGGAAAGCAACGGGAAACTACCTCACTCCTCATTTCCCTAGTAAGCCTCTTCAGTGATGCCTAGGCCATTTATGACAACTGATGGCGGAGCTGTTGAGGATCAAACCAGCCTTCGGGCTGAGGACTAAACACACAACACACCCATATCAAGATGGCGGCAAAATCTTCCAGATGAGCTAGAAAATTGAAATTGAGCAAAATTATAGCTTTTAGCCTGTAATCGACGGAAAAATTACGAGATGTTAAAAATGTTCATTTGTTACCCCCTAAAAATATCGAAATATGGAGGCAATTTTAAAGACGGTGCAGACCTTCCTTTTGAGGTATTTGGTGGCTAAACGGTAAGTCGTATCACAAAACGGATGGTACATTCTCTGTTCAATTTGGAGTGATATACAACTTTGGTCCTTTGACTTTTTGTCGTATCACTCTCCCTTACGCGTTAGATTTTGTCTGTATTTCTCCATTGTATGCATTTTTCACACACGTATATTTCATAGTTTGACACACTTATAAGAAGGATAGAATTATCAACTTCTACGTGAAGCTTGGCCCACGCAGTAGCTATATGTGTACCAAATTCTATGTTTGTAGTTGTCACATATGTGTCCGAAGAGTAATTCAATGTGAGAAAACTTTAACCTACATTTCACCGTATTCAATATTCTAACTCATTCTTACCCAAGAATAGATGAGATACGAGGACATATCATATGACCAGTCATTTAGACCGTTATATATGGCGTCTCATCGTAGTCCTACGATCCTTTTGTCGATATGGTGTACCTTTTAGAGCAGTTAATCTTCAAATGTAGGTAAAAATGCACTTACTTTCGTATGTCGATCTCCATTTATTCATTGAAATCGATTTGTAGCGATCCAGAAGGAGTTTGCGTGCCTTTATAATTAATACTTTACAAATCGATAATGATTCTCAGCAGGAGGGCATCTGCTATTGTAATTAGTACTCCCCACATCGACTTAAACTGGGAGTATGAATGGGGTCTACCTTCAACTCCTGTGTACCATTATAACAAATATTTTTCTTCTCGATTTGACTGGCAGAAGGTTAGGGAACATGCAATTTTTTTAAAACTCCCATAACCGATTGTGTTTGGTATTAGGCTGGGGTGCTCGCCATTATAAACAAATTTGCCCATCTAAAATATGCTTGATGTTAGGCATAGTGGCCTGCTATCATAATGGAAACTCACCAACTCGGTGTGACTGGCAGTAAGCTGACTGGCATTAGGAAAAGGGGCCTGTCATTATATTGATAACAGCACAACTCAATTTTGACTGACTGTAGGAAAGTTTTCTGCCATTATATTAAAAATTCCTCGATTGTTATCTGTCTGGAAGTAGGAAATGGGGCCTCTCATTGCAACGAAAACTACCCGAATATATTGTGACCGCGCAGCAGGCAATGGGGCCCGTCATTATAATGAATATTCCCGAATCGATTGTGAATGGCAGTAGGTTAGTGGACCTGCCGTTATCGTCACAACTCCGCAACTCGCTCTTTACGTTAGAAGCAACGTATGTGGACCTCCCTATGCTGTTTCTCGGATAACGCTCAGAGACATGGAATTAATCAAAACATGTTATTAACTGCATGTACAATAATTTACTTAGATATCCGTATACAATATAGAATACCGTAGCGAAGCACGGGTAGATTTGCTAATTATAAAATATAGTTTAATTTTATCATAACCTGGTTGACATTCTACTTTCAACAGGAAAAAGTATTTTTGTGACAACGACGTACAATGCTTGAATCCCATGAACCAAATGGTATTTAATTATATTTACCGATACTTTTGGAAGTTATCACCATGAGTGTACTTTCAAGAATCTTTATTTTTCGCAGGAACTCTAAGTCTCTCTAAATATTTTTCATCTTGATCCGAATATAACCCCGGAGGCTTTTCACTGACAAACTTTGCATTCCACCTCCACATCTTTCCAACAAGATTAATAAATTTCAGGATTTTCTATGTAAACTGCATGTGGATGGCCTTCATTAGCCGCAAACTGGACCGTGGAGTCAATAACAAGAAAATATCTTACTTACGGTCGATAAGGATGATATAAGCTCGCCTTGTTCAGCCTTCTGCTGATACGCACCTGTCAATCCCGAATACTACTAACTTACCACGTTCGTGGTCGTGAGTTACTGGTTACGCAGTGTGCAGATTCATCTGCAGGGAGTGGTGACTCTGTTTGCATAATAATAATAATAATAATAATAATAATAATAATAATAATAATAATAATAATAATAATAATAATAATAATAATTGAACCCTTTGGTCCATACTGAAGGATACCTACCTTTCTTACCTATCAGCAAAAATTCATGAGATCTGTCTCTTGGGTCGTATCGGGTTCTGGAAATCCTTAAATTCGGCTTCCATGTGAGACTACATAGTCTCATAGCGATTCTTTATGGTCCAGCCCTCGTAACACGAACTCTGGACTCTGGGTATAATTAAGGCAGTCCAATCGGTGTGTGCCACACAGTGGTTATACGGCATGGACCCTTAATTGAATCGATGTGACCTGCGACTATGTCATGGACAGACATCTAAACTTCTAAGTTACTTTAAAGTCATTGTGATAATGACCGCAAGGAAAATGATGCTACAGTGGCATATGGCCCTAATCTGAGTCACTGAGGTTGATGACCCCCTGACCATCCAAGTTTCTAAGCTAAAGGCTAAACACAATTAAGTTACATCGGTTGATAACCAAAGTTTCCACTTTACTATCCCCAGCACATTTACTGCTCCATCAATCAAAGTCAAATAATGCAACAACAACAATGCTCACAATACTTTGTGGCAGTAAAATCCATTACCTTCGGATATGTCCCCTTAATCGTTACGTTAACATTTACATATACACCAGAAAATAAAGTACGATTATCAGAATGCATCTTCAAGTTTTTCGCTTGATTTTAAAGTTATTTCAAAATACGGTTTTCACTGAATTTAATATTTAAATAAATTTAAATGATTTAATGAAATCTTAAAGAACAACAAATTTTATTTCCACGGACGAATGGTTTCTTCACAAGTTCCTACACCATTTTGGCGTATTCGTTTAATCATGTTTGATGTTTATCTGTTGATTCCTGTAACTGGAAAAGAACTATTACATCATTCATGTCCAGTTTTATATCTTGTTCATGACCTCACACTTTAAATCTAATTAACCCTAGCCATTATTAACACTTGGATAACCCTAATAATTACGTACAAACCAAAAACAACTCGCAGTATAATTACGATGTCATATCTCGTCATAACATTTTATAAAGTTTGCGCACCCCTCACAAACAAACTAATCATCACTACCACCGCTCTCTATTTTGGACAACCCTAAAATTGGCTAACCTTACTCATTATACTCTAAGTTCGCGGTCTCAAATGTACATTACGATCTCAATTAAAATTCACAGTATCCAGCTATTCGCACGTTATTCCCGGGTGGAAATTTCAACTAGATTCCGTAATTATTTATCTCCGTCACCACGAATGCAATCTCAATCCTACACGTAAACCACTACACGTTCCATTATACAACTGTCCCCCCTCGATCAGCTGCCGGTCTCTGCACATACGACCCTTCCCTGTCTGTCAGTCTCGATATGAAACATCTGTTCATCATGCCTGACTGACCTCAAAGAATGAAACATTTGACTTCACAAAAGACTAATTACAAAATACGATATATTCTGACCAACCAAATATGCACATAGATTTACTTTTAAAAGTCCCACAATAATTGTACACATCGCAAATTAATACCGGCGCGGATTCTCGTATTCTGCTTTCCATTCTCAACATTATAAAATCTTCCTCGGGCTTCCACAAGTCCCGGCTTCATTGACAGGTCTCCAATACCTGATTCACAAATCTCGTCTCGACTCACACGACAAAACTAACCTCAGTTTCCCAAACTCACGACTATCACTGACCAAAAAACTGGAATAAAAATTCTTACTAGAATCCACGACGTCTAATAACGGACAGTGCTTTAATAATGAATAACTTCGCATAAAATGATATCGTATTTTAATAACTGGATTTTCACGAAAATGACTTACAAAATTCGTGATATTATCGTCACTCAGACACGGCTTAAACGGACATAGAATACACTACACTCATGACAAATTCACCGACATGCGTTACTCAACACTACGTACAGCGCTTCCATACGATTGAAAATGGGTAACCACGGATCTCTTTTGCACCAACTCCATTGAAATTCCAATTGAAAATTTTACATCGAATGAACATCTTAATTTGACATCACAAAATATAGGCAATAAACACACGGAAATGGTGATCTACATTGGACGTTATATCACTTCGAAATCCTATTTAATAACTTTTTACAACATCATACGGCACTCGCAAGACTTCAAAATTTTATCCAAGTGAAACATAAAAACAAATGACCCTTTTTCGTCGTATTCTGACATTTACAAAAACCACATATGGGCGACCAACTGCGTCGTATATACCCCCTACAAATACATATGAGTTAGACGTCATGAAACAAGATATAGTAGGTGGTAAGATGGTAAGTCACATACCTTAAGTCACGCCAGCATTCATCTTAGGGCTCACCTGTGACCCTGGCATTTTTATTTAACCATTTTTACATTTCTGGCTGTACAGATCATCATATTCTTCCGGTTTCCTGGAAATAAAGCATAAAAAAAGAAAATGCCCTTCACTTGTCGTCCTTGTTGATCGCACACGACGGACTGTAATTATTTCCCGCACACGAATTACTTTCTTTATCACACACAATTTATACAAATTTCGTCGGTACCTTGACCGTCCTTTTTGAACAATTATTTCCACTCAAGAAAAAAAGCTATCTCCACATGGAGTCAAGACCCCAGCCACATCGGCTAAAATCTGTTGGTTGGACTTAGTCTACTTTTGTCGTTCGATTTTACTGAGCAGTTCAACCCTCTGTCTTCAGCTTCGTGTTACAAAATGCAGGGGCTTCATCATGGCGTCCCTTCTTATTTATAGAAACTATCCCCTCTCTCCGGGCATTTTACTTTGCCGCCAAGAAAATTTTCGTAACTTTTCTGACTTAACTGAACTGTAATTACAAGAGTTTTGAAGGTAACTACATACTTGCTACATTGCCGGCGGTAGTGTTCATGGACATTTAAAATTTATACATATTCAATTAGCTGGATAAATGACCTCATTTTATAAGCACTATATTTTTGTCGACTTGGAGTGGGTAAGCGAGACACGCGCGTCCTTCTGAAATAACCCACCAAAATGGCTTAGCAATCTCAAACTTTCTTCGGTATCCTTCCTCGTACGACACGTGCGGATGACGTCACGTATCCCAGAGCGTGGGACGGAAAGTAGCCACCCCCATGCCACGTGTTACTCCCGTGATATCGAGAAATCGAACTTCTTATTCCAATTGACAATTTAGTACATAATATTCTTAGGGTACAAAGGTCATGGGTTCATAATAATAATAATAATAATAATAATAATAATAATAATAATAATAATAATAATAATAATAATAATTTGCCTGGAGTTGAAGTGACAAAACATTCAAAACAATTTCTAGATTGGCTGAAAGTAAAATTATAGCCTACTTTTTATGAAGAACAAATCCAATGACATACATAGTTCTATTTAATAGAATGTCATGTGTTTACGTTCTTTAAAGTAATGTGGGAAATAAACATTTACGTTACTCTAGTTACTTATACTTACGGAACTCAACTTCGACCAACGTAAGAGCATTCTATCAGAACACGTTTTTAATGCATGGAAGACAATTACATGTAGGTCTATACTTACTAGATGGCTGCACTGCGTCATGTAGGCGACTCGACGATAAGCTGAACGTAATAATCACGAATGATATCGATTTATTCCATGGATGATGGATATTGAATGAACTGTGCATAAGGTATTCATCTTAATATTATTTAAAGAAAAATAGTGAATCTGTAATGGCGCTAGTATGAAATAAATTATTATGCGTTACATGGGCGAAAGTGCTTCACATAGTCGTTTCGGAACTCATCTCAACTCATTCGTAAAACTAGAACGAGTAGAACTATTGTCATCACGCTTTGGGTTGTCCGGCTCCATGGCTAAATGGTTAGCGTGCTGGCCTCTCGTCTAAAGGGTCTCGGATTCCATTCCCGGCCCAGTCGGGAATTTTAACCTTCATTGGTTAATTGCGATGGCTCGGGGGCTGTGTGTATGTGTCGTCTTCACCACCACCGCTACCACCACGACCACCACGCCTACGGGTGTCAAATCGAAAGACCTGCATCATCTGGCGAGTGGGAAGGAAGCGGCCGTGGCCTTCTATCTTTTTTTTTAATTTATTTATTTTTTTGCTATTTGCTTTACGTCGCACAGACACAGATATGTCTTATGGCGACGATGGGATGGGAAAGACGTAGGAATGGGAAGGAAGCGGCCGTGGCCTTAATTAAGGTACAGCCCCAGCATTTGCCTGGTGTGAAAATGGGAAACCACGGAAAAGCATCTTCAGGACTGCCGACAGTGGGGTTCGAACCTACTATCTCCCGATTACTGGATACTGGCCGCACTTAAGCGACTGCAGCTATCGAGCTCGGTGGCCTTCATTTAGGTACAGCCCCAGCACTTGCCTGGTGTAAAAATGGGAAACCATGTAAAACCATCCTCAGGGCTGCAGACAGTGGGGTTCGAACCCATCATGTTCCGAATGCAAGCTCGCAGCTACGCGACCCTAACCGCACGGCCAATTGGCTCGGTGTGAATGAGCTTCAGTTGGGTTCTCTCGATAGTTTCATTCTTTCTTTCACAGTCATATTCGTCATTGTTAAACTGGAACACACTTGTGAAGGACCTTGTTTACTTTCAATTCAAAACGCATTCAAGCGATTACACGCAGAACTGAACTGAACTATAATACGTAAAATGCTTACCATTAGCAGGTGTCTGCTACTTTTGAAAGTTTGCGAGCTAACTTATCGGATTTCCGAGCTTGAAATTCTCTCCGGATTTCCTTTGCCCGTAAGGAGGATTGACACAAGTAATGAAATACCAATTTAGAGACGGTATCCAAGGTGTGTTCAGTGTAACTTGACGGTTCAACTGAAATTCTATCAATCGAATATAGACAGTTGTAAAAGATATCGCCCTACACTGAAGTTGAAGTACCGAATTTTTCTAAACTTTCACTTCAGTTAGAAAACGAATGTCACACACTTTGGGGGATGGGTTACGAATCTCGTGTTTCTACTAGATTCGTAATCTTTGATGTATGTAAACACTCAGTAACAAATGTTACGTTCCTACAGAAGAGGAGAGTACATAATGTACACTTAATCAATTTAGAGGGACGTTTAACAGCATTCCCAGCCATGTGCTGAGCCAAACACCTCTCCATTGAAACAGAATGAACTTTGTTTTCGAGTTCTGGCACAGTGCTCTTCCAGTTCTCCAAATTAGAACAGTGTCGAATAACCGATTTTCTCACCGAAGAAAAAATTAGTCACCGCAGTGCGCATGCACAGATGGATGGTTTAAGCCTGCACAAATGACTAAGCGAACTAGTCCCGTTCTCAACCGTACGCGTACTGCCTCTATGTGAGCATAAGGCAGTAGCGATCAGTGAGGCACGGATGTTGCAACCAGACAGTGTACGTCAACACGGGTAGATGTAAGGATGTGACAGAGTGGCATAAATGGGCAATCGTGTTTGGCCGTGCCTATGGCCATAGGGTGCATGAAGTTGCTGGATTATTTGTTGGTGTTTCACAGCGGAATGTTCAATGTGGCTGGAAGCAGTGGTGGCCATGAAACACGTCGTCAGAAATGTGGTGGGTAAAGATCCTGACTGAGAGGGTCCGGAGATGCGTTTCACGGTTTATGAATCAAAATTGCTTCCAAACCAGACAAGCATGGCTGGAGTCAGTGAAGGAAGATCCATCCCTACGTGTTACCGAGGGATCACTGCGACGGGAACTGCATGCAATGCATTTGGAGTCGGTCACCTTGCAAGAGGCCATTGCTCACACCGGCACACAAAGCTGCGTGTCTTCAATGATCTAGAAATCATCGAACGTGGACAGTAGCGAAGTGGCGGAACATAACGTGGTCTGACGAATCCCTTTTTCGCCTGCATTCCAATGACGCACCTTGTCGAATGCACCGAAGGCCAAATGGAGCATTTCAATCTGGATGTGTGAAAGGTCAGTTTCAAGCCGAAGGTGGATCTGTGATGTTTTGGGGGTAGTTTTCCTGTCATGGATCCTTCTCCAATACACAATTATTCATTACTGCTTAACAGGTTACTGGTAACCACTAACATGAACTAGCATGTTTATTTAAAACATTCTGGATGATGAACTGTTGCCGTTCAGTCAACATCTGCATGATGAGTATGCTGTCGAAACCCCGAATTTTTACGATGACAACAGCAAAGTTCATCGGGCTGGACGCACATGTAACTGGTTTTATGAACACTCCCCTACCCTATTACATCTCGATAGGCCTGAAAAATCACCTGAATTGAACCCCATTCGAAATCTGTGGGACATGATGGAGCAAGGAGTAAAACGCCGACATCAGCATTCTCAGCGAGTGGCTTAACCTGGATGCGACGTATCTGCATAACCTCGTGGACTCGCTTCCTAACCGAATCCAGGCGGTTATCATGTCCAGAGGCCACGAAATGACTACGCTGGCGTAGCAGGGGGAGAGGTGATACCCCCACGTGGCGCGTCCCAGGTGGCGGATAGGGGCGTCGTAAATGGCTTGCCGGTGGACTTGAGCGAAATAAAATAGCTCTCGGGGACCAAACACAAAACCCCCTGTGGGTGGGGGACGCAGACGAAGAAGACACCCACGCCGCGGTATCCCTGCCAGTCGTAAGAGGCGACTAAAAGGGGCGACCAAGGGATGATCGAATTAGAACCATGAGACTACTTGTAATTAGTACCACCTCGCGGAGAACACCATGGGCCGCTTTTACTTGCGCGTAGTACCACTATGTTAGGTACATAATATGTTTGTGATTAGTAGCGACAGTGTGTGCTTTCGGCTTTTACTGTACCTGTGATTAGTAACACTATATGAGCGACACCATGGTTCTGCCTTGCCATTGATTAGTACCCACTATGTGAGGAACATGCCTTTGCTGGTGGGACCTAGTGTTTACAGTGCACTAAGCCCTTTGGTATAGGCTAGAGCAATTTTGTTACTTTCATTGACCTGTCTCAGTCATATCCTTGGCTTTGACAATATGAAAGTGACTGAGGTATGAGAGATGCTAGTAATGCCATTCCTTATGTAGCCAGTCCCTGCTATGAATGGTGTGAAAATGTTGCTCATAGGGTCGGTTGATGCATGCATTTCAGTGGGATTGGCAGAGTGGTATGTAATTGCAACTTCTGCCTCGGTGAGGAAAGCAACGGAAAACTACCTCACTCCTCATTTCCCTAGTTCGCCTCTTCAGTGATGCCTAGGCCATCTATGGCAGCTGATGGCGGAGCTGTTGAATATACAACCAGCCTTAGGACTGGGGAATAAACATACATACATACATACATACATACATACATACATACATACATACATACATACATACATACATACATACATACATGCATACACACATGTAAGGAACACCACGGGATAGTACGAGTCCCTGTGGTTAATAACACTTATGTGATGAACACCATAGGTTTGCGTTGTCTGTCAATGGCGTCCCAATGTGAGAAACACCATAGGTCTGTGTTACAGATGCGCATTACATTACCTGTGAGTAGTATCATAATGTGTGGATTACCACGAGTCTACGCTACTTTTGATTACTACCGAAACATGTCAAATACCATGGTTTACTTTCCTACCGATAAGTAGCGTTATGAAGGGCGGTGACTTGGATTTTGGACCCCTTTAGACTACCAGCATCATCGATTCAGTATTGTGCTTTAGAAGCAGTCCCTTGGTCAGAAGTACTATTGTTTAACGTTGGTTTCTGGGAATGTGGGACATTGCGGGTCGGATCCACTGATTGTTTTAAATTCATATCCATCCATTTATTTTTCGTCCTCACGTTTTGAATTCTGGTCAGAGGAAAATGCTAAACTTTAAAATTGTCATTACATTTCGTACCATTAGGGGCCGATGACCTAGATGTTAGGCCCCTTTAAACAAGCATCATCATCATCAAGTTCAGGGGCAGATTTACACTGTATTAAATGATGCATGTAATGATTTCTCCAGGGGTGACTCATTTTTTGTTCGGTCACCTTCCACTGACTATCTTACGGCCTCATTATGCGCTTCGACGTTATGGTCCAATATACGCATTGGAACGAAACAGAAGAGCAGATTTTCTTACCATAAGTTATTATTTTAACCTCTCTAATTATAGGGCTGACTCTAGGACAAAGTGTACTACTTTCTCCAATACACAACTATCCATCACTGCTTAACAGGTTACCGGGCGAGTTGGCCGTGCGGTTAGGGGCGCGCAGCAGTGAGCTTGCATCCGGGAGATAGTGGATTCGAACCCCATTTTCGGCGACCCTGAAGATGGTTTTCCGTGGTCTCCCATTTTCACACCAGACAAATGCTGGGGATGTACCTTAATTAAGGCCACTGCCGCTTCCTTCCCATTCCTAGCCTTTTCCTATCGCATCGTCGCCATAAGACGTATCTGTGTCGTTGCGACATAGAGCAAATTCTAAAAATAATTGATTAACAGGTTAGAACAAATACTATCTAATAAATCATATTATCATGGAATATGAAAAATCTTTCACATACAATACAAATAAGTACTAAGAAACAAAGGGTACGCGACACACGATACTATTGACTGGATAAATGGTTTCTCAAAATGAATACCGAGCCGTGAGTAACAGCTACCGCTATGTTCGTCAACATATGATTTTCTATGTCTAATGAAGTCTAAAGCTGGGATAAGAATTTAGGAATTGTCCACCGGACGTACACAATTAACCCCGTGACTGATGTACAGTCGATATTTTTCTTTATAATGCAAGACTGTAGGTTCACACTATTCTTCACATCAATTATTCTGAATGCACTTCTTGACATGTCTTGTATGGATTCCGCAAAAGACCCTATGCATAAATATCATTTTTTCAAAAGGTAAATGATGTTAATTTTACTTCGCCTTGCTTGTAAGAGAAGGAAGTGTTTATTGCTAAGGCAAGAAATTTTATTATTTAGCGTATTGTATAAAATGTACATATAAGAAAACGATTTCATATCAGGATGTCCAGCCCTTCCATCCACTCTAACACTTCCTCAGATCGAATCAAGAAATCTGCCCAGCTACCCGAGTAGACACGTAGCTTGCAGTTGCTGATGATGTGAGCGATGGTTTGCCGTGGGACAATGCACCACAGTCGCAGTCTGGTGACGTTGCAGTTCTACTTGTAGAGTGAGTCCCTGCATCATCCATGGCCTGTCGTAACTTTGTTAAGAGTGACCCACTGACTAAGTGGTAGATGAAATCCTCTAGCAGTTTGCGCCAGAAAACCCAATATCAAATATCTGTGTCATTTCCCAAAACCTCCCACGACAATTAGCATTACCATTGGTTGAAATACATGCTGTATGGTGTCACTCCCAGAATTCAACGTAGACAGATGTTATTACCAAGTATCTTAGAACTAAAACTCCTAAATGAAGTCTAACCCTTTATATTGTAACCAAACCACCGTGAATAAATTAATATACATAGATACTCCTAAAAATGTCGACAACATTTCACAGGAAGAAACTAAGCCAAAAGCAGTTTCTTGCCTAAATGGTCCACTTGGACTTCGTTTCAGAGAGTCCCGAGTTCAATCCCCGTTCGGGTCCGGGATTTTTTATCCATGTCTGGTTAATTCCTCTAACTCAGGGACTGTATGTTTTTGTGCTCGTCTGAATACACGTTTTTTTATATACAACATATCATACTCGAAATTTTGACGACCTTACCACTTAATATAGGCATTTGTATTCACACACTACACCGAATTCTTCCAAAGTGCAGGTAAAACTACACTAACTGAAAATTTCAGACAACTCAAAATCATGCGAATATGTTCATAGGCAACAGAATGCGGTAGTAATGTTTCCACAACCCTCTTACACAATACTCGAATTTATCTAAGTGATTATTATTAAAACAGTGTAGAAAGAAAAAATATTAAGTGGGTGTGGCACTTGTGAAAGATTCTAAATAATAACATATTTAAGATTTTTTCCAGATTTGATAGAGCCAGCAAACTCAATAATTATATTGTCCATACATTAGGCTAAAATTTGTACAAATATCATTTAAGATTGTTGTAGAATTTTACATAAAAGTGTATGATTTTTGTGTAATGAGATATTTATTCAAAATGGTAAAATTAGCTTCACGGGATGAGGAATTGGGTACCAGACAAAATTCAAGCTTCTGAGCCATTCTGTCACTCATAGCCTGTCTGAGCTCACATATATTCTATTAAGAAATGGAGAAAACCCAGTGCGAGAGGACGATCTCATGACTTTCAGCTACAATGTGAAATGCGATTTTTTAAAGGTAAACTCCTAGTGTTATCCAAAAGTAGGCTACTTCAGCCTGTTACTCTTGGCGCAGCTAAAAAGGGAGGTGGAGGGACACCGTCGTGTTAGTCTGACCCTTGAACTACAGCTTACAAAATCACAGCGCTGTTGTACGCTTCACAAGATATTCTGCTTGTAGAACTGATTAATCCAATCAGGTCACGGAGCTCCCTCGGGCAACCAATTACTGCACAGCCTCTGGTTATGGACATGGAACAGTGTGCGACATCTTGTTTTCCTTTTAGAAAGCGTGCTCGGACAAAGTAGTCAACGAGCCTAATTATGGGAGAGCGGATAAAGTATTCCTGTCCAAACAGATTAGACTCTAGTCTCATTTAAAAACTTGCTAAGGCACAATAGTAATAATAATAATAATAATAATAATAATAATAATAATATAGAAAAGCACTAAAGAAAACTCTTGAGATTATTTTGGACCAACCTGTACAGGGGTAATCTGCATGATCAAGAAATCTCATGACCTGTATCAACTCTCAGAGAAATTCTCAGACAGATTTACGAAAAGACATTTAAAATTTTACGGAAATATTCTCAGAATGAGTAATCAGAGTTTGGCAGAAAGAATACTGAACCTTACCCTATCAATGAAAGTAAGAAACAATTGGCTGCTCGAAGCTGGAAAACCCCAGGAAATAGGCATTGCAGATGACATTGTATTAGATAGATCTAAGGTAAGAAAATTAGTCCACAATCACCGCTTTACACGCCCTCCCAGCACAGCCACCAAGAAAATTTGGTCAGAAGATCGCAAGAAATGTCACAGCGAAAAGATGAAGAGATTTTGGGAGAAGAAAAAGGCAACAGCATCAGGTAAATCAGTTCAATCGCGCTCGTTAGCCGAATATAACGAAGAAAGAGAAAAGAAAAAGAAAGAAAGAAAAAAAGAAGAATTAAGAAGATAGAGAGTTTTACGTTCCATAAACTATTTTTACGAATTTTGTAGACACTGAGATGCAGAAGTGTAACGGTTCACATCCCGTTACTAGGTGATATCTGTATTTTTATTATTATTATTGTATCATTATTATTATTATTATTACTATTATGTCCATACTATTATTATTTTATCTGTGAGATTACTATTATTGTATTATAATTATTATTCAGTTCCATTCTGCAATGCTTGTCGCTTGTGTGATTGTAGTTAAATGTATGAATATATACGTGTGTGTAGATTAACACTAAAGACATGTACAGTGAGAGTCGCTATATATCAGATGTGGATATGACATTGCTACAATACTGCTGGCGTTACTGTCACGTCCTCGCTACGTCATCGCTACGTCATCGTGCATATTTAGCGATGAGCTCACGTTCTGGAGATACCTACTTGGTACCGCGGGGTATTTCACCATTGGGTGTAATATTTGTCGCGAGGTGGGAGTAGATCATAGTTATTTCTGGAGATTACGTAGGTGCGTAAACCAACGTCTATAAAATGAGGCTGTATCTTGTAGCGTCAGTCGTTATTCCATTGGAAGCAGAGGCCACAGTTGGTCGGAGAGTGAACGAGATGGAAAAGACTCAGTGAGCCATTAGTCATTGGTCATTGAGAGAGTGAGGCCAAAGTTGGTCGGTCACTTAGTTGAAGATACGAACGCAAAGGCTTACCATGGAGTCATAGAAGGATACACTTGCAATGAAGTCCTACAATACAGACTTACCAAGAAATCATATGATATGGAGAAGAAGCAGTCACATGGATACCTCACCAAATTAGGCGTGACACATCTACAGTAAACACCAGATCTAAGGAATACGTCGTAATTACACTCAAAGTGTTGAAGGTACAGTCAAGTGAACCAGTGAAGGATAAATTTTGTGTACAATTGTTAAATGTCCGGTCAAGAAGAATTCATTTTCATGCCTAGTTTCTTTCAGTTGCAATGTCATAATTTCACATTCTCATTTTTTTTTATCGCAACAAGACTTACTATTTTTTTCTATACAATTTAAAGAATATATTTTGTTCTAACAAATGAATGCATCGTATTATTTCAATAACAGAATTAGATAACCTCAAATTAAATGGGAAACCGAACGCCAATCTCCTTCTCACAGAACTTATATGGTATGTTGTCAAAAGTAAGCTTATTACCCCACACCCTAGAGATAGTCAAGATTCTCATTCTATTATTGCTGCACTGAGTGGTAGCTGGCGCCCATCAAATAACGTATGTGTAAGTAAGCAGGTATGAAGTAAGTGTGAATACAAGGTCCGACGATTGTGCATTTTATTTAATGAATATTAATTTTCATATTTTTTTCCATTTTAATCCGGATTTATATGTTTGTAAAGTTAGTAAGAGAGTTAGGAACATTACAGAAGTCTTCTTACGAACCTGTAAATATCCCAACTTAGCGGGTTCGATCCCTCGCTCAGTCCCGGGATATTTGAAGGTGCTCATATACGTCAGCCTCGAGTCGGTATATTTACTGTCACGTAAATGAATTCCTGCGGAACAAAATTTCAGCACCTTGGCGTCTCTGAAAACAGTAAAACGTACCACAGTTAGTGGGACTTAACACTAATAACAATATTATTATTCTCTCGACACGAGGCTGGCGTATTTGAGCTCCTTCAAACGCACGCACAATTTTAAGCTCAGATGGCCAGCACTCTACCGAATCCACCCGACCAGGACACTGTAGTATGAACTGTGTTTCTGTATGAAGATTAACATTAATGTTATGAGTTTTAGGGAGAACTGAACCATACTGCCGTAACAAGTCCTCTTTCGAGTTAGGAGGTTATAAAACTTCCTGCTGATTTCGTTTCATGCTAGAAGGAGTAATGCTATAATTATTTGTTGTTAGTGGTAATATTACTTTTAGACGCGTGCGTCATTCTATTGAAGACTGTTCACGAATTCTAGACAGAATACGAAAACAGAAAACGAGGAAGCTTGTCGGTTTTATTAGTCTATCCCCCCTGTTGGTGGGGGACGCAGCTGAAGAATAGACCCACGGTATCCCCTGCTTGTCGTAAGAGGCGACTAAAAGGGGCCCAAGGGGCTCTCAGCTTGGGAGCGTGGGTTGGCGACCACGGGGCCCTTAATGAGATCTGACATTGCTTCCACTTACTTGTGCCAGGCTCCTCACTTTCATCTATCCTGTCCGACCTCCCTTGGTCAACTCTTGTTCTTTTCCAACCCCGACGGTATTAGAGCATTCGAGGCCTAGGGAGTCTTTCATTTTCACGTCCTTCGTGGCCCTTGCCTTTCTTCGTCCGTTACTTCATTTTTCGAAGTGACGGATCCCTTCTTATTTTTTCCTTGTTCTCTGTCTACCACCTGTGGGTGGGGTATGCAGAAGAAGAATACACCCACGGTATCCCCTGCCTGTCGTGAGAGGCGACTAAAAGGGGCGCGACCAAGGGATGATTGTATTAGAACCATGAAAATACTTTTGGTTAGCACCATCACGTGGGGAACACCATGGGTTGCCTGTACTTGCGAGTAGTACCACTATATTAGGTACGAAATAGGTTTGTGATTAGTAGCAGTAGAGAGTGGGTCACTGTGAATTCCCAGTACCCGTGAGTCGTATCCTTGTGAGCAACACCACGGGTCTGGGCGTTGCCTGTGATTAGTACACTTAGGTGAGGAACATCATCGGTTTGCGTTGCCTATGTGTGGCGCCATTATGTGAGAAACACCATAGGCCTGCGTTACCTGTACGACGTCCAATACATGTGATTAGTACCATCATGTATGGAACACCGTGAATCTACGCTAATTTTGATTAGTACCCCAACAAGACAAATACCATGGTTCTCCCTTACTAGCGATAAGTACCATTATGTTGACCTGTATTTTGGACCCCTTTAGACAACAAGCATCTTCGATTCAGGATTGTGCTTTAGAAGTGGTGTCTTGGTCAGTAATACTATTTTTTATGGTAGTTTTGGGTAGGATCCACTGATTGTTTTAAATTCATATCCATCTATTCATTCTTCATGCCATCTTTTATTGTGGTCAGTGGATGATTTAAAACTTTGAATTTGTCGTTTCTTTTCGTACCATCAGGTGCCGATGACCTTAAAAAACAAGCATCATCATCATCATTATTAGCCTAATGATATCATGTTCACAGTCATCTGGAATCCGAATCCTCATGAATAAGAATTTTAATTTTTTTACGTGATCGTCTATAAAATCAGGATATGAGGCGTTTTTTTGAGTAATTACCGCTTCCGTATATTTCCGCTTTAGCGCTCTGGTTGCGATATTAAGCATGTGCAATGGCTTCCTTCATTTGTTGAGACTTCACATGCGACGTTGAAGACAATCTTGCAGTGAGTGTTTAAAATGTTCAAGACAGTGGGTGGTGTGAATAAAAATGACCACACCGCACACACTCTTTACTCGCGAATTTATAGCCGGAACTCGCATTGAGATGAATAACCGCTGGTCGGTAGCAGTCAGTCACAGCAGACCTGTGCTTTTGAACACACACTCCAGTCACTTGAACAGCAGTGGGAGTGCTCCAGATTTCTGGCGCATAAAAGTAAAGTAGGCACATTTACCAGTTCATCAATCAACCATCCGTCAATGATCAGCATTTAGAGCTGTCGCCCAGGTGGAAGGTTCCCTAAAAATTGTTTACCTAACTTTTCCTTAAACGTTTTCAAAGAACTTGGAAATGTATCGAAGTATTTCAACCTGTTACTCCTCGTCATATAAATGATTCCCCCCCCCCCCACAATTTGTCCTCTTGATTTCAAACTTCATCTTCATATTATGATCTTTCCTACTTTTAAAAGCTCCGGTCAAGCTTATTCGTCTACTAATGTCATTCAACGCCATCTCTCCACTGTCCCACTCGTTAGCTGAATGGTCAGCGTACTGGCCTTCGGTTCAGAGGACCACGGATTCGATTCCCAGCCAGGTCGCGGATTTTAACCTTCATTGGTTAATTCCAGTGGTCCGGGGGCTGGGTGTTTGTACTGTCCCCAACATCCTTGCAACTCACACACCACACAACACTATCCTCCATTACCTACACATGGCAGATGCCGCCCACCCTCATCGGAGGGTCTGCCTTACAAGGGCTGCACTCGGCTAGAAATAGCCACCCGAAATAATTATTATTATATCTCCACTGATAGCTCGAAACATACCACATAGTCGAACATCTCGTCTCCTTACTCCCAAGTCTTCCCAGCCCAAAGTATGCAAAATTTTCGTAAAACTACTTCTTTGTCGGAAATCACCCTCAACAAATCGCGCTGCATTCCTCTGTATCTTTTCCAGTTCTCGTATCAAATAATCTTGGTGAAGGTCCCGTTCACTGGAAGGATTCTCTAATTGGGGTCTTACCAGAGACTTACATACCCTCTCCCTTACATCCTTACTGAAACCCATAAATACTCTCATAAGCATTTGAAGAGATCTGTATTTTTTTCTTAAAATTTGCTTTACGTCGCACCGGCACAGATAGGTCTTATAGCGACGATGAGATAGGAAAGGCCTAGGAGTGGGAAGGAAGCGGCCGTGGCCTTAATTAAGGTACAGCCCCAGCATTCGCCTGGTGTGAAAATGGGAAAGCAAGGAAAATAATATTCAGGGCTGCCGACAGTGGGGTTCGAACCCACTATCACCCGGATGTAAGCTCACAGCTGCTTGCCCTTAACCACACGGCTAACTCGTCCGGTCTGTAACCTTTCTTAACAACCTCGTTAGTATAATTGCCCCAATGAAGATCATTCCCTATATTAACACCTATGTACTTATAGTGTATTCCATAAGGTACTATCACCCTATCAACATAGTAATTAAAAGAGAGGACTTTTTCTCGTGATAAAACTTACAACTTGACTTTTCAACCCATTTGCCATCATACCATTATCCACTGTCCATCCCACAACATTGTCCAGGTCTCCCTGCAGTTATTCACAATCTGCAACTCATTTATTACTCTCTCCAGTATAACATCATCTGTATTACGAACAGAGTCAGACCATGATACATCTACACTGGTGAACTCTCCCTTTCTATTGAACGTGGGCTGTACACAATTGCAAGGGGTGCCTTACCTGTTAACGTACTCATCCCCATGAACATGCACCAAAATTGAGGAAGATGCATGGAACGCATTCAAGGAAATTACAAGAAACATGTTGGACAAGTTTAATCAACTCGGTTGAAATATGAACCTAAAGCTTCATTTCTTAGCCTCACATCTAGCCTACTTCCCTCCAAATTTAATAGGCGTAAGAGAATAGCGAGGTGAAAGGTTCGAACCAGGATATCAAAGATGAAGAATGGGGCTACCAGGAACGTTGGGATGTATATAGATGGCCAATTACTGTGGTCGATTGCACGTGACGACTCTTCCAGAGAGCACTCACAAACTTCAAAATCTCGCAAATTCAAGCAAATGTGAGTAAGCTTTAATTAATTTATCATATTCTTTGTTTGTCATCTTGTTTAGTTAGTATGTTTTATATCTCTATTCTGCATGCGTAATTCAATCTGTAAGTATCGAAAATTTTATGTAAGGACAAAATATCCTTTTGTACCATTACCATTTAACCAGATGCGATACGGCAAAATGAAGTTCATTTTTTTAATTCAGCGTTACGAAATTAATAAAACTCACCTATTTTAGTTTGTACCATACAAAAACATTTTTTGCAGGCTAGTGTAATCGGACGTTTTTATACATGTTGCACCGGGGGTACACCTTCTCCGTTCAGTTAAACCGCGCGTCTTCTATAAGGTCATCCATGTAATTGAACTTGAACTAATGTTATGCAAGATACTTGGATTTTCAACTATTAGATGTCTATACCATCGGCTTAAGTGCCCCCTCTGGCGGGATAAAGGACAATTAATTCTTAAGGGAAAGTTCATTTTCAGAGGTGGATAACCTTAGCTTTGAAGATGGTTTTGTTCTTGTGTCAGGGTTGTCAACACTTCTGCCCCCCTCAATCTCCTGTATCTATCAACCAATTAGAAATGTTGTGAATATTTTATCTAGCCAATTAAAAATGGGGGTGTGTACAGGCATCCAGCCTATCTGTAAAGAGATCTGGAAACTTCCCCTAGATATACTATCAAAGCTGGGCGCTTTAAGGCCGTATTGTCATTTTCATCGTTCCAGTTCATTGTGTACGGCGTTTACTAAGGGGGCAGAGGCCACATGTCGGCGTTCGGAAGACCCATCAACTCAAGGTAATGGCAGAATTTTCTTAACGTGTGATAGCTTGTGTGGAAGGTTTCAAAGCTCTTTTATTTTATGTAAATTTCTAAACCTGGTGGTTAAAATGTAAAATTTCCGTCAGTCTAAAGACTCTGTCTTGTTTGGTACTGGGAAATATGTAATATAAGGGAAACAAAGAGTGATTTGCCCTCCGTTTATTCCAATTCAACCTGGTATTTTAGTGACTAAAGTTTCTTATCCTATAAAATTCTTAACATTCTTTTGGTATTTAATGTTTCTCGTTTAGTCACCCCGGCGTAGAATAGGCTTAGCCTCTGTATCTTTGGGCCATAAGCCCATTTAGGGTTTTAAGAGTTTTCTAGAAGGAGTGCAGGTTTTCCACTTCTTTGCATTTTGTATTTGGCCGATCATTATCGACCTATTTCTTTTTTACATTATGACCATTGAGTATGGGCACTCGTTGCCCCAGTTTATGTTTCCGGAAAAAAATTAAAAACTGTTGAGCAGAAGTGACTGTAAATACTTCATTTGAAGATTGTCCTTGTATAAACGTGTGCGCTGCAAAAAATGTATATGCCTCTCAGATACTGGACTGTATTAATTTTGGAGCTGAGACTCCTAGGCTAGGGAAGTTAGTGGAGCCAAACATGTTCTTTTAAAATAGTGTACCTGCTCATCGTCTATTATCATGTTGATAATTCTTTCTAGTTTTGTACCTGATCTTTGGACTTCAAGTCATTGTTGTTGGAACCGACGAGCTCGTTATTATATTGTCATTGTTTATTCAGATCTTCCATTTATCCAAATTTCAAACATAAAAAGAAGGAAGGAAAGAAATTAATTTTCAAAATTTAGTGCATTAACTTAAGCTCTGGTCAATTCCTCGTCCGCCCATTCACTCCAACACCTTCTTACACTTCTGTGATCCACAATATTTCCGGAACACACGTTTTTTTAAATTTTTGTAATCGTTATAAAACCCAAATTAATTTTATGCCGTTAATTACCCGATTTCACGTGGATTGCCTCGTGTACCTATTAGCCCATGGTTCTGTGCTAGTGTGTTTATTTGACACTGTTGTAATTTTTAGGGGTAGAATCAAGGAGGACGCAGCCATGACCTATATGCAAGATACTACCACAGCATTCGATGTTAATGGAAATGTACCAAATATCACGTCTAGGGCAATTGAGAATGGGATTTTAACGTGGTATTCACAATCTGGTTATTTTAACCCAGCTTATTCCCCAGTTAATTTACCTGAGGAAGTATCGCAGAAGTGGAAGTGGAGGAAGATATCACAAATTTTTCCTCATAGTAGAGATCTAATTAAAACATGGGGGAGAGAGAGAAGATAAACCTACATATGTTGAGTTTGGTGACGTAGAGAAAATCTCTTTTGCAGGACGAAGTTGAATTTAATCTAAGTAAATCTCACAGAGATGGGATAAATATACGGGAGGGTAAAGAACAATAATGAGCGAATGGAAACCTAAAATAAAGGTGTTGTTTCTAATCAAAAAAGGATTCAACATTTTTAAAGTATTAACCATATCATCTGAATTCAGAAACAAAATACACTCTCTATTAAAATAGTAATCCCACTCTTGTTGTTGCTCATTCATCACATTTTAGGATGTAGGAAAATGACGGTAGTATTATGAACAACCCACTTGAATTTTACATCGTTCAGAAGCCCACATTATACGTGTAAAAATAAAACCCTACTAAATTTTATATTTTTAAAGTTAACTGAAATATGGGCCTCGGGGTTATGTAATACAGAATTACTCTGCACGCTGCATCAAATGGGAAGCATTTTGGCCTAGAGATTCTATTCAAAACTGTTCAAACATGGGGGTGGTATGTTGCCAAGTCATCTCGCCCACTCAATATGTTGCATTCCGCGGATAATTTGACTGCGTTTTATATCACTTGTGCCAGGTCAAAATAGATTTACTTCATAAAAACGACCGCAACATAAGCAGCTTTCCATCCAAAATGTACTATAGTTCCTAGTAGTAGCGAAGGCAGTGTAGCAGAGGTGGTAAAAGGGTGCTCGGTTCTGCCGGAAAAAGTGGGTTACATTTCCTGCTAGTAACAGAAAATTTAGAAGTTAGATTTCCACTTCTAGAGGGACATAATAACCTGGGGTTTACTCAGCTTACGTGATAAATGAGTGCCAGGTTAATTCTTGTTGAAACTGTAGCCGAGTATGGAGCTAACCACTCTATATCAGCGAGTTTATCCAAGGTGGAAGCCTTTAACTTACGAAGATGGTTTGTTAGTAATATTGCTGTATTTTTTTAATTAGCCCTAATACAATCTTTCGCACCTGCATCCTAGCGAATGAATGTTATGCACAGTGCTGTGTGTTAGTATACATACCAAAATAGTTTAATTTACCGGGATGTGATAACCGAGTTAATAATCGCTGGCTTCTCATTTAGGTGCCCCGATTCGAAATCTGGCCGACGCTTGTGATAAAAAAAACCCTCATATTCCTCTGGTTCTAATTTCACGTTCATCTGGAGATCTCGCGGCTATGATTGTGATATTTAAAGTCGCATAAAACTACTGATATGGTTAAGAAGTAATTCCTTGTGTTACACACACAGCATAGGTCTCAAAATTAGAATGCCCATAGAACTAAATGGAAAGAATAACAACCGGATTTATTTACAGTTTCAATAGCAAAATTTATATGTTTGGAATAGTGATTCGATCGCCGCAGTTCCCTCAAAAGGAATGTAAATTTTTGGTCATTCGTCTTAACACGTTTGAGACGTTTATAGTCTCATAAAAGGGGCGTATACAAGTTCAGAGTGGTGGCGAGTTGATATTTTGATGTAATTTGCTACACCGAATTGACAAATACGTCAGTCATTGCAGTAATTTTAAGGACTCTAGTGAAAAATGAAAGAAAATGAAAATAAAAGCTGAAACACGTACTTCTTGTTTACAGAATGTGGACTTGGGGTGGGGGTAATAATAAATAAAGAAGGAGTTGAATTCTGTTTATGAGGATACTTATATCTCAAAAATTGAAGATGTTACAGACATGAAAACTGGTATTTGGAATCTGCTTTTAAAATAAATAAACACGCATATTTTGGTTTTCGGAGAATCCACTTAAGGGGGTGAAAAGAATTGGAAAAGCGGGTGAATTTTTGAAATGAGTACCGATATATCGACAGTATATGTCAAAAAATTAACATGTAACAGACGTGAAACTTGGTATTTGGAAAGTCCTTTAAAAATACTGGAACGTGTATTTTTTTGTTCTCGGGAAAGACACTTGACGGAGGCGAAAGTATGTGAAAAATTAGTTAAATTATTTTTATGAGGTTAACTTATATCTCAAAAATTGAAAATGTTGCAGACGTGAAGATTGCTTTGGAATATCCTTTAAAAATAAAGAAACATGAATTTTTCCCCCGGAAAATCCACTTAGCTGGGGGTGGGGAAAGGACTGATAAAGGGCTTGAAATTTTTATGGGGATACGTAGGCTATATCTCAAAAACTGAAGATGTTACTTGCGTGGAAATACGTTTTTGGAATATCTTTTAGAAATGAAAACACTTTTTATTTTATTCTCGACTTGTGAGAAGACTGTTCTCACGTGCGCAGTTCTATATACGTAGGCAGCCTGAACGGACTTAAGTCAAAATGCCTGCAGAAGCTTGCTGAGGCCATACAATTATTATTATTATTATTATTATTATTATTATTATTATTATTATTATTATTATTATTATTATTATCCTGTTGTGATGAACACTTTAGTTTCCAGGTTGTGAGATTGAATAATATTGACAGTGGTATTTCTCTTGATTTCTTACTATTGTATTATGCCCCCTTATGTCCTTTCCTCAGCAGAACATAGACTTCGACTATTGGCAACATTTCGTTCTTTTGACCTTGTAATGTTGATACGGTACTCCCTGCATTTTGTCGACGTTTCTGTAGAGAGATGCATTGCGTTCGGCTCGCTCTGCCCAGGGCTGGCTGACCGTTTTTGAACACCATGAAATAGTGCTGGGAACGAACAGAGCGGAGCCGGAGGTTCCCGCGCATTCACTCGTAGGCATCGAGTACAACCGCAAGTGAAATTGTGGCGGGAAAACAATCGTTTCTTCCGAAACCTCCGTTTCATTCACCGTTTCCTTTACATGCAATAGAGTTGCTGCATTGTCTTTCGAACGTACGTATATACTGTACAACGTTTTAGAATGCAGTTATGATGAATGGGTATGGTCTATTAGCAAATTATAACAAATGAGGTTACAACTCGCAATAGTGTAACAACACATATTTGATGTTCCGAGTATTGACTTTGGAAAAGGAACTATTTTCTTACAACTCGCAATCGTCTAGCAAGACATATTTGATGTTCCGAGAACCGACTAAGAAAAGGAACTATTTTCTTTATTAATGCCTGGCAGCATGGCTAAATGGTTAGCGTACTGGTCTTTTGTCACAGGGGTCGCGGGTTCGATACCTGGCAGGGTCGGGAATTTTAACCATCATTGGTTAAAATTTAATATATTTTTTTATGTTCTTCAAACTGTTAAAATGTGTTCCCGGTACAAATTTGTCTTCGGTCAGTAAATTATATTAAAAGCATCTGCCTCTGAATTAGGGGCTGCCTGGCCAAGGCAGTAAAGGCGTGCTCGGTTCGCCCGGAAGGACGTAGGTTCGAATCCCCGTCAGGAAGTCGTAAAACTTAAGAAACGAGATTTTCACTTCCGGAGGTGCACATGGCCCTGAGGTTCACTCAGCCTACACAAAAAATGAGTACCAGGTTAATTCCTGCGGGCAAAGGCAGCCGGGCGTAGAGCTAACCACTCTACCCCATGAAGTGCCGAGTTTACGGATAGTGGAAGCCTTTACCTTCCACCCCTCCAAAGGCCTTCATGGTCTGTACGGAGATGACCTTGCTTTGCCTCTGAATTGATTAATGGCGTATGACATCACATTAGACACCTCCTACAAACACGTGTTCAGACCTCAGAACTTGTGTTGTAGAACCCATGTTTAATAGACGATCTGGTTGTCGGTGTCACTGTTAGAGTTATTGTTGTCATTATGGTTGGTCTTCTTTCCAGGATAATGTAAAGGTAAGAGCACGATTGCCCTGTCTCTTGAACCGAAGGTCCGCATGATTTCTGGTCGATATGCCTTTGCCATAATTAGCCACTGACAGATATAGTGTAGTTCAGCGCTTCATCCTTACTTAGGACTGTACCTATGGCCGAGTTTTTATCGGGAGACCTTTAGTCACGAACGGCTATCCTTTCGCCTTCGGAGAAATATCTAACGTAGAAGTATGCTGTCTTTCTCATTTTTTCAATCAGGTCCCTGACGGGATGCGGTTTCATGATGTCCAGTCTGGACAGTATCTCACGTTGCAGGAACCGTTAGTAGACGGGAACATCTTCTTTCTTGTCCAAATTGAGCTGGTTGGGGTGAACACGTTTCAAATTAGATGTTTCTCCTCCTGTTGCAAATAAAAGCTCACACACTTTATGTATGGCCCACTTCTTGCCCGAAAAATGCGGACAGCGGGCAGAGCTCTCTTGCGTACTAACCGTTCCTTCGCTCCTACGGTCCTCCGGTTTCTTCGGTATCACTCGCTACTCCGACAACTTCGTTGCCACTCGGAGATCTCCGGAGGGGCGCTGTAATCGCTACTACCATTCAATCACTCGGAGCAGACGCTTCGCTCCCAGCACTATCATGGAGACAAATTGCCCTGATAAACATTAGGTGAGTTTCGGCTCTGCACTAACTGATCTCCTGCTCTTTTTTTAAAGTCGCACAATGTATGGAAAGGAGTTAAGGTACTCTTCGGTTCGTACAGTAGTGTATTCCACGAGTTGAACATTTAATAAAGTGGTAACATAACGTAACGTTCACAGTTTCGGTCACACAGCTTACAGACACAAGTCGAGTTATGGTTCATGGTAGAACGTTCTCTTGCACACTTTATGGCGGTAGCCGTGCGTATCCCGAGAGTTAGTAAAGTGTCGTAGGTCCATGTTTGCGTCCGTCCATTCTCTGTTCATCATGGTCCACGCCGAGTAGAACACTATCCAGATTTCCTCGAATACCAGTCTTGAGTGGATGTATTCAGATAGGCTACCCCAAGGACCGCCTTCAGGTATCTTGTTTTTACCTTTTCCAATATTCGGAGTTCTCCGATAATTCATCCCAAATTATGTCTATCCCATTCGTGAATATTTGGCGTCATGGCGGACTTCAGGGATAATCTGGTTATGACTCTGATGGCGAATATAGCTTTTATACCTGTTGCCGCTCATATTCTTATGTGGATTCTGAATGAGTTCAATGTGGTTTGTTAGTTAAAGCCTACATATTTATAAGTGTTTACAGTATTTTGTTTGAAAAACATTATATGTTCGTTGGAGGAGGGGGGGGGGGAGGGAGGGATGAGATGGTCTCTTTGGACATATAAATAGATAGTATTCTGATATCAGGGAACTTTTTAAGTTATACATCCATTGTTTTGGAAATGAAGTTTGGGATTACTGGATGTGTAATACGGGATATCCGAAGAACCCCAAGTAGGCTGAGTCCGTTATCAATTTATTATCTAGCTCTTTGTTTATAGTTTGTCATAAAATTATTTCGAAAGTGCAGGTGAGGATTAAATCTTGTGTAATGATTTATCTGATCGCTCCAAATATGTTAGCTTCGTTGCTGATATTTCGTGCCTGGGTTCTGGTAGGTAAAAGTAGCGGTGTCACTAGCTTCCATTAACGAATCATAGAAAACTTTATTGCAAAACTAGCAAGATACCCGTACTTCGCTACAGTATTATACTGAAATTTATAATTGAATGCTTAAAATTTTATACATATAATCCGCCAGTATACGCGATCTGACGGCAATGTTCCTCCCATTTTTCAATCTTTCTTTCCAGCAATCAATTTCGTACTTCTCGAGTCAGCTCCAGGTTTTCCGCCTGGTCAGTTGGGTCCCTAAATCTTTGCCATCTTTTCCTATAAGCATTTCTAATATGGATCAAATCCTTGAGGAGATCCGGCGTGGTGTTGTCTTGGGTGCCTTGGAGGAACTGAACCCGCGGCCGGACTGCATTCATAGTCATTACCCGACCATGACCCGTTTCCAGCGGGGTCCGCATATTTTGACGACGGTCGAGAACATTATTATTATTATTATTATTATTATTATTATTATTATTATTAGGGTGGGCGATATTACTTAAATTTAGGTTATTATTATTACTGATGTTCTGGACCCCGCAGCAAGATGCAAGACCTTTACTTTGCAGTAAATTACATCTGCTGCCATTGTCATTGCTGACAATGTGACCAGCACCATTGTCGCGCGTAGGCAAGTGCGCAGGATTTCTGGCGATACGAATCATATACTTCCATGCATTATTGACCTTAATATGGAGGTCAATAAGATTCCTATCGTTTATTTCAAATGTGATTAAATTTTTATTTATATGCTAGAAGAATCTGTTGTTATCTAACTTTAAGCTCTCCAAAGGAAAAGATGGCTCTTGAAAATGAACCCAGGAAAGATTTAAAATGATCGGTTTATGATCAGAATCAAGTACATTGTGAACAGTAAAATCAATTGGTCTCAACTCCTTTTTCACCCCACTGCTGTTAAGTTGACCCCACCCCCACCAAAAAAAGTAAGGCGTGTTTGTTTATGTTTAAAGGAGATTCCAAATACCAACATTCACGTCTGTTACCTTCAGTAGTGAGATATAAGTATCCCGTAAAAAGATTTTTTTTCACTTCCTTTACACTTCCCATTTAAGTAAATTTTCTGGAAAAGAATACTTGTTTCTTTATTAGTAAAGGATCTTCTAAATACCAATTATCATGACTGTAACATCTTCAGTTTTTGAGATATGTGTCCTCAAAAAAGGAATTATACTCCTTTTCACCCCCGCACCCCAAGATGATTTTCCCCCAAAAATGCATTTTTCTTTGTTTTTAAAGGAGATTCAAAAACAAATTTTCACATCTGTAACAACTTTAGTTTTTATTAGATTGAAGTATACTCATACAATTAATTTTTCAATTCTTTCAACCCCCCCCCCCCTTTCATTGGATTTTCCAAAATCAGAGGGATGCGTGTTTCTTTACTTTTAAAGCACATTCCAAATACCAATCTTTTCGTCTGCAACATCTTTCGTTTTGGGATAATAGTATATTCATACAAATAATTCTACTAATTTTTCAATTCTCCCCCCACCAACACACCGCCAAGTGGATTTCCGAAAATAAAAAGTATGTATTTATTTTTAAAGGAGATTTTTTAATAGAGATACAAAAATACCATTTTTCACTTCTTTAACATTTTAAGTTTTTGTGACATACTGTAGATATGCTACTTTTAAAAGTTCACCCCCTTTTTCAGTTCCCCTTAAGTAGATTTTCTGAAAAAATATTTATGTTTCTTCACTTTTAAAGGAAATTCCGAATACCAGTTTTCAAATCTGTAATATGTTATGCGTCTGAGATAATTTGCAGATATAGTCTTTTTTTTTAATTCACCCCTTTGTCACTCCTGTTCACCACCTATTCATCGGATTATCCAAAAACACAAAAATAAGTGTTTCTTTATTTTCAAAGGAGATTTCAAATACCAATTTTCATGCCTGCAGCATGTTCAGTTTTTGAGATATGTCTCCTCATAAAAGGTGTTCAACCCCTTTTCCCCCTTGTTTCACCCCCCGTTAATGGGATTTTACGAAAACAAAAAAATACATGTCTCTCTATATTTAATGGAAATTCCAAATACCAATATTTATGTCTGTAAACTTTTAAGTTTTTGAGATATAGATATCCCCATTTTAAAAATTCACCCTGCTTTTCACCCCCTTAGCGATGGAATATCCAAAAATCCTCCCTTAGTGAGCACCTACACCCTAATATAAATGTATCCCCAAAATTTCATTTCTGTATGTCCAGTAGTTTTGGCTCGGCGATGATGAATCAGTCAGTCAGTCATGACATGTTATTTTATATACACTGACTGACAGAGCAAATGCAACACCAAGAAGAAGTGGTCAGAACTTTATGCCAATTGCAGGGTAGACTGACGTCACTGAGGTATGCTCATGATGTGAAATGCGCCGCTGTGCTGCGCACGTAGCGAACGATAAATGGGACACGGCATTGGCGAATGGCCCACTTCGTACCGTGATTTCTCAGCCGACAGTCATTGTAGAACGTGTTGTCTTGTGCCACAGGACACGTGTATAGCTAAGAATGCCAGGCCGCCGTCAACGGAGGCATTTCCAGCAGACAGACGACTTTACGAGGGGTATGGTGATCGGGCTGAGAAGGGCAGGTTGGTCGCTTCGTCAAATCGCAGCCGATACCCATAGGGATGTGTCCACGGTGCAGTGCCTGTGGCGAAGATGGTTGGCGCAGGGACATGTGGCACGTGCGAGGGGTCCAGGCGCAGCCCGAGTGACGTCAGCACGCGAGGATCGGCGCATCCGCCGCCAAGCGGTGGCAGCCCCGCACGCCACGTCAACCGTCATTCTTCAGCATGTGCAAGACACCCTGGCTGTTCCAATATCGACCAGAACAATTTCCCGTCGATTGGTTGAAGGGGGCCTGCACTCCCGGCGTCCGCTCAGAAGACTACCATTGACTCCACAGCATAGACGTGCACGCCTGGCATGGTGCCGGGCTAGAGCGACTTGGATGAGGGAATGGCGGAACGTCGTGTTCTCCGATGAGTCTCGCTTCTGTTCTGTCAGTGATAGTCACCGCAGACGAGTGTGGCGTCGGCGTGGAGAAAGGTCAAATCCGGCAGTAACTGTGGAGCGCCCTACCGCTAGACAACGCGGCATCATGGTTTGGGGCGCTATTGCGTATGATTCCACGTCACCTCTAGTGCGTATTCAAGGCACGTTAAATGCCCACCGCTACGTGCAGCATGTGCTGCGGCCGGTGGCACTCCCGTACCTTCAGGGGCCGCCCAATGCTCTGTTTCAGCAGGATAATGCCCGTCCACACACTGCTCGCATCTCCCAACAGGCTCTACGAGGTGTACAGATGCTTCCGTGGCCAGCGTACTCTCCGGATCTCTCACCAATCGAACACGTGTGGGATCTCATTGGACGCCGTTTGCAAACTCTGCCCCAGCCTCGTACGGACGACCAACTGTGGCAAATGGTTGACAGAGAATGGAGAACCATCCCTCAGGACACCATCCGCACTCTTATTGACTCTGTACCTCGACGTGTTTCTGCGTGCATCGCCGCTCGCGGTGGTCCTACATCCTACTGAGTCGATGCCGTGCGCATTGTGTAACCTGCATATCGGTTTGAAATAAACATCAATTATTCGTCCGTGCCGTCTCTGTTTTTTTCCTAACTTTCATCCCTTTCGAACCACTCCTTCTTGGTGTTGCATTTGCTCTGTCAGTCAGTGTATATAGATTCCCAGATTGTTACATTACAGATAGAAAAAGATTTATTTCTGTCGCTAATTATATGGTTTTAAAAATCACTATATGTCTTTTCTTGCACGAAATAACTATCTTGTCGTAGAAAGGTACAACATTTCATATTCTTCAGATACGGCGACAAAATCGCCAAATTGGAAACGCTGCGTGTTATCTGCATTGAACTTGTCATATGTTGTTTTCTTTGTTACATGCTCCATTCTAGTGAGTAAAATTGAAGCGTTGCGTCTTGCGGCCACTGGCTCTGCCTCGACCCTTAATACCACACACAAACCTAAGCCAAATGGTCTTCTAAACTTGTTATTCATGGTGTCTTTATGCTCGGAGGTGGTGCCCATGAGATCTAGAGCATACACTCAGAAAAGCGCCACCAGATAGCTCGTCGGTTTGCACCCTTCTTCAACTTCAGCTAGAATAAGATAATGCATATATTTTCTTGAAATTTGCATTTCATACAAACTCTTTTTGAGATGAAAAATTCTAGCATTAATTCTTCATTACAATGGTGGTGCCATGGGACACCGACAATACCTCACGAGCCGACCCTGGCTATTACGCGATTATTTACATTGAATTTCGCAAATTATATATTTTCAGGTCAATATTTTGAAATATTACATAGTCATTAGCCTATTTCTGAAGAATTCTGCAAAATGACATTAAATGCAGCCCTGTTGTTTACATGTGATGACCGTTGCGGAAGGTACACAGACGTCATGGATATATGATGTTATATTAAATTATGTAATAATTCGTGAATAATTTATTCGAATTAAAATCTAAGATGAGCAGTAGTCCTAACATACCTCGGTGGATTTAATTTAGTACTAGTTTTCAACAAGGGCTAATCGTAACTCATTCCTTAACACTCGGCTGTCCGAAGTTTTGATTTACCTTCAATATCCAAGCAGGTCAGTTCGACCCGAATAAAGAAAATATTATACTTTTTAATCATATATTTAAATATTGTACCATTTCTACTACAGCTGAACAGTTAGCACGTAATCTAAATTATGCACTTATAAGGATTCATAGGAATTAGTGTAATCATGTTTTATTTATTAACATAAAGGAAAAGTCAATATTAATACATTTTTATCACATATAATTGTGTGAACAAAACAGAGAATATCTATTGATATACGAACTTTTTTAAAAATGTCGCACTTTTTTCATGTATTTCAACTATTATTTTTTTTTTTTTACTGGAGGCACAAAACCGTCCTCTGAATCGATATACGTATTACCTCCCCCATCAGCATCATCTTCACGAACTTGGACCTCAGACAGAAGCTCATCTTGACGTAAATATCTACGGGCATTGAATAACTACACGCAAGTTGATGACACGCTACTATTAAAATATATTTCACTATGAGATTACATTCACTGTTGCATCGTTGCTAGTAATGCGATTGTTGCCAGAATACATGCCTAACTGGCAGTTTGTGGTCAGTATTATTATCATTCATAATAACTAATGTCACTGCTGCACAAATATAAACAGGTAATAAGTAAGAAGAGTATTAACGCACTTTAATATTTTTTCGTATGTATTCTTACTTGACCCACTTGATCGTACCGAGCTCGATAGCTGCAGTCGCTTAAGTGCGGCCAGTATCCAGTATTCGGGAGATCGTAGGTTCGAACCCCACTGTCGGCAGCCCTGAGAATGGTTTCCCGTGGTTTCCCATTTTCACACCAGGCAAATGCTGGGGCTGTACCTTAATTAAGGCCACGCCCGCTTCCTTCCAACTCCTAGCCCTTTCCCGTCCCATCGTCGCCGTAAGACCTATCTGTGTCGATGCGACGTAAAGCAACTAGCGTTCCACTTGATCGTTTGAGGTCTTTTGTAAGCATGACGTACCGCACAACTGAATAAGAGTCCTGCAATTTGGTGTTTATAACATTATCTTAAAGGTATGAAACATGCATTTAAAATTGTTATCAGTTCAGGTTGGCCCGCTAGAGCATTCTAGCGTAAACGAGAAAGTTAATGAAAAGCCTTGATGAGAAACAACTACCTGAACAAGCAGGTTTCCGCTCTGGCTTCAGCACAATGGGAAACCTACAAACCATAAACCAGCTGATCGAGAAGGCGGAAGAATTCAACACACCATTTTATACTTACAAGGAACACATTTGACAAAGAACGCTCGGAACCGCACAAAACCATCCTTAGAATAACAAGTAATCATAAAAAAATAAAAATAAAACAGTGGTGTGCTTCATTTCCATGCAAAACTCCGCACTTGTCTGCTAGCGCCACTAGACGGTGGCATCGTGTAGCTGCATTAACCAGTGCTCCAGTTGCGTGAGTGGTATAGCTGCAGTACGTATTTGTCTCTTGGAGTGTTCGCAAGCGAGTTACTGAGTAAACTGTGTATAGTGCAGTGATATCACGAAGAGAATTAATCCTACGCATGTGGTCCAAATATTAGGGACCAAGTTGCGACGTGCTGAATATGGAAATGACATCGGGGCCGAGGATATGGAGTTCACGGATATATTATATAACATAACAATTCAGCAATGTAACGGGGATGACACAGAAATACATGACGTTACGCTGGATAGATATACGGATTTTGAAGGACAGGAGGAACCTGAACCTGAAGGTGTCTCTTCAAGCAGTACACGACATTCATCTCCAGAGCAACAGGAACAGTCAAGTCAAAGTGAGTACGAACTCTCTCCACCCAAAAAGACGAGGTCCAGTGTATTAACAGATATTGATGGCAGCGTACTCGAGAACATTTATGAGGACTATTACAATCGTGGCTTCATTTCCTATAGCAAACTAATGAAGTGCTATAAGAGCATCAAAAGCAAATCAATTTTGCACATTAATTCTAATTTATATGTCTGGAAAACGGGGAACAGGTGTTCGTTTCAAAGGATACAGACTGTCGCAATTACAAACTATAAAAATGTATGTAATATCGCAATTTGATGGTGCAAGGAGGTATGGATCTAGAGTTCACTATTGGCATCTGCAGATATGGGCTCTAGTAGGGACTAAAATGGTTAGCTTGGTCAGTTTCAAAGCTTCCATTTCCTTTATCGACTTTCTCAAGGCTGAATATGGCATTTCATACAGGCATATTACAATATTTGTCACATGTAAGGACATAAAAGACGAAAATATTATACGCCAGAAGTCACAACAGTTTGTGGAAGAAGTGAACATGTTTATAACAGAGGAGGGTGTGGAGAAAGGTAATGTTTGGAACAGTGACCAGAGTCAATTCCAGTATAAAATGTCTTCAGCATCAACACTGTCCTACAGAGGGGAGAAAACTACAGGTAGTGGGTTGCAGTCTGTACATAGCTCTACCCACCGCTACACAATTGATGTGGCTTTATCAATGGCAGGCAGACTAGTAAACAAGTTGTACATCTGTTTTCAAGAGACACAAGACACGTTCGGTCCAAATATTTAAAACAAACTTGCAATAACCTGCCAACGAAACATTCATGTGGAGGCAAGCAAAAGTGGATAAATGACTAAAGAACACATGAAACGTTTTCTAACTTCAGTCCTTGGCGGACATGTAACAAATGAAAAGAGCCTATTTTTGTGTGATTTGTGGGCAGGTCATACAGATTGTACGCTTCTAGATGAAAGTTTTCCAAACAAAGATGTTACGCTGAAGATACTGCCACCGGAAACAACAAAATATTGCCAACCCATTGATGTTTACTTCTTTCGGCAATATAAACTCTATATCAGAAGGATTGCTGATTTTGTAAGACTACGAGGTGCCAAACCACAAGTGAAGGTACATGATCGTTACTTCTTCGTATAACTTCACTCTGTGGTTTACAATCAATTTGCTACACCTACGTTTAAGCCGATGTTGCAGTATGCTTGGCGAAAGCCAGGTTAAGACATTGACATACCAACATCACCATTTCAAAATGTAATTAGTGTGGCTTTTGATATTGGACTGCATGAATGCGAAAGTGATTTGGAATGTGATAACGTTGCTTTAGTGAGGTGTGCACATTGTTCTCTCCCACTTTGTTTTAACCACTTGATCGAAATCCCGCATCTGCACTTTGAGGACTAATATAAGCACTTTCAGGTGTGTGGTATTGCTGTATATGTGTGTTTTGCGCTATTATAAGTACCTTAAGCAGAGAGATTTTGGCTGATTTTGGCTGATTGAAAATGTAATGATACACTGACGCCATTAAATTACATATAATTTCGTTCCTATGGTATTGATATCTTGTTACTTTGTTTCTCTCTATTAAAATGTTACTTAAGGTAGAATGCAATGTTTTGTATGGAAATGACGCCTACCACTGTTTTATTTGTGATTGCTTGTTATTCTAAGCATGGTTGCGTGCGGTTCCGGGCGTTCGAGGTCAAATGTGTCCCTTGTAAGTGTCCCAGGAGGAATGGTCAATATTCAAGGATATGACAGAACGATCATTTGAAGCTAAAAACTTCATATGGACATGTGCCCTGTTACGAATTGTTCCCGTGATAGAACACATTTAATGTACGTGTGTTTTTCGGCTAGTGTTGTGCACGTATATGTCTTACTCAGCCAACTCTTTGACGTTTTGAAATGGGTACAAGTAATATTCGCCATACACGTGTTCTTGGGACATTGATACGTGCAGAAAGACGCCATGTGCTGGTAGTAGGACTACGCTGCACCATTTCAACAATGTGTTGCTGTCCCTGCACAGGTTGTTGAACTACACGTTCAGAAGAAAAATGGGAACTTGGAAGAATACCTGTTTCACGCTGTGTGCTGAAACTCTGGTAAACACTCTACGATTAGAAATTTGACGTGTCAGAAAGCACCGAAGGTATTCCTCGATAGCAGCAGGATCACCACCATCTCAGAAGTCGTAAGCATACACCATAACAGCATATTCTTCATTAATGTAATGTGTGGCATTTTAGCCAGCGCGTGTACAAACACAGTTGACTGATGCTTCTCTCTGATACACTCTCAATCCCTCGCACTACTTCACTCACAACACACCATGGACAACTGCGCGGTCGACGGGCTAGTTTAATGGCAGAAAGACATCCCGAGCAAAGAGGTTGAAAGCAACGAGGCAGGTTGGGCTAGAAAAAAACGTCAAAGGGGTTGGGTGGGTATGACACATACTAGTCCAGAAACAAATGCACATTGAATATGTTCTTTTGCTTCAAATGATCTTTTCTGCCATATTCATGAATATTCACCATTCATCCTGTGTAGGTTTTGTACATTACAACACAAGCCGAACATCCAAGTGCACAAAAGGTGTAGAAGACAAAGACAGTATGTACGACCATCGAAAGTCAAAACGAATAAAGGCCTACCATTTCGTCTACGATGTGGAGTACGTCAAGGCGATCCAATTATTCCCCCAGAACTTCGTTGGAGTGTTTTAGAAAACATATTCCGTGAAATGAAGTGGAACAATCAAAACGGAATTAGCATAAATTGCAGTCAAGTAACGAATCTTAGATTCCCGAATAATATAGTTCTGTTCTCCGATACACCAGGATAACTTCAGAAAATACTTAAACAGCTCAGCCACCAAATCAAAACTGCAGGCCCATCCGAGAAGAAAACAAAAACACAGCTAATGATAAACAGACTGGAAACTCCAATATCGGTAGATGACACAATATTACCGTATCGTATACAAAGGATTATGTATAATTAGGACAGTTAATATCCTTCAAGGACAAGATGGAAATGAGATTAAAAGAAGAATATCACTAGCTTCGAAGATTTCTGGTCTCTGCAGTGTATTCTACCATACAGAAAGTTAAAGAGAAGACCCATATTTGACACTCTGGAATCATATGTTTACCCGGCTGTCTTCTATGAAAGCCGAACTTGGTCGTCAACAAGCAGACAAATGACAGCACTACAAATATGTCAAAGGAAGATGGAGCGCAAGATAATAGGAATAATGAGTCGCTGTCACAAATATAAGCAACAACAGACATTGCAGAAAAAATATTTAGAGAGAAATGTGGAAGTAATATCGCGAGGGTGAAAGACGACAGGTGGACGTATAAAGTAAACATGTGACACACGGGCTTTGGTAAACGTCCCTAAGACAAACATGGGCAGACTTTTACTTACCACAAGCAGTTTCGCAATGGTCAAGAATAGCAAGAAACAGAAGTACATATAAACTATGGAAAGTTGAGTTCAAAAGGAATGAAAAATGAACAAACAATATTGGGCAATCAAACGAATTAAGGAAGAAAAACCTCAAATAGTACAATTAACTTTATCCCCTAGTGGTTTAACGATGCACTAACCCATCGAAAGTTTCTGGCGACGGAATGGTGGGAAAGGTTGGGAAGGAAGCGGTCGTGGCCTTGATAAAGGTACAGCCCCAGCATTTGCCTCGTGTGAAAATGGGAAACCACAGAAAACTTGAGGACTGCCGACGATTGGGATTCGAACCCACCATCTCCTGAATGCAAGCTAATAGGTATATGACCCTAGCAGCCCGGCCAACTCGCTTAAAGAATTAGCTGCGGACATAACGTTAATGAATTAAGTTAGTGAAGTTAGGAAATAAGAAAAAAAAAGCAAGTCTATAGCCAAATTTCGCGTGTACAAATACTTAATACAACCCTAATGCAATTCAGCTCACCTTAAGAAAGAGAGAAGTAGGCTGTAATAAATTTTTAATATTATTCTTCTTCTCCTACCTATTTTCCTCACACCTGTGGGGTCGTGGGCTGGGGGGTGGGTGGCTTTGTCGCTCATACGGATTTGGCCCTGTTTTACGACCGGATACTGTTTCTGTCGCCAACCCTACTGTATATGAAGGGACGTAGTCACTATTATGTGTTTTTGTGATAGTTGGTAGTGTGGTGTGTTGTCTGAAGAGGAAAGTGTTGGTACAAACACAAATATCCATTCCTCGAGCCAGAATAATTAATTTGACGCGACATAAATTCCCGACCCATCTGGGAATCGAAGTTGGGATTCTCTGAACCAAAGGTCTGAATGCTGACCACACAGTAAGGGAGTCGGACCACTATTTTTTGATATTATATCTCAGACATTCAGTTCAAACACCGGTCTATTATGATTCTTTTTAACCTAGCAAGTGGCCGCGTGGTTTGGACCACGTAGGTATCAGCTTGGATTTGGGAGATAGTGGGTTCGAATCCCACTGTCGCTTACTTCCCACTCCTAGCACTTTTCTATCCCATTGTCGCCATAAGACCTGTCTGTGTCGGTACGACATAAAGCAAATTGTAAAAAAGTAAAAAGTAATTAAATAACCATTTCGGAATGGGGGTCGTTGATATAAAGGCATTTACTGAACTTGTACATATTTTGTCTCACAGAACTGAAATTGGTAAATGGTTAGCCCTGTCACAAAGTAAAGCCCGGATGTGGACGTTCAGAGCACGATTTGAGCTTCGAAGTGTTCTGAAAGATGTTCCTCATAAGACCGGTCGTGCTGCAATATCTCTGGCTCCATTGCTAAATGGTTAGCGTGCTGGCCTTTGGTCACAGTGGTCGCGGGTTCAATTCCCGGCAGGGTAGGGAATTTTAACCATCATTCTTTAATTCCGCTGGCACGAGGGCTGGGCATATGTGCCATCTTCATCATCATTTCATCCTCATCACGACGCGCAGGTCGCCTACATGTGTTAGTCAAGTGACCTGCACCTGGCGAGCCGAAGATGTCCACGGATACTCTCGGCACTAAAAGCCATACGCATTTTCATTTCATTTGCTGCAATATCAGTTTCAAGTCCAGTGAGGAAAGCAATAGAAAAGAATTATACTCCTCATCTTGTTTGGTACGCCTCATTTTGGCACCGGCAATGGATTTTTAGGTTTCTCTACAACCACATAACATCTGGTTTAAGGATCCAACCATCCTTCGGGCTGATGACCACACAGACATCGTGGACTTCATTATCTTTTGTGCAAAATATATCGTATGCATTTCATTTTCTAACTCTAATCATTCTCTAGGTAAAAACACGTTCCTGTTAAATCCATCTGCGGAGCGCTCTTCGGGACATCTCTAAATATCGGCCCGCAAACGACGGATATGGACCGCTAGTTTGTATAATACATTTGTTCTGGTGATTTTCTATTGTTCCTATCTGCAAAACCTAAGCCAAACCAGACGGATATTTTTCTTTTCCCTCGCTATTCTGCATTCATCTGCAGTGAGCACATTTACACTGGTTACAATATTGATGTGATTAAAAAATCACTGAGTAGCTCAGAAGTTTGAGGAGCTAGCCTTCTGACCCTAACTTGGCAAGTTCGAACCTGGCTCAGTCTGGTGGTATATGAAGGTGCCCAGATACGTCAGCCTCGTGTCAGTAGATTTACTGGCACGTAAAAGAACTCCTGTGGTCCAAAATTCCGGCACCTCGGCATCTCCGAAAACCGTCAGTTAGTAGGACGTAAAACATTATTATTATTATTATTATTATTATTATTATTATTATTATTATTATTATTATTATTATTCCTTCATATGTACTATATAGTGGCTATGGAGGGCTAACAGGACATGAGAATTTTATGTTCCTCTTAGAGCAAATTAAACCTGAAATAAAAGGAAATTTGGCCTTCCAAAGGAGGAAAGCTTCGGTTTAAGAAGGGCCATGAAAGGCTTAGAAATGAATTATTTTCTAGGCCTTGTAAACCTGACACCATCGGGATCGGAGGAAAAGGAAAGGTGACCAAGGGATATTGGATAGAAAAAGATTACATTACCACGTGAGTACAGTGACCTTTCGGTAACTGCCAAGTAAATAAGCAATATTTCGACAAGAATTATCAATTTCATTTTATAGAATTAGAGATGGCGTATGACAGAGTAGCACAGGGCTGGCTGAATTTGATAGAGATTATGAGTTTCAACGTACTTTTTCTTCTGTAATCTATACTCGTATAGTAGTATATAAAGAGGCTGTGAGTTTGTTTATATGTAATGGATAATCTCAAAAACTACCTTACCGATTTTGAAATTTCTTTCACCACTTGAAAGATAATTTACGAGTAATGTATGCTATGTATCATCCCGGAATATCAAAGGGTTCCCGCCAGAACCGTGATTTAAGGATTAAACGGCAGCAGTAATAAATCTCGAAGTTTGTATTGTTTACATGTCTGTGTTTCTTCACGTAAAAAAATACTTCACTGATGCAGCTCAAATTTGGCAAGCTTGTAACTTATACCTTTCGTTTATACACAGGCTACTTACTATCACACCAATCGAGTTGGCCGTGCGGTTAGGAGCACGCAGCTGTGATCTCGCATCCGGGAGATAGTGGGTTCGAACCCCGCTGCCGGCAGCCCTGGAGATGGTTTTTCCGTGGTTTTCCATTTTCGAACCAGGAAAATGCTGGGGCTGCACCTTAATTAAGGCCATAGCCGCTTCCTTCCCATTCCTAGGCCTTTCCTGTCCCATCGTCTCCATAAAACCAATCTGTGTCGGTGCGACGTGAAGCAACTAGCAAAAACTTTACTATCACGCTATCCTTTAAGTGGACTATGCAATGAAAGAAACTGTGAAGAGAGTCAGAGCAAAACGTACGCTTGGAACTCTTAAAATCGAATACGCTGCATAAACTGTTAGTTACTGGAGAGCAGTAAGTGTGCCCGAAATTCGATTTCCCTGAAAGGAGTTTGTACGAAAGTTTTTAGTATCTCTAATAGTTTTCGAGAAAAATCTGTTTTTCTGTGTTTTGTCGCATGCTTTATTCTTGTTCTCTGTCCTGGTTTTATGAACTGAAGTAGGCAAGGGTGCCTGCCATTATAATGAAAATCAATGCACCCCAACTCTAGTCTGAATGACAGCAAGCAAGGGATCCTGATATTATAATGAAAACTCCCACACTAGAATGTGACCGGTAGTAGGTAATGGCACCTGGAAGTATAATTAAAATTCCCAATTAAATTAAAATTCCCCAACCTGTAGTTCACATGAGTAATGGCATATGGTGACTTCCCTGTAGGTGTTTCTCGGTTAAAGAAGAGAGACATACTATTTCATTAAATCTTATAACGTGTACACTACTTCATATACAATTCTGTATACAACGTAGAATTCCGTAGGGAAGCACGGGCACACATAAAGAAGTTCTAGATATATTAAGGTATATTCCCTTCATCCCCCTAGCCTACCCACTGATTCTTTTCAGATGAAATTCCACCCCGTTTTCATCGGCTTTCCAGTAGAGTTTCTGTAATAAATACAGGGTTAATAATGTCTCCCTTAGTCTGAATATCACCATATTTGTTTCAATCTCGTACAAATCCGTCTTCAGTCATTCATGACACACTTCTACTGTATGTCAGCTGCGGACACGGGCCTGCAATCACAGATCCGTGTATAGGGAACGTTGGACTTGATTGTAGACTAACAATGGAGCAGGTGTGCAAGTGCAGATCTACGTCCTGTCACTCAGAATCTCCCTGTCAACAGATTCACTTCCTGCAACATCGATCTGTGAAGAGCCGGCTGGTTGCGTAGGTTCACAGTGTTTCTGAACGGTCATCACGAGCAGGAATTAGATTTCTCCAAACAATTAGGGGGCTGAAGTGTTTTGCCAAGGTTGCTAGAAAAATCACTGGATGTTGTACCTAGAAACTGGTGAAATTATTGGAACGCAAGGAAATGTAAAAACGTCTACTGTAAGTATGCCTTAATTGAACTGAGGCATGAGCTGTAACCTAACAGCTTTGGATATCACGTCCGTGGTTATGATTATAAAAGAATTATTTTCCGCGCGAGATATATTGCCAATAGAATTACAGTCTAGAATCCAGGAAAACTTCTTCTATAAATGTTAGTCAACTGAAACATAGACAGAGCTGGTAACACCATAGAAAACTGACGGGGCAGTCAAGAGGTGTCAGAGCTGAATTGTTTGGAGTTTTTATAATCAGCTCAGAACTTAATCAATCTGAGACACGAGTCCGATGAGTAGAGGAAAGTGTTCAAGCAATGCATGTTTAGTGGTAACATTTAAAGGAACACAATGTGACAGGGCTCCATTCTTGGACAAAGAAGGTGCTTTCACCAGAAAACTGTTATGAAGGAAAGATTACATTAACAATTTGGAAATCCTACAAAAAAGAGCCATCAAAATCATGTATGGATTCCCCTTCCTCAAACCGTCACATGAAGTTTTTTCAGAGTCAAATATTCTGCCATTCCATAAACAAATTGCATTTTCATCAGCAGTCTTTGTGTATAAGCTGTCCTCGGACACTCCCGGCACTAAAAGCCTTACGCCATTTCATTTCATGTATAAGCTAGACAGGAAATTAACCCATTCTACTGTTAACTTCTCCCATTTTAGTGAAATTCGTGGATATGAAACTAGAGGATCATTAGGGATATATCCCTCTCACTCTAATTCAGTAAAGTATGGAGTGAAAGACATAGAATCATCAATGTTTAGGGAATACAATGTGTTGCCTCCTGTTATAAAGATCTCTAAATCGGATATATGTTTTAAGAAAAACTGAAGGAATATTACTTTTTTACATATATCTTAATATAATCTCTGTATAACTTGCTTTATTTAATACAATAAAATATATATTGTCCATATTTAATATATTACAGCCATGCAATATCTGAATATACTTCTGAAAAACTATGATCCTAACATGTTTAAAAAAAAACAACAATGTCTTAGTTATCCAAAAATGTACTTGTCACTTTACAGAAAGAGCTATTGTATATGAAATGTAATTATTGTGTCGCCTTAAAAAAAGTATGTACTGTATTGTCCCTATCACGAGCCAGAGGCTCATGGGACCTTTTGTCACCAATAAATAATAAAATAATAATAAAACTTGTAATCAATGGAAACGCATGTCTCGCTACCAACATGGCAATGGACAGTCGTCGCAGTTTTCGCAGTTTTCGCTGGGATCGTATGGATTGTTTGCCTGTCACATCTTTGGTCTGCAGAACGAAACCCTGAGGAGAAAGTGTTCCATCTCCGATCAAGAGACTCCTGATGTTGTGGAAGAGTAGTTCAATGAGGAACAAGCGTGTACATTTCCAGTGCAATGACGTACTTAGAATTACTTCTTACCATATTACTCACGCAGAATACGTCCTCAAGCCGCAGTGAAGAGCTGTGCTTAGCTGCAGTTCAGTGATGTACAAAAACTACTTCTTACCATATTACGCAGCATACTACTTAATTCCAATGGCTCGGGGGCTCTGTGTCTGCTGTCCCCAACATCCCTGCAACTCACACACCACACATAACACTATCCTCCACTACAAAAGTACCTATACTTGGCAGATGCCACCCATACTCATAGGAGTGTCTGACTTACAAGGGCTGCACTCGGCTAGAATTGGCCACACGAAATTATTATTATTACTTGAAGCTGTAGTGAACTCGTTGGCTGAATGGTCATCGTACTGACCTTCGGTTCAGAGGGTCCCGGGTTCGATTCCCGGCCGGGTCGGGGATTTTAATCGCTTCTGATTAATTCTTCTGGCTTGGGGACTGGGTGTTTGTGTCCGTTCCAACATTCTCCTCTTCATATTCACACAACACACTACACTACCAACCACCACAGAACCACGCAATAGTGATTACATCCCTCCATATAGGGTTGGCGTCAGGAAGGGCATCCGGCCGTAAAACAGGGCCAAATCCACATGTGCGACACAGATCGCACCCGCGACCCCACAGGTGTGGGAAAAACGGTAGGAAAAGAAGAAGAAGACGACTTGAAGCTGTAGTGAAGTGATGCACCTGCAAAAAACTTCATACCTTCACATTACGCATGCATACTGCCTGAAGCGTGGTACTGCGGGTGGTGTAAGCCGAGTGGCAAAGCATGCTAGTACATACTTCACAAACATCGCACTATACTTCGCTAAATTAAGAAAAAATCGCATCACATCTTACAAACTACGTACTTTCATTCCTACCCTCCATAAGGTTATTGGCATTTATCTCCCGATATTGATTGCTAGGGGTGCAGTGTAACGGTTCAAATTCCGTTACAAGATGATATCTGTATTTTTATTATTTTATCTGTATTATTATTTTTATTATTATTATTATTACTATTATTATATTATGTCCGTATTATTATTATGTTATCTTGATATTGTTACTATTATTGTAATTATCAGTCTTATTTAATTCGATTTTGCAATGCCTGTTGCTTGCAAGATTGTACTTAAGTGTATGCATATATAAGTATATGTAGATTAACATTAAATGCCTGTACAGTGAGAGTTTCGATGAATCAGATGTGGAAGTGACGTTGTTATATTGCTATACCACTGGCGATTCTGCCAAGTCATCGCCACTTCATGGCTACGTCATCGTATTTATTTAGCAATGCGCTCAGAGAGTCAGCCGCCCCGGGCTATTTCACCACTGTATGTAATATCTGTCGCGTAGGTGGGAGTATGTCATTGTTATTTCTGGAGATTACGTAGCTGTGTCAACCAACGTCTATATAAGGTGGATGCATATTGTAGCGTCAGTCATTATTTAAACGGAAGCAGTACAGTGAAGTAGTCTACTAGATGAAGAGGCCTTAGTTGGTCAGTCAACGAGTGTGAACGAGAGATGGTGAAGACTCAGTGAGCCATTAATTATTGGTCATTGAAAGAGTGAGACCAAAAGGTTGGTCCGTCACTTAGTTGAAGACACGGACGCAAGGGCTTACCATGGAGTCAGAGAGGGCAACCCTGGACCTGCCAAGAGGTAATACCATATTGACTTACAAAGAAGTCAGATGATATGGAGAAGAAGCAGTCACAAGGATGTATCACCAAGTTAGGCGTGACACATCTACAGTAAACACCAGATCAAAGGAATACGTCGTAATTACACTAAAAGTGTTGAAGGTACAGTCAAGTGAATCAGTGAGGGAAATATTTCGTATAAATTGTTAAATGTCCGGTCAAGAAGAATTCAAATTCATGCCTAGTTTTTTTTAGTTGCAATGTCATAATTTCATATTCTCATCTGTTTTATCGCAACAAGACTCACTAATTTTTATATATTATTTAAAGAATATATTTTGTTCTATCAAACGAATTTATAGTTTTATTTCAACGACAGTAAAATATCTTAACCTCAAAATTAATGGGGAAACCGAACGCCAATCTCCTTTTCCCAGAACTTATATGGTATGTTGTCAAAAGTAAGCTTATTACCCCACACCCTAGAGATAGTCAAGAGTCTCATTCTATTATTGCTGCACTGAGTGGCAGCTGGCGCCCTTCAAATAACGTATGTGTAAGTAAACAGGTAACAAGTAAGTGTGAGTACAAGGTCCGACGAGTGTGTATTTTATTGAATGAATATTAATTTTCATAATTTCCATTTTAAATGCAGATATTTAGTACTTTTCAATATAAATGCAGTTTTATGTAATATTTGTAAAATTAGTCAGACAGTTAAGAAAATAACAGCAGATAAGCTTGTTCACTGTTGAGAGAGACCAATTGTTATACTAGCATCCTGGAAACATGTACATTCTAAGTACTTCAAATGATCCACATGTTCCAGTGCCTTATTCATTACCTGACATTCAGTCCTCTTACTTTTCCATCTGATACCTCTCTAGCCACAGAAATGCTCATCTTCATATATATTTAAGCTTCAAATTGTTGGATTGAAAGCTTTGAAAATAGTAAGCTATATTGAGGAATGAACTAAGTTTTATAGCCCTATATAACAAAGTTCGCTATGAATATATTACTGTAACCAGTTTTGTGATTAGGACCATTTATGTATTACTGGATTTCAATAGGCTTTAGTTTTGAAATTGTCATATATTTTAGGTTGAATATTTGTTTTTACTAAAATTAGATTTTGTTTAATATGTAATTGGTTGTAAATAATTACAGATGATATTTAATGGATAAATTATTTCACTGAATGCAGATGCTTGTATGTATATGGTGTTTGGGAGATAAGTAGGCCTACAAACATATTTTTCTGCCGGTTATTAGTAGGGGGGCTCTGAATACATATGACGTCAAAATAACGTCATATTTCAAAAATAAAAACTTCGCACTGGTAGATTTTCTCCACTACACGGAAAGGCATAGAATCATGGATATGTTTTTAAGCTTAGAAGAGGAGAGAGAGAGAGAGAGAGCAGATTTTCTTTGGCTGTTCCCCTCTTATCAGCCTCGTACGACATGCATCTTTTGTCTCCACCCAGAGGGGTGATAAAGAATTCCGGTAAATTGAAAGAAAAATTAGTGAATCACAAAAGAACTGAACTAATAATACTAATAATAAAAACAATGTCCGCCTCTGTGGTGGAGTAGTTAATGTAATTAGCTGCCACCTCAGGAAACCCGGGTTCGATTCCCGGCTCTGCCACGAAATTTGAAAAGTGGCACGTGGGCTGGAACGGGGTCCACTCAACCTCGGGAGATCAACTGAGTAGAGGTGCGTTTGATTCCCTCCTCATCCATCCTCGAAGTGGTTTTTCGTGGTTTCCCACTTCTCCTCCAGGCGAATGGCGGGGTAGTACCTAATTTAAGGCCACGCCTTCCCTCTTCCTTGTCTATACCTTCCAATCTTCCCATCCCCTTACAAGACCCCTGTTCAGTATAGCAGGTGAGGTCCCTTGGGCGAGGTACTGGTCTTCATCCTCAGTTGTATCCCTCAACCCAAAGTCTCACGCTCCAGGACACTGTCCCTGAGGCTGTAGAGGTGGTGTTCCTTGCTGAGTCGAGGGAAACACCAACTCTGGAGCGTAAACGAATTAAGCAAGGAAGAAAGGAATAATAATAATAATAATAATAATAATAATAATAATAATAATAATAATAATAATAATACGTTTACGAGATCTGGAATGTCTTTGATTTTCTCACATTTCATGGATTTAGGTACATCCCAAGCATTTGCCACATGATAAAATGGGAAACCACGGAAAACAATCTTCAGGGCTGCCGATGGTGGGATTCGAACTCACCATCTCCCGAATGCAAGCTCGCAGCTTCGCGACCCTAACCGCACGGCTAACTCGCTCGGTGGTAAGAGATATTTTAGGAATTTGAACTTCATGTTACAAAGGAATAATGTTAACATAGTACGATACGGTAGCTACTTTTAGACATAAGAGTGATTGTCAAAATATAGTACAGAGATAGATATGGAAACTATACTTGGCGGAATTATGAGGAATATCTTTACTACACAACTTTTGAATATCTGATTTTACAGTGGTGAAGTTTTACAGGTAAAAAATATTACCAAATTGTGGTGAAGATTCAGGTTAGAAAAGTAGTGAATTTAGAGTAAATTTGTCAGCTCCATTAATATGTGGTCAGTTAAAACAAGCGGACACGTTACGGACGTGGTCAACTTTACAGGTTTTACTATTGGTGGTTCCGAAATTACAGCACTATCGTTTCTACGATCGATGGCGATTATGTTAATCCGTCCGCTAATCGCTCTTGTGATGATCCACATTTATTCAGAATTCACATCCATCCTGTGCAGAGAAATGTCGGTATTTTATCTCCTATTGAATATATTATTACTTGGCTGGAGAGAAGTCAAGGATTCTGTCCATTGAATTTAGGCTTCTGCAGAGCATGGGGACTCTGTTAAACTGATTACTGAATAGGACAAGCCCGTAGAGTATGAACAATTAATACATTTACACAGAAGATATATCATAGAGTGTTTGGTTTCCGTGGGAGAAGCGGTTGTTTTACCTGGCGAATAATTCGTTGGCATCGCATTGCGTGTTGGAGCGGCTCGTGGTTTTGCGGTGAAGTGGACCAAAGGGGATTATAGAGAAAGGAGTTGCTCTAGAGAAACAATACGAGCGGATTACAAGTTTTAGTCAAATTCAGTAAGTCAGGCACAATGTACGTAAAGTTACGGCCACAGAAGATATAAAGTGATCTTCGTCCATCCGCAAGTGAGACGGCTTGGAAAGCAAATTACCACAAGCCAGCCTATTAGAATAATAACGGCAAGTTACCGAATGCTTCTCAATGCAAATGGCCAATTAGCTTGTTTAAATGCTGCGGCATCTTCATCCACAAGAATGCTTTATTAAAGGGAAGCATTGTTAAATGTACGACTGAATTTAATTTCCATAATCTTTCATTTATATTATTCCAGTACATATCTCAGTCCGACTCGTTGGCTGAATGGCCAGCGTACTGGCCTTCGGTTCAGAGGGTACCGGGTTCGATTCCCGGCCGGGTTGGGGATTTTAACCTTCATTGGTTAATTCCAATGGCTCGGGGGCAGGGTGTTTGTGCTGTCCGCAACATCCCTGCAACTCACACACCACACACAACACTATCCTCCATCACATTAACACGCAGTTAGTTACACATGGCAGATGCCGCCCACCCTCATCGGAAGGTCTGCCTTACAAGGGCTGCACCCGGCTAGGAATAGCTACACGAAATTATTATTATTATAGTACAGATCTCAATGTAATTTATATTCTTAACGCATTCACTTCGTTGTATTAAAATATTCGATATATTATTCCTTCTGCCTTTGCTGGTGGGACCTAGTGTTTACAGTGCACTATGTCTTCTGGTATGGGCTAGAGCAATTTTGTTACTTTCATTGATCTGTCTCAGCTTTATCCTTGGCTTTGACAAAATGAAAGTGACTGAGGTATGAGCGATGCTAGTAATGCCATTCCTTATGCAGCCAGTCCCTGCTATGAATGGTGTGAAAATATTGCTCATAGGGTCAGTTGGTGCATGCATTTCAGTGGGCTTGGCAGACTGATATGTAATAGCAACTTCTGGCTCGATGAGGAAAGCAACGGGAAACTACCTCACTCCTCATTTCCCTAGTACGCCTCTTCAGTGATGCCTAGGCCATCTATGACAGCTGATGGCGGAACTGTTGAGGATCCAACCAGCCTACGGGCTGAGGACTAAATATACATACAGGAGGACTATATCAAAATACGTTATTTCTTTACTATTATCTAAAATGTAATTTTACTCTTGCTAAGCATCAAATGAGTGGCTTTATTTGGAAATGAAAACATGATTACGCCGTTTCGTAGTATGAAGAAGCGAATCTGGACAACACATGATTACCTTAATCTGTACAATTTCAAGGCAGGTACTTTATTTTTATGAAATGTTATTAACTATTAACGAAACTGAATATTAGGCCTAATGATACTGTTAGAACTGTTTATATTAACTTAATTCCTGGGATAGGAGATTTATTTGTGCCGGAAGTATTTCATCCAGTCCGCCTTTGTGGTTAGTGTGATTAGCTGCCACACCCGGAGGTCCGGGTTCGATTCTCGGTTCTGCCATGAAATTTGTAAAGTGGTACGAGGGGTGGAACGGGGTCCACTCATCCTCGGGAGGTCAACTGAGGGATGTTCGATTCCCTCTTCAGCCATTCTCGAAGTGGTTTTCCACTTCTCCTCGAAGCAATGCCGGGATGGTACCTAACTTAAGGCCACGGACATTTCCGTCCCTCCTCCTTGTCTGTCCCTTCCAATCTTCCCATCCCCACAAGGCCCCTGTCCAGCATAGCAGGTGAAGATGCCTGGGCGAGGTACTGATTCTCCTGCCCAGTTGTACCCCCGCTCTAGGACACTGCACTTGAGGCGGTAGAGGTGGGAACCCTCGCTGTGTCCGAGGTAAAAACCAACCCTGGAAGGTAAACAAATTATGAAAGGAAGAGTAGTATTTCATCCATCTATATTGAGAAGGGACTACCTGTCTGACGTGGTAAAAGAGTGTTCGGTTCACCCGGGTGGACGTGAGTTCGCCGTCAGGAAGTTGAAATTTCAAGAAAAGAGATTTCCACTTTCGGAGATTCACATGGCCCTGAGATTCACTCAGCCTGCACTAAATATGAGTATCAAGTTAAGGACGGTCGAGAGTAGAACTAACCACATTACCAAACCAAGAGCCGAGGTTGCGGACAGTGGAAGCCCTTACCTTCCATCCCGAACCCAAGGTCTTAATGGCCTGTACGAAGAAGAATTTAAGTTTTTCCTTTATCTATATTGAGACGGTGATATATATTGTACCAGGAAAAGTTTTTGGGGAAAGGGCATGAGTAGGACCTCAGGGAGTGGAACTTGGTTTTGGAGCCGATACAGAGTAGGATATACTCGCAGAGCGAATAATAGATGGTAAACATTTTCTTTCTTAACAATTTATTAATACTTCACACTGCAATATGATTATTGGACTCAAATCTGGCATTGAAATTAAAAGTTTGAACGTAATCTTCCTGAATTCTGTTCATGAAAATTAAATGAATATCACTGATTCCAAAGTCTTTCATATGTGAGAAGACGAGGTATTAGATTTCCACCTAAAGTCTTTCTAAATATGAGCACACACTTGTAATTGCAAATTGACATGAGAAATTAAATTTCTGTTAAAAGTTTTCAGTTTTTCAGTTTGTAAACCTTGATGTATAGCACACTTGAAAAGCCTAAAGTCTTTCTATGAGATATGAAATTAAATTTGAAAATTAAATTAATCACTTCTGAGAAACTATGAGAACTCTGAAATATTTGTTCACACGCGGCACTGAAGTTTCCACTGTTCAAAATTAATGAGAAAATTTTAGTCAGTTTGTTACTACTCACTTAATGAAAGAAATGTTGCTACAAATGTTGAAGGATGGACATCTGGAATGTTCCGTGGAGAATCAGGATCGGCGATGTTCCCTTAACACACCATGTTGACGTCCCCGATGAGGTGATGATGGCTGGAACTGGATCGTGTAGAATTGCAGCTCGTTAAGGTGATTTTTCGCACACGAAAAATTCACTTAGTGCGAGTAGTTATCACTGAGACTGTCATTTACTGTTGAACACAGTTTATGGCGTAATTGAACTTTAAGACGTTAAATGAATAATCACAGTCCTTCCTGTATGAAATACTATTTAAAGTTGTTATTGAAACGTCCATAATTACACAGTTCACACTTGAAAAAGGCAAATCATAGTCTATAATCACAGTCTTTGAACACGGTCATTAAGTCACTAAGGGTTATTTTCTGATTATCTTGTTATTATAACGTCATATTACCTCAGGAAAAGTTCTTAGTATTCACCCAGATTACTACTGTAAGTCGTATACTAACATGGCGTGAATAAAGAAATACAGTTCAATACTTGAAAAGAAATGAGTTCTGGTAATTCCACACATTAGTTTCTGTAGAAGTTCAATATCATGTGAAGTAAACTAAGTCTACACGTAATGAACGTTAAATATTTGGTATTTGCACTTCAATAAGTTCACTCGTATTATATTCTCAAATGTCTTTAGAATTAGACTGTAGACGCGACGTGATGTACTAACTACAGTGCGACGTTTTTTATAATTTTGTCGGCGATATAACTTCGTGTTCCGGAAACGCGACGGCAAGTACTTTCACCGTGACTGCGCGAACATACTGTACGCGGGTCGGTCTGTCTCACTCACACACATCTGTGTACTCGTCCTTGTACTGCGCTGCTCTGCTTGTTAGCCTTGACATATATATGCTGGCGCTGGGAGGGGTGGTTTCTCTTGGCCATGTGACCGTGAGTGTATAATTCTCTTAGAATTTAAATTATTATAACTCAACAACCATGGGATAGATTAAATCGAAATTCACAGGGATTAACTTTTATGACGTCCGCTACGATTCAGCGTTTGTACCGTTGAAATTGGTTAAGGCGTTGAAAAGCTTGCGAAAAGAAAATTCTTTTCGAGAAATATCTCTAGGGGAGGTGAGCTTCGAGCGACAGGTGACGTCACTTGACTTCGCCTAGTGCACTCGTGAAGTCTGGTACCTGCTGGAACATTCCTTTATTTAAATGTTCGTACGTCGGACGGATATTTTATGCTGGAATAACGTTTCTTTCGATTGATATGGGCCAGGACATAGGCTTTCCTGGTACAATATCTTCATAATATTGTTACCAAGGAAACCACTAGACCACACAATTGCTGCCTACTGGAAACGAATCTAAATATGCGGCATAAAACTAGGTTGGGTCAGATAAATTATTCGTAACTAACTAAAATGTGTACATTTAAAAATATTATGTTACGGCAAATATTTAAATGACGATGGAATAATTCATGTATATAACTTGTGATTAAACGTGTGCAGTTGTTTTATTCGTGTGATTTAAAACACCCACCTACGGCTTTGCACGTTAAATTTCCCATTCTTAAAGAAGGGCACCTCTTTAGCCACTTGGGGTATCGATCTTATTATTATAATTCCCCTATTTCCTTCATGTTTTCCACATTACAGTAAGATCGAAGTTGTAATCTTCGTCACTCATGTGGACTTGTCCGTGTTTTATGGCCAGATGCCCTTCAAGGTGCCAAACCTCTTTGCAGGGAAGTGATCACTATTTCGTATTTCTGCGGTGGTTGGTAGTGAATGGTGTCTGTGTGAAGATCAAGGCATTATTACAAGCACAAAGACGCAGTCGCCGAGTAATAGAATAAACCAAACACAATGTCTTCCTTGACTGAATGGTCAGCATACTGGTCTTCGGTTCATAGGGTCCTGGGTTCAATTCCCGGCCGGGTTGAAGATTTTAATCTTGCCTGGTCATTTTTCTTGTCATGGGGCAGCATGTCTGTGCTGTTTTCAACATTCCTGCAATTTTCACAGCACACACAACACTATCCTCCACCATACTAAAACGCAGTTTTATATGATCGGCAGATGCAGCCCACCCTCGTCGGAGGGTTTGCTTTACAAGAGCTGCACCAGTTTAGAATTAGCTATACGAAATTTTTATTATTACCAGAAACAGTTAAAAATCCCCGACTGAAGACCCTGTGAACCAGAAATCTTAACGCTGTCCATACATCAACGGGGCCGGCCAAAAATTAATATTTTATTTCATCCTCTCCATATAAGGAGTCCTTAAGGGAGTATGGAACTTTGCATATCTTACGATAAACTCGTCGTTTTTAAAATTTATCTACTTATTCATTTTTGTCCTCGATGTTAACAATGTTATATTTTTATTATTGTTATTAACAAATACATTGCAACTGGGAAATATCCCGGTGGCAATGGTCACTTACAGTAGTGTGGTAATAAAGTGAAGTAAAACATAATTAACCAACAACAACAACAACAAAATAAAAGTACAACAACAGAAGTCTAACGAGCAATTCCATGGAAAGAAAATAATAAAAGAAATGTTACTAGTTTAAGCAATTTAACATTGCTTAACATTACAAGCCCCGCTGTCGGCAGCCCTGAAGATAGTTTTCCGTAGTTTCCGCTCCCTTCCCATTCTTAGGCCATTCCTGCCCTATCGTCGCCATAAGACCTAACTGTGTCGGTGCGACGTAAAACAAATAACAAAAAAGAAAGAACATTACAAGTGATAATAAAGTAAAGTTAAAGCTTAACTACCCAACATCACCACTACAACAACCAGAGTACAACAAGTAATTCGATGGAAAAGAAAATACGACAAGAAATACTACTAGTTTAACATTCTAAACTCAGCATCATCATATATAATTTCACACACAACTTTAGTATTGCCAATGCTTAACACTACAGCTTACAATACTATAGGTTAATCATACTACTAGCTTAGCATTACAAGTGATAATAAAGTAAAGTTAAAACATAACCACACAACAACAACAACAACAACAACATACAACAAGCAATTCAAATCGAAGAAAATGTTACAAGAAATATTACTAATTTAACATTCTAAATCCAGCTTCATAATATATATATACTGAACCCTTTAGGTCCATATTGAGGGATACCTACCTTCCTTACCTATCAGCAAAGTTCATGAGATCTGTCTCTTGGGTCGTATCGGGTTCTTCGTCACTTGCTGAGGTAAAGGTAGGGTTCAGTAATTCTAATCTATCTACTGGAATGAAAGGTCTGTTTAAAAGATTCCTATTTATTCAGGAAAATTCTGAAACATTCTATGTCAACGGTATCATGGAAGTCAATTGTGTCCACTGGACACCACAATCATTTTTACATAAACGTCAGAACACTGGTGTGAGACTTTAACGTAACTGCCTGACGGGCATTCTTACTAGAAACCATTGTCTCAATTATTAATCATTTAAGAAAGGAAAGTCTGGAAATCCTTAAATTCGGCTTCCACGTGAGACCACATGTACCATCATAGTGATTCGTTATGGTCCAGCCCTCGTAACACGAACTCTGGACTCTGGGTATAATTAAGGCCGTCCAATCGGTGTGTGCCACACAGTGGTTCTACGGCATGGACCCTTAATTGAATCGATGTGACCTGCGTCTATGTCATGGACCGACATCTAATCTTCTAAGTTACTTTAAAGTCATTGTGGATGATGACCGCAAGGAAATGATGCTACAATGGCATATGGCCCTAATCTAAGTCACTGAGGTTGATGACCCCCTGACCATCCAAGTTTCTAGGCTGAATGCTAAACACAATTAAGTTACATCGGTTGATGACCAAAGTTCCACTTTACTATCCCCAGCACATTCACTGCTCAATCAATCAAAGTTCAATCATTACAACAATAGCAATGCTCACAAACTTTGTGGCAGTAAAATCTATTTCCTTCGGATATGTCCCTTTAATCGTCACTTTATTTTTAATATTCCCCAGAAAACAAACTAAAATTTCCAGAATGCATCTCCAAGTTATTCGCTTGATTAAAGTTATTTCAAAATGCGGTTTCACTGAATTTAATAATTAAATAAATTTAAATGATTTTAACGAAATGTTAAAGAACAGTAAATTTTATCTCCGCGGACTCTGGTTTCTTCACAAATTCCTACGCAGCTGTGATGTAAATTCAATATTGCGATGTTTATCTGGCTGGAAAAGAATTGTTACATAATTCATGTCCAGTTATATATCTTGTCTCGTGATTTCACACTTTAAAATCTAATCTAGTCCTAACCGTTATTAACACTTGGATATCCTAATACTCTACGTACAAACCAAAACTACTCGCCATATAATTACGATGTCATATCTCGTCATTACCATTATGAATTTTGCACACCCCTCACAGACAAACCGATCATCACGACCATCGCTCTATATTTTGGACAACCCTGAATTTGGTTACTCTGTTCCTTATACTCAAAGTTCGTGATTTCAAATGTTCATTACGTCCCCAATTATAGTATTTCACAATACTCAGATCATTACCGGCTATGAATTTCAACTAAATCCAGCATTTTAACGTTTTCCCTGGCCGAGAATTACAGTACCATCTCAATTCCACGCCTGTCCCGTTATATCACAGTTGAGGCCTCTCACCCTCCAAGTTCGCTTGGCAGTTACATGAAACACCCGGTTCGTTCTACCTGACTGACTTCTCAAAATGCTCCCTTTAAACTCTGCCGACATAATTAAACAAATACGATATTCTAACCAACAAAACGCACAGATTATGCTTCAAGATGCCCCCACTAATTATACGCGTCGCCAATTGATACCGCTATGGATTTCTATGAATTTCTTTCCATTCTCAACATTATAAAATATTCCTCGGGCTATCATGTCCCGTCTTCAATGACAGGACTCTAACCTGATTCGCACATCTCATCTCAACTCATATAAAACATTCCTCGGGCTTCCGTGTCCCGGCTTCAATGACAGGACTCTAACCTGATTCACAAATCTCATATCAACAAACTAACCTCTGTTTCCCAGCTCCACAATTATCATCGAAAAAGAACTGGAATAAAATCCTCACTAGAAATCTCGACGTCTAATATCGCACAATGCATTAATCATGAATAACTTCGCATAAATGATATCGTATTTAATAACTTGATTTTTTACGAGAAATAACTGAAACATTCTACTAGATCCTTTTATTGTCAGTCAGACACAGTTTAAAATGGGCATAGAAAAAACGTTTCTCTCCGTGACCAAATTCATCACCCTAGGTTCTCACCCGACAGCGCGCTTCCACTCGATTGAAAATGAGTGACCATGGATTATTATTATTAACGTCAAATTGCAGACAGAAAAATTTTACGTCGAATGAACATCTTAATTTGACATCACAAAATATAGGCAGTACACTCACACGGATGACGATCTACATTGGACGTGATATCACTTCGGAACCCTATTCAATAACTTTTTACAACATCATACGGCACTCGGAGGACTTCAAATTTTTTTTTTTTTATCCAAGTGGAAAATAAAACAAATGACTCTTTTAGTCGTACTCTCACATTTACAAAACTTAGTAGGGGTGACCACTGCGTCGTATATCCCCATTCAAATACACTTTTTGAGATCACGAGACAAGATATAAGAGGTAGTAAGATGGAAAGTCACCTACCTCATGTCGTCACGCCAGTGTTCGTCATAGGGCTCACCTGCGACCCTGGCATTTATTTAGCCATTTTTACATTCATGGCTTCACAATTCATTGTTAATTTTCTTCAGGTTTCCTGGAATAAAGCATAAAAAAAAGAAAATACCCTTCACTTGTTTGTTGAGCGCACACGATGGACTATAATTATTTCCGCACACGAATTACTTAATCACATTAGAATTTATTCAGTACTTTGACCGTCCTATCTGGTACAATTATTTCACTCAAGAAAACTATCTCCTCATGGAGTCAAGACTTAGCCGCAATGGCTAAAATCTGCAGTTGAACTCAGTCTACTTTCGTTGGTTTGATTTCGCAGAGCAGCTCAACAATTTTTCGTCCGCTTTGTATCACAAATGCCGGAGAAGGAGACTTCGTCATGGCGTCCCTTCGTATTTATAGCAGTTACCCCCTCTCTTCGGATCTCTCCCTTTGCCGCCAAGAAAATTTCTATAAATTTTCTGACTTACCTAAACTGTAATTTCAAGAATTTTGAAAGTGACTACATGCTTGCTACATTTCTGGCGGTAGTGTTCATGGACATTTAAAATTTTTACGGGTTCGATTTGTGAGATGATTGACCCCCTTTGATAGGCACTATATTTTTTTTGACTTGGCTTGGTTCGCCATGTGCACGCGCTTTGAAATAGTTCACAAAAAAGACTTGAGATTCTTCCGCCGTTGACACGTGTGGCTGACGTCACGTACCCCAGAGCGTGGGACCGAAGGTAATCACCTCCTCGTCACGTGTCAAATCCATGCTATCAAGAATCCAACTTTTAGTTTAATTGTTACATTATGCATAATGTTCTTAGGGCACAAAGGTCATGGGTTCAATACGTACGAATTCACACAAAACTGAAATATTTCCAGTGCTTAGTACGATGGCTTACAATACTATAGGTTGAGCTTACTACTAACTTAACATTACATTGATAATCAAGTAAAGAACAGAATTACCCAACACAACTCCGCCTCCTCCTCCTCCTCCTCCTCCTCCTACTGCTACTACTACTACTACTACTAATACATGAGTACAACAAACAATCCCCTGGAGGGAGAATACTACAAGAAATACTACTAGTTTAACATTTTAAATCAAGCAGATAATCACAAATTGGGTGTCCGGAATTTACAACTTTTACTTTTCGCTTTATACTAGCACTAATGATCTTCTTAAATCATTTGACCGAGCTCGATAGTTGCAGTCGCTTAAGTGCGGCCAGTATCCAGTAATCGGGAGATAGTGGGTTCGAGCCCCACTATCGGCAGCCCTGAAGATGGTTTTCCGTGGTTTCCCATTTTCACACCAGGCAAATGCCAGGGCTGTACCTTCATTAATGCCACGGCCGCTTCCTTCCAATTCCTAGGCCTTTCCTCTCCCACCGTCGCCGTAAGACATATCTGTGTCGGTGCGACGTAAAGCAACTAGCAAAAATTAAAAATAAAAATAAATAAATAAATAAATTATTTGATACCGGAAGGGAACGTATCAAAGACTGCTGAAGGTAATTTATTCAAATCCCGTACGGTCCTGTGTACGAAAGAAAACTTGCCCACATCCGTATGCTGGTTTCTGGCCCTAGGACATGTATCCTACCCTTCATAAATTGAATTATTTTTTAATTTCTTTTTATTTTATTCTCTTTTGCCACATACTTTCTACTATACCAAATAATTTTTGCTTTCCTACCTGGTGCAATCCATTCTTTATTTAATAATTTTATGTTGCCTGAGTCATCAGTCCATAGACTGGTTTGATGCAGCGCTCCGGGCCATCCTACCCTGTGCTAACATTTTCATTTCTACGTAACTGCTGCAACTTACATCTGCTCTAATCTGCTTTTCATATTGATACCTTTGTCTACCTCTATCGTTCTTACCGCCTACACTTCCTTCAAGGACCAACTGCACAAGTCATCGGTGTCTTCAGATGTGTCGTATTATCCTGTCAATTCGATTCAGTATCTCTTCATTCGTGATTCGATATATCATCTGACCTTCAGCATTCTGCTGTTACACCACATTTCAAAAGCTTCTTTTCTCTTTCTTTCTGAGCTAGACGTCGTCCATGTATCACTTCCATACAATGCCACGCTCCAAACAAAAGTTTTCAAAAACATCTTTCTAATTCTTATATCTACTGTATGTTCGAAGTGAGGAAATTTCTTTTCTTAAGAAAGGCTTTCCTTGCTTGTGCCAGGCTGCATTTTATTTTCTCCTTACTTCTGCCATCGTTAGTAATTTTACTACCCAAGTAACAATATCCGTCTACTTGGTTTAAGACTTCATTTTCTAATGTAATATTTCCTAATAATTATATAGTTGTATAAAATTCTATCTTCCTTTCGATTTTTGCTTTGAAATCACTACCAAGGTATTTGATCTTCAGTGAGTCTGTTTCCGTACATACTCTCAACGAGCGTGCCTTTTCTCGTTCTTCTTCACATAACAAACAGCAATTCATTCTTGTCTTTTAGTCTCTTATTCCTATAGATACCATTTAGTCATCACACTGAGTTTATTTTACGTAATGTGATTCGAGTTCACCATATCATGAGTAACTTTCTGATACCACGAACCTAGGTGCTATACTTTCCTGCAACATGTCTCTGCTTCAAGGCGTGTCTTGGTTGTGGTCAGACTCTGTCTTCAATACTGTTGTAGATTTATCCTCAGGTCTCTTGGGGCAGAGTGTCAAAACATATTACCGGCGCAGTTTGTTGCTACAAGATGCAGCACATGAACTTAGTGCTGTCGTCTTTTCTTGTCTCAAGCGTCTCTTGCTTTCTATTTGTAAGAAGCCGTTCGTTTGCTGAGACTTTCATGGGCATTGGACTGGACATCGCAGCCGCTCTGGTTTGTGCCATGTGAACTGAGAAAAAACTGCTTGTAAACATAAGTTTTGCATGGATACCCTATGGTTGGGGGCCTTAGGCGAAGAATACACCCACGGTATCCCCTGCCTTTAGTGAGAAGCGACTAAAAGGGGCGACCAAGGGATGATGAAAATAGAACCATGAGGCTGCCTGTGATTATTATCATTACGTGAGGAACACCATGAGTCGACGTTACTTGTGATTAGTACCACCATATGAGGAACACCATGGATCTATGTCATCTAGGAGTAGTGCCCTTATGTGAGGAACACCATGGGCCTGGGTGTTGCCTGTGTTTAGTTCCATCGTGTGTTTCCCACGGAGGCGTGGGAGCGGAAACTCGGCTGTGGGGACTAATGTTCATGTGAGAAAAGATGTCGTAGGTTAGGCTGCGCTGGAATGTGTCGGTTCCCCTGTGTTCAGAATGGGTCTGCGTTACCTATGAGACGTACCACTAGACAATATGAAGAACACCATGGGCCGACGTTGCGCCTGATTAGTACCACTATGTGAGGAACATCATGGATCTGCGTTGCATGAGAGTAGTTCCATTATGTGCGGAACACCATGGGTCTGTGTTGCATGTGGGTGGTACCACTACTGTATATGTGATACGACGTGGGTTTGCATTGCCTACGATTAGTACCACTATGTGAGTAACACATGAGTATACGTGGACTGCGGTTAGTTTCAGTATGTGAGGAACACCACGGGAATACGGGCGCCCGTGATTAGTCCCGCTATATGAGGAACACCATGGGTCTGCGTTGCTTGCGAGTGGTGCCATTATGTGTGACTTGCCATGGGTCTGCATTATCTGTGATAAGTACCCCCATGCGAGGAGCACGATAAGTCTACGTTACCTGTGATTAGTACCACTACAGGAGGAACACCATGGTTCTGGTCCGACTCGTTGGCTGAATGGTCAGCGTACTGGCCTTCGGTTCAGAGGGCCCGGGTTCGATTCCCGGCCGGGTCGGGGATTATAACCTTCATTGGCTAATTCCAATGGCCCAGGGGCTGGGTGTTTGTGCTGTCCCCAACATCCCTGCAACTCACACACCACACATAACACTATCCTTCACCACAATATTACGGAGTTACCTACACATGGCAGATGCCGCCCACCCTCATCGGAGTGTCTGCCTTACAAGGGCTGCACTCGGCTAGAAATAGCCACACGAAATTATTATACCATGGTTCTGCTCCACCAGTGATTAGGGGCCAGCGACCTGGATTTTGGAGCCCTTCTGATAACGAACATCATCTCAGAAAAGAAGGCATTGTAAATCGGATCCACTGATTGTTTGGATTCATGGTCATTTTTCATCATCATTCGTTTTATATTTTTGTCAGTGGATGCATTTTGAAGTTTTAATTATCGTTTCATTTCGTTGCACCTCGTACAACTAGGGGCCGATGACCTAGATATTAGGCCCTTTAAACAACATGCATTATCATCATCAGTTTTGCATAGACTTTGCTTCGCATTCCCAGAAGGAACTGCAGTGATTTTTTTGTTCTTTAACGCTAACTATATGCCTATGACTCTACTGTCAAGGAGTAGCGAGCCTGCTTCTTACCGAGAGGCCTGGCTTTCAGTTCCCGGTCAGGTTAGAGATTTTCACTTACCTTATGCAAGTGAAGTAATTGGAGTTGCCTAGCGACGAGATCGCGGCTCAAGTCTATAAAGCCAGGAATAACAGCTGGAAACATTTCTGGAGCTGAGGGCACCAGTGAAAAGTATCTTCATTTTAATTTGTTTAAGTGATTAATTTTTAATTTCACGTTGCTATTGATAGCCTGGTGCAGCACTTGCAATGGGACGCTCCAACGAAGGTCGGCGGCATCGGCCATGTACGGGATACTACCGTAAGATAGCGGGGGGGGGGGGGGGTGTCAAATTCCGTCTCCGCACTTAATTCTGTCACCGCACCTAATTCCGTCTCCCTAGGGATTTCCAGTTTGCACAGTTGGTACCTAATGTTTAGCTTCACGCACACGCTTAGCCTCATCCCCTTGTCTTGTGAGAGTTGCTGGTGTACACCACATTTAGTTTCCGTGTACAGGGCGGATTAATTTTTCATGCTGAGCTGGGTTAGTGCAGCGTTCAAATTATTTATTTTCTTTTTATTAATTTGCTGTACGTAGCACTGACACAGATAGGTCTCATGGCGACGATGGGATAGGTAAGGGCTAGGAGTGGTAAGGAAGGGTCCATAGCCTTAATTAATGTTCAGCTCCAGCATTTGCTTCGTGTGAGGATGGGAAACAATGGACAACCATCTTCAGGGCTGCCGATAGTGGGCTTCGAACCTGCTGTCCCCCGAATGCATGATCACAGCTGCGCGCCCCCAACCGCACGGCCAACTTGCTCGGTAGAGTCAAATAAGATCCTCGTTATTCCTAGAGTGAACACTGATATGTGTATGAAATACTGGACTGCATTTCAGTCGTGTGGTGTTATTCCTGGCGTGTAATCGCTACAGAGAGGTGTTTGGCTGAGTTACTGCAGTGGCCATTATAATAAGTCAGTGAATGTTCTTAATTTCGTCCCCTTAATTTTAATTTTTATTTAAGAAGTTTATTATTATTTTCAGATGGGAACATGCAAGCAATGGGCTAAGGAGGCAATGAAAAAGTCTATTAAAGCAGTGACGGACGAGATAATGTGTTACAAAGGTGCAACTATAGCGTTAACATCCCACGAGGAACGCTTAAAAACTATCAATAAAAAATAAACTTTAACTGTTTGATAAATAAAAACATAAAAGGACATGAGAACAGTTTATTTGAATTTCCCCCCAAACCCACTTATGACTGTATTTGGTTATCTGCCATTTTTGAGAGAACCGCTAGGTCTATGGGTACCAGTCTGGTGTCAAATGAAAGCTAATTAAATTTACTACAACTTTATTTCATATAATATTTGCCATGGGATGCGTATTTTGGAAGATATTTCACCAAAATAAGCGACCATTTCGAAAAAATTCACTTTTTTGGAAAAAAATGCCTATTTTCGAAGAACTGTATCTTGGGAACCAATAGCTGTATACAGCTCTCCCTAATCTCAAATTGTAGAAAATTTAGTCTACTTTAAAAGTATGTACAGTTTCTTTAGCGGTCAGACCCTTCCTTCACTGAGATATTGAGCAAAACCTGGAAAAAGTCCGAAAATTTAAGGGTTTTTTTGGGGTACAACGCCGCTCGCACAACACTTTGGAAATTGCAAATCTGTTTTTTTAAATATTGGTTTAGGTCCTAACAACATATAAAAAATTCAGAACGACCGGACCTTTTGCAATCACGGATGTACATCTTGACTGGACGAACACGTAGCTATCAGCTTGCTTTCAGGAGACAGTGGGTTCGAACCCAACTGAAGATGTTTTTCATTGGTTCCCCATCTTCACACCAGGCACGGTTGCTTCCGTCCCACTCCTAGCCTTTTCCTACTCCGTTGTTAGCATATGACCCATCTGTGTCGTTGCGACGTAAAACAAATAAAAAATAAGAAAACCATAGGAATAAGGAATGAAGATAGGTAATTTTCATAGAGAAAAGGTCAAATTGTATAGAATATATTTTGATATCATTAAATAATCGGTTTTACGTCAGAAAGTGAAACTGGATCGTCGCGTAAGTCTTGTTTACCGGTAGTTTCTCATGTCTCATACGATGTAAACTAGTAGCAATGGCTCCTCTAAGACATTGTGACTATCTTTTACTTTACGTATAATACTGTCTTCCAATCGAAATAAATACATGGAAATATGTTTTATGCCGCCTCTGTGGTGTAGTGGTTAGTGAGGTTAACTACCATCCCTGGAGGCACGTGTTCGATTCCTGACTCTGCCACGAAATTTGAAAAATGGTACGAGGACTGGAACGGGGTCCACTAACCTCGGGAGGTCAACTGAGTAGAGGGGGATGTTCGATTCCCTCCTCAGCCATCCTCGAAGTTGTTTTCTGTTGTTTCCCACTTCTCCTCCAGGCCACTGCCAGGATGGTACTTAACCTAAGGCCACGGGCGCTTTTTCCCCTCTTCCTTCTCTATCTCTAACGATCTTCCCGTCCTCACCCCGCCCACAAGGCTCCTGTTCAGCATAGCGGGTGAGGCAGGCTTGGCGAGGTACTGGTCACCCTCCCCAGTTGTATGCCCGACCCAAACAAAAAACGAACGGATTAAAACAGAATATATTTCACTGAAAACAAATTATGCTATATAGAATTATTAAAAACTCAGTACTGTATATGAGTATGAAGTACCGTATCTTCATGCTTATCGAGTTTCTAGCTTCCAGGTTGCTCTGACGCTGGATGACAAGGATACTGTGAGGATGGGCATAAAGAGAAAAGGTCTCTTGCGTACCAAATAAGTTATATGTATACCTTTCACCATTTTTGTAAGATTGTTCGTATGCGCACCATACAAACAGCTGTTAATTCCACACATATTGCATATGGGGCATATGTTTATATGATCTTGACTCAAAATAGTGCACTTCTGAAACACACTATATATGTATATATCTGGTTTCTTGGCTGAATGGCCAACATAGTGACTTTTGGATCAAAGGATCCTGGGTGCGATGGCATTTTAAGTATATCTGGTTATTTCTTGTTTGTTTGTTTGTCCTAATACACATACATTAATTTTCGCACAACATATCGCACTGTCAGCCACCACAGGAAAACATAATAATAGAATACATACCTCGTCATACAACTGGCGTCAGATAGGACATTCGACCGAAAAAAATGAGCCAAGTGTACATGTGCAACTAAATTCAAACGCGCGATCTCACCACGGTGTGGAAAAAGCGAAGAAAGGGTGGGAGATAACACACACACACACACAGAGAGAGAGAGAGAGAGAGAGAGAGAGGGGGGGGGGGTGCTGTGAGCGAGATATTCTCCTTAGTTAAAGTGAGACCGGAAGAGTGTACTCGATATTTGCTTCCTATGCTAAACATTACAGGATCGAAACCCTGTGCAATCGGTTTCCATTTAAAAAATACAGGCAACCCATGTTAACAGAATAAACTTCATTTCAAGACAACTTTTCTGCACTCTGGCATCTTCAAGACCAATGTTAATTGAAGGAACATATACTTGTCAGTTGTTCTCCATTACTACTACTAGCGAAACATGTATGAAAAAGTTATTACACACATTTTAAACATTTGGTATTCTACAGAACATTCGTGATCGCGTAGGACCACAAAATTTAGAGTGGAATAATAGAGTTTTACGGAACTGGCGTAATGCAACCTATAAAATGTTTGTGGGTTAATAGATATTTTATTTGGGAACGATTGCCTTCATCTATGTAATTTTAGACTGGTAGGATAACATTTCAATTGTGGTAACTGTCTGTCTGTCTGCCTGTTAGGTCATCAGCCCAGAGGCTGGTTGGATCCTCAAATAGCACCACCAAAGGTTATGCGGTTATATGGAAATCCAAAAAACCAATGGCAGCACCAAAATGAGGCGTACTAGGCATGATGAGGAGTGAGGTAGTTTGCCATTGCTTTCCTCACTGGGTCAGAAAGTACTATTGCAGCACGACTGGCCCTATGAGCAGCACCTTTCATAACACTCAGATGCACTAGTCATGCTCTGAATGTCATTACTTGGCACTACCCATACCCCAGCAAATTCCATATTGTCACAGCCATGGATGTTGACTGGGACTTTGGTGGAAGCTACACTTTACTCTGGCCTGTGCCAAGAGATTAATGCAAAAGTACTGTATCCATCAAGAAATGACAGCAGGCAATGGTAATTGTACTAAAATAAAAATGAATAACTAGCACGAGTTAGAGAAATTAATGGTGAACTTTTTCTGGGTCCGTATTACAAGACCCAAGTTTTAAGCCTAAAAGTTAAAAAGCATCAATATAACTAATACTATGATTTAAATATACACAACCTCAAAACTAGAGGAGTTAACTAAATGCGCCGCCGGGTTACTATGGTTGTGATAAGTATTCTGTTGGGTATTCTGAAGCAAAGCCATAGCTGCTCGAGACACATCAACCAAAGGCTATATTTTACAAATATCAGCAGGTTTGAAAGAAACTTACCCATTAATAGAGAGTTTCGTACTTTTAAATGAAGAAGTTCCACTCTCTTCAAGAAATATGTAACATAGTAAAATATTTATTAAGATTCTAGAAATACCGTTTTCGATTTAAAGTTCAAAATCCCTCCAGTTCGTTTCACCATGGTTTCTCTAGAGAGAAACAGTTTGTAACGTGCGGCCTGACTGACGGGTGCTGTGGGGAAGAAAATGGTGAGATTACTCAGGCGGAGAGTGGAAATAAGACCTTTTGTGGGAAAACGATCCTCAGATTCATTTGCTTCCAGTTACTCTCAAAGCTCATGCGCCTCTGTTCTGCAGTATAGGAGCACCTCGAAATGGTGATTACGGAGCACATTTCCATTTTTTTCTTCTTCTTTACGATGAGACCTGCTGGCGACCCCGTGTTAATTTCAATTCATCCTGCCTTGTTCTTTCCTTTTCCGTTCTTTCAAGCATTCCTTCATCATTGCGTTATGCTTTATTCTTCTCTTCTCAGACCACATTGGACCGGGTTTAATCTCTCGTTCTATAGTTCCTGCTCTTTATTTCTTTTCTAATCTTTGTCTTTTTCTGCTATTGGCTTTACGTCGCACCGACACAGATAGGTCTTACGGCGACGATGGGATAGGAAAGGCCTAGGAGTTGGAAGGAAGCGACCGTGGCCTTAATTAAGATACAGCCCCAGCATTTGCCTGGTTTGAAAATGGGAAACCACGGAAACAATCTTCAGAGCTGCTGAAATTGGGATTCGAACCCACTATCTCCCGGATGAAAGCTCACAGCTGCGCGCCCCTAACCGCACGGCCAATTCGCCCGGTCTTTCTAACCTTTCTTGACAGTTGTACCCAACTCGTTGTTGACTCCCCCTCTAGCGACACCAAGATTTTGACGTCGGTGTGGCGGCTTGTGTCTTTGTTGATACCGAAGGCTGTGCCAGCTCAGGGTTACCCATGCTGGATTGGCCTCGGTGTAGGGCCAGACTAACAAGGTGCCCCTGAGTTACCTGAGGGATGTCTGTGCTTTTCTTCTCCATTTCGACCTTTCTACCCTAAATATCTTAAATCTCATCTCTTTTACTGTCTAGCAAACCTTTCTGCCTCGGGCAGAATAACTTTGTATGGAGGTTTTATCCCCTCCTCCTTGTGGGTAGGAGCGAAAATATAAGCACCCCGGTAACCCCTGCCTATCCTAAAAGGCGACTAAAAGGTGCCCCAGTGGCTCTGAATTCTTGAGCTTAGGTTGGTGAATACGGGGCCGTTAGCTGAGTCCTGACATTGCTTCCACTTACTTGTGCCATGCTCCTCACATTCACCTAACCTATCTGACTTCCCTTCGTCATCTCTTGTTCTTTTACGACCCCGACGGTATTAGAGCATTCGAGAACTAGGGAGGCTTTCATTTTCACACCCTTGAGGCCTAGTCTTTATTTGGCCGATACCTTCATATTTTGAAGTGTGGGAACCCTTCCATTTTTCTCCCTGGTTAGTGTTCTACAGAGGATGGTTGCCTAGTTGTACTTCCTCTTAAAACAATAATTACCACCACCGCATTGTTGAGGTTTTCTCCCACAGGTACTTGCATATCTCTTTTGTCAATCTGTTATCATCCATTCTATAGATACGTCCAAAAATAGCAATCTGCTTTTTCTTATTGTTTCTGTTATATTTTTTCCGTGATCTGTGCATTTCCTTATTAATTTTAATTTCCATTGTCTTGTTGTTTTCATTGTTCCTTACATTTTTCTCATGGTTCTTCTTTCTAGTAATTCCAGTTTATATAAACTATAGTTCTTGCATCCGGGAGATAGTAGGTTCGAATCCCACTATCGGCAGCCCTGAAGATGGTTTTCCGTGGTTTCCCATTTTCACACCAGGCAAATGCTGGGGCTGTACCTTAATTAAGGCCACGGCCGCTTCCTTCCACCTCCTAGGCCTTTCCTATCCCTTCGTCGCCATAAGACCTATCTGTGTCGGTGCGACGTAAAGCCCCTAGCAAAAAAAAAAAAAAAAAAAAAACTATATTTCAAAATTACACAATCATTCCCAGTTGAATGAAAACCTACAACCTGTTTTCCAGTCATTGACCGGGTCAGGGATGGAATAAATGAAGCAGTTGTAGGCTGTTAGTACGATGGGGTCGCCACTCCTAAAGTGATTTATTAATGACTGACAGATGCTATGAAATGAGAATAGAGAGTGTTGCTGGAATGAAAGATGACATAAAAACCGGAGTACCCGGAGGAAATCCTGTCCCGCCTCCGCTTTGTCCAGCACAAATCTCACATGGAGTGACCGGGATTTGAACCACGGTATCCAGCGGTGAGAGGCCGACGCGCTGCCGTCTGAGCCACGGAGGATCTTCATTCCCCACATTACATTTCCCACATTACAGGACCGTTTGGACTTCAGTTTATTGAAACCAAACCACCAGCACTCAGTTTCTATCGCGTCATGGAAAATTTAAATTTTATTTATATAAATTGAAAATTAGTAGTAATAGCAGTTGTGTTTGTGGAGATGAAGAAAATGCAACTCACCCTATTTTGACTGTCCATTCTTCAGCAAAGCTAGATTACTATATATTTTGGAACAATACTTAAATTTGGCCTTTTCATGGATAATAAATAAATAAATAAATACCTCATGCTGTCAACTGTCGTTCGCTTTGACGCCGACTGTGTCCGGCTCCATGGCTAAATGGTTAGCGTGCTGGCCTTTTGTTACAGGTGTCCCGGGTTCGATTTCCGGCAAGGCCGGGAATTTTAACCATAATTGGTTAATTCCCCTGGCACGGGGACTGGGTGTATGTGTCGTTTTGATCATCATTTCATCCTTATTACGACGCGCAGGTCGCCTACGGCAGTCAAATCAAAAGACCTGCACCTGGCGAGCCGAAGTCTTCGGACACATCCCGGCACTAAAAGCCATACGCCATTTCATTACCCCGACTGTTTGTGCGACCTAAGAAATACTTAATTCTGATGTCTTACCTGACTCCTCCCGTTCTCTTGCTGATTGATACTCTCGTTCTTCGAGGTGTTGGAAATAGCTCCTTTCTTCTGATTGGTGTTCATTTTTGTTTAAGAGTTGTTCTACGTCGCACAGACACAGACAGGTCTTATGGCGACGAT